>NW_026126469.1:33225876-33830335 GCF_943737965.1 Phodopus roborovskii
AGAGGATTCAGTGCTCTCTTCTTGCTTCAAGAGGTACTGCATTCATCTGGTGCACAGACAAACATGCAAGCAAAACACTCATACAATAAAATAAAGTTTAAAATATTATGAATTGTAAAATAAATGCAAAGGAAAAGTAAATACAATAATTAAAATTGACCCATAGACATTAAAAATACACTGTAACTCTATGATCTATTAGGAACTTATTTTAAAAATACAATGACAGGTAAATTAAAAGAAACATGTTATATAAAGGTTACTCAAAATATATTCAGACCACTATTTTAATCAAATAACATACATTTCAGAACGAAAGCAATTATAAGAGACAGTTAGGGACATTATACATGACAAATGTCATATCTTCACAAATAGGCTAACTCTAAAAAATGTGGGATGTAAGAATGCAGAGAACCAAAAGAATTTACAGGGAAACCTACAACAAAGCACAGTGACAAATAGCAACATTCTTATCTCAGTAACTGACAACAAATAGGCAAAAAAAAAAAAAAAATCAGCATACAATAACAGAGAAGGGATAAATGACATTGGAGTAAGCAGATATCCATGGAAACAGACAGTCAGAAACAAATTTTATTTAGTTAATGACAAAAGCATGTACATGAATGTTGGTAGCATCTTTATTAATGGTGGGCCCATATTCAAAATATCATACATGATTTTAAGAAAATTAAGAAACTATGATCTCTAGAATAAGGAATACTAGTCAGCAACAAGAAGGGACTACTGATACATACACAACTTACATGACTCTCCAGAAAGTAATGCTGAGTCCACAAGTCAGTCTTGGGACTATCCACCTCACTATGTAACTTTATTTCTAAAGTAAACTTGAAATGACAAAATTATAGAAATGAACAGACATTATTTGCAAGGAGTTGTAAAAGGAAGGAGGAAAAGGAAAGCAGATGTGTCTATAACATGGTCAACAAGCGGGGTCTCTGGGATCCTGGAAATGATCTTATCTTGACTGTCATATGACAAGTGTTCTGGCTATGGCACTATAAGCCATGGGAAGTAAGTGATTATGGGTGAAAGCCAAGTGGTCAGCAAAGGGAAGGAATATCTGAATTATTTCTTATAACTACATGTAAGTTTACAACTACCTCAAATAAAAAGGCCAACATAAAACATAAAGCAAAACTAGTAAGAAGCAATGATCAAAACACCATCCTGTGATATGGGCTGTGTCCTTAGCAGTGTCTTGGGCCGGAGTTCCTCAGTCAGCCTTCATTACTCTATAAGGGCTTCAGGTATCATATGCAGACTATTGTCAAATTTGTATTTCAAGCCCATTTCTCTCTTCCAAAGCCCAGACATATTTTACTTTTAAATGAGTTCTTCAACCTACTTATCTCACAGACACTTCAATATTGGAATTTAAACATACCATGTTTCCCCCTTAAAGCCCCAGATGTACTTCTCTTGGGGCTTTCCCTGTTTCTGTAGTTGCCACTTGCTATGATCTGAATGCTTGCAGCCATCTAAAATTTTATGTTAAAATTCTACTCCTTGAGGTGAGGGCTTTTAGGACAGAGGTCATTGCAAGAGTCAGGAGGGTAGAGAGTTCATGTATGAATTAGTACCTTCTTTTTTTAAAAAGAACCCAAAGAGCTACCTTGTTCTTCCCACTCTTAAGTACAGAATAAGAAAGTGTAATCCATGAGCCAGGAGATAGGCCCTTAGTAGACTATCTTACCTGCTTCATCTCCTGAAGAGTGAAAGATAAACTTCTGTTACTTATAAATTACCCAATCTATGAAATTATGTTATACCAGTCTGAATGGGCTAAGGCATCACTATACCATCCAACCCACCCAAAACTGATCACGCTAGAGTTTGGTTTACTCTGCCTTACTTACTATCACATATGCAACCTATTCAAGTTCTTAAATACAGTCAGCCAGTTCATTTTTCACATCTCCAGTGCCATCATCTCATTAAAACACTAGCAATTTCCCTGCCTGATATCTTCCTGTAGAAACTAAACAGACCCCTATGAAATATAACCTTTCTCTTGCTGCAAATCTTTCAACATTGCCAAAATACTTATTATAAACCTTGCCACCACATATAAAACCCCATAAATTCTAATTTCTGTTTATACCATGCCACTCTTCAGATTCACTTCTGAACTCTAGCCAGAATAATAATTCTGATTTCTTCAAGGCATTCTATTTTCTCTTTAAGACAGTTGCATTTCCTCCTACCACTCCCTGCTGAAAAGACCTAATATCTAATCATGAGATCTCATTCATCACCTCCTCTTAGACAGTTTCATGAGATCTCAACCTAAAATAGACCCTTGGTACATAATGAACAGAATACCCATACAACTATAAAATACAACCAAACCAAATGAAACCATTTTAATAAAAAAAATTCATACAAGGTAATTTTTATACCTTTTATAGGTACAGAAAGTATCAATGTGCTATACTTTAATACATTATTTGACTTGGTGTCTTACTTGGTTAACTTAGGCCTGCTTGGTAGACATCCACTTTCTCTGAAGCTTTTATAATACAAAGTATAATAATAATAATCTAGCCAAAGGTTGGATTCATTAACTATGATTTTTATCTGTTATAAATATTTAGCACCCAGTACACTATTTTGTTAAAATTCCTTGCCATTTAGTAGGCTTTAAGGGCAACCTCACATACATGTGTGTGTGAAGTTGTTTATATGCATGTGCACATAAACAAATAAATAAACATTTTTAGAGGTTTTTAAGTTTTTGTGAACAGACAACTTTTTTACATTCTGTTGACACTAAAGTTAGATAGCCAACGTTTTTTCTAAAGTGTGATATCCTCTGCCTAGTCTTTTGATAATATAAATGACACTCAAGAGAATAACTAAGACACTGCATAACATTAAAAAAAAATGTTTGGAAGCTGTAGAAAATAGTTTAAAAGTACTGTCTAAAGTTACTTAGACCAGTTAAGATTTTAATTTATGTTTTTTGTTCTTGGCCTTTATTGTCATAGACACATACTCTGACCATATTGTTATCTCACAGGTTATTTTAGTTCTTTACTTAAATGTAGATACTTCATATTTAGTACTGTTCAAATATTAGCTAATTCTACTATGGTATGATTATACCTTTACCTATTTGTCACACGTCTTTATGACTGTACAGTTCTATATGGCCCTTATATACACGACTCCTAGTTCTACAAGCATCAATCTTCACTTCCACAAAATAAAAAGATCTAGTTAAAAGAACAGATATGAAAAACAATGAAGTATTCAGACATGGATTTCAAGATATGAGACAAGAGGACAAGCCATGTAAAAGTAAACTAGTATTAGGCAAGCAATACAAGCTATGTTACCAAGTAGAAAATTGAGATACAGAACTACTGGAGCAGAGGGACCAAAGATGCTCAAAACACAACTCTACTCAGATTACTCTACCTTTAGACCAATGAAACCACAGACTTCGAAATAGTGAACACTCACACAGCATCAAACCTGATTAGTCAAAACATTGGAAGAATAGTCTGGTCTGCCTCGTTATTATAAAGAAAGCTATTCTGTTTCTATAACTGCTACTGAAGATATTTCTGAAGTATTAAAGCATACTTTCTTTCCCCATATGTACAGTATAGTGAATGTAATTAAATCTGTCATTGCTGACGATAGATCTCATGAGATAGTAGCAGACAGTGTTCCTGTGGGAACATCAAGTTTCATTGGACCCTAAAGAAGATGTGGACATCCTGGTGAGATGTAAACAGATGGGCTCAAGGCTATTCAGTCTCTGAAAACTCTTTTCTTCTTCTTTACTGCACTGTTTAAAATCAACTGTTTTAAAGCAGGAGGGGAAAGGGAGCTTATTTTCCTATAAGTCAAGAGAAGGAAAAATAAACCTGGTTATCTGAGCTCTTACTGTATCACTGAAGCTTTTTTAAAGTAATAGGTAGTCTTGAAAAATCTTTTCCATTTGCAACACTAGTAAAGCAATGAGTGCCCCAGGGTAAAGCCTGGGAATAAGAAAGGCAAAATCCAATTCCTAGGTGAAGAAAAACGGAATGGGGGGAGGGGTAGGTGGAGCCGAGCAGTAACCAAGCATTTACTTAATGTGTTAATGTACTGTGCAAAACATATAGAGCTACAGCCGCTCCGTATGTCTCAGTTCCTTCATCTGCAAATTTGGACTTTGCCTTAATATATAGAGCTCTCCATGCTGGTTCACTCAGAGCAAGCTGATGTTACTCTCCCATCAACTCTGAGTATGTATTGATGCCTCAGAGGTGGTGGCAAGAGAGGCTGCAAGGAAGGAGGAAATGAGGGGGAAAAGAAGGAGAACAAGGAAGAAAGCAATAGTGGGGTTATCTAGAAATCCAAAGGAAAAAAGCCAAGATATCTAAATTTCTATTAAAACTATTCTCTGCAGTTAACTTAGGAACAATAATTACTTTACTCCTCTCTTTTTGGGGGGCAGAACAGTAAATGAATAGTAAATCCATGAATGGACCAAAAATAGGTTAAATATTATTATCCAGAAACAAGAACACAAAGAATCAATGTGCAGAAGCTTTTCTGCTTCCTTTCATGTTTCTCTGCTAGTCTGCCCTGATGAGCTGCACTGGCACTTGAGCTGCACACTAGGAACACTGCAGGGTGCAGCAAACTGTAGAAGCAGAGGATAAAAGTGTGACCTTGCATCAGTCACCTGCTCCTTGACAAAACATTTCCTTCTATTGCTGTCATTCCTCAAGTATGTTTTGACAAGGCTAGTGAGATGGCTCATAGGGTAAAAGGTACCTGCTTCTAAGCCCAATGACCTGAGTTTGACTGAGGGATAAACATGATGGAAGGAGAGAACTAGCCTCCAAAGGTTGTCCTCTCACCTGTACACACAAGTATGGCAAGTATACAATTTAATGAAGGGGAGTCACCAAAATGGTGAAGGAATTCTAAAAACTGATGGAGCTAGGAATATTTAACCTTAAAAAAGTTAAGTCTTAGAGAAGAAATACTGTTGAATATCTGATGAGTTGTGTGTGACATGTCCTCTGTGTGGTCACCAGGCCAAAGCAGATCTGGTGACCACACAGACAATATCCAAAAAGAATCTGAAACTGGATGTGTAGGTGATGCAACTGTTAACAGCTCTGACTACATTAGAAATAGGAGAAAATGATTTTGAAATTATCAATATCCTGGCTCCACCTCAATCAATTATAGTAGAACCTCTGGAGGAAAGACTGGGTAATGGTAGTAAAAGCTCTCCTTGGTACAACATGTGGTTGTACATAAAACGACCACAGTAAACACAAGGTATCCACCTGTCAGTGTATTGTGTCAGGGAATTCCTTCCTTCTCAGAAATCTATCTCTGAAATAGATTTACCCCCCTCCCATATCTTTTCTGATCTAGGATCATTTATTCACCCATCCATCCATCCATCCATTCACATGTTCCTTCATTCTTCTCTGGTGTTAGGAACTGAACCACAGTTTCCTACCACTGAGTAACACATCCTCCAGACCTACAACCTTTCACACATTTAGCTTGCTAAATTCAGCATTAACTTCTATGACCATGAAGATTTGCACTTTGTAAATATTTGAGAAGTTAAATCTCCTGTTAAAAGGAAAATACTCTCCTAGATAATAGAATTTAAGTTGGGTTATGACACTTAGCATCTATTCATGACAATAGGTTTCAAGACTTCTGTGCTAATGGTGTGCAAGAGTATGTGCATCATCATACAGAAATAACTGTAACTTAATTACAAAATATTACTAACTGTAAACATAACATTTAAGAATTCTTCAGTTTCTTCCCTGACAAAAATAATTAAAATCAATCACAAAATACTTCATGATTTGGATGATTTCTGCCACCAGTAGTTTATCCAATCATGTACACAATAAAATATTTTCCTATTTTTGATACTTTCTAAAATGTTCTGTAACAGAGTATCCTTATTTTAAGTAGTAGAATGCCCTGTGCTTCCTTCAGTGTTGGTTATACTGTTGTTCATAATCATTGTCCCCGACTGCTGAATAAAAACATTATAAAATCATCGCCCTTAAAAAGACAGCCATGAGTATTCAATGTGCTCTGAGCAGACATCATTGGTCATGGACTGTGCTCCCAGATTTTAGTGACCCCTCTAGATTTTTCCACTGCCATGTAATACACCCTCTAAACTTTAATGTTCCCACTTTAGATTACAGCGAAGCATCAAACCATTCCCTTTTACATCTGCCATCTGCCAGTTCAGAAAGCTCCTAATGAGTCTGAAGCTTCTTCTTGGCCACTTGAAGTCTGTCTCATTAATCTTTGTCATGTGGTTCATAAATAATGAGACAGGTATTAAAGATCATCTTGTTTACTGACAACCACCACCAAAAGAGTCTGCAGTAACACCTTGGATTTCACTAGACCCAGGCAGGCCAGGCCTGAAGGAGTTCTGATGTAGGGACAGAACACACAGATTTAACATTTTTTTAACCATTAAGCTAGTTAACTGCACTAGGTTTCAAGTAATGATTGCCCTTTCCATATCAAAAGGCCAGGAAGAACTACGGTCGTACACCAGCTGAGCAGCTGCTGGACAGGCAGTTCGCTCCACAGCCAACAGTCAGTCACCTTTCCATTTTCCAAGCACATACCTCTCACAGAAATGTTTTCAGTGCGGCAGTCTACTGAGCTGGTTGTAACACCGGCACGATGTTGACAACACAATTCATGATGGTTTTGCTTTTTCAGCCTGCACCTTTCTTTCTTTAAAAAAAATCTTTTCCTCGATTTCTATTCTCCAAAGAAAACCAAACCAACAATACTTTCAGAAAACCTGCCTTAGTCTTGCAAATATAATGCTTTGAGTGAAGGCAGACCAGCTCTACACAACAGCTTTCAGAGAAGCAGGAAGCTGATCTGAATAGCAGAGAGCAGGGATGGGGCGGAGCAGAAAGGAACTGAGCTGGGGAGAGCGAAGCACAGACAGTGCTGGCGGCTTCTAGTTAGTTATTGACAGTTTCATCTAATAGCACGGATTTATGACCAGGAGCATCAGGCCTGCCACTCCTTTTCTTTCTTTTACTTACGAATCTCTATCTAGTGAACTTACACAGGGGAAAGTAGGGCCTCCAGTTGCAGGGAAATGATGTAAGTTTCCCACTCCCACCAGCCCCTGCTCTGCCAATCCACCTCTACTCTGACCTGTGACTATCCCCTCCCCCTCTCCCTCCCTCAGCAGCCCAGGAGCTTAAGGCCCCCAGCTTGCCCAGCCCAGTAATACAGAGTGGCAGAAAGTATTCAGCAGCCAATAAGGCATTTTTTTTTTTTTTTTGGTTTCAGGAAACTCCAAGAAAACGTAAATGCTTTTCTATTTAAAAAAAAAAAAAAAAATACTGTTGAATATCCCAAAACTAGTCAGTCCTCGGGATAAAGGATATTAAGCAGGACTGGGGTAAGGAATGCAATTTAGCCAAAGGCAGCAGGTATGAGGTAGCACAGCATGTAATACTGGAGTTGGGAGGCTCAGGTCTACTTTCCTCATACCACTTCTGTAACCTGGGGCTACTGGATTAACCTATGGTTTCCTTTTTGTAAAAATGGAAGGAAGAATATAGATATCAGAAACCTCTTGTACTATGAGAATGTTATGAATCGACACCCCCTAAAAATAAGGCAGGAACCAAAAAGTAATCTGCGGCTATGTACTTACAAAATTATATACCATTCCTTATATTAAGCTATTTAAAACAGGCTTTACCAAAGTACTAGCCATGTACAAGGAGTAACAAGTAATATACAGGAGTTAGAGAGAATTCAAGTGTTGATACTGATCTGGGAAATTTATAAGGAATTAGGTTTTTTTAAAGACATGTTCAAGAAAGCACACCTTAAAAACAGATGCATGAAGCAATTAATGTTGTCTTATTACCCTAAAAAAACATTCACTATTTACCTGGGTCAGCACTGCTCAAGTTTACAGAACATACCAAAAATTAAATGAAGTATAAATAGATGATAGATAGATAGATAGATAGATAGATAGATGAATGGATGAATGGCACAGGGACATTAAGTGGTCATGGATTCTTAGATCTCTCTCATTCTACCCCTCCCTAAAGCTGGCCAACTCTGGACTGCCTCTACAAAGTATGGAGGCTTGTCCTATCTCCCCCTCTCCAGCTACACTCTTCCTATTTCACACAATTACAGCATACACCTCATACCCAACAAAATTTAACTCTGAGGAGAGTGGCAAGAACCAACCAATTCCCCACAGGACACAAGGTGACAATTAATATTGCCAGTGGATCATGAATGGTCCTAAACAACTCATTCTTCTGCAACTCCAGTAGCTTGCCAACTCATAACTTAAAATTGGAGGACAACCAATTGAATCATCCACTGATAAATCATTAAAGATATTTTTAACTGATGGATCACTGTGTTCATGAATATAACCCACAAACTACCCCCCCCAATATTCTCATTCTCTTCGATGTTATCTATAAACAAAATCTCACATACACATTAGAAGGGATGGAAATGAGAATTAATTAATCTTGAATAATGCTAATCTAACAATTATGAAAAACTCCAATAATGCATTTCATTAACAAATACATCTTAATAAAAAATATTTTACCTCTAATATTTTAAAAATTCTTGATTTATTATGATCACTGTGTACTAATCATCACTTTGATAGGTTTTTAAGTAAGAGCCATATGGTCATATAAAATTAAAATTTTTATCTCAGTCTATGAAGTGTTCCATAATAAAACTTTAAACATAGTAAAAGTAAGGTAAAACTCAGTTCAAGCACACACACACAAAAAAAAGATTTCAGAACACTAAGGGATAATCAGTAAATGGATAATGTAAAATAATAAAGCTTTAGTGTTTGACTAAAATAAATATATTTAAGCAGGAAAAGAACCCATCCTACTGAGATGCCCAATATTCATAATATAATAACAAATATACCATCAACAAGAAATTTAAACTTACAGGTTTTTTTTTTAATTTCAATTAAGAACTAAATAAGAAAATGACTTTTTTCCAAATAATTTTTTTCCAAAACAATGATGGGCGTCATTCTCTCTAATCCCAAATACTTTTCAAGAACAAACAAAAACACTGCAAACAAGAACAGATGCAGCAATCTAGACCCTCACTCAGATGACACTGGAGCAACTAAGCTGTCAGGTCGAACACTGCTGTTTCTTACTTTTAAGCTATTGTGCATGAAAATCTTTCCAAAACAGGGAACTTGCTTTCATTGCCATAATTTAATCCTCCCAAGTGTTTCCCCAGCAATTATAAGTGGCACCGATCCTGCTGAGTATTCATGTTCCCCAAACCAGGAGGCTCCTTTTGAGGAATTCTGAATTTAAGTGAAACCCCCCATGGACAGGCTTAATCCATAGCTCCTGTTCCTGAGCTGCTAGCTCCTGCAAACACTGCAAACTCCAAAGAGGGAGGGACTGGAACAGACTTTTAACACTTTTCCCTCCAAAAAGAAATTAATAACTTCTTAAACTATCTCACAAAACAAGTCATAGTCGTGCATGTGCTTCACTTAAAGATTCTTTAAATTTATATTGCCAGGCGGTGGTGGTGCCTTTAATCCCAGCACTGGGAAGGCAGAGAGAGGCAGGTGATCTACAAAGCAAGTTCCAGGGCAGCCAGGGCTACACGGAGAAACCTTGTCTTAAAAAACCAAAAGGTCGCAGGCAAGTGGATGGCACTTGAAGAAACCATCCTGAATGAGGTAACCCAGTCACAAAAAGAGAAACACAGTATGTACTCACTCATATATGGATTTTAGAACTAGATCAAATGATCACCAGCCTATAATTCACATCACCAGAGGAACTAGGATACAAGTTGTATTCTAAGAGATTCATATAAAGTCCCTCACAGAACTGGGAAGGGACAAGTCCCCCAGACCTCAGGTAAAGTGGGGGAGGACAGCTAATGGAGAGAGAAGTAGGAGAAAATGAGAGGGAGGAGAGGAAGTCATGTGCGACCAGGAGGATTGAGCCTGGTTAGGAATGGAAAATAGGAAAGAGAGAGAGAGACAGAGACAGAGAAAGAGAACATAAAAGAGGGAGCCAATATTGGTTTGAAGATAAAGTTGAACACAAAGAAAGGTCGAGGGAACTACAAGACTGCTCCCAACTAACAATCTCAGCTTCCGTGGAAAGGCTATCATAAATGCCCTTCCCGGAGAGTGAGATCAACAACTAACTTCTCCATGGAGTCCTCAACTAATGCCTGTTGGAAACAGAAGCAAACACCCATACATAAACACTGAGCCGAACTAGAACCCAGAAGCAGCAGATGGAGAGGACAAGACCATGCGGTAGAAGTACATAGAGACAACAAGGAGGAGCTAAGGGCCACTAGACTGATAGCTGGGAAGCCAGCAGGGGACTGACTCGGACCCCCCTGAATATGGGTCTCAGCCAGAAGGTCTGAGCAGTCTAAGAGACCTCAGACAGTGGAGCCAGGATGTATCCCTAGTGCACAAAAGGACTTTGCAAACATATCCCCCATGGAGGGATAACTGCCTTATTCTAGAGATAGGAGAGAAGCCCTAGTCCCTACTTCACAGGACCTGTCAGATCTACATGACCCCAACTGGATGGCATTCCCCTACATATGGTATTGTGGTGGGGGGTTGGGAGGGGAGGGTGTTTAGAGTGCATGAGAGAGGGTAGAGAGGGCAAAAGGGAAGGAAGGAGGGAGGGAGGGAGGGCAGGAGGGGAGGGAGGGAGAGAGGGAGAGGGAACTGGGATCGACATGTAAAATAATAAATTAAAAAAAAAAAAAAAACGCTTTGACTCCAAAATTTAAGTTGAAGAACAAGTTACTGGGGAAAAGTATTTCTATTTTTGTTTCCACAGAAAATGAAAAGATGTGGATTCCTTCCAGACTAATGTGGTTTGATCACACCAGACCGCCTGAAACAGAGTACAAGCTGATCCTACATTCCAAACAGCTGGACAAAACAGCCCTACAGACTACAGCTAGGATATCTGAATCTTCTTCGAATCCCCCAAGACAGCGCCCCTTACCAGCAGGAAGTAGTTTGGAAAGAACGACGCCCAAATTCCCAAATATTGTGTATAAATGTTTGTTTTCATTTAATTGGACTTTGTTATATAAAATTAAATAAAAAAAATAAATTAAAAAAAATAATGAAAAAAAAAAGAATTAAACATCCTGTAATGTCTTCTTATAATATCAAATAATTTTAGCACCCTTTATGTCTTTAAACCCATTGTCACCTTGGTGCCTGTTAAATTTATGTTAATTTCCAGTGTTAATAATTGTAACTTTTTAACTAGTTTCAATTTTTAACAGCTTTAGACATAAAACAGAATTAATATCATCTACATTAAAAGGACATCTGATTTTCTGATAATCTGAATTTAGTGATCAGTGCTCAGAGATAAATTTTGAGCTAAGGGCTGTTAGCCTAAGACAGCAAAAACTTTTAATCCATTTTTGTTTTAGCTATATTCTTGTAATAAAACAGGATTCTAACAGGAAATACATATAGAACTTTTTAGAAAGTACATATGTTTTTCTTGAGAGAAATAAACGGAACTTTTAAACAAAAAAAAAAAAAAAAAAAAAAACCAAAAGGGAAAAAAGGAAAGATGCTAGTCTGTATTTTCACCCTTTGTTCTGTTTCCTTCTAAACCTTCTCATCACCCTCCCATTCTAATTGTTGTAGGTGTGGAAACCAGCCAAGTGAGATCTCTTTCATCCTAATAAAAATGTATTAAGTAATGTGACAGCCATAAAACAGATCAAGTTTGTGGCACTTATTTCCAGAGGTCACATAGGTTCCAGATCAGTGCTAAGTACTGAGTAATGTATACAAAGCTTTAACTGTACATGTCCCGGCCAAGCTTCAATCTGTTCTGCTAGAACTGATTCTCAGGAGGGCCCAATGTATTTAAATCTGTAATGCTGGATTATTTTAATATCATATCCACTCCCATCCAATCATTCACACAAGCCATTATTACTTTTATTAATCATCTGTCACTAAATGTTTTTGCTTATTGTTCTGTTTGGGACTTGAGGTTTCCAAGCTACCTAGCTCAGTCAGTGCCCCCTAAGCCCTCAGATTTCTTCAAAAATAAAGGGAAGCAAAAAGGCCTCCCACTTTTAAGAAATAATAAAATCCAAGTAACATCAGCAGGAAGATTAAAGTCTTTTAAAGTTAACATATTTCCTATCCTATTTTGAGTATCCACATTGTAAGTTATGACCCCATTCTCATCAATTATTATACTCTATAAAATACCACCATCATTTCCAGGTACTGATTACAAATCTAAGCCTCATATATGCATAAGAGAATTGCTCAGAGTTACAAATCAGAAGGTGAGTTCCAGAAGTTGAATGCAAGCCTGCAGATGGTTCAGCAAAGCCCCTGCCCTGGCTCCACTGAAAAGCAGCAAGGAAGGGTGCAGTAGCCCTGCCTCGTCTGTGGCATGTGAGGCACCTTGTTTTAGTCAAGAGCAGGCATTCTACACTTACACAGATCTGGATTTGAATCCAGAAAATTGAACTGTGAACAGCTTATATAATTTTCTCAAACTTCAATTTTTTGGCAAGGGATCAAGGACATACTATCCTTAGTTCATCATGACAATTACCATTAGGAATTTTCTAAATAATAATAATGGTAGTAGTGGTAGTATAATGTAACATGCCTTTATTCATTGAATATTTCCAGTAATTCTATCATATAGAAACTGATTTACTATTATCATCCTCATTATCATCATCATCATTATTATTATTATTGAAGAAAGATGTTGTTCAAGACATTGTTCAGTTTACCTAGGCCACAGTGTTAAGAGACGACAATGACACTAAGTAGTATGACTATGGATCTCACATTGAGAACTATAGGCTGTGGAAATAATCACATTACCAATCACTTTGACTTCACCATTATCATCATCTGCATCTCCACCTCTACCTTGTACTTTTTCTGTAGTTAGCTTGAAGGCCTTAGGTCTAGGAATCACCACAGCAATAACATAGAAAAGGCAAAGAATTGGACTACGAATGAAGGGAGTGAGGGCTTTAGAAGAATCAAAAACAAGGCTCGTCCCTAGAAGAAAAAAATATGAAGCAGAATGGAGGAACTAAATAAGGCTTGATACCAAGAATGCAATACAGGGAGAGAAAGGGGGAAACTTAATACCAAATTATATAAGGTGCCTAAAAGACTAAAAGGAAAACTGGCAAAGCCCAACGTGTATAATCCTTGCCTACTTAATAATTGCTATCTGACCCGGCTGGGGGAAAGTGACCATTTTAATAAACTTTTACTGATATGTGAGAGCATGATGGGAAACGTTTACTCTCCAAGTATCAAGGTATCTAGATGCCCCTCAACTGTCAAACTGCAAATCAAGCTCTTTGGCAAATCTTAAATTATGCATTCATGCAAAACTGTATTTCCTGGGTTGCTTAGAGTATCTGTCTTTGGGCTTTTATTCTACATTATTTTTCTTTATATCCTCCATTCAAATCTTAGGACCCCTTCCCCCAATTACAGGGTTTAGGAAAAAAATCACAATTGTTCACTGTCATCAGTAGAATCAGGCTGCATACTACAAGCACATAACCTATTAGACTACTGATGACCCTATCTGTGACTTGGTTTTGGTTTCCCCATTTGCCCTAGCAAACAGGACCAATGGTCCACACATACATAAAATCTCAGTACCTACTCCACTGTGTGGCTCTCAATTCAGAACCAAGACTGTTGCAAAGGTTTTATAGTACTTTTCAAAGATTCAAGATTTTCTTTGCCATTGTAACTGCTCTCAAAGTCTGTTATTTTAAATCACAAGTGATTAAGGTTCAGTAAATTAGTGATTACTTTCACTAGGATTTAGTTGGGAAAGTTAAAAAGTTGCCCTTAAGTTGATATTTCAGAGCTCACATTCTTGGGTATCGTCTAGTATTCAGTTTTCAGACAAAAGGTACACCTTGGAATCATGATCACTTAGGACTTATTAAGTACATCAGAGAATTATCAATCCCATGTGCATGCATGTGTACAAGTGTGCATGTATGTGTATGGTGTATATGTATGTGTGTGTGTGTACACATCTCTAGTACAGGGGTGAGTACAAGTTCACTGTCAAACATGTTCAGATTGGCTGATTCATTGACTGCTACTATCAGAAGTGCCACAAGGTCAAATGAAGACCAAACTTAAACTACCAATGGAGTGTTAAAAGACATAGCAGAACATAAGAGGTTTTCAAGAATAAGTAATTAGCTTTATAAAATTATATAGTTATGATCACCTATAGTCAAAGAATGTTACAAACATTCTTGTAGCTTTTATTTCCACCACTCTTTAAAAATACTGTGCTAACAACACATTTTGCCTTAATCTGGATTACTCTTGTGTGCATGTGCGCGTGTTGCATGGAATAGACGTGGGATTCTACATAGGCTAAGTAGATGCTCTTCCATTCATCCATAGCCATAACACCTTATGATAATTGTATACACCTCTTTTTTACATAAAAAAGCAATAGATTAAATTTTTGGCCTCACACCCTTTCAGATTTTAACAAATACAAAAGTCATATTAAACTGAAGAACTAATTAATTCCTAATAAGCTATAAGCACATCTAACAACAACTAAATTATATTAATAAAGTCAAAATTTTTCACTTAATGTTTTTGGTACCAAAATAATTACAAAGGCATTATATGAACTTGTATATAATTCACTGGAAAGTTATAAATTCCATCACCACGTACTTTCAAATATTTCTTACTAAGAATATTTCAGTAACTTTTATTCTGACTCAATGGAACATTTCTTTTATTATTAGACATCTTGAAATAAAAAGATGTTAGTGTAGGCCTTTTCTTCCTTGTAAGCTGGTACCAGTATTAACAGTATATGTGCACTTATTTTATATTTTGTAAAAAATAAATTATATATAATAAAAATATATTGTCCCAGCCAGGTGGTATATGTCTTTAATCTCAGCATTTGGGAGGCAGAGTTGGACAGATTTCTGAGTTCAACCTGGTCTACAGAAATAGTTCCAGGACAGCCAGGGCTACAAAGAGATACCCTGTCTTGGATTGAAAAAAAAAAAAGAAAGAAAAACATTCTCCCACCTTGATACATATACGGTTTATTTGCATGTTCTTTATGTGTGTATACACACATTTGTGCATGTCTTCATGCACATTTCTATGGAGGCCAGAGAAAAACCTAAGATGTTCCTCAGGAGCTGTCCATCATGTTTTTGTGACACTGAGTCTCTCACTGGCTTGAAAAACCAAGTAAGCTAGGCTGAATAAGCAGGAAAGCCTGGAGGCTTGCTTATCTCTACCTGCCCAAGGCTTGTGGGTGCCACCATGTGGCCATGAGTTCTAGAAATCAAACACAGGACCTTCTGTCTGCCAAGGCAAGCACTCTACTGACTGAGCAATCTAATCAACTGCCTGTGTGTTTTTATTTGATAATTTTCCCAAGAAAAATATTCCTTTACATCCTTTTAACTGAGAAGTTTCATTTGAAAGTTACAACTTAGAAGTCTTTTAGCGACGAGCATTGGTGGCACGTGGCTTTAATAACAGCACTCAGAAGGCAGAAGGTTCTCTGTGAGTTTGAGTCCAGCCTAGTCTACAGAGCTAGTTCCAGGATAGGCTCCAAAGCAATACAGAGAAACCCTGTCTTGGGGGAAAAAAAGAAAACGAAAAAAAAAAAAAAAAGTCTTTTAGCAAAGCCTTTCTGGTTACAGACACATCCAAAACTCTACAATATCTAAATACTTACCAAAAGAGATACAGCAAACATATCTTACAAAAACATTCACCAAGATTACTATTAATTCCTATTTTACAAAGAAAGACAACTATGATCCAAGAAAGTGAATCAACATTTCACCTATTTAAACTGTAAAGTCAAAATTGTAACTACATTTTCTTATTCCAAATCCAGTGCCTTTAGCATGCCGGAAAATTGTCAAAATATAAAAATATATGTCAACCGAATTGGCGGGGGGGGGGGGTGTTGCAGAATTCTAAATGATTCTTTCTTTTCTCACCAACCACATCTAATTAACTATGTGAGTAAACTATGTCTTATACTTCTTTTAATGGACTCTCAATGTTCCCCTGAATTCTCTAAACATGGTCTGATCTAATTTTTTTATTAGTATTATTTCACTGACTTCCTTCACCATCCTTTGAAATATGTCAAAGGAGTTTGCTGGAAAATGATCTAATATTTTTTCTTAAGATGGGTATCATAGTAAAAGATAAATCTGATAGCTTTCTTAAGATAAAGCACCAATGAGAAAAGTATTGATGTTGCTCTAGTATGGAATTTTCTCCTTAAGACTGGATGGGTGGTCTATTGGACATGTCATTAACCTTTGGGAAATTGGCTGATTCCTGAGAGTGGGCAATGCCTGGAAGCAGGCATTAGTTTGAGTTGTGTTAGGGAAATAAGGTCATGAAAGGTCAGCAACTAGGTTTCCGGAAATATTGGAACAAGCAGACTGTGACTGTATTAGAACTACTGCAGAGTGCCGTCCCTGCCCCCACACTACAAAACAGTTTACTCACCGTTATCTGCCCTGATCTTTGTGTTGGGTACAGGCCCATGACACAGCTTTAGATGATGAAATAAATTATGTGTCAGTAAGCTTCAAGATATGAGACAGAAAGGCAAGTAAAGTAGGCCTACATGGTCACTAAATGGATGATCTATGTGGAAGCAGGTGGGGCTCTGAGCAGTGCTTAAACTTCAGAGTAGGATAATGAAGGGTGGCAAAGCAAGGCAGGTAAAAAGTCAAACAGCTGCACATTTGTTAATGCAATAAAATGTTTTAGTTTAGCCATACTACAAGGCATTTAAGAATTATGGTAATTATTTTGTTTTCAAAATCTTCATATTTAAGTAGGTCTGACCTACTGACAAAGAGCTCATAGAATGGTTCCTTATAAAAATTATTTCAGTGACGTTCACAAAGGCTCACGTTAAGGAAATACTTGAAATATGAAATTGTAAAACCACATATTATAGATGTAAAACCATATATGGGGGTGACAGTATTAAGCCAGGGTAAATGGACTGTTTTAGACCCCCCCAAAAATGATAAAAAGCAGTAAGAGAATAATCAACATTCATAGCATATGAAACAAAGTTGCTAACCAACTACAAAAACCACACTTTCACAGAAAATTTCCTTTTCCTAAATTCTGTTCTTTCTCTAAATACATGTGTACCTTATCTGTGATGCAAAGACCAAAATTCTCAAAAGAGGTACAGAAATTCTGGCATATTTGAATAATAGCCAAGACAACTGTTCTTTCTGATACCTTCTTAAAGTGAATAAAAAGTGAATACCACTGAGCATGCCCCTCCCCGTGCGTGTGTGTGTGTGTGTGTGTGTGTGTGTGTGTGTGTGTGTGTGTGTATCGAATTCATAACCTTGTCCTCAACCTCCACTTCTGAAATCTTGAAAAGGAACTGCTAGGTGGCACTACTCAAAAACCACATCAAGAACTAGGCTTCTCTGTGCTTTATAGTGCCAACTGAAATCACCTGGACATTTAAACCAAAGCTGCTGCACTGAATGCAGCTAGGAAATGTAAATCATTATGTTGGCATTTCAGTTATACTTTTCTTTTTAGATTCATTTATTTTATGTAGGTGCATGAATGTTTAGCTACTTGTACATATGAGCATCACATGAGTCCCTGGCACTCACAATGTTCAAAAGAGGGCTTCACATCTCCTGTGAGCCACCAAGGGGGTGCTAGAACTGAACCCAGCTTCTCTGTAAGACAAATACAAGCTACCTCCTCTCCAGCCACTTCTGTTATGTTTTAGTTTTCAAGTAATTACCTGAAAGAAGGGAGAACCTGCTCAATAAGGCAACTGGAAGCAAAAGAAAAACCACTTGGCCAGGAAGCAGAAAACTCAGAATAATTCAGTTAGGATTTAAGTCCACTGACTTCAGTTGTTCTCCATTTCTTCTATAGCTGTTCTCAGTTGTTTTATAAGAATCTAGAAAGTGGGGCAGGAGAAATACAGCATCCCTAATTCATGATTTTTTATCTTACTTGGGATTTTTAAATATCAGTAATCTTACACATTTGATGTTGATCTTTACTTGACTTGGGACTTCCAATTCCTAAGTTTTCACTGATAGATATGTGATTTCTGCTTAAATAAATATGGCTCATAGACACATCATTAATGACACTTTTGACCTCCAGTTTTAGCCTGGTAAGAATTCTACCTTTACCATGATAGATGCCCAATTGTTCATCCTTTTATACTTTAATGCTACTTAAAAAAAAACACTATTATTTTCTTATGTTACTAAAAATATTAGTTAACATAATCTTAATGACTGAAAAAAAATGTATGTATTTAAAAGTAAAATTGGAAAATGTGCAGAGCAGCTAAGTGTTTTGAACAGTTACTCAGCCCATGAGAGGCTTTGAACTGGGATCTGAACCACAAATATCTAATTGAAAATTGCATCTCTGAGTAACACCACATTTACTCCCTCCCTTCCTACAGCTTACTGGATCATTGTAGCTACTGGGTTGTCTTCAGGGTAAAATGACTATTCAACCCACGCTTCCTTACTGTTCTTGCACTATCAATCCCATCCTGATTCACCAAATTCATCCCTTAATTTTTGTGATCAAGACTCTTAATACAGTTCTGTCACTGCAAGTGTTCGTGGTGTGTGTGCTCCCTTCCCACCATCTGCAGGACCTCAAACAGCTAAGAGCCTCTCCCCTCCATAAGGCCTCATAAAAACAGTAAGAACCATCATTACTCATTCATTCATTCTAATCATGCCACAGTTTCTTATTTATCATCTACTGTGTAACAGTTACAGTTCTAGTCACAAGAAAAGAGGACAAAACAGACAATGCTTCTGACTTTATGGGAAGAAAAAGGTAAGTGAAAAATGCAAAGATAATTCCTGCCAGTGATGTACATTGTGAAAAAAGGTAATTTTTGTACTGAGTGGTTGGCTTTCTGCAAATTTATTTTGCAAAACTGTGAATCACAGAAAGTAAAAATTCCAAGTCCCAAGCTTTCACATAATAGATACATTTTAGTGATTAATTAGGGAAGGTAAGTTATAATGAGAGATGGAGGAAGGGAAGAAGAAAGGAAGGACATTGAGGAAGTGAGGGAGGGGAGAAGAGGGAGGGAAGAAGGAAGGAGAGAAATGGAAGGGAGGGAGAGAGGAAGGGAGGGAGATGTTGAACTGTGGTGAAAGCTTTCATCTGTAAATCTTACTTTCCCCAATTAGATTGCTAACTCAATAGCAAGAGCCTAGTAAAGTCTCATCTGAAATGTAGCCAGATCCCCCCATTTTCTATCTACTCACTCAAGCTCCCACTGAGGAAGCCATGCTAGTACTGACCTCTGCATCTGCTCCCAGACAGTTTCTGCTTTGGGACAGCAACCAAAGTCAGCAAAATTAAACCCTTAAACTCTAACTCTTTAGGAATTGTGAGAAAAGCAATTTCTAGTATAGATTATCTAAAAGTATAAAGAAATCCAAATCGTTCCAATATGTAACTAAAATTTTCCCCATTTTTATTTGTTTGTTTTTAGTATGCTTGTCTATGTGAATATGGTGCTTGAGGGCGGTGCCCAAAGTGGCCACAAGAGGGCATAAGATTTCCCCCGAAGCTGGAAACTGGCAGTTGTGAGCTGCCAGATGAGGGTGCTGGAAAAGGAACTCAGGTTCTCTAGTATAGCAGGTAATACTCTTAACCACTGACCCACCCACCACTCCAGTCCCCTAGCATGTAACTCAATTCTTATAAGCTCACCAAAAACAATTCAATTTCTATTATTAAATTACTTTATAAAGTTTATACAGTGAATAAATAGTAAAATATTATATTATTAAATATAAAATATTTAAATATTAAATATAAAATAATTTATAAGTAAATATATTCTAAACAGAACAGTAAGACAAAACTCCCCCAAAGTATGGTCTTAAAAAAATGAATCTCTCACCAATTGCAAATGCATCAGTTACCACAGTCCTTTAAAGACAGTGATTCTCAAGCTTACTCAGACTTGAAAACAAAAGTAAATACACAAACAACCTTATGGACACATTCTAAGTCCATAATTTTCTTAATGCTCCAATATTTTCCTCTTAACCATTTATGGAACTTGCAATTAAAATAATTATTCGTGCCAGGTAGAGTAACACATACACAGGAGGCAGAAGCAGGTAGATCTCTGTAAACTCAAGGCCAACCTAGTCTACACACTGAGTTCAAAGCCAACCAGGGACACATAGTGAGACCTGGTCTCAAAAAAAAAAAAAAACTAATAATAGCTAGTAACAATTGGATGCAGATTGTTCTGCCTAGAAGATAACTAAGCTTCCACCACACAGATTCAGATACAAGATTATCAGAATGAATTTTACAAACTAAGCTAAGAACTGTAGTGAGATATTCACTTTGTCACCTGTGGCACAGAACACACCCATTGGGGGTGGGGACAGGGGCGGATGTTACCTGGGGGAACTAAGTCTAAGGAAGGGGATCCGGGAGCTCTCTTGCTTGCAGCACAAGGACTGGAGAACATCCGGAGGCATTTTTGGGACCAGGAACCTGCTGGTGTTCATCTGTCTATGTTGTAAGTTATTTCTCCCTAAATAAACTTCTATTTGGCCTATCTGTTTCTCCTGATCCTTATTAAACCTCAACAGAGAACAGCTGATTTTGTTTCTGAAAGGTATGAAAAACTTACCTTTCAGAAAGAAAGAAGAAAAAGAAATAGTATTGCTTCAATGATTTGATTTCAATGTTAAAAACAAATCAACTATAAATCAGTTGAATCAATTCGTTCAGAAGATACTGTGTACAGCTGAATAAATACTGTAGCTTTTAGTTAGTACTTTTATGGGACTACTGGATGTGTAAACTAGTATGCCCTGATTTTTGTGCCTTTTCTTAGGGGCTCTTTTATTTTTCTGTTGGCTTGCCTTATCTTATCCAACTTCAATACAATGATTTTCATTTTATCTTATTATATTGTGGAATATGTGTATATTCCATGTGAAGATGTATTACTGTGATTGGTTTAATAAAGCACTGAATGGCCAATAGCTAGGCAAGAGAGAATAGATGATATTTCCGGGAAGAGGATACTGGGAAGAAGAAAGTTGGAGTCACCAGCCAGACGTGGAGGAAGCAGGAGGAGCAGTCCGAAGATGAGGTAATGAACCACACACCAGAGCGTAGATTAAAAATAAGGGTTGATTTAAGTTATAAGAACTAGTTGGAAACAGGCATATGGTAAGGCCATGCAATCACAATTAATAGTAAGTCTCTGTGTCATTATTTGTGAGCTGGCAGTCCCAACGAGACAGCACTACTACATTGTCATATTTTATTTTGTTATGCTCTCTTGTTATCTCTGAGAAGCCTCTTCTTTTCTAATGAGAGACAGAAAAGGAGTGAATCCAGATGGAAAAGAAGTGGGGAGGAACTGGAAGAAATAAAGGGAGGAGAAATTATATTCAGATGATAATATATGAGAAAAGAATCTATAATTAATAAAAAAGGAAGAAAGAAAAAAGATGCTGTGTACAGCTTAAGTACAGTTTATCTTGAATAATAACATTTTGGCCTTTTTGTTTTTAAATAAAGCAGCCCTACGAAAAATAGTCCCACAATGAAAACTGAGGACTATTCAGCACATAAATATCTCAACCTCTCCATTGATTGATACAGGGGCTACCTGTGCTAGGCAAGTGCTCTATCATGGAGTTTCAACCTGAAAACAGAGAGAGAGAGAGAGAGAGAGAGAGAGAGAGAGAGAGAGAGAGAGAGAGAGAGAGAGAGAGAGAGAAAGTGTGTGTATTTTCATAAAGCTAAATTAGTACTTAAATTTTCTCTTTAAATTATAACTGAATCACTAATTACTATATAAAGTCTAATAGTGGTGGAGAGACAGCGTAGCAGTTAAGAACATTTGTTCTTGCAGAGGACCCCATTAATTCCCAGCACCCACATAGAGACACACAACTGTACCTAATTACAGTTCCAGTGGATCTGGCACCCTCTTCTGACCTCCACAGGCACCAGGTACACATGAGGTATGCTTGCGTACATGAAGGGAAAACATTCACATACATAAAATAAATACATCTTTTAAAAAAAATTGAAATTATCTTGCACTGTTCCTAGTAAGGAGGAAAATCACTTATGTACCTTTTAAAAACCATTTGATAAAGTGGTTGAAAAGCTTATCAACTTGGTCCTTCTAGCTCTTTAAAGTTTAAGTTATACCAACAAACCTAATACAGAACCATCCTAGTTAATAAAAAAAAAAAGCCTGCTTCTAAGACTAAAGACTAATTGAAATACAAAGCAACCCATTAGGTCAAAACAACAACAAAAACAAACAAACAAAAAAGTCTATTGAAAATCTTCTGTATGGCTAAATTGAACAGGCAGCAGCTCCCACATATTTAAAGCAGGCCCTTAAACTTCACAACATGTTAACTTTAATTGTGCTCATAAGTGCAGTAATTCACATTTCTCCACTGTCTAATTAGTAGCAAATCATACAACAAGGCTGCTAACAACCTTTGAAATAAGCAAATGATAATGGAAAAACTACTAAAGCCCAGATTTTTTTTTCCCTCAAGAACAGCATAACAGTTTTCAGGGAAGTAACAAGCACATTGCACCTGCACCACCTGTAACTGAAACAATGGCAACTGTACACTTATAAAAATAAATAAGTAAATAGAGCACACTTGAGAGAGTCTTTGTTAAATCCTATTTATGGAAACCAAAAAATAAAAATGTCATGAATTATTGAAAAGCTTAAGTTTTAAGCTTTTTCTTTTTTGAAGTTAAAAATTGTTAAAGCAGAACATGTAAATGGTCTGGTCATGTAAAGTGCTTACCCATGCAAGCATGATGACCTGAGCTAGGTCCCTGGAACCTACATACAGATGGAACTCACTGACTCCACAAAGTTGTGCTTTGACATACACACCCACCCATTCACCCCACACACACTAACAAAACACCTGTTAAAATATAAGCTTCTAGAGCTTAACTACTACTATGCATTATAACACAGTCCTGTGACAAAGCACCAACACAGAAGTGCAGCCTTATTTATGTACCAACAACCTTGAGGCAAGACACCACTACGTTACACATTAAGGAACTGAATTCATGCCTTGAAGCTGACTTAAAGCCAATATTAACTGTCTGGCAATTGAATGGCTATGATTTTCATGGACACTTCCTTAATTAGCAGAATAGGATACATATAACCCCAAAGGCTAACTTCAGTGTTTCTATAGAAAAGAATCAACATTTTAAAAACATGTTAGTCTTACAAATGCTGTCTAAGCATAGAGAATGAACAACTTCAAGCAAAGCAGAGCTTCCACACATGGTATGTATATGCTAAAATTTCTCAAAAGTTACACAAATTGTTTTCCAAATATTTCCCAAATACTTCCAAGTATTTCAAAATTTGCTCAACATTTGCTACTTATAAAAAGAACTTCAGAAGTACTTAAAAGTACTTCTTCAAACAAATAAAAATATTTTATTAATCAAAAAGCTAGGGAAAATATCTAGTGTCTGAACAAAGTAAGAAATAACTACTGCTTCAATCTCTGAATTTTAAATTACAGAATCTTTTTTTACAGAAATACCTCAGTTCATCTTATGCATACACTATCAATGCAGAAATATTATGTTGCAGTGATCTAAACTGTATTAAATTCTGATAACACCACTACTAATAATATACCATAATTATTTTTGAAAAATGTATGACAATTATTCCTCAGATGATATAGTATATATTAATAATTACATTTAATAAATTCTATAAATTCTGCCCTGTTCCTAATATATTATTTATGAATAACTCAAATCTTTACCATGAATTCATGTTGGCCAAATAAAAGACACGGCTAATTCAAGATACTAAACACATAGTATGAATACAGTAGATACAAACCGAACATCATCAGCTCATACCCACAACACAAGAGAACTAGCAAACCACTAATTATAATTTGGCATACAATTCTATTCATGAAGTGCTTCTTAAAAAAAATCTCTGCTTAATTCCACAGTTATTGTCTATTAGCATATTTAAAACATTGTTAGCATCGGAAGACAGAAGGATGAAGAAAATATAAAACCCTCATTTCAGGCTCAATAAGAGTCAGTTACAAATGAAGGATCACAGATGGAAACTGAGTTTAACATCCATAAAAGAGACAGGCATGGTGGCACTTAGGAGCCAATAGGTTGCCAAAAGTTCAAGGACAACCTTGACTATTTACTAATTTTGAGACTGTCTCAAAACAAAGAGTGGGTAAGGTATAATAAATACTTTTAATCCAAGTACTGGGGTGGCAGAGGCAGGTGGATCTCTAGTTCAAGACCAGCTGGTGTGCTACATAGTAAAACCTTGTCTAAAAAACAAAGAAGCAAACAAACAAAATCATGAAAGATCATTGCTTTCCTAGGACACAGAGAGGGAAAAAAATTTTTCTTTTATCTACTGCAATAACTGTTGCTCCAAAGTACAAAGCAGCAACAGCTGTATAAGCATAATTATTCTACAAAAGTTCAATAAATGAAAATATAATTGAAACAAAAACAAAACCAGTAGCTTGTTTGAAAATTCAGAAACTTTATTGTTCCTAGTGAAATATATACAAAACTCATTCAAGAATGCATTTATGAATAATAGTTAAACAAGTCAACTTTAAAAAGGATCAAGTTGAATTTAGGTTTTCTACATTTAAACATTTATTTGTATAATTATAGAAGACTCAAATCATGACATTTAATCTTACTTGAAATATTTCCTAATATTTTTAAACCATGGGATAACGTTTCCTGATGACAGACCTATATATCATATATATTTTTGATAAATTTAAGAATTCACATTTTATATAATTAACATCAAAAGAGTACAGTGTTTTACTAATTTACTGATAGGAAATCTTACTGCTATCAACAATAAAAACAAATTTTAAGTGCATTTTATTGCATGAATGGGAGGGTATAATGCAAAAATAATATTGTACACCTAAAACAATTAAAAACCATGGCAATGTTGAAGGGGAACAGTCAAAACAACCATCTTAAAAATTAACTGAGGAAAACCCAGTGCATTTAAGACCCACCTTCTGCCCAAAATACTGTAACAGAGCCATGTCTTTAAAACCAGGATGACAGCAAGGAGAAAGAAAAGAATGAGAGAAAGAGAAAAAAAAGAAAGGTCTACAATCTACTTTTACTGTAATCACTTTATCATCTTTATATATGAAACAGAACTGATAAAATTATAAAAATTATATAGACTCGAAAATGATTAAAATAACTCAAGTAGTCAATTTTTTTCTTAATATCTGTTGTGTTTAGAAATAAACTTTTCAAATGCAATCCAGTTATGGAGAGGGGGAATCCACTGCCATAAACAATGATATAATAAACAAAGATATTCCAGAGCATACTCGTTCAGAACCCTAAAGCATATTTTAAAACCTACAGAAAATAGGAATAAGGGCTCTGACCTCACCAAGGATAGAGTGCTACTGCCCTTAAACATAAACAACTGAATGATGGCAGGAACTGGGAGAGACAACTCCATGTCTCAAAATGGGGAAGAACAAATTGTATCAATAGTGAGGTTTACTCTTTTAACTTTTTCTTTCTGGTAATAAAAGAAGCGCCCAAAACATAAGTTAAGTGTCTAAGTAGAAAGAAGCATAAAGAAGTCGGTTGAGATGGGAGGGACTATAGAGCATTCATCAACATTTTCTTGAAAAGGGCTGCCAGACTCTCAGAAGTTACATTTAAATAATGTGACCCTTTCTCGGGAGGACAATAAGGAGACAGATTAGACCCTTCAAGAAGTGATTCATCCTGGGGCATGCATGGGGAGAGGGGATCCAACATAATGCCTGCACCCTGTGTGTTTGCTTAAGCCACAGCGCAGCTCTCTGTGGCCCTTTAAGGAGGAAGTCTTTTTAAGGTACCTAAAATCACAGGACAAGTGACTACAGCAGGCTCCTAATGGAGTGATAAACACACAACCGCTGCAAGGAAACTGTAGGTAGCACCTGTTCTCCTCTCCATGTCTAAGCAGAGAACAAATCCCAGTGCATGATGTGCCCAGGCCCTTTACAGTGTCACTCATCTGACTCCGATTCTGATGAAAACTTAATCCCAAGCAGTGAGACGACACAACGGAAAGCACATTTTAGCAGAAAAGCAGCTGGCACCAACAACTCCAGAGGAAATACAACCAGAAAGAGTTCTGGATGTTCGTGGAGCTCCTCTAGCCCTAACAAGGGAGCTGGAATACAGAATGAGGGTCCATAGGGCCACAGATTATACCACCAAATAGAAAATCGCTGGGGGGCGGGGGAGAGAGATGTCTCAAAATTTAAATAACCACCTAGCTTCAAAATCTCAAAATTAAACTATCCTAAGTAGAGAGCTGCCTCTTACAAACATCTTCTGCCACACTTGCAATTCTACCACTGTCTTTCATTTCGTGGGAGGAGGGAAAGGGGCTCAGGGAGTGCTCCTCTGCTCCTGCTAACCTCCGGGCTGGCTCCGCAGAGCAGGAAGCACCTCCGCTGGAGCCAGTGTGTTGCGCTTCCCCCTCCTTCCTGCAGATGGAGTCAGACAGAGAAGGAAAGACTGCTTAGGGCTCTAAAGCACCATAGGCTCTCTCAGCCGACTGGCAGGAAAATGAAGCCACAGAAACCCCGTGCTTCTAGAAAGAAGGCAAATGTAGATGCTGCTGCTTTGAAAACACCGTAGAATTCTAACCTAGTCACTGGCCCACCATATTTTCAGCACACACAAAAGCTAATGAGAAAAGGCTTCTGATAACTACTGACAAATGAAGTTTAAACCTCACTCTCGCCCAGTGTCAAGTCTGAGTCCCTAATAGGAGGCAAGGTGGTAAAATGCCCTCTCTTGAATGAATTTATATTCAAGTTGCTCTCCGTCTGTAGTGCCTTGCTGTTGCCTGGAAACAGGAAACCCTTCCCACCTACAAGCTTCCTGACTACTCCCCCCACTCTCCTCCCTCTTACAGCTCAGTGAATGTACCTGGCCATGCTTCTAGATAACTGTTTATCTTAAAGAGTGATTCTTTAAAATAGATCAGCAGCCTCAGTCTGCCATCTAACTGCTAAGACAGCACACTGACTGGCCACACAAAGGACTACTGAGAACTACATGCTTTTTCAGTCAGAACCAAAAAGACACACTTTACCAGAAGAGTTTAAAATAGCACACATTCACTAAAACAAATGGGCTACAAAAAACAAATAAGTAAATAAAAAAACAAAGACAGAAGTCTTGGATTTCCCTTTGCTTCCAGTGCATTTCAAGCATTGATTTTCATTCATCATTACTACATCAAAACACCTATTACTACCAATTACTCAGAAAATACTACGTGGCATGAAGTATGGAAGCCATTTATACATCTTTTCTATGTAGTCCTTACTTCACTATTCCTATGCACTAGCAGCCAATGAGTGCTACCATTTTCCGCACTTTACACGTGAGAACAGTGAGGTTTAGAAAATTTGAGTAATATTTCCAAAGATTAGTTAGCCTTCAATTCCTCTTCCAGGAGACAACAGAATAGTTTTTCTTTCTAACCCTTCCTTCTTTCCAAATGTGGGCTTTACATTGTGTTCCACACCCAATCCAACATTACAATGGGCCCTCTTTCACTGAGGGCTAGGGTCTTAAGGTTCCATCCTAGTGTTTAATTAATGAGGTTTACAAGAAATAAATATTATATGCTTTTCAGAGGTGTTGTAAAAATAAGTATCTTCAGGCTGGGAATGTGACTCAGTGGCAGAAAGCATAGCTTGCACATGGACCTGAGTTTAATCACCAGCACCATAAAACAAATCAATACCACCACAAAACAAAACAAATCTTCTGCTGATTTAGTAGGGCTTTTTGTTTTTGTTTGTTTTTCTTTTTATGATAATATTTTTTAATTTGAAAAAAGCTTGTTTTACATGTCAATCCCAGTTCCCTCACCCTCCCCTCCTCCCCTGTCTCTCCACAAACCCCCATCCCATCCCCTTTTTGCTTCCCAGGGAGGGTGAGGCCTTCCAGGAGAATCTTCAAAGTCTGTCATATCATTTGGAGCAGGGCCTAGGCCCTCCCCCATGTGTCTAGGCTGAGAGGGTATCCCTCTATGTGGGATGGGCTCCCAAAGTCCATTCGTATACTAGGGATAAATACTGATCCACTACCAGAGGCCCCATAGACTGCATAGTCCTCCTAACTAACACCCACATTCATGGAGACTAGGTTGGTCCCATGG
Source organism: Phodopus roborovskii (assembly GCF_943737965.1). Classification (NCBI taxonomy): domain Eukaryota; kingdom Metazoa; phylum Chordata; class Mammalia; order Rodentia; family Cricetidae; genus Phodopus; species Phodopus roborovskii. The sequence goes on from NW_026126469.1 coordinate 33,254,346, forward strand.
TTCAAGTCAGCTGTTTCTATGGATTTCTCCAGCCTGGTCTTGATTCATTTGCTCATCACTCCCACCTCTCTGAAACTAGATTCCAGGAGTTCGGTTCAATTTAGCTGTGGGTGTCTGCTTCTGCTCCAGGTTGGAGGATTTCTCTGTGTAACAAACAGCCTTAGCTGTCCTGGAACTGATTTTGTAGATCAGGCTAACCTCAAACTCACAGAGATCTGCCTGCTTCTACCTCCAGAGTGCTGGGATTAAAGGCGTGTGCCCCAGCTGGTTTAAATGTTTTTAAGGAGTCTTAGAAGAAGGAAAAAAAAAAAAAAAAAAAAAAAAAAAAAACCAAAATCATGATAAGTTTTGATCAATTTCTTGTAACCACAAGACTTAGGACCAAATAATAATTATTTAATCAATCGCAGTTAACCGCATAGATGAATAAATCAAGCAACTGATCATACCTTAAAAATACTAAAGAGTAGAGAGTACATCTGCATCATAAACTTATTCAGCTTATAATTTTGTTCAATTAACATTACCCTGTTAATAATTCTATAAATCATTTCCAATTATGAATTTTATACATGTGCAACACAGATTGATTGATCAATATCAGACCACTCATAGACTTCTAAAGAAGACTAAAAATGTCTAGTTAAAGGAAGCAGTAGCTACATTAGAGCACATAGTATTCTTTCTTGTAGAACTATAGTTCAGTGCCCAGCACCCACGTGAAGTAGCTCATAACCACCTGTAACTCTAACTCCAGATGATCCAATGCTCTCTTCTGGCCTCCATATTCACCTGCACTGCCCGACATATATCCCAACCCCTACACACACATTAAAAATAAATTCTTTTCTTAAAGGAAGTTACTCTGAATGACAGTGTTTTGATTCTTAAATAAACTTTAAAAAAAAAAAAATCACTCAACATTTGTGTGAGCAAAATCACAAAATTCCAAGCTAACAATCCCAACAGGACTAGACCCCATTGCAGTCTTCAATGTCATGAAGCACTTTCACTCCCGTGTTTCCCTGGCACTGCCTAAGCCTCAGTGTTTCCCCATCTACATCTGTGTAGGTAAAGAACAGCAGCACACAAACAGGAAGCTGAGAAAATCAAAAGGGAGTATGGGTGGGATAGCATTACATACAACATTTGGTTTTATTCTTTTTCTGAATTTTGTTTTCCTGATTCCCATAACATTTTTTTTTCCTCTTCACACTTAAAATTGTCAAACATACAAGAAAGTCTTGGAGCCAGCATTCTCATCTTAAATAAATGCTTCATTTATCACATTTTAAAACCTTGCTAACCAACTATTTACCAAACTTTTGAGATAGCATGTTACTCAAGGGTCACATGTCTACTAAAATTATTTAAATATAGTATTACCCGATGGAATTAGTACAGCTGATATCACATTAGCAGATCAAAACAGACACATGTATTTCTTTTATTTTAATTTTTAAGAGACTAATATGATGCCAATGTAAAATTCAGTTCAGAAATGTCACAGGGGGGAGAGAGAGAGAAAATCAAGCCATCCAGGAATACCAGTGAAAGAATAAATGTCTTATGAACCTTACCTAGTAATTAAAATATTCTCCAGATTTAGTAATGGTTTGCAATTTAGTAACAGTCTGTCTTCAGAGTGGTGAGGTGAGAGAAGGTGAAGGAGAATAATGGGAAATTACTTCTTTGGGTTATGATTATAAAACTGGAAAAAAATAAAGAGAAAATTCTTTATAAGAAATTTTTTCAAGTTTATTGACTCACAAGTGTTTGGGAGATGAACTTATCTAAGAAAAATGCTTAGTTAGGCCACCAGAGTTCATATGGGTAGAAACAGCTTATGTTTCCTGCCCATTTCTTTGCTGGTTTATATGAATCTTTGGTTCTGGCACATCTTACATTTTATCCCATTTTTAATAGTGGTCAGATATGTGGGTCTCCTACCTGAGTGGAAACTTTCACAACAGCAACTATTGTTCTACCTCCCTCCCCCAAGAAAGTCTACTTGAGTTGGTTCACAGTGCCCTCTATACAGCCTTGAGTCACTCTGAAGAGTAAAAGTTTTCATAATATTGAAGGAAAATACAGACCAATGAGTTAACTATTCTTAGGCACTGCGTTTCAGCTCCAATTTGTATTAATGGTGGTGACTTAAAAGTACGACTTTAAATATTGCTGTCTTCCAATTCTGTTTACCAAGCAGATTAGTAAATCCTTACATCTTAATGCTTACTATCACATGCAGCACAGAGCAAGCTGCTGAAAATACAAACAGTATGGTTGATCCTTGTTTTCACTTGGCTAATTTGTTTAAGTTGGGGTAATACTGAAAACATTAATTTCAAATTTTCTAAAAATTTTAATGAGGCAAGACAGAAAACGTTTTGGTATGGTGGTCGTGAGCTAAAGGTACAGACTGTTTCCTAAGACAAAATTAACTAAAGGGTGGCTCACTTAACATCATTTAGTGGAACTTTTTGAGCTGTATTACATTCTTTAAAATGAGCATTTTAATATAACAAGACAGGGAAATCAGTGTAAAGGAAAAGATTGCCTTCCCCAGGCATACTTCAATAGACATAATTTTTTATTTGAATGGTTGATAATTGAAAAGATACCTTTAAAATCAACCAGTTTATATGTTTGTATATTAAACACTGAAGTGATTGTAGCATATTGATGTCAATTTTAACCCTTTTAAAGAGAATGTGTAAACATAGTAATGATCAGGTTTCAAATAAAGGAAATAACATATTGAGAGTTTACTTACAATTATAAAGCATTTACCAATAAAGGCTAACTGCAATTACTGTGACATATGAGAATTCTCCCATCCATCCCAGGAACTGCTAACTTCTCTGAAGGGTGACAATCCTGGTACAATAGCCTTTAATAAGCACCAAGTCTCCAAACAAGGTATGAAACAGAAAAAAAAAGTTTTATTTTTTTAATCTGTTTTAAAAGATACATGTAACAAATTCACTGTGAACTTTTGAGGACCAAAGAAAGAATTATCTAAATACTGACGCTGGGAAAAGTTTGGGAGTCAGTCACATTAATATCTGTTCTGTTCTGTTCAGGACTACCTGCACATCCTAAGTACCATAATAAAGACAGTGTACTCCCAGGTTATCAATCCCCATATACTAAATAATTTCTTCATAAAATAAGCAACTTGTCATTTCAAAAAAAGTCAGTGCCCCACACAGTCAATAGCAAGCTGGAAGAGCTACAGAAATGAAGTCCACCCAACGATTTAAATGATGTAGTCTCGTACACACACACACACACACACACACACACACACACACACACACACACACACACACGTCCACAAACTGAGCAGGCAAAGTGGACTTTCAAAAGTCTCTAAGTATGGACCATCAAGGCTGGCTAAGCACCTTTCTTGACAACACTGATAAACTTGGGAGGCCAACAGGACAGTCAGGAACCAGAGATTTGCTCTTATAGTAAATTTTCACAAGAGTGATAAGACCAGTTGGTATCAAGGGAAGAAGACACTGAGAACTGCCACAGACATACACTTAGGATTTTTGCAAGGGAAAACGGCATTAAATGAGATAACATGTCAGAAAATTAGCCTAATTCAGTTCCTGGTAGACAGTGTCTAATAAGCTGCCTAATATTATTATTATTATTAGAGAAATTTATCCTTAAGGTACAAGAAAGTAGCATTTTTTTTAGGACACCATTGCTAAAAAACCAAAGCTCAACCCCACATACCAAGTAAGTAGCTGTAACACAATAAATGACAACACATCATGGTCTGAATGCAGTTATGTGTAGCTGCTGGGGCCTATATGTTTATTGCTTTTGTTAGATGCATATTTTACAGATTTCAAAAATCCTCCAAATGGATATAAGAACACTGAACTCTATAAAGGAGATCCAAAAAAATTAATGAAAATGAAAAAAAATATGTATTGAACTAAACAGAATCACACTGGGCCCAAGTATTTCTACACAATTGGAAAAACAAGGAATAGGGCTGGTAAGATGGGTCAGTAGGAAAGGTTTTTCCTACAGAAGCCCAGTGAACTGATTTCCATTCCTAGACTGTACCTAAAAGTAGGAGAGAACTGAATCTACAAAATTGTCTTCTGATCTCCACATATTCACTGTGGCATGTATGCCCATCCAACACAAATCATACACATACAAATAACCAAGAAATAAAGAAATTTGAGGAGGTCAATGATATAACTCAGCAGGTAAAGACACTTGCCACCAAACCCAACAACCTGAGTTCAATCCCTATAATCCAAATGGTTAAAGAACCAGCCACCCACCCACACATATAGAGATAGGTAAAGAAATAAATAAGAGGTAAAAGGCTGAGGTACAGACATTACATCTACTTCCTGTCAGCAATTCTAAATGAAAACAGAGAGGTTTGAGAGAGATTATCAGAATACAGCACAGTTAACAATTTGATAAAATAAAGAACATGATCCACAGCTGGATGGTGGTGGCGGCGCACACTTTTAATCCCAGCAGTCAGGAGGCAGAGCCAAGCAGATCCCTGTGAGTTTCAGGCCAGTGTTAGTTCCAGGACAGTCAGGGCTACATAGAGAAACCCTGTTTTGGAAAAACAAAAAACAAACACACATACAAAAGAACATTACCCACGTGAAAGCAGCCACACAATGATGACTGAAATAAGCTAAAACAAAAGCACCCACAAGGTATCAAAGAAAACATTTTAGCCATAGATGAACAGATAACCCTAAAATGTCTCAGTAAGGCAGGATGAGGGGAGAGAAGGGAGGGACAGAGGAGTGGAGAACCCAGATATTCTCCTTTAACAACATGATGGAGGGGGTGGCTTCCCTACCCTTATTAACCTAAGATGTTCAAGAGACGGGCAGAGGAAAACAAGAACACACCCCAGTTCCCTTCATTTCAAAAAACTACAGGTGCCTCTAACCCCACACACTGCTAGCAAAAAAAAAAAAAAAAAAAAAAAAAAAAAATCAAGTTTAAGATAACTGATCATCCCAACAAAATTCTACAAAGGAAAAAAAGAAGAAGAAATGAACAAATTTTAGTCACAAGTATAAATACAACTAACTACTCATAGTCCCACTGAGGTCAACTTACGAAATAAAAGTTAAAACCAGCTGTGTCTAGAGCCATAAAACAAATGCAAACTGAGATAGCACACAAAGTTGAACATTCAGAAATGTGAAATGTTAGGCAGACAAATCGAACAAGAAAGGAGATGGAAGAACACTACCAAAGAACACGGACAAAATCCACAGAAAGGACCAGGAAAAAAACCATTGGATAAAGTTCCCCCACAAAAGGAGGACTCCTCCTCCATGAGTAACAGTCACTGTTCTGAAATATATAAAGAAGAAAACAAAGGTATGATGCATAACAACAAACTGCAGTCAGCTGAGATACTTAAAAAATAAGCAAAGAAAAACAATCATCAATGTTACAAAGGATGTAGATAATATTCAAATCAAACTATATAACAGACAATGCACTTAGCACCTAGGACTCTCATCAGAACATATGGACACACAATCCTTTCTGAACAACATACCTAGAAACCTCTTAGCACTCTAGGACCCCCACCTGCATCCAGGTGCTTACCTGAACAATGGAACAAGTTTCTCTTCCCTTAGAACCATCAAACTTATATTCTATTAAATGGTCCTCCACTTTCATCCAGGCAGCGAGTAAAAGGCTGATCTGGCCTGAACTGGTTTGGGTACATGTACAATAAGGCAAGATGAGTCCTAAAAGTGAATTTTTAGGAAGAATCTCCTATTTATTGTCTTATACCTATTGGTGTCTATGCATGCGTATGATTAAAATCAGATGCATTATGGGGAGAGATATATGAGTAAAGGCCTACTTTACCCAGCCCTGCCAATCAAAACAGAGAATCACCCCAACTAAAGCCCCTATTAACCAAACTTCTCCTTCCTTCGGACACTATAACTCAGGGCCCTTGAGTAGCCTCACTCTTGCTATGTATTTCTTTCTGATTTGCACCACCATTTCACTTTGAATAAAACATCCTTACTACTTGTGCACTGTGTGTTAGCTTTTATTCCAAATCCTTGAGTAAGAGGTTAGAATCTGAAAGACACCAGCCCAGATCCCAATCACTGGTAACAATAATCATCACATCACATTTCAGAGAAAAAAAATAAATTAAGTTTGATAATAAATTATTTCAAAATGCAAACTTCAGAAAAGGAAAAAGGGAAAAAAAAAAAAAACAACTCAAGGCAAAGAACCTAATAAATGCATGAAGGACAAAAGTTGGACACAGAAAGTATATATCAGAAGAAAACATTAAGAGCCTTCAACACCAACAACAATAAAGCTTATATGAAATGGAAAGTTTGCTCAGAAAATATAATTTACTAAAGCTGACCAGAGAAAGGCAGAAAATGCAACAATATATAACACAGGAGAAAACAGAAAGTAGTTGTCAAAGATACACATGCTGAAAGCAGGGTATGAGTCCAAGGGCAGTTTTTCAGAAGTTATGATAAACATTCACAATAAATAATTCCCACTTTAACCAAACTTTCCCATAACATATAGAGATTATAGGAGACTATTCTGACTGACACACTTCAGCCTGTGTAGAACCAGTAAGAACAGCAAAGATAACTACTTTTCAATAGTACTTCAAGGTAGATGTGAAGTTCCTAAGTACAAATTTTAAGAGCAAAGTTTTCTGTTAAGAATAATATCAAACCTTAGAAATGGAAGGATAGTTAACAGCAGAAACTTACCAGTGGCACTCGCTCCATTAGCAGAGTGAAAGAAGAAAACATAATCAAAAATTTCTGCATGTGATGAATAAAAATCATTTGCTTAGAACTGAAAGAAAACCCTTTAGGTCACAGAAGGGGCTGAAAATTGCCTCTCTGCCACATAAACACATACACCCATGCACACTTACATGGACAAAGAAAGAGCATACAGACTAAGTAAGAAAGAGGGCAATTCGATAGTGAAATGAGCAAAGGGTATACAAGCCCATTCATTCAGGGAACAAAACTGTCCAGTAAATAGATGAGTGCTCAATTTCATAGGTTATTGTAAAACTCAAACTACATTTCACACATCAGACAAGAAAAGCATTATAAGGAGGATAATAGTAACTAAATTTTAAAAGAAAAGGGAAATGGAGTGTTCATGATGGCACAACCTTGAATCCTAGCACTCAGGAAACAAATGCAGGCAGATCTCTGAGTTTGAGGTCAGCCTGGTCTATACAGTGAGTTCCAAGGATACACAGAGGAAACCTGTCTCAAAAAAACAAAAACAAATAAATAAACAAAGTAAAAGGAAATGGTGCCTAATGTTCTGCTTTTCTACTGTGAGATACTGTGAGGAAAAGACGTTGAATGGGTTCTATGAAATATACACTCAACTAATAAGTAGCTAGGTAGCATAGGAGCTGTTGACAAGACATCAAGAATAGGAATCATTTCTTAAAGACTGGTCTTGTAGAGTGAATTTCTGATACATTCCAGCCCTACAGCAAGTATTGCAAGTAAAGCAGACAAAACAAAGGTTCTTATTTCTAAGAAACTTCATTTCTAGTGGGTGAGGTGGGCTATATGAACTTCAACAATTTACTTTAAGTTAAAATAATTTCAGAAATGATTAAATACTAGTTAATACAAGCAGGACTATTTTATTGTGAAATTCATTGATCTTTGTCAAAAGAAAAAATAGTATTTTGTTTTCTCTATAACAGTTTACTTTGCAGGGAGGCATGTTTAAAATATTTAACCTTCTGAAATGCCTGATTTTTTTTAAAAAAAAAATTCCTAAAACACCAAATTCACAATGACTGACAAGAGAACATAGCAGAAATGCAGACTTTGTTTTAAGGTATCTTCTGTACATCTACTACAGCCAAGTGGCCTTCTGTGGGGTCCTGTGAGATAAAGCTGAAAGTTATACTGGGCTTCCCAGAAGTAGTGAACAAGTCCCGTGGATCCTGAGTAGGCAGGCAGGAGGGGACCCTGAGGATACAAACACTTGGCCCTCAGATGAAGCAGTGTCTCTCCATTAACTGTTCCCCCAATATACCCTCCTATCCTGAGCTCCTCCTAGCCAGCAGAAGGGACAAGCTGTACAATCTAAGGCTGTGGGCCTCATAACGCTTTTGAACCAAAGAACTTTACAAGGACCATAAAGTAATGCTTAGACTTTTGAGTTAAAATAGACCTCAGTTTGTCTACTCCCTAAATATTTTCATAATACCACACATAAAACCACCCCCATATTTCAGAGGGTAGAAAATCCCATTTATTGCTACAGTATGTAATTCATTCAATAAGAAATGATAACCTCAAATATAGACCCCTTGAAAGTTACATTGCATTTGATTAAAATATCCTCAAGAATGTTCTTTTGGTATGAAACTTTACTCTATCCTCATTCTAAAATCTTAAGTGTTAAATACAATCTAAGTCTGGTTATGCAACAAGCAGATCCCAGGCTTTAAAAATCTTCCTTTTTTTTTTAACCCTTGAAGTGTATATATATATTATATATACTTCACTCACAAATATTTTAGGCATTAAATCTTTTTTAAATTATATCCCTTTTATTTACACTGTCTAAAATAAAACAGGCAACACAAAATACTTTTTTTGATTACTTGTGTTATATAGGTACAACCACTAACATATTAAATGTACATTAGTCTGAAGCAATGGTTTAGACTCTAAAGAACTATTATTCTGTCAGGGAACTCCACATCTGCCCTCTATAAAACACATGGCCAAGACATGAACACCAACTAAAGCAAAACTTCCCTTAAAGCAAGTGTGTTTATTTGAACACACAATTTCAGAACCAAATCAACAAGTGTTTTACGGGTTCATGCTCATAAGGGATTGCATGTGTGTTTATTTGAACATAATCGCACTGAAATAAACACAGCTGCGTTTATTCCAATGTGTGAGAATCCAGATCTACATGTTAGTACAGGAGTAAATCGTAAAGCCATGACTTAGTATATGAAAACATAAATAAGAAACAGTACAGAGATATCACTTGTTCTCAACATTTACAACTGAACCCATAGTTAGGAGGCTTCTCAGGAGATGGTACCACGTAGTCAATAACAGCAACTCACATTGTCAAGTCTGTATTTTTGAAAAGACTAATGCAAGTGCAAAAAGTTATTTGAAAAATAAGACCACAAAGAACAAACACAAAATATACATGAAGCTGCTACTCTTGAACCATCGTGAATTTCAGACATTTTGAAAAACCAATTAAATAGAACTCCTCCATTGTGCTATCCTTGGTCCCATTCTTCCTCATTCCTTCCTTCTAAGAAGGAGTTTGAGTAATGATATATAACATTGTTTGGGTGTTTTCCAAGCCACATAGAAGCTATCTTGAAAACTTATCCTGTAGTTTTCTTGTTTTACTGCAACTTCTCTAGACTTATCCATACTAATCCATCCATTTTAAAAGCTGTGCATGTATTCTATCCTATTCATCAGCCTGACTGACATGTTTCCCTGCTGCTGGCTACTGATGCTATACCCAAATTTCCATTATAAATAATTCTACTATGAATATTCATATAAATAACCTTTTCACAGTCATCTGAGTTTCTCTGAGATATATAACTAATGTATATATATATTATATACACGTGTGTATATATACATATATTATGTATAACTAGTATGTATATATATAACTAATGTACATACAATGACATCATGTGTGATTATATATTATTTTGTAATATACTATGTACATTACCTATATATAATATTGTATATAATATAAACTAATGTATTTATAACTAATGTCTTTTATGTATATATGATTCCTTCAGTTTTCAACTTTTGCTGGATACTGGCAAAATGTTCCCATAAAAGGTTGTATCATATTATGGTATGAATTGAAATAGGTTCTACATAACCAAAACAATCTGTCTCAAACACAGTACTATGCAATCTGACTTTCATGTTTTGGCTCAATCCACTTAGGTTAGTTAACACAATGTCTCCTTAACAAGAAGTGACTTTTGCTCTATGTAAGACCTTGAGTGGTGATATTGAACACATATTTAGTTGTAGGATGATACCAACATTTAGTGGGTAAAGAGTAATAATACTGCTAAATATTCTATAATGCAAAGAATATCCCCAAAAAAGAAGCAATCCCCCAAACCAAAGTGTCAGGAACATTATCAATGCAGTTTCCTTTGTTAGTATTCAGGTATCTGTACTGGCCTGCCCTTGGGATTCTGGTCGGATAGGCCCTCAGCTGCAACCACTAAGAGCACCACCTGTGCACAATAATTAAGTTCCCTTTTAAAAGGGCCCTGCCCAACTCCCATTTTATCTCTCCATGCTTCTCTGCCTGTCTCTGTCCGTCCATCCATTTGTCATTACCCCCCCCCCCGCCTCTTTCTCTCTTCCTCTCTCATCTCTTCCGCTGCTGGTCTCCCTTCTCCCCTCCCCTTTTTCCCATTCATCTTCCCCCAATTAAAAAAAAAAAAAAAAAAAAAAAAAAAACACTCCTCCACCCAAGCTCTGTTGCATGGTATCTTTCTCTCGTGCACCACTTTTTAAAATTACAACACTTTTTCATTTTGGAGATGTGATTATATGTGTGAGAAAACTGTTTATTCTGCTGGGTTTCTATTTGGCTTTTTGAAGAATTCTGAGAGAAAATTTGTTCAGCGTTAGTTAAGGAGAAGTCATGGATATCCTTTTATCCTGGGAGGTAAGTCAGATTAAACTGTAAAAAAAAAATAATATTAAAACAGATGTGTAAGCTGAATTTTAAGAAGAGAAACCAGGGATACCCAGAAAGGAGTCAAGGTTAAAAGCAGTGAGTATATGGGATAAAGTAGGACCTGCTCTCAGTTACAATGGAAAAGAAAAGAAAGACCAAAACGACATTTCAGAAGAAGCAATACTGGAGTTGAGAACAAAGAAGAGGAAGCCCTCCAAGGTGCTGGCTGCCTCAGTATTGTGGAGCGGAGCCTCGGAGGTGCAGGGTACAAGAGTACGTAGTACCTGCAGTTCAAGCTCAGGGCTGGAAACAAGCAAGCAGTGTTTCATGTGAAGGAATCAGAGAAGTAGCTGGAGATGCTGACAGAATCCAGGGTTCAATGTGTGGACCAAATAAACTTCACTGTTGAGTCAATAATTGGCAGTCACTAGAGCCGATGACACAGTTGTTAAGAGTGGAAATAGTGAGAAGACAGACATCAGTTACGATTCCCATTCTTGGTCTCAACTTCCTGTTCAATTTAACTCCCATTACCCAAATGAATACTGAAGTTACATTTTGTATATTAAGGGAGAATTTAATCCCTTTACTGATTTCTAAGTTAGTGAAGGGAAAAATGAAAAAGAAATTTGAGTATCAGGTGATTGAAAGAAAGCAAAGGTTTCTTTTCCAGCTCCTGCAAGGCAGCATCCTGAACTTTTTTCTCCTGCCCCCACCCACCCCTCCCTTTTTCCCAAAATAAGTAATCTGTGATTTATATTTATAAATAAAATAAATGACAAAAAAAAAATGTCATCAGGGATACCAAGTAGAGTCAACTAGGAAGTCAGAGTAAGATTTTTTTTTTTTTTTTTTTTTTTCCTGGTAAGCCAGAGAACTGGGATTTATTGTATTTCCAGTTGTTCAGTTTAGATATGTGCAGTCAGTTTCTTGAAAAAAAAAAAAGACATGTAAATATTCTGAGTACAGGGAATACAGAATGACATCAGGCATTGCAGCTCATTTTCCTTATTCTGGTCCAGCTGTTGTGATGTCAGAAAGAACTCCTAAAGAAGGCCTGTTCTCAGTCTAGTTCTTCTGCCTCACTAGTTTTCATACATCCAGCCATACTTTATCCCACATGTCAAGGCAACACCAAGTGATAGCCATTCCACTTGTTTTCATCTAATCAAATGTAAATTCCTTCTCCTGTGTCCTCTTGTTTATTATGGCCATTTGGTTGTTATGATGGTTCTTATTATAATAGACTGTACAACTAATGTTTAGGAAGACTGTGAAATGATGCTGCCAGATTAAAATCCCATTCTTATTCCACAACTTCCTGAACCTCTGTTCAATGGATACTGTGATACCCCACCCAGACACTCTTCACCTATGGCCAGTGTGCCCATCATCTAGCTGCCATGTGTACAAGGAGCACTCTGCCCAGAGAATCGGAAAATATATCTTGCTTTCAGTGCCTGCCTGCTAAGACAGCTCCCCAGAAGCAATGTATGATGGACAACAGAATACTGAGGGAGCCCTTTTTCTCAATAGTACCTCTAAGGTCTCATATATCCAAGCTCCCTGAAGGATCTTCAGGGGCTAGGTTCCGGAAGAACTCACTGTTTCCCTCATTTCTAAATCAGTTGTTCTCAAATTTTATCACCAATCACAATCACCTAATGGAGTTATTAAACCACAAGTTACTACCCTCGAGAATATTCATGACTAACAGAAGATGTTGATGCTGTTAACCCTAACCCTAACTATCGATCTCATTTCAAACACTTATTGAACAAAAGCTCTATCATCCTTCACTCAACTGTGTACCTTCTTTCCTACAGAATATCCTAGTTACCTCTAATACCAATCTATTGGGCTACAGGTATTGTTCATTGTACTATATGCAAGCACCAAACCTTGGTCTCTACTGCAGAGCATTTTAACATCTAATTCCTAAAAGATAGTGGAGAAAGAGAGAGGTGTAAGCATTCTATCACAGTTGCTTCAGGCAATACTCAATAGGGAATTCAAAAAATGGGACTGAAAACTGGATAGAAGTCATTAGTGAGTTCTTTGAGTATATTAAAAATGAAAATGTCCAATGTCATCCTGATTCTGGATGTTTAAAGAATTAAAAAGTAGATACCAGCTATATACAAAAGACCTTACCTATAAAATAAATTCGCTTCAAAAAGTCTTCCTGATTTGTTACAGGACTTGACAAACTACTTACAATTAGACAAATGGGAATTTTGTGTGTTTTAGTGAAGTTTGGATATTGTTCAATATCTCTAGCTACTATCAGACTATAGGAAAACAGCCCATTAAGACACGTAGTCATTTTACACACAACTCTCTTACTGATAAAGCCTACATTAGTCTCAAAAAATGAATAATCATGCCATTGTCATCACCACCCCTTTGAGAAAACAGTAGTATAACAGGTAGAATCCACTAAAAAGAAAGGTAAATATTCCTAGGACACCAATTTCCTTGGAAAATCATTTGAAGTGCTACTTCTATAACAGAACAGAGGTGTGTTTTTAACAGAATTGGGAGGATTCTGTTAAAATCCAATACACACTTTTATTACCCAAACTGTGTATTTAAATTCTATACATTTCAGCTAGGCATGCAATTCCTTAGCAGCACTTGGAAGGCTGAAGTGGGAGATCTGTCATGATTTTGAGGTGAGCCTAGGTTACAAAGAAAGAAAGAGAGAGGGCCCTCCTTCTAAGGAAAAAAAAAAAAAAAAAAAAGTTTAGAAACCAATGCATTTCACCATAATCTTAATTTGGAAAAAAAGAGACACATATTATGGAACAGGATATAATATTCAAATGGACATTTTAGAGAAAACATAAGTCTGAGTTCATGGTAGCAAATACGAACCCAAATCTCTGACCTGATAAAAACATGAGTTTATTTCTACCTGCCATTTCAGAACTTGAGTAGAAAAATTGGGGAATTCTAATAGTAAAATATCCAAAAAATTGATATGTGTCTGGCTTTAGGTTTACCAGAATCTATACAAAGATGCTTGTGTCTTAAAAGTTTTTCAACAATGCCCTCAGTTATTTTATGTAAATTGGGTCTTTTCTAAAAATATAAATGGGTGTTTATCCTTATCACTTGATATATCTTAATGCAACTTCCCTACTGTAAACTCTTAAGAAATGAAAACAAAAAGCTGAAGAGATGGCTCAGCAGTTAAGAGCATTTGTTGCTCTTGCACAGGACACTCGTTTGGTTCCCAGAACCAACAAGGAAGTTCTACACCCTCATAACTCCAGTTCCAGGAGGTCGACGCCCTCTTCTGGTCTCCATGAGTACATCATGCACATGATGTAGCAAAATATCCATACATATAAAATAAAGATTAATTCAGCTTTTTTAAAAAAATAAAAACAAAATGACAGCAGCAGCTAAGAAAAAAATCATTTGTGTGCCTATGTATATTATTATATTATATACACACACTCTCTCTCATCTACAGCCACTGAAGAATCAGAATATACAACAGCCCCACTGGCTCTCTTAATTGTAAGAATAACTGCAGGAAGTTACCAGATACCTATAAAGCTTCAAAGCACCTAATATTTATGGTTAATACTCCCCTGTAGAAAAGGGTTCTGAAAGTGTACAAAGCAGAATGGTCCTGGCTCAAGGCCAGCATTTATAAACAGCATAGGGTTTAAAAAGAATAAACACATTTATACACTACAATAATACACCCAACATGAATGACTTTCATATATAATAACAAGCATACAAACCTGTTATATAAACACCTGTTGAGTTTCCTAAACTACAAAGCAAAGTCCTGCATCAGAGCACACAAAGTAGTGACACTCTGCAGATTCCTGAACCACTCCAGCCAGTATTAGGTCTCATAGTGTAGACAAACAAGGGTCTGTTGAAAAAGAACATGGCTTTCTTTATTCTGACACCTTACAAGATTATAAATAAAATCCAAAATCTCCCAGTTACAATTTCACTCCAATATTTTTCTTTAACAAATTAACTAGGTGCTATTTTTATAGAAATAGGATTTTCTCTTACCTTCTCTGTCAACAACATGATGGCCTTAAAACGTTTAAGACTGTCTGCATGGGGAGAAAAGGGAGTACTTATCCAGAAAGTATTAAGACCCTAAGAACTTACTATGCACTAACTCTACAAGAACCTGGGGTAAAGATAAACCCTGAGCTTCTTTATCCATGTTGTCACAGGCTGACACACACGATGTCTTCAGTGCTCACTAAGAGTACCTGCTACCATACCTGGCCCTCCCAGGACTTACAGATGCTCTTCTGTGAATTTTCTGTAACTCACATCTTTCTAAGCCAGCATTGCTGTGTATTTTCCAGAACTCAAAGACTGTTCTTAAATAGAGTGTGATAGCAATTTGAGTTCTACTTCCGCTTTTTCATGAATATTGTTTGTTGGACTTTTATGATCATAGCGATGATGTTGCCATAAAGATCCATATTTTCTGGGAAAATATGCAAGCACTCTCCAAGATTCTTCTAGGGTTTTCAAAGAACAGCCAAACTGATAGATTATCTTACCCTCTGTATATTCTTTCCTTTACTAAAGTGCCCTTAGCAACCTAGAAATTCCTCTATGTCCTAGGTACAGCTAAAACCTTAAACCAAGAGGCAATTTCAAGGAAAGTATTCCAATTGCACTGTACTATTTGGTCCATTTGTCATGTTCACAGGTCTTGGGCTCAAAACAGATGACATGCAAGCAGGAAAGATGCAAGGTGGAATGTGAAGCAGGAAAACTTCATAGGGAGACCTTCGTTTTATCAGAGACTAAAAAAGGATAGATTCCATGTTGAGACAAAATCATCTTCAAACATTTGCATTACATTATTTCTCACCAAAAATACTCTATGAAATACAGAAATTTAGTCAATATGGAAAAGGAAAAATTATAATAATTATTGTAGTAATTGTTGTGGATGTAAAAGCCTCATGACAACTCTGAGAGCAGGTTTGGTGCGGCTGCACTGTCCTCCCACAGACTTGGTTCCACACCATCTTTCGTTTCTTTTTAAATTTTTAACTGACATAAAATATTTGCATATATTATCTAATTTTCAAGAGCATTTCCAACATATCCAACATTTATCCATCTATTCTTACCTCTAAGGGCTTCAGAGGAAATTACCACTAGCAAGTTTAGGGTGTTCACAATCCAGAAGATACAATCACATGGTCAGCATCAGACAGGTTAACTGCTCTTTAGAAAATTTCCTTTTTAAAGCAGGCAAAGAGGATGGGTCAGGATGCTTTCCGCAAAGCCTGACCACCTGAATTTGATTCCTAGAACTTGCACAGCAGAAGGAGAGAACCTCATCTGCACCTTATAGCAGACACACCCTTTCCCATCCATCAAATAAGTATGTAAGTTTATGCTGGAGAGCATGTGGAGAAAGGGAAACACTCCTCCACTGCTGGTAGGAGTACAAACTTACGCAGCCCTTTGGAAATCAGTATGGCAGATCCTCAAAAAAATGGGACTCAGTCTACCTCAAGATCTAGTAATTCCACTCTTAGGAATATATCCAAAGGATGCACATTCATACAACAAAGACATCTGTTCCACTATGTTCATAGCAGCATTATTTGTAATAGCCAGAACCTGGAAGCAACCTAAAAGCCCCTCAACTGAATAATGGATAAAGAAAACGTGGTACATTTACACAATGGAGTACTACTCAGCAGAATCTTGAAATTTTCAGGCAAATGGATACAACTAGAAGAAACCATCCTGAGTGAAATAACCAAGACATGGAAAGACAAACATGGTATATGTACTCAATCATATATGGATTTTAGACATAGAACAAAGGATTACCAGCCTATAATCAACACCTCCAGAGAAGCTAGAAGGCCCCCCACAGAAAGGGAAAGAGACAAGAGCTCCTGAACAAATTGGTAGCAAGGGGAGTGGGGAGGGGGGTAGAAGAAAGAGGAAGGGGAGGAGAACATGAAGATTGAGTTGGGGGAAGAATAGAGGAAAGCAAGAAAAGAGATACCTTAAGAGAGGGAGCCATTATAGGTTTAAAAAGAAACCTGGCACTAGGGAAATGTCCAAAGATCTACAAGGATGACCCCAACTAACAATCTAAACAATAGTGGAGAGGCCACCTTAAATGCCCTTCCCCAATAATAAGATTGATGACTACCTTATATGCCATCCTAGAGCCTTCATCTAGTAGGTGATGGAAGCAGAAGCAGAGATCCACAGCTAAGTACTGAGCCAAACTCCTAGAATCTAGTTGTAGAGAGGGAGGAGTGAGGAGCAAAGGGGTCAAGACCATGGTGGGGAAACCCACAGATACAGCTGACCTGAGCAAGGGGGAGCTCATGGATTCCAGTCTGACAGCTGAAGAACCAACATAGGACAGAACCAGGCCCCCTGAACACGAGAGTCAGTTAGGAGGCCTGGGCAGTCTATGGGGCCTCTGGCAGTGGAACCAGTATTAATCCCTGGTGTACAAACAGACTTTGGGAGCCTATTCCCCATGGAGGGATACTCTCCTAGTCTAGATACATGAGGGAGGGCCTAGGTACTGCCCCAAATGACTTGACAGACTTTGATGATCCCTCATGGAAGGCCTCACCCTCCCTGGGCAGTGGATGGGGTGTGGGATGGGGGTTGATGGGGAGCATGGGAGGATGGGAGGGAGAGGGAACTGGGATTGATAAAGTAAAATAAGATTATTTCTAATTTAAGTAATATATATACATATATATACATATATACGTGTATATATATATATACACGTATATATGTACATATATATGTGTGTATGTGTGTGTGTGTGTGTGTGTACACACACACACACACACACACACACACATTCTTTTAACAAATGACTTTGCCAGGTGTGGTGGTGCATATCTTTAATCCCTGTTCTTGGAGCAGAGGCAGATGGATGTCAGTAAGTTTAAGGAAAATCTGGTATACATAATAAGTTCCAGGAAAGCCAGGGCTACATAATGAGACCCTGTCTCAAAAACAAAACAAAACAAAACAAAAAAAAAAAAAAAAACCCTTAGAGCAAAGGGCAGTCGTGTGAATTCATACTTTCCTACTTGTAATACTGGAGTAGAATGTGCTTGTTTCTAGTCCCTAGTGCCTTCTTTCCCTAAAAGAAGCTGGTAGGGGTATATTTGTATTTACTTTATATTCAAAGGGCTTAATATCATGCCTGCAGGGCCAGTAGCAGGACCTCAATAAATGCTCATTCAGTGAATATAATGGTTTTTGTGATCACTCATTTGAGAGTTTCCTTCTGAATACAGCAAGAGTTGTTCCAACTGCTTCTCTAACATGAGCAGAGGATCAGACAAGTCCAAGAGGATTCCCTCAACACACTAATGTCTCTCACAACTGAAACAAACCCAGCAATTATGTACTGGGGCATCTTCCATGCGCCATGCACTCTGCCTAGAAAAGCTCAATGTTCTGTAGCTAAAGTAAACATGGGTCTTTCAGGCTCCTGTTGGGCAAAACAAAGCACAAATCAGGAACTTCTGAAGGATAGCAAATCATCTGAATATTATAATATTACACACTATCCATATTTATGGAAGGTGCTCCCCTCCCCGCCTCCAACCCTGTAGCTCTCACAGAAGTCATAGGAAATTACATCTAGAAAAATGTTCCTGATCACTTCAGAAGAGACTTTTAATTTAGATGGAAAAGCTGGGGTCTGATGAAATAAAGGATCTGGTACAGGTTAGAAGGGGAAAAGTCCCAGCTGGAATCTTATTTACACAGTGTACTAACAAGGCCTATCTTTCTGAAGAATCCTGCATATCATATGCTTACACTCTCTTCTTAGTGTTAAGCATTTCTGCTAGATACAAAGACAAAAGCTGAGATGGCTTCTCTAAAGAATTATTTTCCTAACAAATATGTATTGTTCTAAGTAAAAGCTAAAACAGCATTACTATTCTACATGTTTCTTCAAAAAGGGGGGGGGGGAACCTCACTGAAATGCTTTTTTTACAAACTATTTTATAAACATGATGATCATGAAGAATTTTCATATAAGAAAAATCAATTGGGCTATATGACTAAAACAAGATGCTACATCAATAAGTAACTAATATGTAGTTATTTCTGTCTTTCTCTCCCTCTCTGTCTGTCTGTGTGTGTGTGTGTGTGTGTGTGTGTGTGTGTGTGTGTGTGTGTGTGTGTGTTTAGTACAGAATACACAAAAGACCCAAAGGGACTATAAAAATATATTTACAGTATATAAAAATTGAACTGCTGTAAATTACCTGAGAGCTGATGTAAAAACATTTACTTGATTTTTTTTTTGGCTTGTACGTTTGTAGGGCTCTTAGGAGAATGAATTAGATAGTGCTAAACTCTCTCAGAAAAGTTAATCCAGTAAATGTGATTTGATGTTTTCATTTTCTTAGGAAGAACACCTGTAGCAAAAGGAGGCATTCAAAACCACTCCACAGAGCTATAGCAGTAGTTTAGTATGCTGCCAATTCAGCCTTTAAAATATCACTTGGTTGCAAGCATGCCTCTATAGTCCCTATGGCCACCTAAAATGAGTTCCTAATTACATCCCGTTCCGATACTCATTCTCCTTACCTGAGGCTGCTGCAGCTTGCTCCAAGCTCAGCAGCACAGGTAGAGACAACTGAACCCACTTGACTTCTTGGGCCAATGATTAGAACCCCAGGGTCTAACCTTCATCCTACCCCAGAAGCCCCATTTCTCTTGCACTAACCCCTTCTTTAGCTGACTGAATTACTGTTGAAGTTCCTAAATTTCCCTGTGTTCTCTTGTCTCTGGCATATTCTTGTTTGCAATTTTCTCTCACTAGGACTTTTCACTGTCTTTTCCCCTTATTTATTCAGTCAACAAATATTTATGCACAGCCTATTCAGTTTTACCTAAAAAAAGAAAAGAAAAGAAAAAAAGAACTAAGTATAAGGTAAGGCAATCTCCCCATACTCAGAGAAATATGTTCACATCCAATCCAATCTCTGAGGTCCATTTCAAGTTTCCACACCTAAAAGCCAGATCAAACACCACTGGATCCCTACATCTTCAACACACTTTCTGTAATTCTCCTGAATGACTAACCACTTTATTTGAAAATCAATACAGGCATTCACAGGTGTTGAGCATATACTATATTCCCGGAAATGTGCTAGATTCTTCTTCCTGTATTGCCTGACTAAGGTCAAGGTTATTTCTACACTTCCTCTCCCATCCTATAGTCTACATTCTTAATGCACAGGAGTAAAAGTACATTGCCTATCCTTATTCTCTATGTGACATTTTCTTTGCCTACTCAGTAAGTATATGCTGAAAGTCTGTAAATGAATGTATAGAGGTAGACAGAGATCTAGACCCCT
This sequence comes from Phodopus roborovskii, assembly GCF_943737965.1. Taxonomy (NCBI): domain Eukaryota; kingdom Metazoa; phylum Chordata; class Mammalia; order Rodentia; family Cricetidae; genus Phodopus; species Phodopus roborovskii. Next base: position 33,274,517 of record NW_026126469.1, read on the forward strand.
AAAATTTTTTGAAAGAAAAATACTATCTCAACATTAATTACTTTTTCTTAGGTCCTTGTAAATTTTTTTTTTTAATTTAAATGTACCTCTCTTTGTGTGTGTGTGTGTGTGTGTGTGTGTGTGTGTGTGTGTGTGTGTGTGTGTTTTAAGTTAAGAAATTAAGAAAATAGTACATACTAGCCAGTGCAGTACCTGGGAGTCTGTGACAGGAGGTCCTGAGTTTGATACTGTTTTCTCAAAAAACAAAATAAACAAGGCAAATTTGTTCTTTACATTCTTCTCCATTCTAAATGTCTATTACCAACTCATTTACCCTCTACTGTGAATTAAAAACAAAAACTAAAAGATACACAAGTAATTTTGCTACAAGGAATATGTGTGGTTTGTCCCTAATTCTGCCAGTCACAGAAAAGGGCATCCTCTTCCGAGCACAACAGAGGAGCCCTTATGCACCTAATTCCTTTGAACTGAACAGGAATGCCTCCAAATGGGGAGATGCACTGTAAACACAGAACAAGAAAGACAAGAGGACAGCTTTCCCTGAAGTCAGCACTATTCTTACCATCTTGGAACACACCCCTCTGGATGTGTACAATCCTATACAGAGTGTGCCCCCTACTGAGTAACAAGCCATGGAGAAAGAACAAGCCCCACTCTTTGACTGTCCTTTCCCTGCTTTCTTTCTTTGACTGTAAGCAACCAACACCAATGACAGCTCACATATTTTGTCTGTTCTCCCCCACTAGAAAGTGTGCTCCATAAAGCTAACATTACGGCCTCTTATTAACAGTAATATAGTCTAGAGATTAAACTGGTGCCTATCTCAGTCAGTTCAATAAATGTTTATTAAGCCAATACTTCAATTCATTTCTTATTTAAATAATGCTCTAGCTATCTCCCTTCTTATCATCTTTATAGGAATACTATTCTGCATCATCAGTGTTCCCTACCTCACCACTAACATAAAAAAGTTCACTTTCTGAATTTTGTTCTTTCCTTATAAGTGAAATGTAAGGTTCCATATTTCATTTTAATAGACAAATTAATATAGTTAGATATACTGAAAATATGTAATAAACCAGAGTATCTTTTTAGTTTAAAAAAAAGTATGACTAAACAATGCTGACTGCTTATATGCAGAGCATTCAAGTACTTTACATAGGTTACATCTTTTAATTCTGAAAATGTTTCCAAAAGGTAACTAATATAATCTTTGTTTATAGATGAAGAAAGCAGACTATGTGGAGGTTATATACCTTACCCACTTACACACAGCTAAGAGTGTCATGCATAACATTCAAATAGTGTCTGACCTAAGATAATCCTTCTAAAGCATGCTAACCCCCAGGTGAATATTTAAAATACCAACTTAATTTTCTGAGACTGTACCTGGGACCAGACATCGTTTAAAGAGCCATCATAAATTCTTTCCAATTGTCCTTACAGTTCTGTAGTATATTTAATATGATCTGTAGCATCACCCTGTGTCTAAGATTCAAAAAGAACTAACTATTCATATAAACTTTCATTAAAAAAAATTGATAGTTTGAGCTGTTTCATATTAGAGAGAAACAGTTTTCTAGTATTATTTCATGATACAAAACAACTTAGTAATTGCTAATTAAATAGCTAAAAAAAAACTTTTAAGGCAAAGCACACATTGATTAATGGTTCACTGTGAACATTATGAAGTTTATCTAAAATACTCATTACTCACAAGTTGGAATAAGTCAACTAGTGGAGCTGTTATGTTTCAAGACCATAGCAGAAACTGGTTGGGTAAGAAATTACTCAGCAAATCAATACAACTATTTTTCTTTCTAAAAATAAGCATAGTTGAGAAAAAACAAACCAGGCATAACTTTTACATAAAATAACCATAACATCTTATATTTAACTAAATAGTTACTAGGTCCCAAAATACTATGATTGTGTGTCTTAAATTAACATGACTTTATTTAGCATGTTTTAGATTAACATATAGTTACTATAGGTTTATATACAAATACAAGATTTGGTTACTTAACTCAATAATCCCAAATTTTTCAATAAACTTTCATATAATGAAAGTAAAAATCAGAAAGTTTCTAGCCTAGTGTGACAATGTATATTAATTCCGGCCCTCAAGAATCAGATGCAGGTAGATCTCTGAGTTCTGGGCCACCCTAATCTATTCAGTGAGCTCTAGACTAGCCAGTGCTACATACATAGTAAGACCTTGTCTTTAAAAGGGGGGGGGGGGAATCCATGAGTTTCTAATACAAATGTTTGCAGAAAATACTTCTAGACTAATCAGTGCTACATAGTAAGATCTTGCCTTTAAAAGGGGGGAGGAACCCATGAGTTTCTAATACAAATGTTTTTGCAGAAATTACTTCATATAAAATAAGATTATACACTGGTGGTGATGGCTCACACCTTTAATCCCAGCACTCAGGAGGCAGAGGCAGGCATATCTCTGTGAGTTAGAGGTCAGCCTGGTCTATAGAGCTAGTTCCAGGACAGCCAGGGCTGTTAACACAGAGAAGTCCTGTCTCAAAAAACAAACAAACAAAAAACAAAGATTATACATCCCTGGGGGGAGGGGTGGGAAATCACTAAAATCACCTAATAATGACTTGCTTAATCTTGTGACCTTGCCTACCATAGAATCTAAAATACCTGAATTTTATGCAGGCCAAAATAAACAACCTGTTACCCTCCTCTGACAATCAATTCTAAAAATAATGATCCTTAAGCTAACCTCACTAATATTTACTAAACTTGAAACAATAGTAAAATAAAATAATAAGTTTTTGACAGAAGTAATTGGGAAACAAGTGACATTATTGTGAAATCTGAAGAGTTAAATCATGAGAATGTGGATGCCCAGCAGTGAGCCAATGCCAACATCAACTATCAGTCTGCTGAGAGCTTAGGAGACTGCAGAAAAAGCGGATTAGGTATTACAGTGTAGGAAAACTGATCATTAGCTCACAGGACCTAAACACAAGCCAAGGGTCCAGGATTACCTTGAGCTTCCATGTGTAATTTTCCTGCTGGAAACAATTAACACCTTTGAGCTACCTTATCCTACAAATCAAGGTTGTCTCACTGCCCCTTCTACCAAACTGTGAGGACTGGTAAAAGAACACCATTGCAAAATCTGCTTGGAGTCCTGTGTTTTACAGCCACCGGCTGAATGAAAGCCCTTCCAAAATTGTGGTTTTAACCACTTAACACATCATCACTGCCTACTGAACAGGACCCAAACTTAAGAGAGCTGGAGCCAGAGAACAAAAGCTAAAGTCCCTCCAACCAAATAGGTAATGGTTTTCCTGGTAAATAACGAACCAATTGCCATTCCTTAAAGAGTTAGAAAGTAATCATCACCCTTGTCTTGTTTTGAATCATTTTAGGGACTAGCACAAATCTAGATGCTACATTATTATCTTTGTACACATGCAAGGAATTAAAGCTATACAGTCCTCAACCCTCGGAACACCCACCATAGAAACTGATATCCAACACTCAAGCTTTCTGCCTCCACTAATCTGTTATCACCCTTCTCCCACAAAAAATTAAAAGCTTTTATTTCCATTTAGTTGCCACTTAAGATTTAAGGTTCATCTTTCCTTTTCATTCTCCCCATAGAGAATACTTGCCTCTTCACAGGTTGTCAATTTTGGATATGTTAAAAATCCCATCAAGTGGCACTTATATGATATGACTATTAGCTTTTAATGATGGATAAAATAAGTAGATGCTTAAAGTCATTTTGCATTTGATCACAGCACCCATCAAATAAAGGAAAACTCCTTTATAAAGGTCAGATATTTTTCTTCTTTAATTTTTAAAAAGACTAACTTTAAAAATATATAAAATTGTTTAAGCCAAGAGGCATGTGATAGAATATAGAGCTTTTGTCAGTACTGCACTACAGAAGTAATGTCTCCACTACTTAGTCTTTTGTCCTGCATTTATAATTTTAAATGAGTTCCATAAATAATAAGCACTTTATGTTCAAGATCTCTCTCTACAGGTTTATAGTTTATGTTTTAATGTCTGTGTTTAAAGGCATGATTTCCTTGTCTATAACTACCTTCAGAGTTTTTGTATACAGCTCTGTAAGTCATACAATGTACAACCCAAGGAGGTGCCATTTATCAGAGATAATGGTTAATTACATTTATAAGGTGGTTTCCTAACAGAAGGAATAAAGTGTCTTGTCCTAAGAAAACCAATCTATTTTGACAATTTTCCAGCATTTGGAAATAAAGTACCTCAAGAAAAATGTACCTTTTTTCTACAATTTACACAGGGTACCAATCTGGACTAGCTGGTTCTTATTCTTTGGAGGCTCAGGGCTAAATAATGCCCACTTGCCAAGCAAAGTCCCAGGAGCAGAACTCTGGTGAGGCACAGCAGACTTCCCTCCTGAACTGGAAAACAGGAGGCATTTTCTGACAAAAGACAGTTATAAAAAATACTACGCTTCAAATATGGCCTTCGATCTTAATTTACTGTTTTGCCCATGTGTGTCTGAGAGGCTTCAGTCCGTGACCAGGTAGTAAGTGGGCATTATCTCACTACACAAGTTTCTTAATACGACCACCATGAAGCATCACAGTGTACAAGACAGTTAGAAAACTAGCTCCGTTACAGTTTTATAAACTCCCTTTCTCCTGATCTAGCTTGGAGTGGTTTATACATTCATGGAAAGAACAAATCTAACAGCCCTAGAATAAGTTCTAAAGGCTGTTCTACTTATGATTAGGATGAGCTGCTGAGGCCGAAGTAGCTTTTCCCGACATCAGCCTGTAATAAACTTAGGGTGTTTGATAAACCGGCATGCCATTAAATAATGTGTTTTGCAAACTCTTGCTCTAAACACAGGGAACTACACTGAAGCAATGTTTCATTTTATTATCTGTTAGCCATCAAAATCAGGTCATACCAGAAAGTTAATGAGAACTTGCATAGGAAGACAATAAAGTAATTTCAAGTGATAGATATATTAAGGTGATTTTAAAGTAACATATAAAGTAAGGGAATGTATAATGTGTTCATACAGCTTTAGCTTCAGGCTCACTAAAAACAAAAAGTCACATAATCCTCTGTGAAGATAGTGACAATCAACTAATATTTTTACATTATTGAAGCTAAACCCATATCCATAATAAAACACCAACCCTAGAGGTCCTATACTCAGACAGAGCCCTGCCACTCATGCCTGGGTCATGCTTCCTTAATCTGAGACTTTCGTCAAACTTCAAATGATGGAATATATTACTCCAAGATCTGCAATATCTCTTTTATTGTCAATATTCTATATTAACTTAGATTTGGATTTACTCTTTACATTCATGGTATTTCATTATTTCATCTTTATTTTTTAATCACAGATATTCCACCTCTACAGAAGATTAACTTTTTAGTTCACAAATTTACTTTAATCTTGAAGTAATTCTAGAAACAAGCTGAGGAACAATTACACACAACAACCTGCTTGGCAATGCATCAACACAAATAAAGAAAAGGCCATTTTATTCTGGGCTGGAAAGCCATGCCTTAAAACCCAAGGGAGTCCACACAGGTCCAGTCAGTGGTGCAAATGCCATGCAGAAAGAACAACAGGCAGGTGGAGAGAGGGAGGGACAGTGAGCTGAGATAGAGTGCCAAGTCCACTACCCACAAGAACAGCATGGGTAGGGTGGGGAGCCAGGAGAATAGTGATTCCTACATCACAGGGGATAGAAAGGAGCAGGGCCACTGAGTCTGGGGAGGAGTTCTATCTCACTATCTTAAGGCTTCTCTTTTCCTATGCCACCTTAAATAAAAACGAAAAAAAGAAAAAAGTTCATCAGTTCTAACACTTCTGTCATATAAAATAAACTGTATAAAATCTATTTTTGTCAAACTGCAAGTTCTCAACAAAATTTCTTCATTCATTAACAATCCAACATGTCCAAAGACATCATACTAAATAACAAATACAGAAATTAAGTTGAAGTAGGGCTAGAGATGTAGCCTAATTGGAAGGGTGCTTGCCCAGCATGCAGGATGCTTTGGATGTGAGCTCTAATAAACCAGGCATAGTGAGGCATACTAACAATCCCAGCATTTGGAGATGAAAGGAAGAATCAGAAGTTCAAGAGCATCTTTAGCTATATACATAAGAACTAAGTCTGAGGCCAATCTGGGGTACACGAAACCCTATTTTTAAAACAATAAATTGTTTTTTCTAAGTAGGGCTAGAGAGAGTTTTCAGTCGGTGAAGTAACTGTGGTGTAAGCATAGGGACCCCAGCAGCCCTATTTTTTAAAAAGTTAAAATAGCCCAACACAGCAGCTTACTCTACAGTCCCAGAAGAGATGATATTGGAATCCCTTGAACTGAGTGGCCAGACTAGCAGAATCTGTGAGATTCCCATCTCAAAAAAATACAGTAGAAATCAATAGAGAAAAAAAGACACCTACAGTCAACCTCTGGCTCTCATGTGTTAGTTGTGCACATACCACCATCCCATACACACACACAGACACACACACGCACACACACGCACACGCACACACACACACACACCCAAAAAACCAAAATAGTTTTACTATAATCAATCTACATTTTACTATTCTCTTACAATAATTAAAATATCCCTTTACTCTTGAGAGATATAGAGATGAAAGAGCCTAACAAATACAACCTCTGCACTATATAAAACACTAATGAGAAAGAAAAAATAAATATTAATTAAATAATTTTTATATAAAAAAGTATCCTTTTTTAAAGTTGGCAGAGCTATACTAGATCCTCTAATTGGTTGTGAAACCTCTCCTAAATGTGCCAAGAGATAGACAGAGACAGAGAAATCACTTCACCATTTGCCTCCATTTCTTTGAAAGCAATAGAATGTATTCTGGAAGTAAGAGTAGTTCAAATATCTAGATATCAAATCACAGTTTCCAATTAATTTTCACTATAATTTTAGAAATGGTCACAAGAGAAAAAAAAATGACCCTGTAACTACAATGCATACACATACCAAGCATATGACACATACTTGTAACCAGCTATTTGAATCTCAAATTCAAGGCTAGCCTGCTCAAAATATCAAGAATTCATCTTTAAAAAAAAAAAAAGAAGTGGGGAGGAGCTTCAATACCAGCACTTGGAAGGCAGAGACAGGTAGATCTCTGACTTTCAGGACATCCAGGGCTACACAGAGAAAACCTGTCTTTGGGGTCGGGTCGGGTTGGGGGAACAAGAAGAAAAAAAAGAAAAGGAAGAAAGAAAAAGAAAGGAGGGAAAGGAGAGGTAAACTTAACATACATACTCAAAGCTTGTTCTTTGTCAGTGTATAGTCCTTTTATTTCCCATCATATGCTCTAAAATAATGTTTTCAGTAGACAAACTTTTCACATTGCTTTAAACACGTATTTAAAAGTACAAATACATCTAAGCACATCAGAAATGTAAGATTCCTTCCATCAATATTTTGTAGGCCTTATGACATAAACCACTAAAGCTTATTTTCTTACACCACTGCTATTCTAGGTGACAGTAATCTAAATAAGTTGAAAGTAAGAGGGGGAAAAATATTATCTCACAAAGACAAAACTCTGCCTTGCACAGGGGCAGCTTTCTAGAAGAATGGCTAGAAAATGTAAATTTTGCCCTCAGGGGAGCTGTTACAAACTCAGTCACCTGGGTCAAGCCACTAATTTTAAGCATGCATCTTTGTCTGTAAAATGGGAATAATATCCTACTAGCTACCTCACAGACAATTCTTAAGTACAAATAAGATCATATCAATTAAATCCCAGTATAGATTCTATGTTACAAGTGTAAGATTTTACCATTGTACAGTAGTAATAAGGGTTATAGCCTTGCAATAAAGATTTGGTAATTTAATGATTAACAAGATAAGAACAAAGCTATCTTAACTATTACTTGGAGATCACCCCAAAGATGCAAAAGGATCTCTGAAAAGAAATTAAACTTGTATTCATTTGTGGACAGCCAGGGGAGACCAGGCTGTGTTTGTAAGACAATAAATAGGGAACTTCCTACATTTGCTACAAGGCATTAGAAAAACAAATTAGAATTTTACAGTTTATTTCATGTGCAGATGTGAAACTGCTTTAAATAAATGTACCTGTCTTGATGGGTAAGGCAGAGGCAAAGGACTACATTCATGTGGCTAGTTTTTAAAGAAGAAAGCTAATGTCCCCAGCTCCTCTGAAAGATAATGTCTGTTCTCCCCAACTCCAGCATCAGTCAATAATACAAAAAGCAATTTTAAACTGTCACTCCAAGGTTAGGGAACTCCAGTAGGTCAGCACCTACAACATGATAGGAGCTCAAAAACACTATGCAGACGTAGGCTGGTGGTATAGGTGAGAACAGAATCTAGCTAGAAATTCCTACAAAAAAAAAAGCTAAATAAGATTTCCAAAGCAGTGGAGAAAATGTAAAATACCTCTCTAAAATTTATTTGCAAATAGATTCAGTCCCACTTGTGATAGTGTAAGGTTGGGATGACACATGACATACCCAGTTTTAGTACAGGGAAGAAGAAATAAGATCAGAGCAGTTTAGGTCACCAAAGCACATCCTTGTGGACAGCACTGCCAGTACTGCGCTCATTTACAGGCCTCTGATCCACTCCTATCCACAAGGTGCAGTGTAAAACAAACCAATTCAACAAAAATTCATCAGACACCTACTAACCACAGCCTAGAATGCATACCACACAGGGTACAAAGATGAGTAAAATCAGATCTCACTGTCAAAGATGATCTCAATGATACCTTTAAGATCTGAAGTCTCCAAAGTCATTCCCTGGAAACATTCTTGCTAGCTCTCTAACCCCTACTACTTAATCATTCCACTTACCTATACAGAATGTCTCCATACATTGTCCTCAAACTTCTCATAGCACCCATCAACCTGTGAACTCTGCTTAGCTCTGAGGCTAAGCTAACATCTCCCCACGCCTGTGCTGGAAGCTAATATTTACTGAGTTCTCATGTGGCAGGCACTTTTAGAGGCACAAATTATACAGCAATGAAAAACAGTCCCCATTCTTACCAGATTCCTCATGCATAAGCTAGACTCTGTCCTTATCCTTACCAAACATCCTGATTTGCATAGCCATTTAAAAGTATTCTACCACACTCTATATGCTAAGGGAAATAGTAAAGATCCTGATCCTCACACAACTTAAAATTGGTGTGGCCTGAACCTCTTAGAAGAGAAAGTGGAAGTACCCTTGAACAAACTGGTACAGGAGACCGCTTCATGAGCATAACACAAGTAGCACAGACACTGAGATCAACAATTAATAAATGGGACCTGAAACTGAGACGCTTCTTCTGTAAGGCAAAAGAGAGAATCAACAAGATAAAACGGCAGCCCACAGAATGGGAAAAGATCTTCACCAACCCCACATCTGACAGAGGGCTGATCTCAAAAATATACAAAGAGCTCAAGAAGCTAGTCACCAAAAAACACCAAATAACCCAATTAAAAAGTGAGGTACAGAACTAAGTAGAGAATTCTAAATAGAGGAATCTAAAATGGCTAAAAGACACTTAAGAAAGTGCTCAACATCTTTAGCCATCAGGGAAAGGCAAATCAAAACAACTCTGAGATATCATCTTACTCCTGTCAGAATGGCTAAAATCAAAAATACCACAGACAGTTTAGTTTATCCTGGACAAGATGTGGAGAAAGGTACACACTCCTCCACTGCTGGTGGGAGTGCAAACTCATACAGCCACTTTGGAAATCAGTATGGCGGTTCCTCAGGAAAATGGGAATCAGTCTACCTCAAGATCCAGTAATTCCACTCTTAGGCATATATCCCAAAGATGCACATTCATACAACAAGGACATCTGTTCAGCTATGTTAATAGAAGCATTATTTGTAATAGCCATAACCTGGAAGCAACCTAAAAGCCCCTCAATTGAAGAATGGATGGAGAAAATGTGGTGCATTTACACAAATACTCAGCGGAAAAAAAACAATGGAATCTTGAAATTTGCAGGCAAATGCATGCAACTAGAAGAACCATCCTGGATAAGATCACCCAGTCACAAAAAAAACAAACATGGTATGTACTCACTCATATATGGATTTTAGACACAGAGCAAAGGATTACCAGCCTACAATCCACACTTCCAGAGAAGATAGGAAAACAAAGAGGACTTCAAGAGAGACATACATGATCCCCTGGAGAAGGGGAAAGGGACAACATCTCTTAAGCAAATTGGGAGAACAGGGAGAGAGGGGAGGGAGTTAGGAGAAAGAGAAGGAGAGAAGAAGAGGAGTAAGAAAGACATGAGGAAGCAGGAAGATTGAGTTGGGGGGAAAATAGAGAACAAGAAAAGAGATACCATAATAGAGGGAACCATTATAGATTTAAAGATAAATCTGGCATTAGGGAAATGTCCAGAAATCTACACGCAATAGTGGAGAGGCTACCTTAAATGACCTTCCCTGATAATGATATTGATGACTACCTTATATGCCATCCTAGAGCCTTCATCTACTAGCTGATGGAAGCAGAAGCAAACACACACAGCTAAACACTGAGCTGAACTCCTGAAATCCAGTTGCAGAGAAAGGAGTGATGAGTAAAGGGGTCAAGACCAGGCTGGAGAAATTCTGTAACAGCTGACCTGAACAAGGGAGAGCTCATGGCCCCCATCTGATAGCTGGGAAACCACCATAGGACCATAAGACCAACCCAGACCCCATGAATGTGGGTGTCAGTTAGGAGGCCTGGGCAATCTATGAGGCCTCTGGCAGTGGATCAGTATTTATCCCTAGTATACAAATGGACTTTGGGAGCCCATTCCACACAGAGGGATATTCTCTCAGCCTAGACACATGGGGGAGGGCCTAGGTCCTGCTCCATATGATATGACAGACTTTGAAGATCCCCCAGGGAAGGCCTCACCCTCCCTGGGAAGAAGAAGGGGTATGGGATAGGGAGTTAATAGGTGGCAAGGGAGAGGGGTAGGGAGAGAGAACTGGAATTGACATGTAAAATGAGCTTGTTTCTAATTAAAAAAAAAAATAGGAAAAAAATTGGTATGGCACTGACCAGTTTTAAAAAGTGGTTTCCAGAGTGGGGTTCTTAACCCCAAAATATAAACAAGATAGTCTGCTTGGAATGAAAGAAAAACATAAGAATTCTTTTTTAAAAATTGATCTTTAGAACTTTCTAATCTTTTACTTTGTTGTATAATAGGCTGTTACATGCAATTTATAAATAAATATGAAAACATGAAGGATACATCCTCAAATTTCTTTTACTGACAAGAACATCATTTTAAACTTGGAGGCCAGGAGCTTGGATAAGTGTACATTTAAGGTGGAATGTCTGGCCCAAGAAGATAATCCTGGGTTCTCCATTGGTCCATTTTCTCTCACTTAGACTGAACAAGCATTTTGAGGAAATAGCTAGAGATGCTTATACAAGCAAAATTAAAGTTCAAGTCCACTTTTAATCATGTTTTATCATCCTATATCCATCAGGCCTATAACACAGGAATGTTATGAGCCCTTAGCTTTCCATTTCAGAGTGGATATGTGTTATTACTACATTAGAAATATCCTAGAACCAGATCCACCATCTTTTTGTTCTGCAAACATTACTAGTCTTCTTTATAATGAATTTCATTATGACATTTTCACACATATGAATTGTTGTACCTTGCTCATATTCTCACCTCTACTGGCCCTTCATTCTCTCTCTCACTAGCCCCTTCTTCCATACAAAATGTCTCCCTTTGGCTTTCATGTATATATAAAAACATATGTAGATAAATATAGACTCCAGGAGAATGTGATAGTTCATCTCCCACCCATTACCTAGTCTTCGTCACACCTCTGCCCTCCCTTAGTTCCTTCCTCCTCTCAGTCTTCTACTTTTCTGTTACAAATGAGAAGAAACATGACATTCATTTGAATCTGAATTCTCTCAATCTGATGATCTTCAATTCTATTTTCCTGAAAAAAAAAAAAAACCCATATTCTTTACCACTGGAAAAAAAACACTCCACTATGTATACACAACACATCCTTTATTCATTTGTCTGTTGGTTAGCATCCAAACTGATTCCACATCGACTATAGTAAACAGCACAGTAATAAATAATAAACATGGATCTTTGTGGATTCTTGTAACTTACAGATTTCTTTTGGGACCACCCAAAGTGAGACAGCAAGATTCATACATCTTATTTTTTGAAGAAACTTCCATACTGATTTCCATAATAACTGTACCAGGCTACAACTCCATTAGTATAAGAGGTTTCTCTTTCCCACATCCTCACCAACATTTGCTGTCATTTGTTTTCTTAACAATTGCCATTCTGACTCGGGTGAGAGAGACAAAATCTGAATGCAGTTTTAATTTGCATTTCCCTGATGATTGACAAAGGATGCTGAGTTGTTTTTCAAATATATATTGGCCATTTCTGCTTCTTCTTTCAAAAATTGTTCAATTCATTTGGCCATTTATTAAATAGTTAATAGGGGTTTTAATGTTATATTTTGGAGCTCTTTATAAAGTCAGATGCACAGCTGGCAAAGATTGTTTTCTCATTCTATATGCTGTCTCTCTGCTTTTTTGACTGTTTGCAGTGTAGAAGATACCTTCATGCAAGTACATTTGTAAATTATTGGGATTATTTCCTGTGCTACTAGAGACCTTTTCAAAACATACTTCCCTATCTTAAAGTTTTTCCTAGTGTTTTCCTCCAGCAGTTGCAGATTTTCTGTATTAAGTTCAGTCTTTGATCCATCTTGAATTGATTTTATACAGGGTGAAAAATATAAATCTAATTTTAATCTTCTGTATGTGGCTATCCAAACTTCCCAGACCCAGTTGTTGAAGAGGCTGTCTTTTTTCTAATGTCTTGTTTTTTATATCATTGTCAAAAATTAAGAGGGGAGGAAGAATGGCTCAGCAATTAAGAGCATTTGCTGTGCAATCATGCAGGGCGGTTTGGATCATAGATTCAATGCAACAAGTCAGGAGTCCTTTGCATGTCTATAACCCCAGCTTCAAGGGAGGTTGGAACAAGGGAGGGGCTTGTTGACTTCTAGCCTATCCTAGAAAATGAAAGCCCAGGCTCAGAAAGACACCCAGATGCAAGAAACAGAGTAAAAGGAGGACATAAGATGCCTTCTTCCGGCCTCTGCACATGGACAGGCTATATACCTGTACAGTACGTATGCACATACACTCACAAAGGCATAGTCATACACAAATTAAAGAAATAGGCTTTTTAATTAGTTGTCTATAACTGTGTGGGTTCATTTTGTGGTTCTCTATTTTATTTCATTAGTTGATATGTCTTTTTACACTGTTCTTGTTACTATAGCTATTAATAATAAAGTCATTATTGTTATTATCTGTAGTATAATTTACAATAAGGTACTGTGATGCCTCTAGCAAAATAAGCTGTATTTAAGCAGTTCCCCAATATATACTTTAGGGAACACTGATTACATTGAGATTTGGCAACAAGTTAAATCTGTAAAACCAGTACCCGCTGCTGAGTATCAATTAGAAATAAATATGAGATGCCCTGAAATTACATCATCAAACTGAGTCAAAACTTTTTAGAAAACCATTTAACTAATGCAGAAAAGAGCATGTTTTTCCTAATTCCTCAGATCTGCATATTGGACTGAGAGGCTGCCTATTGTATTTGAAGTCTATGTATCAGGAATGATACAGAGGAGTACATTTAAGGAAATTAAAAGGAAAGCAAACACTTCATGACAAGTTTCACAGGACATGCTCACCACTACCCATGTGAGTAAGTCCTCAGAGGCACAACTCTGGGTACAAACACAGAATGATCCCATTCCTCCAAGTTTTTCATATTACAGAAGATATGTACAATTCCCATTGTTTACACAAAGGTTAAGTAGAAAATCGTTAATATAAAATAAAGCCCAGGCTGACAACAAATCTGAATGAACTCTCCAGGCCCTGAGCCTTTACAGCACCAAATAAGATCAGAACACGTGCCTACATAGGAGACTTGTAAAGACATTATATCCATGAAGATTGGGAAATAATGAGATTTAATGCTTGTTTTTCAATGAAGCCAAATGGCTCAAAACAGAATGAGAAAAAGACTCAGATTATTATTCGCTGTGCTTCAGTCCTCTCCTATTCTGCTGAAAACATTACAGGCATTATCCATGATGTGACTTTAAAAAGAACTATTTTCCCAGGTTAGCTTCTTCCTTATGCTATCATGTCTGAATCTATTTGTTATAAAAGCACCCTGAGTTGACAACTGGGAACATTGTATACAGTATTTTAGAAACAAAGTTTTACTCTACACTGGGCTGACAGTCAGAAGTCACCAACAAAGAGAGGGCCACAAATGAAACTAGGTGAAAATATACAAAAGCCACAGTTATAACATCAGACTCTATTCATTATAAATAAATGAAAGTAAGTAACAAACCAAATGTCCACTAATCCCAAAGGTTTATAATAAGAAATCATTCATCTAAGTACAGGTTGAAAACATCCTGGGAGACCTGAAAACGGAACTAGGCACAACTTTCTATTATCTCTCATGGGCTTCCAAAGGCTCCATTTAATACTTGAACTAGGAACATTAAGCTATTTCTAATTAGTACAATTTATCTAAGTAAAAGTATTAGTGACTATCAGACATATTTGCATATCTTTGGGCCCTCTTACATCTAGCTCACATTTACTATTTCATTAGCCATGCTTTGAACATTGGTGTATATGAAATCCTCTCTGACATATTACATAAACACTTCTATTCAATCAAGTTATCATTACAGATTATGGCATTAATAGTAACAGTTATAAAGCAAACTTTAAAAAAAAAATCTGACTGAAATGCTACTCTGAATTGTTACCAAAAGTTAGTGGCTTTATAAACCAATGAAAAGGATGTACTGATGCTCAAATAAACTTAAAAATTAACATTACATGCTTGAATTTTTTTTAATTGCAATTGATTTGGGGGTGTTTGTTTGGGGGTCTGGCTTGGTTTTTGAGAAAGGTTCTCACTATTTAGCCCTGACTGGCTTGGAAATCATTATGTAGACAAGACTGGCCTGGAATTTGCCACCGTCCTCCAGAGTTTCTGTCTTATAAATGCTGGGATTACAGACATATGCTACCACCAACTATAAACTTAATTTTTAAGAACAGACCCTGATGTTCATACTAATTAGTCTATAATTAATGATAATTAGGACAAAGACAAGATTCATAGGAAAGTCTCCCACCCACAGTGACCTGTTTTTCACTGGTATTTACTTAGTACTATTTTATGCCCCCACTATTAGTACAACTAGTACATATTAATGTATATGACTGATATTACATCATCTGGCTACATGTTTGCTTTGAGAACAAGAATTTACATTTATTTTTATATATCCAAAATCCAGGTTCAAGTATCAGCATACGGTAGGCACTTGAACTATAAATGTTGAAATTACACTGATAAGAATTGAACTAGTTAAATCTCATCAGCACTTTATCAAATTTCTTTCTTTCAAAAATATTGTTATTTGAGCATAACTTAAGATATCAAGGAGAAAGAGGTGTGACAATTATCATAAATTAAACTAATTCAAGTTAGAGCCTACTTGAATGAGAACAGTATGAAAGCAGAGGGGGTTAAAACAACAAATAGAAGGCCAGCACCTTTGGTACATTATTTGACCAATGCAAGAAAGCAATATTCTAATAAGATGACTACTTTACCAAAATATGGTATTCACAAGTTTCATGAATAAGGGGAAAGGAGACCCATTCTAAGAAAGCAAACTTGGAATCTTTTAAAATTGAACTACCCTGAGCACTAAATTGATTTAGCTCAGTGGTAGAGCACTTGCCTAGCAAGCACACAAAGCCTTGGGGTTGGATCCTCAGCTCTGGGGGCTGGGGATAAACAAAACAAAACAAGGTAACTAACTGGTACATACAACCTAACTGGGTGGTAGTGACATACACCTTTAAACCCAGCACTCAGGAGGCAAGACAACCAGGTCTGCACAGAGAAACCTTGGGGTGGGGAGGGAGAGTTGTTGAGCAGCTGGAGAGATGATCCACTAGGTGGTAAGAGTTCTTACTGCCCTTATGGAGGAGGACTGGGTTTTGGTTCCCAGCTCTAGTTCTGTAACTCCTGCTCCCATAACTCCAGTTCCAAGGATCTGACACCCTCTTCTGCCTCCACAGGCATGTGATACACAAACATACATTCAGGCAAACACTTCACACACAAAGATAAACCTTTTAAAAAAATGCTTTCATATAAATATAGATCTTAGTAACAAACCATGTTACTTTATATTTTTAACATAAATATTTTCCTATGCAAACATTTATTTTATACATATATATTCTACTTATCACAATAGAAATAAAAACAAGTTTCTTAGGTAAAGTGAAGGAAAAACACATATCTCCTCAACCCACTTTCAAAAAGCGATGAATTTGGAACTTTTGACTAGCTACACATTGGATCATGTTTGATCAATGGACACTCAGATGTGAATGCTGTGAACTAAAATACACTCACTAATTTTTCCACTAATATTGAATTTTCTTTTAAAGTAAATGTCAGAAAACTACCTTACAAATACTCCCCATATTATACTGTCAAATTACTCTACTAAAATATATTTACTGATTAGGTATTAAAAAATCCCAGAACACAAACATCACAAACTAGTCATAGTTAATAAAAGTCAACTGCTCATACAATAAGCAATAATTTCTACTGATAAGTGAGAGGAATTACATTAAAAACAATAATGGCTATCAGCATTTCCATACCAGACAAACCAACAAAAAAGTAAGCTGACTAGTTTGTGAACTAAGTTTAGAGCTGGTTTTGCCTTTCACAGTAATCTCATGCAATAGGCCCAAATTGAAACCTTCTCACATAATGCCTTTAACAATGGTACAGAAGAGAGTCCCATCATTTCAGAATGAAGACTTCTCTTTTGAGAGATAGAAAACTGGGTAATTCTTTGTGGAAATTTTGTCCAAACCTTTCCATGTCTAGTTTCTTGGAACGTGGCCCTAATAGCAAGTAAATATAGACAAAGCCTCAGAAGACCATAGCAGTGCATACCAGCAGTTTACACCTGGCGAAATCCCTCACTAGCTGTGTGACCTCAGACAAATTACTTATCCTGAGACTTAGTTTCTTTGTCGTTAAAACAGGGACATTCCTCACTTGAAAGTTATGGGAAGTAAACTAGTAAAGGGAGGTTTTCTCTCTTCCTCCCAGTGTAAAATACAATTTGGGAAACAGTTCTACAAAACACAGGCATGTTCCAGGTAAATCAATCAAACTACATACCCATCCTATCACCTTCAAAACTAGGAAAGAATAGGGAATTGAGTTCAATCTAGTTCATCAAAACAACAGGTGTCTTCTTCATTTCACACAGTCCCATTAAAGCCTCCTCATAACATTATCCCAACTGACACTCACATGTAGGAACATTTACATTCTCAAACTCGTTTACCAACAATTTTATTATGTAACCAGAGTTAAACACTAAAATGACCTATACATTTTTAGAATCATATGAAAAAAACATAGTCTCATTTTAAAATACTGGCAGTCAATATTACTGAGTACAGACTTGGAGGGATATTGGGAGAGGAAGGGAGACTAAGAAGGAGAAAGGAAGGCGGTCAGTGGTGATGCACACCTTTAATCCCAGCACTTGGGAGGCAGAGGAGAGTGGATCTCTGTTCTTTGAGTTCAAGGCCAGGTCTACTGACCGAGTAACAGGACAGGCCCCAAAGGTACACAGAGAAACCCTGTCTTGAAGGAGGAGGAGAGGAGGAGAAGGAGAAGAGAAGAAAGGGGGAAAGAGAGATGAAAGAAGTGGCTAAAGATAAACGGAAGGCAGGGTAAAGAAAATGAGAAGAAAAAAAGTAGAAAATTTGAATTTCCACAACTCAGAAAGATAAAGTCTCACAGCTACACACAGATTTATTTTTTTCTCCTTTTGTTTTGTGCACTACTACATTCCATTTATAATCAGTCAGTAAACTGCACTTAGGTAGCTTTCAAAGACACACAAAAAAAAAAATAAGATAAAATAAAGCCAGATATGGTAGTGCAGGCCCATAAACCCAGCATTTGGGCAGGCAGAGGCAGGATTATGAGTTCAAGACCAGCCTGACTATAAAACAAGAGCCCATCTTTAAATAAAAGGCCAGGATGAGGGGGGGGAGGGGTAACAACTCAAAATAATATTACAATAATCAACAACACTAGTAAAACCCTAGAGTCCTTAATCTGCAGCTTTCCTACACCAAGGAGTACAGTCATATCAATAATGAAAGCACTATCAGAACAACAGTTCTTTAATGTAATAGTTTCAGTGTCTATCAATGACAACTGATTGAAAATGTTAGCGTAATTATAAACCGGACAAGCTGTTACTTTATTCCTAGGATGTTAAATACGTCACATACCATCCTCATGGCAAGCTTTTCATTTGCCCAGGGTGGTTTTATAGGAATTTAAAAGTAAAAGGCATAATCTTACCATTTCCCAATTTAAAAAAAAAAAAAAAAAAAATCGAGAATCTCTATAAAATAAACCCAAAAATATTCCTATCTAAGTTTTTGTTTTTGTTTTTTAATGCAAGGCTTCACTGTATAGTCCTGGTTATCTGTCCTACAACTCACTCTGTAGACCTGTAGACCAGGCTGGCCTTGAACTCACAGAGATAAGTCTACCTCTGTCTCCCCAAGTGCTAGGATTAAACGTTTGTGCTGCCACCACCCAGCTTTTTTATTGTTTGGATGGGAAGAAATACATGTAAGTAACAATATAACTGTTTTGTGAAACTTCCAGTAACGGTAAACATTATAAAAGTAGCCTGCATTAAGCTCACCATTCCAAGAAATGACGTATGGTTCTAAAAGTTTTAGAGATCTATGTTTGTTTAATAAAACTAAAACTACAACAAAAAGGAAAAAATGAAACTCATCTAAATGTGAACTTTATCAGTTTGTGCATCTAAGCCCTCCTTTTCCAGGAGCCATTCATTCTGCTCAACCAGGGTACAGATATTAAAGACAATAATTTGGCTTCTCTGACTTTATAGCCCCTTCTGCCTTGAACTCTTACATATAGAACCACAGGGTTTCTACAGACACAGCCTAAGTAGTCACAAGATTGCAGTGAAGTCAAAATGACCAGGTGGCTGATTACAGATTAATGTCAGCAAAAAGATGTTCTTTGCGGTTGAACAGGTAAGGAATAGCCAATAATTCACTCTATGGACTAAGGAAATTAATTCAATAGATCACCCTTCTTATTTAAAGCTCATACCTCTCTATACAAATCAAGATTTAGACTTTTAGGGTTTCCTTGGGTTTTACATAAGGTAAAATGCTGCAAACAGCACATATCATATAAAATTTCAATAGAACAAACAATAAACATATATTGCTACATCTAAAGTTAAACGTACAGTCTAAGTGGACTTAAAGGCTTTAGTGCCAAATGAATGCTAATACCAAAGTTTTCAGAAAAAAAACAAAAATTTTATTTTTTCAATAACATGAATCTATATCCAAAATATTATTAATTTATTGTAGATTTTAAAATGTGACAGATTAGAATTCATAAAGTGAAAAGGAATTCCTGGCATTCACATAAATTAAATGATTATGGGGAGAACCTAAAAAAGAAATGTCTACGTGCAAAGCAATGCGTAAACTTAATGTTTCTATACTTCTATACTTGCTTTTCATTTGAGCTCATGTTTTGTTTTCCCTACCATTTGGTTTTCATACTAAAATTTTCAGGGATTTGGTTCACACATATCCTATTTATCCTGTCCTCAGCTTATCCTTCCTTTTTATGTTCTGCTATGTAACTTATTAAACAATAAAATTTATCTTGACAGAGGGCAAATTTCAATGGCTTATGAAGAATGTCCTGAATAATTAGTAAGAATAAAGTACCACGGTTTATAGACAATTTTTACATGTGTGTTCACCAGTAGATTTAAGACTTTTATTATATCATTCTCACTTACACTGAACATCTTCTTGGTAAGGAAAGGAATGGTTTTTATCACACAGAGAACCTCCATAAAAACCCACAGTGTGGCTGGGACAGAGTACTAGGTATGAGGCCCTGCAAAATTTACCTGTGTCTATAATGAAAGGGAATCATGATGCCTATATGTAAGCAGTCATGTGCCCTAAACGAAGTTTAGAAACTAAACTAAGATGATGGTTCTCAATCTTCCTAATGCTGCAACCCTTTAATATAGTTCCTCATGCTGTGAGGATCCCTAACCATAAAATTATTTCATTGCTACTTCATAACTGTAATTTTGATACTGTTATGAATTGGTTATTTGATATGTGACCTCCAAAGGGGTCACAACCCACAAGTTGAGTACCACTGACTTCTAAATCATCCCAGCATTCATAATCAGAAAAAAAAAAGTTCAATGCTCTTAGCTAACCACCATGAAATATGATGAATCATGTTCTTGTCCACTTGTCCTGTGCTTGGCTGAGCCAGGGCTTTGTACATGTAGTTCTCCATCACACAGCTAAATTTCAAACAGGCTCTCCCTTTTTAAAGATGTCAGATAGCCTTTTCCCAGATCCAAAATCCACATGGTACACCTTAGCTTTTTCTTTTTCCTGGCTATTGCTTATTATTATTATTATTATTATTATTATTATTATTATTATTATCCTTCCCTAATCACTTGTTGAATAAAACACAGACACAATATATATTGTTGATTACATATATTGTTATCTTGTGTAGTTCTCACACTGTTATATAGTAATTACATTCTTCACACACAATAACAAAAGTTTTAAAGCTGTCCCTCAACTGTCTGCAACAAAGAGAACAGAGCAGAACCTAAGGCTCCTTGTGTGCAAAGCCTCTGTCCCTTGTCCTGTACACACTGCTAATTTACAGTGATGAGGACTCTGTTAGTACTGCATTGAGCACACTGAAATACAGCCTAAATCTGGGGAAGCCAGAACAGACCTTGACAGTGAACAATTTCAGAGGATGACTCCTGTTCAGCCAAAGTTCCTCAAAGTACTTCCCAACTACTTCAAAAATCACCTTCTGTATTGGTTAAAATATAAGTTTCTGGACCTTATCAGAACAGAATATCAAGTAATGGTGCCTTCATTTTTAATATGCACTCAAGGTTGGTATTTTCAAACAAAAGTAGTAAAATCAGTTTAGGGGATCATACTCCGTGTTTTTTGTTGTTGTTGTTGTTGTTGTTGTTGATTAATAAAATAGCTTAAAACAAATGCAATTTATAAAGACTCTATAGAGACATAAAATATCAGAGGGTACCATACATTGTCTCGAGAGACCTGCTTAGTTCTCAGATGCTATTTGGGAAGTAAAATTTCATTGCATACAACTCAGTCAAGTACGTTTAAGAAATACAGCTGTTTTAACTTTGGTTTTTCAAAGCAGGGTTTCTCTGTGTAGCCCTGGCTGTCCCGGTACTCACTTTGTAGTCCATGCTGGCCTCGAACTCAAAGAGTTCCTCCTGCCTCTGCCTCATAATTAAAGGTGTGCTCCACCACCACCTAGCTTGTATTAACTATTTTTATCTTCATTTCTCCTTTAATATTCCTTTACAAAAAAAAAATAACCTTCCGTGTAGCATCAATTATATAGTGTCAGATGTAGCACTAATAGTTCTAATAGGTCTTAAAGATTCAAAGTCAGATATAGGGGCTAATGCTGAAGATCAGAGAAGCAAAGCAGCCAGCCCCTCGATAGTTCTTACCTTTACCAACACTCAGACCAAAGGGGGCGATCTTTCCAGGACTGTAGTGTCCTCAGACTACACTACTCCTCAGACTTACTGCCTCAGACTGACTGCTACCCTGACTGCATCTCTATCTCCTCCAGTCTTATACTCCTGTCACTTTCAGGATCTTAGTTATTCCATTCCAAGAGTTTCTGTTATAACCACAGAGTCTTACTGAAGTCTATGCTTAACAACTCATAAATTATTTAACCAACATTCTGCAATATTTTGAGTCTAAGAACTTTCCCTTTGTTTCTTATCCAACCTCCTCACTATGTGGACTTATTTCACTTACCTAGATAGATCCTTCAACTGATTGGTTCAACTATATATTCTTGTGGGTTAATCAAATACTCCCTGGAATTTAATGTTAAGTATTTCATTCATTAATTCTCTCGTCTTCTGTTTATATTTTTAGATAGAATTCCTTACTGGCTCTTCTTCCTAGGCATGCTCTTTTTTAATTGGTTCCGGTTTCAATATTCATCATATACTATTTTTCTTTTAAAAGAAAAAGAATGATAAGGATTCCTTATTAACATATGAGGATTTTCTGGGTAAATCTGGACAGCTTTAAGATGAGATACCTGGCATTCCAAGGAATAACAACCTTTGAAATGTTACAATGGTCAACTATGCATACTTCCTGAAACTAAACTCAAACTTTCCTCAGCTATGACTGAAAAATACAGAAACATCTGATGCAAGGCACAGGAGAGATACCATACCAGTCAATCCTATTTTAAAGGCTGCCCTCGGTGATGAGATGTTAAAACGGAGTGGACGCCAAAGTGCAAGTTCAAAAAAAGGTGCCTTTTTCTTGATTATCGCAAGTGGAAACACAGTCAGCATTTAATGAGACACTAGGAAGAAACTTGGGTTTTACTTACAGTACAGCAAAAACAGGAACACCTGTTATGACACTTTCCAAAAAGTTGTCCAATTTTGTTGTTGGTTTTTGTTTTGTTTTGTTTTGTTTGTTTGTCTGTAGTGCCAGCAATCCTTCATTACTTCAAATAAAGATTTCTAACATAAAACTGAGATTCACAGCAAGACTCACTTAAAGATATGGACCTGCTGTTACCTATGTTCTTTTTTAAGTACAGAAAACATACAGTTCAAGTATGCTAACTAATGAATAATAACTAGAAATTGTTTATAATTTTACCGAAAATGTGGTTTTATTAGGTTAGCTGCCAAATAACACATTATTTTCAGGCTCACTGTTCCCTCTATATTAAACACAAAGCTATCTCATTAACTTAACACTTTTTTTAATCAGATGCAATGATCAAGATGAATTTATTAAGGCTCAAAATTATAGTTTTTAAGATACCTACATCTATAATGGAGTATTTCCTCAAACCACCCCAGTACTCCAAAGATTTAGCACCATGAAACAACACTGATAAGCCACATTCTTAATAGCTGGCATTTCATATGAAATGCAAAGTAGGGCTGCAGTTTCAGAATCTAACACAGATATGCAGAATAAGAGAAGTTCAGAAACTCTTGATGATGCAGAAACCTCTTTAAATTCTTACTTTGATAAGTAAAGCCTCATAGCCAATAAATACATTGTGGATGCAAACAAATGGCAATTCATGGCAAGGGGACTTTTACAGATCTCATCGCAAGTTTTACACTGTCACAATATCTCTGTTAACTTCAAAGACAGTTCTTTAAAACTGTCCTAATGAAGAAGTCATTTGCTGCCTCAAAGAAATGCAAGAGCTGGTCAGATTGCTTTTATTCTGGTATTGATTCTCATATTAAGTTTCTGAATTGGTCAAATACATTTCCAGAGGGAAAAGTAACATTAAATGTTCATCACAGTGAATACAATGTCACATTGTGTGTAAATAGGATGTTTTTTAGAAAACAGTAATGTATTCTGAATCTATTGCCATATAGGGAAAGGAAAACCCTTTACAAAAAATTGGTGATACAAAAATCCACATATTGTGGTACATACTAAATTTATCTTGCAAAATAATCAATTATAACCATTCCAGTTGGTCCATTATATGTGTGTGTGTGTATAGATATAGATACAGATATATAGATGACATTATGAGATATTTGACTGAAAGAAATATCTGGCTGAGGACTAGTGTAATATTTATATTACTAAAAAAAGGAAAAAAAACATAAAATTTAGATTGCCTAATACCTCCCTCAGAATACCTAAACCCCCCAGTAATGTTCAAGTACATTTGTTACTAGCATTTGGTACCAAAAAGACCTGATCTTCAAACTTTATCCCTTTCAACACTAACATATTTATTAATAGATACAACATCCCACCCAGCCAATCAGGAAACAAGATAGGCATGTCAAGAATTCTTTCATGGAAAACTGAATCGAACCCATTTTCATTCACAAAGCACAATTTCCAAATTCACTATGGTATTATCATAAATTTATAAAATTTATAAAATTCAGTACAGCTAAGTTTCTTAGACCATCAGCAACTCTAAATACCTTTACCGTGGTGGGGCTGACTTGCTAATTAGTTTTCTGTAGTTTCCAGACAACGTGTTGCTCTTAATGCTGTGCGAATCCTGTGTTCACTACAGTTATCTCTCACAAACTTTTCAGACACTTAACTACCCAAGACATATTTTGTAGAATTTTCCATTTCAGAGATTTGGGAGGCATATATCAGAAAACTGCAGTTAATGTTAATAAATCTCAGAGTAGAGGTTTGTTTTATACACAAGACTAGTGAAAGACTCCTAATTTCTCCAATTACATAAATCTCTATGGAAATTAGAATCAACTTTGAATCAGGCTTTTACATTAAAGATTTACTATTCTACCTAAATACAACCTTCCCCATCCCAAAAAGTAACTGTTTCCATGTACCATAGAAATTGAGAATCCGGGAAAAAGTGAGAACATCACATAATTACAGAAGTCCTCTTTATGAGGCCTCCTTGGGTTTTTAATAAGTTCATTCATACATTACAAGCTTTCCACATTACTGTCTGACAAATTTACTAGGCCTTCAACTCTGTGTAAAACTTCATTACAAACTAAAATGTCTATTTGATAATTAGCTTTCAAGTGACCCTTGGCAGATAAACAAACATTTAAACTATCTTGAACTGTTAATAGCCTACAGCTAAACTGTAAAGACAAAAAAAAAAAAAAAAAAAAAAAAAACCCTGAGTTTCACTGTGAGAAACTCAGTGAGACAAGCTTCCTGGGGTTGCCGGGTGTGGAGGGGAGTATTATAACCCCAGTAAGCTTCTAATGATGACCCTTCTGTCACAGCCACCCACTTGCCTCTCTCAAGAGTGTGCATACTTACCCGAGAAGGTAAATGGGAGGTACACAGGAAGGAAGATGAACTGCAGGGAAGCCTTTGTCATATGATAGTGACCTGTAAGTAGCAAATAAAGGCACATCATCATGATGGGAAAGCTCTACAAGAGTACAGTTCTATGAAGGAAGGACACAAAACCCAAGGGTCCAGCTCCACACCAACCCTTTGCATGTCTCCACCCTCCTCCCTAAGAGAGCTCCAAGCATCTAAGATTATTCAAAGTGGGAGGGGGCAGCCCAGCTGGCACCCCAGGGTCTCCCCAGAACCAACCCTGTTTCTTACTCCCTGTCTGTACAAAGCAGAAAGTTGATCCGTTCTGAACAGCAATGCTCACATCGCGATCATTCATCAACTTGCACAAATGATCACCACCCCCTGGGCAAATATACCAGTAACCAAATCGTAAAGATCGATAGGCACTCCTCCGTGCCTCGCTCAAGCCAGCCAGGCTGAAGGAGCCACGGCAGCGGCAGCAGCGGGTCCAGGTATCGCAGCCCTCAGACCTGCAGACCTGGGCTGCCACAGCCAGCTCCCAACAGCCTGGCTGGGTCACAATCCCGAGACTGGAGATCGGAGTCGACCTGGGGAAACACATTCTCCAGAGCCCACGACAGCAAGCGCAGGCCACCAGGTCGGCGAGGTCGGGGTGGGGAAAGCTAGGAAATGCCGAGGGGGAAAGGGAGGGAGGGATCCCACCCAGGCTTTGTTGCTGGTCACCATCAAGTTTGCATCTTAGTACAAAATGTCGATCTTAAAGGCTGACAAGACAGAGGCAGAGGTAGAGGGAGAAAGAGAAAGGCAATAGAGTCCATCTTGCTTTGGGGAAGAGGGGGGAAGGAAAAAAAATGAAGTGCAAATCTCACACTCCGGGCGTAAAAGTCTGCTAAACACCTTTCCATAAAGCAGGAGCAACGAGTGGGGTGTCCCCGTGCCCGTGCCCGCTCGAACTGGCGGCGGTCTGGGCAAAAAAAAAAAAAAAAAGAAGAAGAAGAAGAAAAAGAAAAACGCCTCTCTCGCCTCCTCTTCCTCCTCCTTCCCCTCCTCCTTCTCCCGTTTCTCCTCCTCCCGTTCCTCCTCCTCCCGCGGGCCCCGGCGAAGATCCCGCCGCCGCTGCCTCTGCCGCCCCCCAGGGAGGCACCGCCGCCGCCCGGCCCCACGCTGCCATTCCAAGCTTGGACCGCACGGCGTGGCGCGCGTGGGGCCGGGGGCCGGGTGGCGGCGCGGAGATGTCCGCTTCGGGGACCCCCGCGCCCCCTGGCCGCAGGCTGGCTACAAAAGTCGCGCGAGCAGAGGTGGCGGCGGCGGCGCGCAGGAGATAGAACGCGCGTGGGGAACCCACGCCGCGAGTGGGCAGCCCCCAAGGGATGGCCGAGAGCGCCCCTCCCCGTGCAGGGAAAGTACCCCAGTCCCCGCCAGCCAACCCCAGGAACGACAGCCCAGCGTCCACGGCCGGTAGACGAGAACTGGACGTGTCATTAGCAGGACAGGCAATGGTTTCAAAGCCCCAGGCCAATGACCATTAGCCGAGGCAGAGCTAGCTCGGTCCCCATCCCCCACCACCTCCACCCACCTCCCCCCCCCGTACTCCCCCACCTTCACCCCACCTCAGGAAACTTTTCAACAAGATCCACCTGGGCTAATTTGTCTCCAGACAGTTAAAATATTGACTAGACCCTACACACCGGGAAGGAAGGGCAATGCTCGCTTTATTTTCCTTTCTACAGAAAGGAAAGCAAAAAATAGCTTGTCTCTGTGTCTCTCCCTCCCCCCCCCCTGTCGTACATGTTGTGTCTTAGCTTTTTGCATCGTTTCGTTTTACCTTCCTCATTTAGCAGAAATGATCGCGGGTATTTCACACATAAACGTGTTCCAGATTCCTGGATTCAGGGTCCTTGTAAATTACAGGACTCGGGTTCGGTCTCAGTTACGTTAAGTTTCATGCGATACCCCCAAAATAAATAAAATAATAATAATAATACATTTCTGGGAGTGAGTGAGCGAGTCGAGGTGGAGGAGGAAAAGAAGCCTCCAGTCTGATTTCTGTAATTTACTAGCGACCCGGATCGCAGCAAATAACAGTGTAACACGAGCGTGGCTTCAGAGGGTTGGGGAGCTCTTTCTGGGGGCATCGACCCCATCCCTGGATAAAGGATCTGCAAGTTTTCTGTCATCACGACCATGCAATGCCATAACTTACCTTCAGAATGAGTCTTAAAACAGCCAAGGCCTTCCTCCTCCCCTCCACCGCCACCACCCCCAGCCTCGTTCTCTCCACCTTAAACTTATTGACACAACATAATCCCACATTCAAGCAAAATCCTGACACAGCCTCCCTCCTCCTCTCCCCCCTCCCCTCCCTCTCCCTCTCTCCCTCTCTCTCTCTCTCCCTCTCTCTCTCTCTCTCTCTCTCTCTCTCTCTCTCTCCCTTCCCTCCCGTTTCTCTCCTCTCTCTCTCTCTCTCTCCCTCTCTCTCTCTCACTCTCTCTCTTCCCTTCCCTTCCCTCTCCCCTCCCCTCCCTCTCTCGCCTTCTTCGCCCTCTTCCCCTCTCCCCTGTTCTTCCTCCAGGCTACTCTGGCACTAGAACAGCACTTTCTCCACTCGCCGCGCATTTGGTTGGGGGGGGGGTTGGTGGTGAGGGGGGACACCGATCTCGGGGCCGGAACACCCCAATCCTAACTCCCCAGATGAACGAGCGACCGGGCTGCTGTCCCCGGCCACCGACGCACACACGAAAGCCTAGCCCAGACCCACCGAGGGCAGCCTTCCCGTACCTTCCTCCCCTGCCCCGGGGCTCCCCCAAGGCCCCACCTCCCCCCGGCAGCCGAGCCCTGCCCGGGGCTCCTCCACGTACTTTCGCCTCCTTGAAGTTTGGGGCTCTCGGGGCGGCCACGAGCCGGCCCGCCGGCGCTGAGGACCCGCTCCGTTGTTGTTTTCCTCGGGCGCCCCCAAGCCCGCGCCCCGGCTCCGTGCCCCCTCAGGCGGCGCTGCCCGGGCGCCGAGAGGTGCTCGCCTGCAAACGCAGCCTGGCACCGGCTGGCCTACTCCTCCCCAGCCCGGCCCCCGGCTCGCGCTCGCCGGGCAGCGCCGCGCCCCCCGGCCCGGGCCCGCCGCCGGCGCGGCCGCCGCGACCCTCGGCCCGACCTCTCGCCACCCAAAGTTTTGGCTGAGGGGAAAGTGGCCCGCGAGGCGCCGGCCGGTGGCGGCTCGGGCTCCGGACGCGCGGGCTCCCCTCGCCTTCCTCAAGTCCACCCTACCGGCTGCCGCCGCCGCCGCCGCCGCTCCTGCCGCGGAGTCCTCGGGCTGCAGCCCCGGCGGCTCGCAAGTGAGTAGGAAAACAGAAAGTGCGGGAGAGCGCCCGCGAAGGCTGCGGATGGCGGGCGCCCAGCTCGCGGGCTCGCCGCGGCGCGAGGGCGTGTGTGTGGCTCGCCCTCGGCGGCCAGTCAGGGGCTCTCTATGGGAAAGTGGAGAGGAGCTCGCGGAGCCGCGCTGCCTCCGCTCCACTGTACACTGCTCCACATACAGTACATGCAACCCGGAGAGACTGAAAACACTCATTTTATATAAGGCAGCCTGCCATTGGCCCGCGCCGTGACGGACGGGCGGCGCAGCCAAACAGGAGGCGCGTTACACCCAAACACACGCACACATACACACATTTCACAGAGACACACAAAGATCATCACATTTTCTATTTTCTAATGTTCGGGACCTGTAGGCAGTGGGCGAGGACAGGTAGAGAGGCCCCGCAGAGTGAGGGTCAGCGGGGGAAGCCCTCTCTGTACCAAGTTGCCAGGCTTGGAACTGGTGTCCTTTTGACTTGGGAGGGTTATGGTAATAAACTACAACTCCACTGGATATGGAAGGGGGGGCAGTTGATCGCTGCCTTGTGGTGCCCCATGAAAGAGAAGAGCATTGTGTTATGATTTTTACATCCCGGCCTGCTAACAAGTGGCCGAGAGACGCTTTTATCGGCTTGGATTTCTTTTGTCAGTGGGTTAGGCATCACATAGGCCAAAATAGTGGCAAGATAAGTTTATCAAGACTGGAATGCATCGAGATTGTTAATGCCTCATTCGTTGACAAATTCAGAGGGGGTGGGGAAAGGCCAGTACAACACACGGGAATAAAGATAAACCTTTTGTTAAAACAGCCGAATATGCACTTAAAAGTCGAGGGGGCAATCACCTGTGTGGGCAGGCAAGATGTGCTGAAAGGTAAATACCTCCTGGAAAAATGACTACTGACAGTTTGCCTGAGAAATAGGCCTTTTGGTTCAATATAGCCAAGATTCGTGTGTGTGTGTGTGTGTGTGTGTGTGTGTGTGTGTGTGTGTGTGTGTGTGTGTGTGTGTGTGTTGTGCCCCTTTGCTTTCCCACCATATGTGACTACTGTATGTTTGGTGACATCTAGAGATGGTGAATGTGATACCTAGTCCTCTTCATCCTCCTCCTCCCCTCCTCCTCGTTCTTTTCTTTTTTATGTGTATTGGTGTTTTTGCCATGAATGTTGGAACTCCTTGGAACTGGAGTTACAGGCAGAGTTGTGAGTTGACATGTGGATGCTGGGAATTGAACCCTGGTCTTCTTGAAAAGCAACTCTGCTGAACCATCTCTCCAGTCCTGTAATACCTAGTTTTGGTG
The DNA here is from genome assembly GCF_943737965.1 of Phodopus roborovskii. Lineage (NCBI taxonomy): Eukaryota > Metazoa > Chordata > Mammalia > Rodentia > Cricetidae > Phodopus > Phodopus roborovskii. Next base: position 33,304,351 of record NW_026126469.1, read on the forward strand.
ATATTTTTTCCTATGCTCCATCTTTGATAGCTCATGTTTAACAGTTTGATATAAAAAGCCAAAGGGTTACTGAGAAAAAGTCAAACCTAGGAATTAGAATAAAATGTACACCCAAGTTCTTAACTAGTTGAGCAATCTTAAGTAAATCAGGTTATTTAGTCTCTTTCATTCTTAGATTTGATTTTAGTTTTTGTTTGTTTGTTTGTTTTGATTTTGGTTTGGCTTTTGGGGTTTTTATTTTGTTTGTTTGTTTTATTTTGTTTTTTGAGACAGGGTTTCTCTGTATTGCTTTGGAGCCTATCCTGGAACTAGCTCTGTAGACCAGGCTAGCCTTGAACTCACAGAGATCTGCTGGCCTGTGCTTTCCAAGGGCTGGGATTAAAGGCGTGTGCCACCAATGCCCGGCTTTTGATTTTACTTTTTATTTGAAGATTAAAAATAAGTTTTTCCAAGATCATCTTCACAATGGTTATTCAGCATCTCAATGCATTGGCACTATTCCTGGGGTTCCTTCTGAGCAAGATCCAAATTTTTCAAGAATCTTAAATATAAACAGTTTTGAAGATTAAATAATATAATTTTTATAGTCTGGCTGATAGTTTAAAACTTAAAAGAAAACTGAATAATATAACCTTTTAACTTTAATTTTTGAGATAGGTAGCCTTGCCTGGACTGAAATTCACTATGCAAATCAGGCTGGCTTTGAACTCACAGAGATCCTACTGCCTCTGTCTCCTGAATGCTGAGATTAAAGGTATGAGCCGCCACATCCATCCTATCCATTTTATTTCCTAGATGCCACCCTGAGACATTTTTCCCATAGCCATAAATATATTAAATGAACGTGTGTGTTTGTGTAAGAGTAGAAAAAAGAAACGAGAAAAAAAGCAAGTTTGTAAAATTTAGAAAACAAAGTAGTATGTAGACATGTGGTGTTCTATTTTTAAAAGAAAATAAATTTCAAAGGAAAAATCCTACAAAACCACAGATAATACTAAAGATCATAAAATATCCCTCCTGAGCTGGGCGGTGGTGGCACACACCTTTAAACCCAGCACTCAGGAGACAGAGGCAGGCAGATCTCTGTGAGTTCCAGACCAGCCTGGTCTACAGAGCTACACAGAAAAACCCTGTCTCGAATAATAAAAAAATAAAATATCCCTCTTCAATCAACTCACAGAGAGAAACAAGTGTCCCTCATTCACATACACTGCTCTGAAGTCTGTGCTAAAGGCTCTTTTTTTTTTTTTTTTTTTTTTTTTTTTTTCCCCATAAGAGAAAGGAGGCAGGTACAACTATGTAGGCACAGAATGTCAGCAATGAAGGAAACTAAGCCCAGAACATTTCGCATTTCTTGGGTTTTTGAGTAGCTTGAGGTCCTTTTTTTTTTTTTTTTTTTTTTTTTGAAATGACAAACTGAGACAAGAGGCAGAGGCAGATGGAGAGACAATTTTCCAAGGAGTTCAAGGCACTTCTTTTTGAAGGGTTAAAAATCAGCAAGAGTTGACAATATTTAATTGCTGGGTGAAGTGTTATGACTCACTTTTAGCATATTATAAAAACAAAAAATATGAAAAGCTACTTCACTCCCCACTTCTACCTGTAACTCCCATCACAGGAAAACATACTTTATTTTTATGATCACAAAGATATTTTTGTTGAATACATTTAACATAAATGAATTATATAGTTACAGTGATAAATTTTCATATTGCACAACATTATCAGTAAAATGAGTGGAGGGGGGGTAAAATTTTACATATTTACCTGTACATTTAAATATATCAGTGTGGATAAATTACCTATTATTTATAATGTGCATGGTCACACACAAAATCTGAAAAGTCATGACATAAATAAAAAGTAAATTATAGTTTTAATTTATACCTTAGTCCCCTTGAATATACTCTAAGGCTTTGCATTCTAGCTTAGCAATCTCTGACAGGGGAAGGTCCTAACTGGCCTGGACTGATGACAGCAGAAGGGGAGGGTGGACTGAAGCCATTCTTTACAAGTCATTACTTACTGGAAAACTGGTGGATCCACAGAGTCTTTAGAATTGGGATAATCATACTTTTAAAAAAAATATATTTTCCAGGTGTTGGTGGTGCACGCCTTTAATCCCAGCACTTGGGAGGCAGAAAGCAGAAGGATCTCTGTGAGTTTGAGGCCAGCCTGGTCTACAGAGCAAGTTCCAGGACAGCTTCCAAAGCCAGAGAAACCCTTTCTCAAAAAACAAAAACAAAAACAAAAAATTAAATTAAAAAAACCATCATGTAGTTCTATAAGTCTTTTTACTGGACATTTGTTGAGTAGGTTCTCTATGCCAGATACCTTGTATACACCAGAATTACTTGCTCCTGGAAGCAATAGAATTCCAGCCTCCAGAATGATGGGTGCATCAGTCCACATGACTAAGCAAGGAGAGGACGCTTATACAACCAACTCTAATGTACTAGTTTACCATGCTTTGAAATACTTTCCAGACTTTTATTATTTCATTTGAGAAGAAGTACCAAGGAATTTTAAATTCCAATAGTTCTGTAAAATTCAAAAGACAGGTAGGAAAAAAATCATAGCTTTCAGAGAATTTCTTTAATTTTTATAATATAACGGTATGAATGCAAGCAACTAGTGTTTGCCTACATCGATACTTCATTGCTTGTTTTCAAGCCCAAGTTGACCTCACATGCTTACTATGGTCCTCAGGGTCTTGACTGTCCAGTTTCCTAACATTATTTTAGGAAAGTCAACTTCAATATGTGCATAATGTGTACACATAGGTGTTTAAATACACAAGTAACTGTGTTTATTCTATTGTGCCTCTTTTTATAATCCTAGTTGAAATCCTGATGTTAAGCAACATTAGAAAAAATTTTTTTTGAGTTTTTGATGTTTTCTTATAATTATTAATTTGTTTTTTACATTCCAATCCCAGTTCCCCCTCCCTCCTCTCCTCCTGCTCTCCCCACTCCGCCCTTCCTCCGATCTGCTCCATGGAGATGGTAAGGCCTCCTTTTTTAGTTTTGAAACAGGGTTTCTCTTCATAACCCTGGCTGTCCTGGAACTCGCTATGTAGACTATGCTGGCCTCAAACTCATAGAGAGAAGAAAATGCTGTTTTTGTTTGGGTCTTTATTTATTTATTTATTTATTTATTTTTGGGGGAAGAATTACTCTAGAACTTGCCTGCCTTGTTTATATAATAGGGATAGTAAGAGCAATAAAGTTTTAAGCTTTACATATGTATCTTAAGTAGAAAATCTCTAAGTAGTCAAACAGTCATTTGTGCTTTTCTTCTTCACATGTCAGTCAATGGCACACACATGACCCAGAGTTTTGAGAGGCTTATCATACCAACAGAGTTTACAGACCTTGTTATAGCTTGTTGGCCCATTGGTTGGGAGTCTCTTTTACATCACATGCTATGGACTCCAGCATCTATCTGTACACATGTCAGTGACTGGGCATAGTAATGTGTGTCTGTAATCCTAGCAGTGGGAAACAGAAGTGTAGAAGGAGTTCAAAGCCAGCCTAGTTTATATACTGAGACCTTGTCTCAAAAAAATTAAAGTAATTAATTAGTTAAAGGGAGCCTAGAATAAAACAAAGAATCAGTTGGGTATAACAAAAAAAAAAAAAAAAAAAAAAAAAAAAAAAAAGGAGCAAATTGATGAATCATTCTTTGACACAAACCAACTTAAGAAAGTTACAGTGCCTTAGACAAAAGTTTATGGCTCATACTTGACCTTTCTGAGATTCACTTTTTTTCTGTGTAATATATGTGTATATATGTTAAGGGTGGGAATCATTCCTCTTCCCTTAAAGTCAATGTAAGGGGACTAAAACTTAGAAATCAGACTAATGCAGAGATTTACAAGGTAAAGAGAACCAGCAGAATTGACCGTAAGAAGAAAGAGGATAAATAGGCTGCTCTCATAGAGCAATGCTCAGCCAAGCACTTTGGAACCTCCACTCTCTTTGTGATGTGGGATTCTATCTGTATCACTAAGGCTTTTTGCTTAGGGTTGTATTATTGATGTATTGACAGACATATTTAACCAGTAGCAGATACCTTGAGGGAAATGATGAAATCTCCCTCAACATTTTGTTTCCCAACAGTGGCTACAATGGAAACTAACACCGTGCCTGAAATGTAGCACAAAGTGAAGATCTCTACAGCCAATGAACAAGACAAGCAGAACAAACTTGGAAAGGCCAAACATGCTAAATAAATAAATTACTAGAAATTAAAACACTCAGAATCCAGAAAAGAAAGAGGTGACAGAGAAGATAGGAGCCCCATATAAATCATAAATAGAACTAAATTTTCATATTAATTGTCTAAAATATTTTACATTTTAGATAATCAAGCATACTTACTAAAATCCATATAAGGTAGATAAGACAAAGTCTTTTCCACCATCATTGTTTAATTATTTTATTTAATATCTCTTATTTATATAATATAATTTTATATTGTAATTTGTATATTATTATGCAATATATACTTATCTATAATGAAACTTAACTATACTATACTATAATATAGTTACATCATTTTCCCCTTTCGTTTAATCCCTCCAAACCCTGTCTGTCATATATTCCTCCTTGTTCTCCTTCAAATTCAAGGACTCTTTTGTCATTTATTGTTGGTGTGTGTGTGTGTGTGTCTGTCTGTCTGTCTGTCTGTCTGTCTGTCTGTCTGTCTGTGTATGTAATGCTAATCGTATTTATGTTTTCCGGGCTGACCATTTGGTATTGGATAACCAGTTGGTGTGTTCTTCCCTGGTAGAGGCTACTTTTCCCACTCTCAGCATTTCTGAGTTGCCCATGGTTGTATAAGATTGAGGCCTCCTGAGTTCCTCCCCATTCCCATTAGCATGTCTATTGATATTATCATGTTTCAGATTTGCTTTTGGATTCTGTTATTCATTGTTGGGGTTTTCTTGCAGGGAGGGGAATACAGGGGGGAGTTGGTCTTGTTGTTTTTGTTCCTGTTTTTTGTTTTTTGAATAGGGTCTCATTGTTGGCCAGGCTGGCCTGGAACTCATCTATCTGTAATGAAGGATGACCTTGAACTAAAGATTCTCGTGCCTCCAACTCTCCAGTGCTGGGATTGCAGCATGTGCCACCAAGCCCAGCAGGACAGTCTTTTTAACAATGAAAACTTCAAGCAGGCAGGGGAAGATTAAATGATCCTCTCAATATTATTCAGCTAGTTGCTCAGCTGGGTTAGGCTCTTAGTTCTGCAAAGTCTGACTCTTTCCTCCTCTCTTTTCTTCCTCTTTTTTTTCCCCCTTTTTATTTATTTCTCTGTGTGTGAGTGGAGGAAGTGGGATGTCCCAGAAAGTCACTTGATGATCCTATTGTACAGATTGGTCTCTGTGTGAAAAATGGTTTTCTACTAGTGAATCTGATTACCATTCAACATCAGCAGGAAGGTCTCCTAGCACTAGCCTATGGGAAGCTTCAACCACATTCTCAGCAAGGCACTTCTATTCTTCCACATTCAGGGCCTGGTGGCAGCCCTGTTCCCAAAACAGCCCATTTCATCATCTGGAAATTTTGATCATTATACAGTTCTTCCTGGCATTAACATAATTCCTCTCCTTTTAAGTTTTAGCTACTGTTCTTTTTTTTTTTTTTTTTTTTTTTTTTCCTGTTCCCTTGAGACCACATAGCATAATCCACATGGCACACAGCATACATGCAAAGGCAGGTCTCATAACTGTACCTATCTCTGTGGTCTTTTCCAAACTACTGCCACTGTCTCAACATATTCCCTCTGGAGCACCATTCTTGACTCTTGGTCTTTTCACACAGATCCTGCCTATTGTCCTTCTCGATGTGTTCCTTCAAGTGTGACGCACAGGCGGAGGCTGAGTAGTGTAGGGTACAGAGTGACCATAGATCCTTGATAAAGTAGTTCTATTAATGCAAACTAAGATGTTTTTAAGCTCTGTTAGTCTGTTTTTTTGCTTACTCTCAAAAAGAAAAAAAAATAAGTGGTGCAAGGAATTATAACCTAAATATTATATAGTAGTTCGGAACTAGGACCTTAGGGCTATACCAATGTAGGCCATTATCCATATCCTTGCTCCAATACATGTTAGCGTTGTGAACTTGAAAAGATTTTGTAACTTCTGTTTGCCTTCGTTGACAGTAACATTTCAGAAGGTTGTTGTAAAGGATAAATAATATTTGCAATATGTTATTGAACAGTCTGCAATCATGTTCAATAAATAATAGCTTTCTTTTTTTCATTTCTCTTTTCTCTAACATTCATCCTTGAATTGCAGCACTGTTTTGTAGACCAGTTAGTTCATTCAACACATATGTTGTTGATTTCAACATCTCTGATTTATTCACAAATTTCATATCTATCTTCTTCACATTTTCTCAGTAATTTTTTTAAAATATCATTGAAAATAGAACCCAAAGCATGTGCCTCCCAACATATTCACCTTGACCCATTAATCAGCACTCCACATTTATTGAGCTTGTCATAGAACCACCTAAATTTGTGTTACTTGAATGCAAAGGAATTTATAGTGCATGATACTAGTCACCTGAGTGTCACTAGAACTTAGGATGTTTATAGTGTCCAGATTTCTTTTTAAGAAACTAAACAGTGGAATTTAAGTTGGAACCTCTTTATCTTGTTTTCCTCTAGTTTTCCCTAGAAATGATCACTGTTTTATCATTTTTCTACCATTATATCTATATATTTTTCATAGCCCACTCACAAAAACATATCTGATATAGCTTTATCAGGCTTTATAAAAATTTTAATTTGCATTTATTAATTTTACCAGAGAAGAATTTGTTCTTATTTCTCTGTGAAGCTTTGAAGCCTATCCTGGTACTCACTCGGTAGACCAGGCTGGCCTCGAACTCACAGAGATCCACCTGCCTCTACCTCCCTAGTGCTGGGATTAAAGGGGTGTGCCACCGCCGCCCAGCTGAAAAATGTGTTCTTAATGAGGGTTAAATATCTCTTGCTAAATAAAATGAAAGCAAACTTCTGGCAGGAAGAGGAACAGAGCTTAAAAATAAAAGAAAAACTAAAGAGTGAAATCTCAGAGAAGCCAGTTGCACCATCCTTTCCAGATATTAAGATCTTTCACTAGAAATAATTTTTACCTTCATTATCATTAACTTACCCCAGCTTTTCCCCCACTGTGTCACTTAAGAAAGGACTGAGCCATTTGGCTCCACCAATGTTTTCTGCTTTGACTGTGGACCAAGTAGAAGAGGATATTGTGCTTGCTTCTCCCACCAAGCATGAATAGTTGATCTAGTGTGGGACATAAGTGAGGGAAGTGGTAGAAGACCGGGATTTCCATTCGGACAGTAATACTTAGCTGAATCTAATTCTTGCTCGTCTCATAGCTCACACAAATATTGTATTATTATCATGTGTGTATCAAATATACTTTAAAAATGAATAATGAACTTGGAGAAAATAGAAAACAAAAATACTTCAAAGAAAGTTTGTGTGTTTGTTTTTTGGTTCCTGAAGCAAAAGTAAAAGAAGTTTAGGAAGTATTGAACAAGGGCAAGCAAGACAATCCTGCAGACGCGGTTTCTTATAACCCTGTTACAAAAGTGATCTCTGGGCTAGCCTCCGTTCCCTATTCTGCCGGTTCCTTTTGTCCTTTTCCAACGCCTGCACTCATCTTTCCTTTGCTTCACTAGCCTGTCTAGTCCGATTTCATTTAGTTTCAAGGGCCGTAAAGCCAGTCGTCAGATAAGCTTAAAGGGAAAAAAGGAAAATTAATTGTACCACAATTGGAATCGCCCACAGAGCTCAAGGACGTCAAGATAACAAAGCATAAAAACAAAAGCACATCGCCTGACAGTCACCAGGTGAAGGACAAGGATTCCTGGCTATGGGGATGGAGGATACTGGAAATTGGGTACATATATGTGTGGTTAAGAAAAAAAAAAAAAAAAAAAAAAAAAAAAAACCTGCCCTTAAAAGTGAGCTACCGGGGATGGCAGAGTGTGGTATTCTACCACATAACATTTTTTAAATCCTTGCCTCCACTCCGTGATTCATTTACTACCCCTGTAATTTGCAGAATCTGAATCTGCCTTTTCTCCCCAACCTGGAGAAATTTAGCTACAATTACTTACAATGTTTATGACCTGACATTGTACCTGCAGCTATACAGAAATATGTTATTTCTTTGTTATGACTGCCTATTTGTTATGTTCCTTGACTGGTTCTGGCAACAATTTCCACTGGTGTTCCAAAGGTTAGTTTTTAGTGTGTATATTTTGTAGACTTTTGGGTTCTATCTGATGGAGCTAGAAAATCTGGATTCATAGGTGGTCTCAATTTTTTTTTTCTTTATTTCTTATTTTCTATCACATTCCACAGAGAAGTATCCAAAAGCTGTCGAAGGGAATGGAAAGTGTCAGCTAAGAGTAACTGAGAGAAAGCTGTAATGTCCTCTCCTTTCCCAAGCTGAGGAGGATCATCCGGCCTGGGAGATAGGCCGGGAGTGTTATCTGGGACACAGTTTCAATACAGGAAGCACGAGTGACCAGGAGAGGGACAAGAGCTGTAGGAGTCTCATACCAATGAGAAGTTGCATACAAAAATGATACACTGAGGTAAAGAATGTAACGCCCAAGGCTGTGGGAGGCAGTTTTCATGGATTCACACTTAATCTTACCCCTACCACACAATAATTACTAACAAAAAAGAAAAATATATTGAGTGTGGCCTGTGAGAAAGGGCCTCTCTAAAAAAGAACAAAGTGCCAAAAGGAGACACTAAAAAGTGTTGAAGTTAGACTAAAACCTTCACAACGGAATAATTGACTCTGGGTCTTGAAGTACTTAGCTATTTGGAAAGATGTGGTTTGTTTTTCCATCATTCCATATTTTTCCTGAAAACTCCATCTCCTTTCCTCAAGAACAAAATCTTCTGCTGAACTTTGGAGTTCATACAGTTCTCTTTACAAGCTTCAGATCAACTGTTATGGGTCAACCAACATGCTGGCTACAGCTAGTGCTGTGGAAAAGGGAAAACTAAGTAAAACTGTTAACCTATTATAATTGAGGGATTGGAGAGGGGCGGGAGAAAGCGAGTAAAGGGAGTATGGCTTTCAGTGGTTTGAACGAGAGGTTCATGTTTGAGTGCTTGGTACCGAGTTCTTAGAACTGTTGGAGAAAGATGAGGAGGTATGGCTTTGTTGGAGGAGGTGTGTCACTTTGACATTTCAAAGCCCATGCCAGTCTAGTCTCACTCTCTCACTCCTCCTGCTCCCCATCTGAAACTTTGGATCAGCTCCATGTCCTTAACATGGTGATCATGACCAACCCTCTGAAACTGTAAGCAAGCCCCCAGTAAAATGCTTTTTTCTACAAGTTGTCTTGGTCATGGTGTCTCAACACAGCATTAGAACAGAGACTAAAATGTCATGGTCCAACCAGAGAAGAGGAGAGCAATGGTATCATACAAGCTATCATAGATAGTTTGAGACAGAACAAAGAAGTCTTCAGAAGCTTCTGAAGTATCTGCATAATGTTCAGTATAGTGCTCTTGGTCCTTTCAATCCCCATTGCTCCATACATAACTAAGTCAATGGTTGAGGCCTGCTATTGTAGTTGTTTCTAAAACTTAATTTCTGAACAGACTCATTTTTTATTCTTTCCAAGCATAACTCCTTGTGTCTCCCTGTGTATGTGTGTGTACGGGTGCATTCGCATGTATGTGTGCATGCATGTGGAGGCCAGAGGAAATTTTAAGGTATTACTACTACTCAAGTGCCATATGACTGTTTTGTTTTGAAACAGGGGCTCTTGATGGCCTGGATCTAGCAAAAAAATGTCTAGACTAGCTGGCCAGCAAGTCCCAGGGAACCAACTCTCTCTGTCTCCCTGGCACTGGGATTATAAAAGCACCAGACAAGAATGTTTTCTGTTCAAAGAGGCAAAGCAGATAACTCGAAGTCATCGGTTTCTTAGTCCACTACCATTTTATCTATTGCCTTTCTAGCTGCAAGGTTCAATGTGCCCAGAGTCCTTTTCATAGCTTGGAGCTGCCTTGGATTTTCAAAGTGAAGCATCCAGAAGAGCTGAGCTGAGAAAGCAGTGAACAATGTCTCTTTTCTTCCTACTAATCAGGAAAGCTCAGACCGTTGTTGCCAGATGAACATGGAAGGAAAAACAGAGCTCCAAGAGCCTGTGTGTTTCCTGGTCACTCATTTGTTCATTCACACAACATTTATTAAGCTCCTTTCGGTGCCAGCATTATGGTTATCACAAGAGACACCAAACAGCTGGGCAGTGGTGGTACACACCTTAATCACTTAGGAGTCAGAGGTGGATGAATCCTCTGTGAGCGATAGGCCAGCCTGATCTACAGAGCAAGTTACAGGGCTACACAGAAGAACCCTGTCTCAAAAAAAAAAAAAAAAAAAAAAAAAAAAAAAAAAAAAACCAAAAGGAAAGAGAGAAAACAAACCCATATGGTCCCTTTGCTGATGGACCTTGTGCTCTAGTAGCAAAGATAGCTGCAATGTACAGCATAGCACGACATGTTCCTCACAACGAGGGTGAGACAAAGGAACCTTGCCACACTGGAGTGTAGACTAGAAGAACCAACCTCATGGGCTGGGGGCTTAAGGTTAGAAGAGAAGGAAACGTTACCTTAGTCAGCAAAAGAAAAAAATGAATGGTGGGATTTTTAGTTCTTAGGGTTGCTTTGTATTCTAAGAAAAACAAAATGCAACTTTGGGACAGAGGCAGGTGGGTCTCTGTGAGTTTGAGGCCAGCCTGGTCTACAGAGTGAGTTCCAGGACAGCCAGGACTGTTTCACAGAGACACCCTGTCTTGAAAACAAAAGCAAAACAAGAAAACACTCCACTCTAGAGGCTTCAGGTGGTCTCTACCCAGAACAGAGAACTTGCATTGCTGGCAACAATGACTATGTCCACAGATGAAGCATGTCTGACAGGATTGACAAGCACTGGGTATTGATGCAGATTTGAGGCTTTACTTCTATTTGGGGGTAGAATAATTGCATTTTGACTTTATATCATTTCTTGTGGACTAGACCTGTTATTCATTTGGGACTGTAGTCAGCTATACAATTTATATTTGGGCATTTTTCTTTATCTGTGTGTCTTCTTGGGTTCTGTCTGTACCAATGTGATCCAAGGAAGCAGAATTACTTCAAGCTTAAGAGCTGGCTTCTGCATATACCTGCATGGGCGAGCAAGCAAATACACACACACACACACACACACACACACACACACAGATGGAGATGTCCAGTGCAGTATCCTTTGTACTCTAAAGTCTTATAATAGTATTTTTCAAAGTGTGGATTATTGGAATCACTCTGTGATCTTTAAAAATTCAAATGCCTAGTTTTGACATATTGAGAAATATATAAATATTAAGAAAATACCTAACCCTGCTGATTTTTTTTTATGACTACCTAAGCTTAAGAATGGCTTGACTGCAAAAGTAATTGTTCCACAAATAAGATATGTTCTGTCAGGGGTTGCATGGTTGGAATTCTTCTTTAAGTGGTAACTTGTGTGAGGAGTCCTTGTGACACATCCTGACACTTGCAAAGTGAATGAAACTCTTGGTCTTTACATCTTAGTAACAATTTCCAAATGACTTTATTAATGGTGATTTACTTTCTCTTCTGAATCTTCAGAAACAATTGTCTCTTCATAATTACTGTGGCAACAGCTAAACTATTATTCCTGTTTAATGAAGAGTAGGGCAGAGGGTGGAGCAGAATAATTGTTTTGTCAGGATCCACAGAGACCCCTTAATGCAAATGTCTTCGTGGCAGAGTTCTTTGAACTGGACTTTCCCCTTCCTGGCTCTTAAGTCTCACAAGTCCCTAGCATGTGTTCCCACAGCATCCCTGTCCTGTATATATCCCTTTCCCTCTCTATCTTCATAGCTACTCCATATCCCTTTTGATTTGGAACCAGTATCTGCTTCTGCTTCTTGAACCATGACGGTGGTAAATCATGTCCCATGTTTGGGTTTGTAAGCAGAGGAGAAATATATGTGGGGAAACGTCAGCATAATTCAGAGTGTGAGAGAGAAAAAGGGGAAAGCACCTAAAATTACGTTCAGGGAGAAATTATTTGCTTTCTATTACTTGGCCCTTGGTAATCACAGACACAGAGACAGACAGGTGTGCTATGGAGGCAGCTCCGCTACCTGCTGCTCCCGGTATGTCAGCAAAAGTAGTTGGCTTGATAAGCCATTTTCCAGTGTCCAGGCAAGATGACAAAGACTGATATTTTAAATTCTGTGGTTTGCAGATCGATTTATTGTTGAGTGAAACAGTGCTAACTTCCCTTTGTTTTGTTTGTTGATTTTGTTTTGTTTCGAGACAGTGTCTTACCTTGTAGCCCAAGCTAGCTTTGAACTCACAGAAATCCTAGTGTCTCAACTTCTATGATTACAAATTCTATGATTACGGACTTGAGCCACTGTGTCTGGCTGCTAACTTTCTTTTGATTAAAAATCAGTTTAGGAGATCCTTCTTGCTGTAGCGAGAGTCATGCTGCATGGTAAATGTGAAGATTGTAACTGAAGAAATACCAATCTTTTCAGGATGAATCTACAGGTATGTCACATAAGGCAGCATTCCAGTTAGCAACTTTAATTTAAAAAGGGGCAGGGCCTGGAGGCTGAGATGGCTCTATCTTTTCTTTTGAACATAGAGGCTGGTCTCAGTAGTTTGTCCCATGACTATACACACGGAGTCAAACAGATGTGGAGTTTTTAAGTTCTGGGTCCACCCCTTTTCAGTTGTATAGATCTTGACTTATGTATAGACATAAGCTGACTATCCTTACTTTCACCAATTATAAATTGGATATAATAGTATTATAGTGAGAAATACAAGGCAATAGGTACAAAGCCCCTAGTATGATCCTCAGCATGTGGTAGTGTGCCCCTGTTCTTTGGTATTCTATAATTCTATTGTTGCACTCTTTTCGTATATTTTCTCCAAGCGTTTTCAAAAAATTAATACTGTAATATGTCAAGATGTTCCAAATGCCCTATTACTCATTTTCTCAACTTCACTTATTCAACAAATATTCCCCAAGTAACTATTATGTTCAAAGATTATTCTGCCTTCTTAAATCAGAGAAACAAACAAAGGACAAGAGCAGCCATGGAGCTTACGTTGCAGATGAGAGAGTAAATACAATAGACAATAAACACAGTCAATAAGTTATTTCCATGGAATGAAAAATGAGATGAGTATTATGGAGACAGGGTGTGGGAGTCGGAGCATTCCAATTTTGAATGAGAACAGGAGAAGACTTCTTGGGATTCGTAACCATAGAGCTATGGGAAATGGTTTTCTTGTGAGGTTTGTACAACGCTCAGTATAATTGTACAATTTTAGATAAAAGTGGAAGGCTGGAATGCCTAAAATAAGTGGGAAACCATTCCTTCTTAAATGCAATGGGAAAACAGAAGAGCATAGCTCATTAGTATGTGTGTGCTCATGAGGTGACATTGTGTTTCTCTTTCTGGCCTCACTCTGTTCTTCCTTCCTTCCTTTCTTCCTTTTTTAGTAATTTATTTATTTATTTTTTACATGCATTGGTGTTTTGCCTGCATATATATCTGGTGAGGGTGTCAGATCTTTTGGAACAGCGTGAGCTGTCATGTGGGTGCTGGGAATTGGACCCAGAACCTCCAGAAGAATAGCAAGGACTCTTAGCCACTGAGCCATCTCTCCAGCCCCTTCCTTTGTTCTTTAGGGTCATAGGTTGTCCATCCCTTACCCACTATGGTTCCACATCTCAGGACTTTGGATGATAGATAATGTAACCAGTAAGAAATATGATGTATTAGAGATATTTATGCCATAAGTCTATGTGTTTTATAACAGAGTTTATGTAACACCATACTGTACATTTTACATATCATAAAGACAAATGCTTTGTAACTCATAGAAATGTGTGCAATTAAACTTTAAATCCATGGTTAGATTTACTCTCGGGTAATTTCTATTAAAATACAGTTTTACATCTTGTTTAAGTAGGAGGAGCATGGCAGTGGTATTCAGAGGCAGGGTCTGCCCCTAGCTGCCCCCCTCCAAACATTATCCAGCCCCCTTGCTAACTGTCATTTGACAGCTCTGTGCCTACGACTTTCTCAATTATGAATTGGGGGTGGTAAGCAGTGTCCTTTCTACCTCTCTAATTCCATGAGTCTTTGAAAAGCTAGGAGAAATTTTTCCTTCTAGAAACTAGCACAGGTATAATGTGTAGGACTATAATCTCTTGGCATCTGTTTTATTGAAAACTGTAATTAAGGTGATTCCCATTTTTGGATAGGAACAAAAATAGAGTGTGCTGGTCTTCCACACATTATTTGTGCCTCTTTGCCTTTCATTTTATAATGAGTAGAATAATATATTCTTGCCACATATTGTTCACCAGAAGTCTTGCCAGACATATCATCAAACTTCAAGACATCATTGGCACATGTTAGTTACCACATACTTGAATTGGCCAACTATCTGTGAACCTACAGATTCTTACATGTGATCCAGGCCTGTCCTTGAGGTCTCAGAGCCTTTAACCATCCTTATTTATGTCAGAATTAATTCTATCAGTAATGTGTTATAAGCTTCATTTTTATATAGGGAAAAAAGAAATACAAAAAAAGTCCACTTAATAATTAAGAAACTATCTAGAGATAAGGATCAGTGATAGAGTGTTTGCTAAGCACATATGAGCCCCTATGTCCATTTCCCCGGTACCTTCAACAATAAATAAATGAGGGCTGGAGACTTGGCTCAGCAGTTAAAAGAATGTATGCTTCTTCCAGAGGACCAGAATTTGGTTCCTAGCACCCTATCCAGCGGCTTACACCAGACGATGCAACTACCTCTTGTGTCCTTCATGGATACCCAGTACCTATACAAACGTGTACATATACACACAGAAACACAGACATGTACATTTAAAAACTAAATCTTAAAGAAATTAATTAACTAAAGTCTAACTCACTTCATACCACAAACGCAGACCTTTCCTAAATCCTCTCAGCCAGGGCTGGCAAACGACTGCTTAAATAAAAGCAGGGTCTGCTCTTCATTTCCTTTTTCTTTCTCCCACTGTGTATTTCAATATGATTTTTACATCTCTTAATGCTTAAAAAATGAGGAGAAGAATGATACTGTGTGGTGTGTGTGCATTACGTGAAATTTGAATTTCAATGTCCGTAGACCAAGGGAGCTTATTGGAACACTGATGCATTTGTTTTGTACTATCTGCCCATATATGTATGGCTGCTTTCTCAAGAAAATTGCTGTGTATTTGTTACAGGATTGTATGGTTCTGAAACCTAGAGTATTTTTTATTTTTTTTCCCAGGGAAAAAAAAAACAAAAAAACCAGATCCCTGGTCTAGATTATATGGATTTCTTAGCTAGAGTAACTAATAAAATAAAATTAAAATAAAAAAAAAAACAGAATAAACTTGTAATGCCTGTTTTACATAAACTTGGACTGGTACTATTGTATACTAAAACTACACACCCTTATGTTAAGTTTCTTTGTTATAAGATGGTTGCATATTCGTTTCTTTTATTGTTATTCCCTTTATTTTTCACTTTCATTCATTCCTTCCCTTTACCAATATAATGAATTACCTGAGAATAAATCACTAATCAAATGTAGACTTATTAGCTAAATTGTCCAAACAAACACTTGATTCTTTCTCCCTATACAGTAGAATAAAGTGCCAGCACAGAGATGGGTCTGGATAGGAAACAGAAAGGAAAAGTCTTTGACTGGTTAAGGGGTTAGTAAAGGCTTCCTAACAAAGGGGACACTCCAGCTAAGGACAGGAATAGGAGGGTGATGGGTAACGGTGGGGTGTCTATTCCACGTTGCAGCACAATTTCCCAAAGCCTGTATGAGTTGGGGTCACACCCCAAACTTGCATCAGTCAGGAGCCAGTGACCAGAACAGCCAATGTACTATACATTAAGATGAGCAGGGTTAGGTAACAAGGACAAAATTGTGAGAAGCCAGAAGAGTGGGCTATGGACTGTCCTAGCAAGCATGACTCCCAGAAGGCTATAGTCCTGTCACTCTGAGGCCACCGCTAGAGTGATCCCAGGAAGACCATGTGGCTGTCTACTTATGAAAGATGGGGAAGACGTCCCACTGTAGCTGCTCATCTGCCTTTCAACACCCAAGAGGCCAGAAGAGGGACACAGGAACTCTGTTGTGGGAAAGGCTGACTGCAAAATCACTTACCCAGCATATCAGCCAGGGAAGAAAAGACAGGACCACAGCCCTATCTCCAGTTTCTTGGTGTTAGAGTCCATCTCCTTTGTGCATCCAGAGCTTCTGCTCTCATACATTAAAAGAAAATGGAAGAGATGCCCACAGCTTTCTGGCTCATCTGGAGGATGAGCATTCTAAGCCTCGGAATCTGCCACATGTATAAAATCAGTGTCACTGTCCATTCGAAGAATTCCAAATAGTTTGCAATGACTAGAGCAGCAATCCATACATATTCAGGTATGGATCTTAAAAAAAAAACATAAAAATGTACAGCCCTTGATGCAATGTGTGTGACAGAGGTTATATTTTAGTAGCCTGCATTGAAAAATATATTAGAAGTAGTTAACATCTGAGTAAAATTCTGCTTATTAATTATAAGACTAATACACACATTAGAAAATGGTACTGATAACCATAGTTCATGTAACAGCTCCCCGTGTTCCACATATTAGCCCATTTGGTAGTGATGCTTACATAGTCAATCTATATCACTCCTTCAGTCAGCAAAGAGTACAGGGGCCACTTATGCAGTCCACCAATCTTTCCAGTAGGATCTTGACACCCAAGTGTTTTAGAGTCATAGTTGGGAAGGGTTGAGCCATATAATACATTAAGGCATATGATGACTGTGGAGCCAAAAAAAAAAAAATCTGTAAAAGTATGCTAATATATTTTGTTCTTAGATGCGAGGTGCTGTCGAGTCACAGAATTTATGCAAAAGAAGAATAAAACCAAATTTTCATATCAGAAAGATTACTCAGCACAGACAAGGCAATGAAACTGGGGGAATAAAAATGAAGGCAAGGAGAAAAATAGAGGTGGGAAAAGCAGCCCTGATAAATAAGGTACAGGTAATGGAGATGGAGAGATTAGGTACTTAGGCATGGAATTGATTGTTTTATTTATATTTTTAATAATGTGAGTGACTAATAGGAAAGTGCATGGTTAACCATGTAAACCTAAGATAACCCTTTCAACTTCAGGAGCAAGATATACACACAAAAAATAAAAGCAGAAATGAGTACTATCCTATTATGTCTATGTGTGGGATACTCTATCTGTTAAGAGACAGCACTTATTTCTTAAGGGTCTGCCGTCTGTGGGTACTGCTTCATATGCTGGTACAGAAACACGTGTCCTGTCTGTTAAGTTGGTAGACCTCTAGAGTAGAGGTAGATCAGCAGCATCTCATGAGTATAAGGCCTAAGTTTTCATAGTATCCCACTTTATTCATTTTGCTCCCACTCTACTAATCAAGTTCATTGTAGCTCTCCCTTTACTGCTTTTTAAAAAATTCTTATATTATTTATTTTGTATTGTGGGAATATGTGCCATAGTGCACATATGGAAGCCAGAGGACAGCTGGAGGGAACCAGTTCTCTACTTCCACCATTTGAGTCCTAGAGATGGAAGTCAGGTCATCAGGGTTGGTGGTTAGTACCTTGACTGGCTGAGCCATCTTGCTGGCCTTCTTAATTAACTGGCTTTGATTCCTGGGGAAAAGTACATGGACACCAGTGCCAGTCTTCTGGTCTCACTGATTCCAGCAACCTCCTTCCCCTAGTCCTCATCATCTTCATTTGTTTTTATCATTGTCATCATGCTCATCATTAGAGCAACTTTGTGCCAGGGATTTCACATCTTCTTTCACTGTCATCACAGTCGCACTGTGCAGATGTGAATACTGAGAGCCTGAGAAATCCAGTGCCTAGACCTCACAGGAAGTCATGATGAGCCTGGCTGAGCACACAGCCCTGCTGACATCATAGCACAAGTCCTGCCCGCCACGGATTCTGAATCTGTGCATTTAGTAAAAAAAGAAAAAAATTGGAAAGCATGACTTATGCCTTAATTTGGCCAAATCTGGGTACATGGACAAATGGAAGTCATTGGTCATAAAACATTCAGGACCTCGTAGTGAGTTAGGGAACTTCTCGAAGACAATTTGGTCCTGTAAGTACTTAGGATAACAGGTTGACCACTAACCCCCTTTGGCATCCCTGTTCTGAACTTTAACTTCAACATTAGTGACCTGGTGACTTCACAAAATAATATATTTGCTAGAGATAATTGTTGACATTTGTATTTTTATAACACACAAAAAAATACTCTCATAAATAAATTTAAGATATAAAGTCTGGTCAGGTAACCTGACAAAAATTATGTTTGAGTCTCTCAAAAAAAATTGTAATGTCTAGTTAGTGTAATGTCTAGTTACCATCCCCTTGCAAAATAATTAATCAGAAGTGTGTGTGTGTGTGTGTGTGTGTGTGTGTGTGTACTTAAAATGTATTGATAAGAATAAATCAAACTAAACATATTTTCTTCCAGTGGTGGTTTTATTTTCCCTGAGTGGGAATTTAAAATTGCTTCAATTGCGTCTAAGTTAGTGAATAGGAAAAATGCTCAAATGGCAATAACAACACTTGTAACAAATGTTCAACCAGCATGTATGGGATGACAAGGAGAGAGTAGCTCTGTGTGCACCACAGTGAACCATACAGACACCATTCCATAATTATTTTTCACGAAAGGAAAGGCATCCACTTAGTTTTCTCAGGCTAGGACAGATCCTTATGTCAATTATCCCTTGCACAATGTACATTCCTTCTGTTTCACAATATTGCTGACCCCTTGAGTTGTATTTTGTCACTTCTGCTGGACCTTCTGAATTACATCACAGTCATGTTATAGAAAGAGCAAAAATGTAGGTCAAAGTATGTCTTTGCAGTCCTACTGCGAAGACACACAGGAAGGAATACTGGGCTGTCTTTTATGATATGATGAGGATTGCATGGTTCTTCTTGAAGAATGTGCCCTTGTACTTGTGAAGTTTGGTCAATGACAATATTTTTCTGGTGATTTACACTGGAAACCCCACCACATCAAGTGAGTTGTAGTGAAGCCAGCTTTGGAACAGTAAGCATGTGATGATTATCAGGTTCTCCCTCATCTGTGGAGTAGACAACCGTAAGGCTCCTGACAGAGTTTGACGTCTGTCTCATCTATATACGGCCACTTTAGCATGGTCCTGCCTAATCTTGCTCCAAGAATGTGGATGGACTTTGCCTGGGAGAAAAGATCACTGATTCCACCCTAGATTCAAGTCTGCAGCTGTGGAGGGTTTGTTTTGCATTCTGAAGGTTCAGTCTTTTAATCTATAAGATAAAGGACTGTGCCTAAATCTCCAAGATCCTTTCAAGATTTAAAATACAGCAGTACCCTACACTAGGTATGGTTGGTGGGGAGGAATTCCCTCTGGAAAATTGATTAGTGACATCATTTATAAAGTGATTGAGAAAATTATTTCAATCTTTATGACTATAATACTTTTATAGTGACAGTGACCATTTGTAGGAAAAAACAAAAACAACAACCAAAAAAAAAAAAAAAAAAACAAAAAAACAAAAACAAAACCCTTTTCTTTAAGTCCTGTAAGCTAGAATCCACATCCGTGTTCCTTCAGGCCAACCAGATTCAATCTGAGACTTCTCAACCCTGAATGCATTCATGGACATTTTCTGATCGTCTTGAGATCACAAAGCTCTTAAGGAGCCATTCTGGTTAGCCTAGAGGCAACACTAGTCTCTGCTGGAACCTGTGTCTGCTCAGAAAGACGTTTTGCCTCAGGGCTGCTGTGATTTGGAGGCATTGCTGATGCTGGTTGTCTGTACCTGGAACTCTCCCTACCTGGACCTCAATCCAGGACCACTTACACCAGAATTCTTTTATGCCTTTATCTCTTATTTCTACCTACTCACCTACCTATCTACCCTTTCCCCTTGAAACCCTTAGAGCAATGGTTCTCAACATTCCTAATGATGTAACCTTTTTAACAATTCCACATGTGGTAACCCCCAAACTATAAAATTATTTTTGTTGCTATTTCATAACTGTAATTTTGCTACTGCTATGAATCATAATTTAAATATCTAATATGCAGGATATATGATATTTGATCCCTGTGAAAGGGTTGTTTGACCCCCCCAGGGGGTTGAGACCTACAGGTTGCATTGCCTTAAAGGGTGTTCTTGCCTCCTATTGGTCTCTGGGGTATATAATAATAAGTTTCGATTTTTCTTCAAATTAAGAGCAAACTTGTTTCATGTAACTTGTACTTGGCTTTACAAATACATCTGAAGAAAATAAAAATGGCCAGCTGTGTTGGCCTCCCAGTACTTGGGAAGCAGAGGCAGGCAGATCTCAGTGAATCAGTGAATTTGAAGCCAGCCTGGTCTACAAAGTGAGTTCCAGGACAACCAGAACTGTTACACAGAGAAAGCCTGTCTTGAAAAAAACAAACAAACCAAAAAAAAAAAAGAAATATGTAATCTCGAGCCTAACAGCTACGTTAAACATGTTGAAATAAAATGACAAAATACAACTTAATTTTTTTATTCTGCTATATTACTCATTGTTAAAAACATAATTAGTTTTGGCTGGACATGGTGGCATATACCTTTAATTTTAGTACTTATGAGGCAGAAGCAGATTTCTGAGTTCCAGGCCAGCCTGATCTACAGAGTGAGTTCTAAGTCAGCGAGTGCAACATAGTGAAACCCTGTCTAAAACAAACACACACCTACAATATATATGTCTTATATATAATGTGTTGCATCACATATTATATTGATTATAACATATAACATTCATTGTAATATTCATATATGATATATTCATATATAATTATTTTAAGGAGAATAATTTGTATTTATTTTATTGTATTTTTAAATAAAAAGTTCACTGAGTTTTAATTCCTATGTCATATAATTAAATCTGTCATATAATTAACATATTTGATATATATGTTTTACATTTTAGTAGTTTAAATAAATACAAGTTTATTAGTGTAGATTCATTTTAAGGAAGACTTCTGAGTTCCTTCAAAGGATTAGAGAACCAATGGGCTAGCATTTTTGTTGTGTAAAATTTTAATAAAATATGTTATAAAATAAAATAGGCCATATAATAGCATAAAAAGTTTTATACTATAATATTAACTTATGATGGCAGGCTACAAGCTAAAGCACTGTAGAAAGAACAGGACCAAACAAAAAGAGAAGAAGCCAGATGGTGGTGACACACACATTTAATCCTAGCATTTTAGAAGAAAGGCCAGCTGATCTCTGTGAGTTCCAAGCCAACCTGGTCTATAAAGCAAGTTTCAGGACAGGCTCCAAAGCCACAGAGCAACCCTGTCTCAAAAATAAATAAATAACAACAAAAAAGATGAGAAAAAAATGGCTGTTTGGATGGTCATATCTAGGGTAAATCTAGGCGGATCTCTGTCTCTCTCTTTTCCTCTCTCTCTCCCTCTCTCCCTCTCTCCCTCCCTCCCTCTCTCTCTCTCTCTCTCTCTCTCTCTCTCTCTCTCTCTATCTATCTATCTCTCTATCTCAGGTTTTTTGAGAAAGGGTTTCTCTGAATAGCCTTGGTTGTCCTAGAATTCATTCTGTAGACCAGACAGGCCTGGAATTCACAGAGATCCTCCTGTCTGTCCTCCTGAGGGCTGGAATTAAAGACAGGTGCCACCACCTCCTGGCTAAAGTAACTTTTCTATTTTCCATTTTTATCAACCTTTAAATTCCTTAATTGCTAGGAATACTTTTAGAACAAGAAAGATGGCTTCATTTGTAACACCATGAACCCCACACTTTTTTCCAGAAGCACATGCCATGAGCACAGCTCATCAGCCTGCTTTGTTCGCCTGGGGATCTCTTAACAGTGCAATGAAATGCACTGGTGTGATGGTTTCTAGTTTACAAGTTGCATTCAGGAATATTGTCTCTTTTTGTGGAACAAAGAGGTGAGGATTTTACTGAGGAGACTTTCAAAAGTTAACAAAACAAAGGAAAGCAGAGGGCACCTGAAAGAACCCTTCCATGTCAGCAGTCCTCTCTAGGGAAAAGACTGTCACCTGTGTTGACAATGGTAGATGGTAGATGGTAGAGGTGTGCAGAGCACAGGGCAATCCCACGGGGCCAGGGAGCAAGATAAATCCAGGCATCTGATTCTTGTGCACGATATTGTGTATGCCTCCCCGTGTTACCAGTGTAGAACCAGGCTGAAAGTTACCTATACATTGTTGAAAGGAGGAAAAGGAGCAAGGAGCAAGGAATCCCATTTCAGAGTATGAGCAAGAATGAGGTACCACACAGCCATACGTCTGGGACAGCTGTTGATTGATGATTGGTGGTGAGTCTGCAGCCAATGCATTAAAAGAATAAGGAAGTATGTGTGACTAGTGTAGGTGATGTGTATGCCATATACATTTCAAGAGGAATGGAGTCTTATTTCTTATGATATAATGAAATTATATGAAACACAATTCTCAATAAAAGCATATTTTCCATTATGACTATAGACACTTCTTTAGTATATAATTTGACATAATTATTGGCTCCTGCTACTAAATTTTTTTTATTTTAAAAATGCCTTAAAGGCAAGGCCATGAAATTCAGAAGGAAAAGTATACCACCTGTCTTACTCAACAATAATAACTTATTTTGCCAGATTTATCAAATTAAAATATCCTGGGCTGTAATTTTTAGATGTAAGCACTTTTAAAAAAAAATCCCTATTTACGTTATCAGATTCTAAAACCACTTGGATCCAGGAAAATTTTTTAGATGTCAAATCCTAGATAAGCATTAGAAAGATGTCTGGGTGATATAACTTCCATATTATTTCAAGACATAAAACAGAATGTATACTGAATCCTGAAGGCACAATGTACTGGAACATGCCACACTGCCTTCAGCGAAACCAGACTTTTGGACAACCCCAGAGCAGATGGATTTCAAGTTCTTGCTTTGAGACAAACTGAACAAGGACAATGGCTATGTTCAGCTTTGTATACCCTGGTATATTAGTTCAGTTGAATGTTTAAGTTCTTCTTGACTGAATCTAGTTTCCAATACCAGATTGTTCACTGCTATGAACTGAGTTTCCTACATATTGTATCATCCTATTAGTACCTATAATATTGCATGTGGTAGATTTCTATAGTAAATATTGACTACATCAAGATGGCATGTGGAGATACTCTCAATCCTTTCATACAAAAATGTGGGCAGTGGTGGTGCACACCTTTAATCCCAGCACACGGGAGTCACAGACAAGCAGATCTCTGTGAGTTTGAAGCCACCCTAGTCTGTAGAGCTAGTTCCAGACAGCCAGGACTGTTATACAGAGAGACCCTATCTTGGAAAAAAAATAGTGACATACAAAAATATAGCTTGTATTAATTTAAGATTGTGATAAAATAAGTGATTACTGTTGAACTTAGTACATATATTCTACCAGTCAGAATCACACCAGAACGTGAAATAGAAAGCACTCAAAACCACTCTGAATCCTGAGCGTGGGGACAGCCATGTATGATAGCAGGTACAGTAATTGCTTACCATAAGGCTAGTTTTGAAAACAACAAATCAAGTCAGATCTTGACAGTGGCTCAGCTCTTCAGTTAGCGCCCCTTGTCTCTCTTTTGCCCAGAAACATGGCCTCCAGTATGTTTGTCTCTTATGGATGGTGTCATCGAGATGTGCAGTAAAATGAACATGCAGAAGTCATTGATCCCAGGGGAAAGGAAGAACTGCAAGAAGGAAGTGTGCTCTTCTGCTTGAGTGATGGAAGAAGGAAGGGGGCAAAAGACCCTGGTGGGCGATCTTGGGCAAACTCAATGACCCTTACTCACCTTTGTCAAAAAGCTCCCAGACAAGGATTACACTGTGCCCTCTATAATATAACTTACAAGACCAAGGAGAGCAAGAAAGAGGACCTGGTGGCCATCTGGGTTCCCGAGAGTGTCCCTCTTAAGAGCAAAATGATCTATGCTAGTTCCAAGGATGCCATCCAGAAGTTGACAGGAATCAGCAAGAATTATAAGCAGGCTGAACAGGAGGTCAAGGCTCATACCCTTGTTATCTCCCTGGAATGCAAGCCTTTGTGATCAGTCTCCAGTCCAGGCCTGCCCTCCCTCTGGGAGCTGCAGGTTGTCCAGCCAGACTGGAGAGGCCTGGAAGGATCCCAGCAGGAAAAGGGCAGTGCCTTTGCCCCACTTACCTGAGCAGTCCTCCCAGGCCCCTGGACTTTTCCCCTCCACCATTCCTGATGGCTCTGGCCTTCCCCAGACTCTGTTTATCTTCTCATTCCTCTTGGACTGAAGCAGAACAAGTCTGTCTCAGTCACCCAGTGAGAGGAAACACTGGTTTTTGTTGCTGTATATGGCAGAGTTTGGAGGGCAGAAAAGGAAAGGGAGAAATGGTATAATTGTATAATTTCAAAAGTTCAAAAAAAATTATTTGAAAAAAAATCAATGCCAGAAGCACTAAGGAAAAATTACATTTCCATACATAATTAAAATACTTGACTATCCTGGCACAGCGGCTCACGCCTATAATTCTAGCACTTGGGAGGTGGTGTCAGGAAGATTGTTGCAAATTTGGAGCAGCCTGGACTATACAATAAGGATAGCCTAGGCCAAAGCTTAAAACTGTCTCAAAACAGAAAAAAATACTTCACTATATAAAATCTCACAAATTCACAGGAAAATAAGAATTTTTTACATGAATTTTCATAGCCATAATATACACAAAACTTTAAAAATAAAAAGTAAATATGTTAATCCCATATTTATTATTAATTTCTAAACATGTTCATTAGATTTATCCAAGTACAATGTCCACCCCATAAATGATGGCATTTTCAGTCATTTTGGAATTTTTGAAAAAACAAGTACATATAGAGACCTAACATCAAAAAGAATACAGACTAGTAAATATAAAAATGTGCAGAAGTTACAAAAATAAAAGAAATATAACAAAAACAATATTCCCAATACCTAAATTGTTAATTTTCTTTCTACCCATCTCCTCATTGAGTTTTCTTGTTTGGGATGATTTCTGGGCAGAAATTTGGCAACAGTTAAAAAAAAAACATGGTGATGTTCATATGCTTTGCCCCAACATATCCTCCCACAGATTGCCTTTAAGGAAACAATAAAGGATGTGCATGCATATGTTTAAGAATGTTTGCCTTAATACCACTGTACACGAAAAAATTAAAACATAGCTTGTGTAATTAGTTTGATAAATTATTGCTGGTGTTTCATATAATAGAACGTTACTCAGTGACTAAAAATGTGTTTTTCAAAGAGTATTTAAAGATAGAGTAAAATTTTCAGTGCTGTCTTTTGATTGGAAAGGGCAGATTACAGCCTTCATAGCTATATAGTTTGTTTTTTTTTTTAAAAAAAAAATCTAATCCTCGGTTTCACAATGTTTGCCAAAGTGTCAAAAACAATAACATGAAATATTGGTGGATTTATCTCTAAGTAGTAGAACTTTTAACGAATTTTGTGTTTAAATATGGTGTTGTTTTTCAAGTAATTCTACAAATTACTTATATTTGAAGAATGAAATATTGAATGGTGCTGGTACACTCCTTTAATCCCAGCACTGGGGAGACAGAAGCAGGTGTATCTCTGTAAATTCAAGGCCAACCCAGTCTACAGAGTAAATTCCCGGACAGTTAAGGTTACTAAGAGAGACCCTGTCTCAAAAAACAAAGTAAAACAAAAAAGAAGGAAAAAAGAAAAGAAAAATCAAATATTATTAAAAGAATGACTCTTAGGTTGCTCTCCCTCTTGAAGCAACACTTTTAGTAATGTGATATGTGATCTGCCTTCCAATATACTAAGGAAGTAGGAGCAAATATCCATTCAGTCCATCTTAAGAACTTTAGCATTAGATAGAGCAGATGTTAGTGATCTTAAGATGTAAGAGAATAAATGACTTCCCACAATCAGTTAATTTGACAAGGATTTGTGTGTGTGTGTGTGTGTGTGTGTGTGTGTGTGAGTATATAGTAATTAACTGTGAATTGGATTAGGCATTTAAGCATGAGCTATAAATATTAAAAAAAATTGTTCCCAGGAGTTTGCAATATTACAGTAAGTGACATTATTTTTTAAATTGATATTTTCAATTAGTGGGATAAGTGCCATTAGAGATATGCAGAAGGAACAAAGAATAAAAATATTAGTTTGAATTATTTCAGATTGCCAATACTGAACTATTTCTTACTACAAAATAGTAAATAAATAAATAAGTGATTGAGGTAGGATCTCTTTATGCTGCAATCTTTGAACTTGCCATGTAAGCCAAGCTGACCTCAAATTTGTTACCCTCCTGCCTCAGCCTGTCGGCGATTACGGATATATACTACCATTATCTAGCAAAAAATATCAGTTTCATATGGTCCGTTCCCATACAACTAAACTGAATGATAATGATGAGAAGATTCTTGACAAGGAGTCAATTATGAAATAAAAACATCTTCATGTGGAACCAGAGAGGAAAACATAACAAAATGAACAGAGAAAGTTAATATAAAGACTTGTTAACTGAAACAGGAGATCTGACTAGTGAGAAATTTCTAGGGATAGATAGAGTTATCAAGACTATAGACACTGTAGATTCCACTCAGCCTTGACAATGGGCTAAAACATTCAGGAAGAGCTTCTTTTTAATTCTGTCCTGGGTTTGAGAACCTGTTGAAGAGGTTATAAGCATGACTCACTGAATGGCAAAGGTGAGTGAAGTCCTTGAGTCATCCCTTCTGGGGTACAGGGGAAAGCTGTCCACAGGCAAGTGTCCAGGGAACAAACAATTCAAGCCAATTCAAGGGAAGCTCCTGTCTGCAGAAGGTGCTGGAGGGGCCACCCATAAGCCAGGAAGTGGTTGCCTGGTATTAGGGAAGTCATGAGCGCCCAAGCGGTAGAACATGTTTAGAACAAGATAACCCCTTCCTTCTGCAATTGTTTCACTCTGTCTATAGAAGTTAGTGTTATGTCAGCTGCAAAGAAAAACTATTTAAAAGACCAGATGCACATTGAGGCAGCAGAAGGTGAAGGGAGACTTGTATTCTGCATCCTTAGGACATGATAAACTCCATGAGAAACTAGGACTGAGTGTGAATCTGTGCACTTGTTCAGGACGACCATGAACTAAACCCTCTCTATTTCCTGTTGGCTATGAGGACCTTGAGGAAAGTCACAGTGTTTTACTATGGCACTGACTAAAGGAGAAATATCCCATCCAGGTTCACAACCATCAGCTGATCCAGAGAGAATCACAGTCTGAATTTACACTACCCACATGGTCCAAAAAACTGCAAGCTGAGACTATACTTAAGGTGATACCAGGTTGGTAGTGTCCTACAGGGTTTGGGGTGAGTTAGCACAAGTCCTCTGAGAAGAAGTCTTGAATCCAGGTTTTTAAAAAAAAAATCCCACAGATGAATGCCAAGAATTACTAAGTCACTATCGAAAGTCACAAATTTTGTGACTGGGAAGATGGCTCAGATGGCTCAGAGGGTCAGGCACTCGTGGCACAGGTGTGAGGGACTGAGTTCAGATGTCCAGAGCACACAAAAATGTCTGTCAGTTGTGGTGGCCTGCCAGTAATCCTAGTGCTTAGGAGGAAGAGATGGGGCTCTCTCAGAGAAGTTAGCAGGCCAGCTGTGTAGCTGGATAAAGCAACAAGCACCCGGGGCAGCAAGAGACCCTCATAAATTTAAAAGAAAAAAAGTGGAAAGCAACAGAGGAAGACTCCTGGCATTAGTCTCTGCCCCCTACATGAACATGCATATGTTCATGCACACCTGTGCACCCACACATGCACACATGCACTTGTAAAAAAAAAAATCATAAAACACAGAAGGAAAATGGCCACAAAGTACAAGGATTAGCAGAAATAAACTCACAAAGGCCTTAGCTATGTAAATTATCAATTATCAAGAAAATTGATATGTCTAACATAGTTTAAAAAGAAATAAGACTGAGCCGGACACTGGTTGCGCATTCCTTTAATCCCAGCACATGGGAGGCAGAGGCAGGCAGACCTCTGTGAGTTTGAGGCCAGCCTGGTCTACAGAGCGAGTTCCAGGACAGCTTCCAAAACCACAGAGAAACCCTGTCTCAAAAAACCAAAAAAAAAAAAAAAAAAAAAAAAAAAAAAAGACTAAGGCCAGAATTTAGCCTTTGAGAGGCTGAGGAAGGAGGATTGCTAACCCTTCTGAGGCAGCCTGGGCTACATTATAAGAACCATTTAAACAAATGACAACAAGAGCAAAGAGAGAAAGAATAAAAAAATGACCACGGTGGTTAGAAAATGAATTATATAGAACTTCTAAAAACTGAAAGCTCTAATACTCGAAAAAGATTTAATAATTGATTTTTTAAAATTTTTTCAATTTAATTTTTTTATTTAATTTATTATTTTACACGTCGATCCCAGTCCCCTCTCCCTCCCTCTCTCCTTCCCTTTTACCCAAACTGAAGAGCCTTTGTGAATTATGTGACCATATGACTTAAGATAATTTAAAAACAAAAATTATACACAAAGCAGATATGAATCTTTTTTTTCCACAAAGGGAATAATCAAAGTATACGTTTATCTAGAAAAGATTGTCATTTTCATGGACATGGAAACTATACTCATCAACCCAATCGTAAATTAATGAAGGTCATACTTGGCTGTTAAAAGAATAGCACAAGTGTACTGCCTATTTTGAAGGCCAGCATTATGGCCTTAGAGGTGGGTTTACGAATGGATTAACTATAAGTCTACCCCTCAAAACATGCTGGAAAATTGCTAAAAGAGCTATGATAATGCCATTGAAGTCCAACCTAGAGATTCTGCTGTGTGCTAGGCCTACTGAAGTTATGGTAACTACTAATACCTCTGTCTTGCCCATCAGAAGCAACACAAGAAGTAAACAGAAGACAAGCAAATATCTAGTTCAGATTAGGGAGCCAGAAGAAAAGATACATTTATAGCACAAGTAAGTAATTCAAATTATCATCTCAGTGACTCTGAGTTTAATGGTCAGTTGGCATTTTAAAATAAATATTAAGCTCAATGTCCTAAGGACTAACATTTATCATGCTTGCTTCAGTTCCAAATGTATTCAAATGACGAAGCCTTTTTTTTTCCCTTAACAGGAGCATAGTTTTCCACACAAACAAAATTGAAGGACATGATATGCTTGCAGGTAAGAGAAGTTCATTACTGAAGTTGTCCTGAAGGATAGGCATCACTCCCATCACAATGAGAACACTCCCAGTGGGGCCTTTTGGTGGTGGGCACCTCCCTCACAGCGTTCTTAGGGGACCCAACACCACACAACACTGGGGCATTTATCAAATGTGCACAAGTCACCATCAGTGTCTCTCAGTGATGACCTCAGTTACCATTTGACCATGCACATTGAGCTCTGTGACCATTAATTCACACACTGAGTCGAACATGCAATGTATGAAATGAGAGGTCACGCAGAGTTGGCGCAGTGGGTTCTGATAGCTTTCTAATTTTCATTCTAGTCTCCCCTCGAATTCTGCGGTTTTCATGGTGTTGGTCCCCGTTTGCTCTTTCTCTGCAATACTTTTGTGTCTGATGATCCTTGGATGTAGAGAAGAGACTTAGAAAATAAGTTAGTAACTGTCTATAATTACAATTTATAAAGATCTGATTAACCTAAGTGTAGTGAGATAGTCCTTCTGTAGCACTGACCACGCCCATTGGGGGGTGGAGCGATGGGCGGAGGTGACCTGAGGAAGGAGATCGGAGGGGGCCAGGAAGGCGCTCTTTCTTTTCTGGCGACTCGGACAGGAGAGGATCGGGTTGAATTTCCTGGTGTTCATCTGTCTAGGTTGTAAGTTATTTCTCCCTGAATAAACATCTATTCGGCCTATTTGTTTATCCTGATCCTTATTTACCGCAATACCTAAGAAATACAGTGGGTTAAAATACTATCGATACACCTAGATTACCTAATACTTTCAGCATGTTTACCCTTTGTTGAAATTTAGGGTTGGGGCTCCATAATATTCCTTATACAGATAAGCATTCAGAGTGGTCTTAATAAGCATTTATCGAATATGTCCGAGGAGAGAGCCAGACACAAATAGTTTTGGTTCTGAAGGCCATTGGTCTCCTGTACCTTGTGTCATTGTATGTAAATGCACCAAAAAGAGCATTCATAGACATATAGAAATAAGCTAAGGTCTAATAAAACATGCAGTAGCAAAACTGGTCACTTGGCTATAATTTGCTAATCAGCGGACTGGGAAGCATGAAGCTCCAAGTCTCGTCAGTCTCGAGTGTTCTTCCAAATTCCTTGACATAGTGAAGTGTGTTGGTGTCTTCCAGACTTGTGTTTTCTAGTTTACAAACTGATGTGATGCAGGATGAATATGTAATTGTTCTGATGAACTGGCATTAGCTGTCATAAAGTGATAAGTACACTGTCTGGTACAGAAGTTATTCAGCAAATATCATCTGTGTCCAACTTTGTTGCAAGTGTCTGAGGGATACCAGGAAGTGAAAAAAAACCCACAAACAAGCACCAAGTGCTGTTGTTAGTTACTTGTAAGAGGCAAATGGAACACTAGAGAGTGGCTCGTGAACTCTACACGTTTCACTGACCAGACACCTATTAGAAAGTTTTTAAAACATTTAAAATGATGATAAATTAAATTAAATTAAATGCCAGGGACTATCAACATCCCTGTCACAGGAGGGGAAAGATAAGTCCTACTGTAAATGCTAAGGACTGTCATTTGGCACACAGAAAAGACTTACTTAGCTGGACGTGAGAATTCATGCCGAAAATCCCAGCACTCAGCAGGTGAGGCAGGAGATTAGAAGTTGGAAACCAGTTTCTGCCACCTAGCCAGACATTTTGTCTCCAAAAAAAAAAAGTGTTTAATATGTTTTGGAATCATGTTGTTTTTGTCTTTGTGGCCATAAAAATACCCTGCAGTCCCAGACATCTTGTCATCTTGATTTGCCCAGTCCCGACTTGATGCATCCAGTCTTAGACCTGGGCTGCTGGAAAGGGCTACCTGGCTTTGGTTAAGTTTTTAAGAAAGCTTTTATCTGAAGATACTAAAGGTATAAAAGGCTTAGGAAAGCCCATGCCTGTCTCCTGGTTGTCTTCAAGAAAAGGGTCAAAGGTTGAATGGTTGAGAGAGAGTCTGTATTATTGTTCCTTTAACACAATCTGAAGTTATCTTCCAGATTTCAGATAAATAGATTTTAAAGGAGTCATCCCACACATGCAAGCCTGAGCAAGCTTCCTGAGTCTTTTTATCCTTATCTGCTCCAAATTGTGGGGTCCTTGAAACATTAGAACATTTGCCTGGCGGCTTTGTCAAGAGTCCAGGCCTCACTGGGAATGATGGTATCTTTCCTACACATCTTCCTGCATGGAAAGGGGTGGAAGGTGTAGGGAGGGATTGGAAAGAAAGGCAAATAGTATTTCCCTCTCCTACAAGAGGAAAACTGAGTAAAAATTGTCACTGAGGTGGAATCAGGACTGCCTGGCCCTTGTGAAAAGTCCTTAGAGTCAGGCTGTTGGCAGCCTCAGGCCATCTACCTGATCTGATCCACTTACCTGGTGGCTGCTGTGAAAGGTTCTGGAAGGCTTCATTTGTTTCTTCCTCTTAGAGTTGGAAATGCAAATTGCTCTCCAAAGAGGTCTCTAGTAAGTTAGACCCCAGGTCAAAGTGCACAATTGTCAGAAACATAAGCATCCAGCCTCAATTTGGAAAATTCGGGTTCCTGGGCCACCACAAACCTACCAACTTAGAATTGCTGAACCAGGGAAGAGGGGATATTAGGAGGCAGACTGGAATACTCTGCAGGATTGTTTTGTTTGGGTTTTTATTTTTGTCAAGTGAAGTAAAGATAAAAACTTTTGTTTCCTGAAACACTTTTCTAACTAATCCTCCCCTACAACACAAAGCTTAATTCCCAGTGTTAGCAGAGTTGCTATGTCTAAACCTGTGCTGTGTTGAAGGACTGTTCTCAATTTCTGGAGACAGGTCTTGGCCAAAAGTCGTTAACAGAGATGGAGCTGAACTCAGGCCTTTCTTTAAATCAAGATAAGCATGTTGTATAGGATTAAACAGGCTAAAGTGCCATAAATGGGGTTGTTAACCTCAGATCCACAAGTAAATAATCGAAAACAATGTCTTCTTTCCACTATGTTAAGCAATTCTTATGACAGTCACCAACAGAAACCAATAGTAACAGAGCTATTTCTAATCACACTTCAGTTGTTAACAATAGCTTGAAGTACCATTTGTTTTCATTGCAACTTTAAATTAAATTGTTTTTAGATTTGTCATATGGTTTTTTTAAATTTTCTTTTATTTTTTGAGAGTATAATATAATTATATTATTTCCTTGCTCCCATTCCTCCTTCTAAGCCCTGCCGTATATTCCTCTTGGCTCTCTTTTAAAGCCATGGCTTCTTTTTTTATTAATTGTTGTAAGCATATATGTATACATATATGCATATATGTACATATATATTTCTAAGTATATAAATACAACCTGATCAGTCTATATGTTATTTGTGCCTATTATCTTTTTTAAAATGTTAGCAAGAAATGTAGCTAGTATTTTATCAGTCATTTTTAGAGTATTTTGAAGAATGTACATAAATATAATTGATGCCTTTTTGATCCTGTGATTTTGTTATATACATTGACACTAATTATTAATATTATTATTGTTGTTTTGAGACATGGTCTCATATATCCCAGCTTGGATTCCCCCTCTGTTGCTTCCCACATGCTGTAATTACAGATATGTAGGGGTGCACTACCATGTATGCCCTCCCACACCTAATACAGTGCTAGAGATCAAACTCAGGACTTCGAGCCTACTAGGCAAGTGCTTTACCATGTGAGCCACAGCCCCAGACCTGAAGCATTTTATAGGTTTCATCTTCCTCAAAACACCTTTCTAATTATATATTGTATTCAGTTATATGATGTCACATAGGGTTTCCAGAGAAGCATGTGAAATTTAAGGAGCCCAAAAGGGCTCCTAAATTATCAAATGGTTTCAAACAATGAGCAAAAGGCACTTTGCGATCCGGTGGGTTTAACCCCATGTTAATCATTACCAGTAACATAATGGAGGCTTCCCAAGCACTACCTACACTTTTCAGACCAAAGACAAAAGTTTCTTTGACCTTCCTCATTTAGTTAGCTTCATGGTAGTCAACCCTGGCAGCTCATCGAAGCTCTTTCCTTGGCCCTGACTGGCAACCTGCATACAGGATGTCCTGCTACTGTCTGTCTCACAATCCTGTGGTTCTCTACTTATTTCCTGAACGTTAACCTAACAAAGGTACTCTGCCCTCTACGTATTTTAAGCATTCGGTTCCTTGTGGAAGCAAACTATGAATTATGTTTCCTACCAGGACAATGGTTCTTATGTTTGATAGTTGAGGCCACGGATTCAATAAACATGAATGCCAGGGTTCAAATCTTTTATCCGCGCTTCATTAGCTGGTTGACTTTGGGGACTTGGTCTCTGTGCCTCTGTTTCCTCATCAGCAATGTGAAGATGATACATGGATTCACTGAGGACAGCACTTGGCATCTAGAGAGCATGCGGCAGATGTTAGTTGTTATGAAATATACAGAATTCAGGGACACAGTCCAAACTCCTTATTCAGAGTCTCTGGGACCTTGGCCATCTGCGTTTTATCAAGCTCTACAGGTAATTTAATATGTTTTAGGGAAGTCTATTTTTTTTATTATTGTCCCCTAAGCAGTCTTTTCAGATATTTATTCCCTGTCTCCCATGAAATTTTAGTATCATAAACGTGTGTGTGTGTGTGTGTATGTGTGTGTGTGTGTGTACATGGCCATTTGACAGGTGGCACAACATTGTAATAATTGTTTGTTTTTTATACCACCCCACCACAGCCAGTATTGAAAATCCTTCCTAGTTCAGAGACTCTGCTCCAAAATAGACCAGATTCTCCATCTTGACCATTCATTAATGTGGAATAAGGGAGCCTTTTAAGGAATATTTATGCATAAGACACACCCCAGACTAAGTAAGTTGGAGCCTTTAGGGGTGGGTGTCTTTGCTATCTCTACATGGCTACAGTCTGCAGCCAAAGACGCTAAGATCAACTCTGCAGTTTGACATCTTCTTCCAGGAGATTAAGGTCTAGTCAGTGAGTAGCCCTGCAAACATGAACACAGACAATGCATAACTGAATGGAACAGTGAGTGCTACTGGAGGACAGAAACGGGAGAAACCATTACAGTATTCTATTTAAGAGAAGGTTGTTAGCTGAATGCCAGCTGTCAGCAGAAGCGTGTAGAAACCATGGAGGATTGGTTCTCCATGATACTTTCTGCAATGAATACCACCCCCCACCCCCACCACTCCCACCCTCCTGCCTGCTCAGAGCTCATTTCAGACTTACATCTAGAGCTGTTTATCTAGATCCTAGATCCATATTTACATAAGCCACCTATCTGAGGTCATCTCCTCCACTTCATGGCTCTTTGAAACGAATACCTTATGTGTCACAAATTTCTGGGTGCCTTCAAACAGAACATTAATCTGGCTCCTTTATGAAGTGTTCAAGTCTCACTGGGAGTGGTGCTGAAGATGAGAAGTAGGGAGACAGCTCATGCAAGAGACAATGTAGTCAAACATTTCAAGGTGGTGGCGGGGGATGAGGAATACAGCCTGATCGAATACAGGGATTTTATTGAGAGAAACACAAAATCAGAACCATAGAATGGGTCCAAATAGGAAAGTGATTCTGCATCATGCATTGATCAGTGGCCTCTAGGGAAACAGAGCCTATATGATATACTGAGGGATTTATGGAGGAGTTTTTATGGAAATTGATTCTGTTGATCATAGATACCAACATAAGCCTGAATACTTGGAGAGTGCCAGTATCTGAGAGCAAAGGCCAATGCCCCAGCTCCAGAAGAGAGAGAGCAAATTCACCTTCTACAGTCTTACTCTGTCTAAACCTCCAAGCATACTTGATGACACGTGTGCATATTAGTGCATGCTGAGGTACATGGTTTAAAGGCTTTTCTCACCTGAACACCCATGCACATAGACACCAGAAATACCCTCCTATCTTCCCCCTCTTTCTCTCTGTCTCTGTCTATTTCTGTCTCTCTCTCTCTCCCTCTCCCTCTCTCTCTCTCTCTCTCTCTCTCTCTCTCTCTCTCTCTCTCTCTCTCTCTCACACACACACACACACACACACACATGCACATCCCAGAAATACACCATGCCTGGCTGGATTTTTTTTTTAATTGGCTCATGTAATGAAGTTCCCAGGAAGAGCAAGGGAGGCCTACACCTGACCTGTGTGGCCGTGAAGAAGAGGAGTATTTCCATGGTGACCAAGATTTGAGCTCTGGCAAATACTGTGTATTACATATAGAATCATGAGATACATTTGCTTTAAAATTTAGTTTATTTTACAATAACCTCATTGAAATATCATTAATGTCATTGGTAACAATATTATTTAATATCATTCACTTGTTGCAACTATGCAATTCAATGATTTTTGTAAATTTATCGGTGGTGCATTCATCAATGTAAGTTAGTTGCAGAACATTTAGTGGGGGATGTCCTTCTGTATATATGTTTCTCTTATTGGTTGATGAATAAAATACTGATTGGCCAGGCAGAAAGTATGGGTGGGGCTAGGAGAGGAAAGAAAAGGCAGAGGAGACACCATGTAGCCATCAAAGGAATAATAGGTCCAGCATTCTCCAGTAAGCCAAGATCACATGGAAATACATAGATTTATAGAAATGGGTTAATAATTAAGACAGCCAACAGTTTATAACTAATATAGTGTCCATGTGTTTATTTGGGGCTGAAGGGTGGTGGGACAAGAACCTCCAGCTACAAGCATTTTTATCTCCCAGGTGACACTCTTCTGTTCATTTATAGCTAGTACCAGTTCACGCTGTCACCCCTAGGCAGCCATGGTTCTACTTTTGCCATAAATTTATGTCGATTGCATATGCAGGTATTATGAATAATACATACACTTAGATATTGAAGGGAAAAATTACATATATAGTATGAAAAAGGAACCCTCCAATTTGGATCTTTTGAATCTAGCTTATTTCACTTCACATGTTTTGAAGTTCATCCCCCGTCTAGTATGAGTCAACAATCTCTTCCTTTTTATTAACGGATGATATTCTATTGTGTTTGTTGACCACCATGTATTTACCATGGCAATGGACATTTTAGCTGTTTTTACTACTTGCTGTTTTGAGCACTCTAATGAACATCTTTGTGGGAACATATGCTTTCCTGTACTCTGGGTGCATGCTCAGGGGCAGAATTGCTGGGTTGCTGGAACTTTGATGCTAACTTGTGAGAGACATCCAGAGATATCCACTTGCATTCTCATCACTTACCAATGAGGGTTTCTGTTTCTCTTTAGCATTGCTGTTGTCTGTAATCTGGTACCTCTGGTGGCTAGAGAATGTGTCTTCTTGTGGCTTATTGTGGCAGCTTAATAAATAGTTCTGTTCATGGTTTGATTGATGTTACTTTTCCTTTATATGGTCTGACTAAAACTCTTCTGTTTGGTTTGAGTTTAGCAAACTTTTCCCCAAGTCTTTTATTTTTTTGTTTCATATTCTTTCATTTTAAAAAATTATTTATTTATTTTTCTGTTTTGCTGTTTATTTATTTATTTACTTATTGAGACATGCTTTCATTACATAGCTCTGGCTGTCCTAGAACTCACTCTGTAGATCAGACTATCCTGAAACTCACAGAGATTCTCCTGACTCTGCCTCTAAGTGCTGCGATTAGAAGGTGAGTGCTACTACCACCTGGCATTTTCATTTTATTTTATTTTTTAAATTTATTTTAATTTGAAGCAAGCTTATTTTACATGTCAATCCCAGTTCCCTCTCCCTTCCCCTCTGTCCCCACAATCCCCTATCCCATCCTCTTCCTGCTTCCGAGGGAGGGTGAGACCTTCCATGGGGGATCTTCAAAGTCTGTCACATCATTTGGAGCAGGGCCTAGGCCCTCCCCCATGTGTCTAGGCTGAGAGAGTATCTCTCTAAATGGAATGGGATCCCAAAGTCCATTTGTATACTAGGGATAAATACTGACCCACTACCAGAGGCCCCATAGACTGCCTAGCCCTCCTGACTGACACCCACGTTCAGAGGGTCTGGATCGGTCCTATGCTGGTTTCCCAGCTATCAGACCTTGTTCAGGTCAGCTGTTTCTGTGGATTTCTCCAGCCTGGTCTTGATCCCTTTGCTCATTACTCCTCCCTCTCTGCAACTGGATTCCAGGAGTTTGGCTCAGTGTTTAGCTGTGGGTGTCTGCTTCTGCTTCCATCAGCTACTAGATGACGGCTTTAGGATGGCATATAAGGTAGTCATCAATCTCATTATCAGGGAAAGGCATTTAAGTTTGCCTCTCTAGTATTGCTTAGATTGTTAGTTAGGGTCATTCTTGTAGATTTCTGGACATTTCCCTAGTGCCAGATTTCTCTTTAAACCTATAATGGCTCTCTCTATTATGACATCTCTTTTCTTGTTCTCTTCTATTCTTCCCCTGACTCAATCTTCCTGCTCCCTCATGTCCTCCTCTCCTCTCTTCTCCCCTTCTCTTTCTCCTAACTCCCTCCCCCACCCCCACCCCCAGTGCTCCCAATTTGCTCAGGAGATCTTGTCCCTTTCCCCTTCTCCAGGGGACCATGTATGTCTCTGTTAGGATCCTCCTTGTTTTCTAGCTTTTCTGGAGGTCTGGATTGTAGACTGGTGATCCTTTGCTCTATGTCTAAAATCATTATATGAGTGAGTACATACCATGTTCCTCTTTGTGTGACTGGGTTACCTCACTCAGGATGGTTTATTCAAGTTCTATCCATTTGCCTGCAAATTTCAAGATTCCATTGTTGTTGTTTTGTTTGTTTGTTTGTTTGTTTTGTTTGCTGAATAGTATTCCATTGTGCAAATGTGCCAAATTTTCTTTATCCATTCTTCAGTTAAGGGGCATCTAGGATGTTTCCAGGTTTTTGCTATGACAGATAATGCAGCTATGAACATAGTTGAACAGATGTCCTTATTGTATGAATGTGCATCTTTTGAATATATGCCTAAAAGTAGAATTACTGGATCTTGAGGTAAAATGATTCCCATTTTCCTGAGGAATCACCATATTGACTTCCAAAATGGCTGCACATGTTTGTCCTTCCACCAGCAGTGGAGACGTGTTCCCCTTTCTCCACATCCTCTCCAGCATAAACTGTCTTTGATGTTTTTATTTTAGCCATTCCGACAGGAGTAAGATGGTATCTCAGAGTTGTTTTGATTTGCATTTTTCTTAATAATGTATTCAGATCGCAAAATTTTAGGTTTTGGTAAGGTCTGAGTTATCATTTATTTTCTTGTAGAGACTGTGCTATCTTGTCTAATTCTAGGATTTGAAGATTTTTGTTTTGGTTTTACATAGATTTTCTGTTAAAGGCATCTCTTCTATATATACACATATATTATTTATACATTATATATAGGTGTGTTACATATACATTCTGTGTATAACACACATACACATGTTCCATACTGAGTTGATATTTACATATGTTATGAGGTGGAGGTCTAAGTTCATCTCTTTTGATGAATATCTGGTTCCCCTGGCACTACTTATTGGTCACAGTCCTCTCCCTGATAAACACATTAGCATCTTTGCCCCAGCTCAGTTGACCATGAGTATAGGTATTTGTTGCAGGGCTCTTCATTATCTTCCTCTGATCCATGTCTATCTTCATGTCAGTTCCACACTGTTTTGGTAACCATAGCTTAATAGTAAGATTTTACAATGGAATATGAAAGCCTCCTAGCTCTGCTGTTTTGTAATACTGTTTGGGTTCTTCTAGCTGTTTTTCATTACCATATAGATGGATTTACTCCTCAATTTCTTCAACAAAGAATGCTACAAACTTGAATGGAACCTACAGGTCAATTTAGAGAGAATGATCATATTAACAACGTTGTGTCTTCTCATTCACAGACGGGGAATATCTCTGCATTTGTTAAGATTTTCTTCAGTTTTCTCAAAATTTTGTACACTTCTTTTCTCAAATTTATCTTAGTGTTTTATCCCTTCTGATGCTATTTGAATAGGATTGAATTATTAATTCCATTATAGACTATTTCATTGCTGACATATCTGAACTTATTATCTCAGCTATTAGTTAACAAATGATTTAAACTAATAGCACTATGCATGGATCAAGAAAAGAAAAATCTTCATACAAGGAGAGAAAAATACATAAGCCTAAAGACAGGTTCTTATGACAGAAGGCTGTCCTTTTTTCTTGTTGTTGCTTTTTTTTTTTTCAAGACAGGGCTTTTTGGTGTAGCCCTGGCTGTCCTGGAACTCCCTCTGTAGACCAGGCTGGCCTTGATCTCAGAGATGTGGCTGCCTCTACCTCCAAGTGCTAGGATAAAGATGTGTGACACCATACTTGGCTCAGAAAAGTATTTTTTTACACATGTTAAGATCCAGGACATTGTAGTTTATAATGGAGCTAATGGTCTGTTAGAGTAAATATTATTGTGTATATACGAATCATACAAGTGATGTTATAAAGGTTTGGGGCTGTAGATTAGTGGCAGGGAAATCCTGGATCCCCAAAGCAAGACAAAACAATTGCAGGAATGTTAGAGGAAGTGAACCAATTACTACAGTAAGGCAAATTAACAAAACTATCATCTTACATAGTTACCCCTTTCTTTTGTGGCAGGAGCACTAAAATCAACTCAAGGGGCAGAAAGGCCCACCACACTTCATCTTCATGATCAGTAGTCATGCTGTTCATCAACAGGTCTTTCTTCATCCACTAATCTACATCTCCCAATTTATCAGACCACCCCTGTCCCTGATGACATCTGTTTTGTTCATGTTTTGCTCCCCCCCCCCACTTAGATCCTATGTTTTATTGGTCTATGTCCTGCCATTGTACCAGATGGCACAAGGTGTGGCTGCACTTGGCGCATTGTTCTAGACTTGGAGAAGCTGAGTGGCCTGTTGCTTTCTTATTCTCTCATACTGAGGTTTAACTCAGAGTAAGCACATTCTCAAGATAACTAATCTCACTAATGCAATCACTACTGAAAAGTCACTTTTTGTATTTCAATAAAGTCTTAAGTAGCCCAGGCTAGCCTCAAACTTGTTATGTCAGTAAGAATGACCTTGAGCTTCTGATCCTCCTGCCTTGACCTCTAGAGTGCTGGAATTACAGGACTGTGCTACTGCCACTAGTTTCAGGCAGTGGTGGGGACCCAAGACTTCATGAATTCTAAGCTATCTTTCTATCAAGTGAGCTACAGTCCCAGGTCTAAGGGTCTTGCTCTTTCATTTTGTTTTGTTTTGTTTTTTTCTGAGGCAGGGCTTTTTTGTGTAGACCAGGCTGAAATCAAACTCAGAGATATGCTTGCCTCTTCCTCCCAAGTGATGGAATTAAAAGTGCATGCCACCACTGCCCAGGTAAGGTCTCACCTCTTAGTATTATCACAAAGGTAGCTGAATCTTAACATGAGTTTTGAGTAAGGGGCATAGCACCTCTACTAGTGGGATCACTCATTTCTTTCCTGTGTTTGGTTTATTTTGTTTTCATAGGGTTGAATCTATA
Source organism: Phodopus roborovskii (assembly GCF_943737965.1). Taxonomy (NCBI): domain Eukaryota; kingdom Metazoa; phylum Chordata; class Mammalia; order Rodentia; family Cricetidae; genus Phodopus; species Phodopus roborovskii. The sequence goes on from NW_026126469.1 coordinate 33,345,211, forward strand.
ATGTCCATCTCATAGAATTGTGAAAATGAAATATGATGTGCAAACTTCCTGGCCTAAATGCCTGCCATGGAACTGGTATGCAAAAGGAAGGTGTTGGCTGGGTGTGGCAGCGCATGCCTTTAATTCCAATACCTACCAGGCATAGGCAGGCAGATCTCTCTAAGTCTGAAACCAGCCTGGTTTACATAATAAGTTCCAGGCCAGTCAGGGATCCAGTTTAAAAAGTGGGGGCAGAGTGGGGGGTGTGAGGGGCATTCTGCTAAGAAGTGAACTTGCTTCATTTCTCTTGTTCTCTTGTCTACCCAGAGAATTGTAGGGTTGTTACTACTGTCCTCATCATGAGTGAGGCTCTCCTAACTTCTTTATTTGTAATGGAGTCTTATTCCATAGTTCAGGCTGACCTTGAACTCTTGTTGATCCAACTGCTTCCCAAGTGCCAGAATTACACCAGTGGGCCACCATGTCCAGACTAGCTGTTTTTGTTGTTGCTGCTTGCTAATTCTAATGTTTCCTGCCATCTCTTTCCTTTTCATTCTTCTCACTTAAGTCAGTTGGGATGATAATAGTTAATAATTGGATCCTTTCAGATAAAAATGTTTAGAAAATATTTTTGGCAGAGTTTAATAAATTGATTTCCCTATTGTACTTCCTTTATCGCCACAGCTGGAAAAGTATTTATTAATTTTTTTTTTCATCTCGTCCCCCTTTCTGAGTGGAAAGGGAGCCTTGTTCATTTACTCATTCCTTGATCTATTTATCTATCCCATTTTGTGAATGTCTATTGTACACCAGGCCCTGTGCTACTTAGGAGGAAACAAGCAAACAAATAGAATGTATGTTTCCCCCATTTTCTAGGGAGAAAGACCTGCATTTTCCCATAGTATGAGAAAGAATATACCCAAAGCCTCAGCAGATAGTGTTCCATTCAAGATGAATAGGGGCCATATGAGAGACGTAGCTTCATTACGATCCAATCCTTCTCTGGCTTAGTGTTTTTTTTTTTTTTTTTTAAAGAGGTCATCGCTCTCCCTAAAAAAAAAAAAAAAAAAAAAAAAAAAAAAAGCTGGGAGATGGTGGTGCCCACCTTTAATCCCAGCACTTAGAAGGCAGAGGCAGGCAGATCTCTGTGAGTTTGAGGCCAGCCTGGTCTACAGAGTGAGTTCCAGGACAGGCTCCAAAGCTAAGGGGAGTGGGGTGGGGGAAATCATCACCATCTGGCTGACAATTCTGCTCAAAGGCACCTTTGAGTGATATACAGTTACAGATTTAAACAATCTCATATTTTTTCAGATATCTCAGTTAAAGGATGCTAGTTCAGGGTTGTCTTCTAATTAGCTGTGTGACTTTGGATAAGTCATTCTATCTCTCCATGATGACACTGAAGCTGTAGCCTCTGAAGACTTTGCAAACTCTAAGTCCTGTTTTCATCTTAAGTCTTTGCCTTGGCGGCGATGTGCATTGGTAAGGGCAGGCTAAGGGACTGGACTTGTGGAGAACTTTGCCTTCCCATTCACTTGAGAACAAATTGCTGAGAGTGTGAATTCTGACTTGTTTTCCCATGCCTCAAGGTTGTGTTCCAAAGTGAGTTCCCACGAAGGGAGAGAGGTCCAGTTATCTATCTTTGCAGATAACTTGTTGGATGAATCTATCTATTGCACAGATTGAGCATCAACATCTATCTACTGTTGCTTTTCACCTGAGCCACATCCTCTAGCCTGGCCTTTATCAACAACAGTGATGCAAGTGGCACATTGTTCTCTGTTGACATTATGTCCTTTGCTGCAAAACTCAAGTGAGGAAAACAGCAGTTATTTATTGGGCCTCCACAAACTTCAGCACATGTCTTTATGACTAATTTTCTGCTAGGCTTTAGTAAGGAAAACAGCAGAGAGGTGGCCTAAAGGTACACAAGAAATATTGTATAGGGCCTCTGCAGGTTCCTACCACAGCCGATGCAACCTTGGGGGCTGGGGAGAGTCAAATTACAGGAGCTTGGAAAACAGGAACTGATAACTGCTTTATTTCATACTTTAAAATTGGCGGTTTCCCTCCTGCAACTGGAGCATTTCTAGAATCAGTCAGTCCCTGCTGTCAAGATGTAGTGATCTAGCACTTTCAGCCATTACCCAAAGGTCTCAGCAATGTAGCTTAATTTATCCTAAATTTACATTGATAGTTCCTACATTCTCTTTCCCCTTTAGTCTTTTTAAATATTTGCCTTTAAATTACATGGGTGTTGGAGGGACAGTATGTATATCTGAGTCCAGCCCCACCCCCAAGCTGTCAGAAGAGAGTGCTGTGCTGGACTCCCTGGAGTTGGAGTTACAAGGCATTGGCTGTAAGCCACTCCAAGTGGATGATGGGAACTGAACCGTGATCTTCTGCAAGAACAATACAAGCACGTAAGTTCTGAGCCATCCATGGATATACGTTATGCCCAGTAAGAGTTTAGATTTTACAGCTGTCTTTAACTTCCATATTTAAGACAAAAAATTGGAAAGGGGACTTCTCAATCCCAATTAGTGAGCATGTGAAAATGACGTAAAAGAAAGCATTAGTAATTCTGAATGTCTGATGGCCAGCCCACAGTACTTTCATTTTATGCGGTCCTTTGTAAAGAGTCCTATAGTGTGAGCATCACTTCAGCTTGCTCTGGAGGCTACAGACATAGCTGTCTAAAACTCCCTGCTCCATTTGTCCAGATTAAGAGCCCACACTAACTTCAACAGACCCAAATTCCAACCGCAAAATCTCTTCTTCCTGCTGTAATTTATTATCTCAGTCAAAGACAACATCAGTTCTCTGAGTCACCATCCTTCATTCCCGGGGCCCTCCCTTCCTTCTCCATCTCTTCCTATGGTATGCAGGCCTGAGAGCCTTGCTGTGTCCAGGGTGAGAACGTCTCTGTTTCCATTCTCAATGCCCTCGTAGCAGCGCTGATTGCAGCGCATCATGGCTCTGTTATTTAGATAATTCCTGTCTACCTCTTCCGGGGCCATCCCCAACATTCTGAGACTTCTGGAGCAATCTTGCCAAGATAAAAATTTAATCATGTGCTCCAGCAATCAACCCGATTTAGTCTCCCTGTTACCTGCAGGATGAAGTTTGCTGGCTTGAAAACAAACAAACAAACAAACAAACAAACCCAGCTAATTATGTGCTAAAATAAATAAATGAAGTTGATAGTGGGGCATTTGAAGAAGCCTGAACCTGATTATTACTTATCTTTAATTATATCCCCTGCTCCTCCTTCCCTGGTAGTCACGAACTTCTCTTCCCCAGGGTTGCTGGTCTCCTGTGACAACTAGATGCTCTTTATAGTCACTCCTGCCAAGGCTGGTAGTCTTTCATCACCACCTTCATCTTCACGTGACCTTGCTGAACTGCCATCATTCCCAGCAGTTTCTAATAACCACATCAGGAATCACATTCCATCCTGGATCATTGACATTATCCACACCCCAGCTCTATCACCAACCTTCCACACACACACACCGTTTCTCCAGGAGGTACTACCTTTCCAGGGACATTGTTGGATTGTAAACAGCTTCCTGTGGACTTCCCTCTCAAATCTAGAACACAGCAGGACTGGGGTGCTAGGAGGCTTTGCCTGAATGAGACACCTTCTATAGTGTCCTCAGAGTGCCCCAGTAGGATGGAGAACCAGTTGTTCACAGCAGGAAATGCTCGGTAAGCTTCCTTTATTACCAGTGACTGCACTTCCTCATCTAACTTCTTTACTCCCTGCCTGCTGTGTTTGGTGATCACACCCCCACCTGCCCCTAAATAAATGCAAACACATTCTTGTCTCCAGGGTCTGCCAGTAGGGAAGCCCAGTTGCCCTTGCTGTCTTTGTTTCCTGTTAGAACTTCATTTACTTTGAGAACTCTTAACTGGGGAAAAACCCCTTCTTGTCAGGAACTGTGTCTTCCTCACTATGTTCCTTCCAACCAGAGGCAAATGTCCAACATCTAAAGATTGAGGAAAGATGTTTCAATAAGGAGGGAAATCAAACCAGTATTTAGGAGGCAGGTGGATCTCTCTGAGCTTAAGTCCAGGGAGGTCTACGGAGTGAGTTCCAGGACAGCCAGATCTACACAGAGAAACCCTGTCTCAAAAACAAAAAACAAACAAACAAAAAACAAAAACAGAGGGAAACAAATCCAGGTATTTACAAGAAGGGAAAAGTTAAAACCTTCAAATATTTCCAGTAACGTCATAACTATCTTGTCATTCCCTAGGAGCTTACAATGTCATTCCCAGGGAGCTGTGCACTAAAGAACAGAACAAGTTACCTTTTTTTTGTTTGCTTGTTTGTTTTGTTTTTTGAGACAGGGTTCTCTGTATTGCTTTGGGGCCTCCTGGAGCTACAGAATGAGTTATCCTAACTTCCACTTTTTCCAGTTAGTAGCTGTTGAGAGTCATTTTTCCATGTACCTATCTTATTTTACCTCTGCCCTCTATGCTCTTTGACCTACGCTCAGATCCAAAAACAATTAAAAAATAAAATAAAAATCAAGAGTAATGAAGCATCCGAGGGTGCTTTAAAATAACCTTATGTTAGCCAGGCGTCGGTGGCGCATGCCTTTAATCCCCGCACTCAGGAGGCAGAGGCAGGCAGATCTCTGTGAGTTGGAGGCCAGCCTGGTCTACAGAGCAAGTTCCAGGACAGCCTCCAAAGCTACGCAGAGAAACCCTGTCTCGGAAAAATAAATAAATAAATAAATAAATAAATAAATAAATAAATAAATAAACAAATAAATGAATGAATAAAATAACCTTATGTTTACTTTCCAGGAATCATCTATGCTAATCATTTCTATGCCTAGTATAGGAAGGTAAAATAGCAGAGCATCCAAACTGGTGTTCCGTTGTACTTATGAAATGACTTGAGCAATTGCTTAGATCATGATGCCATGTGGAATGCAAATGGATTTTTGCATATCCTGGCTGTAGTCTTCATTCTCCTCCTTGTCTTCCCATCACTTCTCACCTTCTGCCTTTTTCATTTACCTCTGCTGTAGCATTTGTTCAAATTTGACTCTTTCTCCCTCTCTCTTCCTCTTAAAGAGACAGTCTTGTAACTTTTTCTAGAAAAAGTTGTAACCCAGAAAAATCTAATTCAGTCTATCAAACCTGGGTGAGTGTTCCCCCCGGCTTCTGTAGACACAACCTTTTAAAAGCTTAAAAGAAACAAAATAACACAAAACCCTGGGGTTGGGGGTGCAGGATCTGTACTGACTTGGACCAACTCCTACTATTTAAAAAAATCAAAACCAAAACCAAACAAACAAACAAAACCCTCTCATCTGTGTAGGATTTCAGCCTCACTTTGATCATGAAATCCTGATAGGCCAGAACTGCTGGAGTCTATTCCCTTAGGAAATAGCTCTGGTCTCCTCTACCAGTAGCATTGGGAACCAAGAAAGATGAAACTAAGGACTGGTTCCCTAGATGGTCCAAATGTCCGCACGGTTTTGCAAGAGCAGAAAAGTCAGGTGTATGTTTGGAGTACATTGTGTGTAGGGCTATGGCTGGAAGGCTTGTGGCTGGAGCTGTTTCCAATGCACTTGCCACACTAAGAGATGCAGATACAATGCAGACAGACATAAAAGAAAACATTGTGTGAGAAGCTGTTCTCCTAGGTTTGCAGGGCTGACATTCTGTAAAATAAAATGTGGCTTTGAATAAATTTGAACTTGGCAGGATTTGTAAATTAGAATTAATGAACAATAGAGTACATAGTTGGTAAAGGAGACGCAGTGACTTTGAATTAGTCTATTTTGAATACTGTCTGATAAATATGACAACTAGGAACCAGGAGCATCATTGATACTATGCACATATTCATTCATTTTGGGACCAGGTAACTGGCTACCTCTGGCAAAATGAAGAACAAGAACAAACATCCCACTCACTTCTTGTTTAAAACTTACATTGAAAGTTACACTCCACACCCCACATTTTTGGGTGGTAGTAGGGACCAATTCTAGAACTTGACATGGGCTAAGTAAGCCACACCGAGCTACACTCCCAGGCCTATTATGGAGTGGAGCATAAAGCCAAATGCAGGAATGGGTTAGGCATGTGCAACCCACAGGCCAAACTTGGTTGGCCTCCTCAAAGGTCCTACCTCACGAAGCCAAGCCTGATTACCCTCCTTTGATTGAGATCCTTCTCCATGAGGCTTTATTCTCATTCATTTCTTGATTAAAGTGTACCTGGAACCACATTAGAAATCTGAATGGAAAAAAAAAAAAAAAAAAAAAAAAAAAAAAAAAAAACAAAGGAAAGGTCATGGCTGCTTCTAGGTTTTGTAGATAAAAGGAAAAGTCCAGAGTAGACTGGGCCATGTGGGGAGAGGGGGAGACGGGGAGACGGGGAGACGGGGAGACGGGGAACCAGGTATGGCAACCATGAAGACAGGGGTACAAAAAGGAGTGAGTACCAAAATGTCTGGATTATATAGGGAAGAGCCTCTGGGGAAGGACAGCTCAGCCCCTGGCCTGGAGAGTTCACAGTAGAGGGTGGGTTAAGCCAGCCATATCCTGTAACAGGTAGGGACTGAGGGATATGGGGAGAGCCTGGAAGCCAGGTCCTCTTTGACATGTTAAATTAACAGCTCAGCCATTTGTCTTGGGGTTGAGACTTAACAACATCCAAGATTGCAGTTGGAATTCACTTGCCTAGCCGTGGTTTGGGCATTTCTGTCCTCCCCACCCCCACCCCCACCCTCACCCCCACCCCATGGCAGCGTTGAGAAGTGGTGCCTTGTAGAAGATATTTGGGTCAGTAGGAAAAGACTTGGCAAATGGATTGATTTTCTCATGTGGGTGAGTTCTTGTCTCTTGGCTCTGGGTTAGTTACCAGGGCAGCAGGCTATTACAAAGGGAACCCACCCCTCCTCATGTTTTATCTCTCTGACGGAAGTCTGTATGGTCTTCTGCTTTGTCATGAGTTGAGGCTTCACGAGGTCCATGGCTGCACGTGACTTCCCAATCATGGACTTGTCAATCTCCAGAAGGTGCATAGACATTCCTCTATGAACCACCTAACTATAGGTGTTCAGAATTGCAACAGAAAACAGACCAGGATAATACTATACAAGGAGCTACCTGAACATGGTTCTCTGATTTCTTTGTTTGTTTTTTGAGACAGGGTTTCTCTGTGTAGCCCTGAGTCCTGGCTGTCCGGGAACTCACTCTGTAGACCAGGCTGGCTTTGGACTCAGAGATCCCCCTGTCTCTACCTCCAGAGTGCTGGCATTAAAAGTGTATGATTCTGAACACATGGACACCAACCCACTCTACTGTAGGAACCATAAGAAATTTTGGATGTAGTACTTGTTCTTCTCTCTCTCTCTCTCTCTCTCTCTCTCTCTCTCTCTCTCTCTCTCTCCCTCCCTCCCTCTTTTCTTTTTTGAGTTTATTTATTTGTATTTTATGTATGAGTGCTCTTCATGTATACCTGCAGGCCAGAAGAGAGCATCAGATCCTGTTGTAGATGGTTGTGAGCATCCATGTGGTTGCTGGGATTTGAACTCCAGACTCTGGAAGAGCACCCAGTGCTCTTAATGGCTAAGCCATCTCTTTAGTGACAGTGCTGTCTCTTGATAAAACTTTAATCATTAACCTTGGGACGAAGTTCTTTAAAATTCTTTCCCCTTGATTGTCATTTGTTACAAGTCAAGACCTGGTCACAGAACCTCCGGGTTTCATTTGCACACCCCACCTTACCAAGGTTTGGAATGGAGGAAGAAGAGACCTTAGACACTCAAGTGTTGTTTCACTGTGGTCTTTCTCACAAATCCCTGCTTCTCTGGGGCTGAATCCATAGCCTTTTGTATTTCAGTGATGCCCTCTAAGCAGACCTCTTCCCTCCTCCCCATGACCTCCGTAGGCAATAGAGGGAGGAGAATAAATCTACTTGAGTTTTACAACATGTTCTTCACTCCTCCTGTCCCAAACTGGACTCCTTCCCTTATCTTGGAGGCTCAGCTGTGTCCTTGAGGTTATCCTTGACTTGTCACTTCATCCTCCCTGGGAATAGAGTGAGGGGATGGTACAGTTCTTGAAAGTGGAACAAAGATGTGACTTTGCCCAAACTTGCAGTTTTGACTTACTGAGAGAGGTCAGTTTCTTACGTCTACTAAGTGACAGGTAATCTGAGAACTGCATCGTATTAGTAATCCTGGAGACTTCAAGTGTGGCTCTACAGGAGTGTCTCTGGATTTATCAAAATTCTTCACACACTGATTGTCATAGCTTCTGTGCCCTGGAAGTAAGCCCTGGAAACATGTGCTCTGTGAATTAAATCTTTAAGTGATTTTTTTTTCTAATTAATGTGTTTGTTTGTTTATATTAATGTTTGCCTTAATACACATATGTGAACTATGAGAAATGTGCTTGGTGCCCAAGGAGGTCAGAAGAGGGCATTGGATCTGCTGGAACTGGAGTTAAAGATGGTTGTGATCTGTCACCATAGGGTGCTGGGAGTAGAACCAGGTCATCTGGAAGTGCTACTATCTCTGAGCCAATCTCTCCAGCCTCTAATTGACACTTTAAAAAACCCTGAACTATTGGGCTTCTTAAACTGTTCCTGTGACAAAGCGGTGCATTCTAGTTTATTTGAAAAATCTAACACTTGGGAGGCAGAGGCAGGTCTGAGTCTGAGGCCAACCTGATCAGAGTTCAGAGACAGCCAGGACTACACAGATAAACTGTTTCAAGAAAACAAAACACAGACAAAAAAAGGTTAGGAAGCTAAGCAAAGCAAACCTCCACAAGGATGGGGGAAATGGCTAATTAAGTAAAGACACATCCCCAAGGCCAATGACCTGGGTTCCATATGGTTTAGGCAGAGAACCGACTCAAAAGTGTCTTCTGACCTGCACACGTGAATGAAGAAAAGAAATAAACCAGAAAGGAATGGATATTAGTGCTCCCAGCTATGGTGGAGGAGACTGTTTGTTGTAGATAAAGGAGAGAGTCATGGACATGCTCAGTCTGAATTGGGCATGTGGAGGAGGGGAAGGGAAAGGAGAGAGAGAGACGAAGGAGGTGCAGCAGCAGGGGACTAAAGGTACAAAATGGGGGGGGGGGTAACCATAATGTCTGGATTATATAAGGAAGAGCCTCTGGAAGACAGCAGCCCAGCCCCTGGGCTGGAGGCTCAGGGTAGAAGGCAGGGTATGCCAGCCATACCCTGTAACAGGTAGGGACTGAGAGATGCTGGGAGAACCTGGAGGCCAGGTCCTCTTTGATATGTTAAATAGGCACCCCAGCCATTTGTCCTGGGTATGAAACTTAACATGCACACCTATGTCATGGGGTTCTTAGGGAAACTTACTTTTTAACAACTGTTGAATAGAACTCTATGTAAGATGTAGTGACACATGCCTTTGGTCCCTGTAGGCAGCTGCAGACAGCTGTAAGCTCAAGGCTAGCCTGGTCTACATGGTGAGCTTCAGTCCAGCCAGGACTACATAATGAGATCCTGCCTTAATGAAAAATCAAAAAAAAAAAAAAAATGGAATAGAGAATAAATCTATTCTCTTATTAACTTCAGAAGAGAATACTAAGTTTCTTGTTTGGGAAATTTCCCCCCATTTTTATTGAAAATGGATTTTTTTTCTCACATGATATATCCTGACCTGATTACAATTTCCCCTCCCTCTACTCCTTCCAATTCCTCCCCACCTCCCCTCCCATCCGATCCACTCCCTTTCTGCCTCTTATTAGAAAACAAACAGGCTTCTTTCTAAGGGATACTAAAAATAAAGTAAGTTGAACAAAAACTGACACAGCAGAATTGGACAACACAAACAGAAAGAAAAGAGCCCAAAAGAAAGCACAAGAAAGAGAAACCCACTCATTCCCATAAAAACACTAAACTGGAAACCATACAAAGACCTGGTGTGGACCCGCGCAGTCACTGAGCAGGCTCCTCAGACTCTGTGAATTCATATGAGCTTTGGTCATATGATGTAGAGGGCCTTGTTTCCTTGGTGTCCGCCATCCACTCCGGCTCTTATACTCTTTCAGCTTTCTCTTTAGTAGGGTTCCCTAAGTCCTGAGGGGAGAGAGTTGACGGAGACGTCCCTTAGGACTGAGTGTTCCAAGGTCTCCCACTCTCTGCATAATGTCTGGCTGTGGGTCTCTGGTTTTGTAAATTATTTTCTTTTAAACAGGGAATTTATTAAAGAACTAACATTGCTTCTACTACAATTACTGTTGTTTTAGTTGCATGTGACCTCTTAAGTCTGATGTGTTTCACTAGGCAGACTTGGCTGGCCTGGAGCTTACCGTGTAGACCAGGCTGGTCTTAAACTCACAGAGAACCACTTGCCTCAGGCTCCCAAGTACTGGGATCAAAGGCATGCACCACCATAACTTGGTTTGTTTGCTTGTTTGGTTGGTTTTGTTTGAAACAGAGCTGTCCTGGAACTCACTTTGTAGATCAGGCTGACCTCAAACGCAGAGATCCCCTGACTCTGTCTCCTGAATGCTGGGATTAAAGGTGTGCACCACCACTGCCCAGTTATGATTTGTTTGTTGCCTTGTTTTGGTTTCTTGAAACACCGTTGCTTTGTGTACCCCTAGCTGTCCTAGAAGTTGGTCTATAGACCAGGCTACTCTTGAACTCATGGAGTTCTTCCCTCCTCTTGCTTCCCTGAGTGGTGGGATTAAAGGCATGCAGCACCACTACCTAGCCATGATTTTTTTTTTTTAAATAAGCTATAATTTAGTAATTTATTTTTCTTTTTAGTTGGATTTTCAGAGAACCTGCTATTATTTAACTGGCATTTCTACTTGGGAATTGGTGTGACATTTTAAATATATATTAGTTATGATATGGGGCCACTTATCATCATTGCCTGTTTCAGTGATATGATTGCACCCCACAGAAATTTGGGTCAGATAGCAGGAAAGTAACTCAGATCTGCTTCGCACCATTTGTGAACTAATGTACTTAGACCCAAGTGCTTTTTTACTGAGCAGGGATGAATAGACAATAAACAGTGGGTAAAGTGTACAATTTGATATATGTTTGGCATATTCCAACCCATTTGAAAGCAGTGCCATCATAAAGGCAGCAAAATATTTATTTTTCTCCAAGGTTTTCTCCTGTCTGTTTGTAATCCCTTCCCTCCTGCCTGTTTTCAAAGTCCCCTTCCCATAGTCCTTAGCCATCCCTAGGCAACCTCTGATTTGCTTGGTCACTGTTCATTAGTTACCTGTTTTGTCTCCTCCCCACCCCAAGTCTGATTTCATAGACTTGACATAATTACTTCCTGTTGTTGCGTGTTTTCAATAGTTCTTTCATTTTTATAGCTAGGTAGTATTCCCTTACATGAGAAACCATATTCTGCTAATCCACACCCATCTCTTAACATTTCTTTGTTTTTCTCTTTGCAGCTAAGTTGCATCTTCAGTCAAGGCTCCACAAAGGTCTCCTAGATTTGTGTAGTCAGCACATCTGGGTCCAAATCCTGCCCTGTCTCGTGCGACTGTGTAAATGTGACCTTTGTGGGTTTCTTCTTTGGATTGCAGTATCCTTATCTGAAAAGGGAGCCTAGCAATAATGTCCCTTAGGAGTCTACAAGCATTAAATCTGCAGAGTGCACAGAACAAAACAACACAGGGAAATGCTGTGTGGGCTGGTGGTTATTGCTATCATTATACAAGCAGTGCGATGTTTGGTGGAATTTCTAAGCCACAATCGTCCCTCAAAGAATGTTAATTATTATTAATTTTACTAATAATACTGCAGCACACAGCGGCTTTCCTTTCCTTTTCTTCTCTGGTCTCTCTTAGGACCCCAGTCTCTTCACCATTCTTGCTCTTAGCAGGTCTAACCAGGCAGGATGGAGGAGTTAGGAACCTTAGTCTTAGCCCAGACTTGAGCTCTTTTTAGGAATGCAAGTTCTCAGGCCCCACTCTAGGTGTATTGAATGAGAAAAATGAGAGATGTCATCTGCATCTACGTGACTGGTAAAGTTTAAGGATTCATGCAGTAGAGGAATTGCCAGGCTGGGGCAGACTCATGTCACATAAACTTTCTTGTTAGAGAAGGCATACTGTTGACTAATTGAGCCTAATATCAGCTAAAATCCCTAAGTCTTTTTCACACACGTTGCTGCTAATCCATATATTCCCCATCTAGCACTTGCACAGGATTCTTTTTAGACTCAAGTATAAGTCTTTACATTTATCCCTATTAAACTTAATCTTGTTAGATCCGGCCCATCGCTTCAGTCATGTCTGGAGAATTTTTAGTTCAGCTGGAATGAACTATGACAAAAAAGACAGGACCTAAAGACCAAAGAGGAACGCTGCAAGGACAGCAGCATTCTTTTATGTATTAGGTAGAAACTGGTCAATGAGAAGCTGCTTGTGGTGGGCTTCTCTAACCACTCTAGATCTCAGCTGGTCAACGCTTACCATTTAAATAAGGTACAAGGGCAGTGCTAAATAGCCTACCCTTTAATGCTGGGTGTTAGCAGAGAAGATTTTTTGGTTTTTGTTTGTGGGTGTATATTTTTTTTTCTTAGTGTGAAGCCCAGTGTACTGATACTTGCAAATCTCCAAAGGGAAAGAACTAGTGTTTTCTCAATGCAGATCCTTAGCTCTCTGCCTTGTTCATACTTTCATATTTAATTTTCAAACCAACCCAGTGGTTTAGGAACTGTTAAAGCTGAAGAAACTAAGGATCAGAGGGTATTGCCCACCCTCAAGGTCATGCAGAGGGTTGGTGGTCCAGCTAGAGGATATCCCAGATGGGAATGGGTTTGAAGAACAGTCACCCTGGGATCAAGAAAATTACCCTCTGTAAAATTAATCTCAAACCTGGGCTGGAACTCTTGCTAGGTAGGCACTCATCTGGAGTGTGGGAAACCCTGGACTGGATCTTCAGTACCTGCAGACAACGGAATAACTTTAATAGTTAGCCCCCCCCCACCACACCCCCACAAAAAAATGCTGTGGAACAATCTTTGTACACTGCAACTATGCATTAGCCTCATTGGTTAATAAAGAGCTGACTGGCCTATAGCTGGAAAGGAAGAGATTGGATGGGAGAGTAGACTAGGTGGGAACTGGGAAGACGTGAGACACAGAGTGAGCAGGATGTACAGAAATGGGTTGAGTTAAGTTGTAAGACCTAATTAGTAACAAGCCTAAGTTATCAGCTGGGCATTTATAATTAATATGAAGTCTCTGTGTGGTTATTTGGGGAGTGGCTTCTGGGACACAGAGATGTTCCACCTATAAGGAACAAATCACAGCAAGGGAAAAGCTACCACATCTAACAAGTGGCTTAACAATTTGGACTGATTTGAAGGTAAGTGTCCAATCGTAGCAGTCAATAGATTTCCCAATCCTGTATCTGCTAAGCAACACCTGTGTTCATGGTGCTAACTCCTGACCACCTTACAATGGATTTACTTTAGTTTTATTTTTATGTTTTAAAGCATTAACCACACATTTCAAACCAGTGCCTGTGATAATTTTAATAGTTAACCTCTAACAACCAAACCTCTGAGAAGAATAAAAACTCCCTTCTCAAGGGGGTGGAATAGCCAATTTTTTAAAAACTCTATAACAGCTACTATATTTTACTATAATGTCAAATGCCCATTTTTATAAAGTGCCTCATGGCATAATAGAAATGCACCGGACTTGGAGTCTGACAAACACAACTTGATTTTACTTACTAGCTCCATTTCCCTGGACAGAACTTTAGCCAATGTAATCCTCGGTTTTTAGATCTCTAACTAGAGAGCAGCAGTGCTCAGGGAGCGAGGGGAACTAGCTGAAAACGCCCTAGGAGGAAGCCCTGTGGTTCATTACATGCTTTACAGACATAAGGCTTTATTACATTTTTATACTTACCTCTTTTATGAGTTCTCCAAACATGAAATATTTCAGACATTTCTGCCACCCGTCATTTTGCTGATTTCATAGAGCAGAACTTCAAACTTTTTTTTTTAGTTCCTGTGAAAGTCTTCCATTCTTTCATAGTTCATTCTTTTCTGTTTGATTGTTATTAGTTTTCAAGACAGATTTTCTGTGTGGCACTGGCTATCCTGGAACTCACTCTGTAAATCAGGCTGGATTTGAACTCGGAAGCCTCAGACTCAGAGATCTGCCTGCCTCAGCCTCCCTCATGCTGGGATTAAAGGTTCAGGCCACCACCACCTGGCTTGAAGTTCATTCTTAACAGTAGTAATTTCTAACCAATGTGATGGACCAGTATTTAAATCATCAATACAATTTGTTGACTTGCATTTAAAAAATAAGTCCTATTTAACCAGAATTAATGTCATCAACAATAACAGCATTTTCATTATATAATGAAAAAACCTAATGTGTCTGAACCCATGTTCTAGAATATGAAGTGATCTTAGCTGACAAAGATGCCTCCTCCTTTAGGGTTTTCTAGTGCAGTAAGTATGAATTGGGACTTTCTGTGAATAGGAAAGAATAAAGCTATGCGGTCAAGTGCTCATATTTGAATCCTTTTTAGTAGTTATGTTACCCTAGTGTAATAAGCCTTTGTCCCCCAGCCAGCTCCCAAATAACAACATGGAGACTTCTTATTAATTATGAAAGCTCACCTTAGCTTAGGCTTGTTTCTAACTAGCTCTTGTAACTTAAATTAATCCATTTCTGTTCATCTACATGCTGCCATGTGGTTTGGAGCTTTTACATCTCCTTCTACATGTCCTCTTTCCTCTGCTTCTGACTGGAGACTCCCCTATCCTTCTTCCCAGAGTTCTCTGTCTGGAAGTCCTGCCTATGCCTCTTGCTTAGCTATTGGCCATTTTAGCTTTATATTAAACCAATCACAGTGGGATATATTTACACAGTGTAATAAAATATCCCACAACACCCTAGGGTAATAAAAAGATTCATTTTTTTTAACTTAAAAACTTTTTTTAAAATATTAATTATTTTGTTTTGTTTTAAAAAAAATAGGGTCTTGCTATTTGCCCTCAGTTTCACCGCATAGCCCAGGCTAGGCTCTGTCTCTGGGTCTTCTTGCCTCAAGACCCCAACTGCTAAGATCACAGACTTGTATTTATTAAGCTTGACTTTCCTAATCTTTGTGATTGACATGACTGTGTCTACCTGCTACAGCTGCGAATTCTGTACTATATTGTGAATGAAGTGACTGGTACAGTATCAGCAGTGTAATAAGTTTCTGAGCTATTGGATATTTTCTGATATAAATATATAGTACACTCCAACAGGAACGTCCTAAAACTCTCCTCCCTCCCATCCGGTACTGCAGATGCCCAGCTTCCTCTGGTCCTATTCAATAATGCATACAGACTGCAAAACATGGTCAGTCACCACTATTAATTCATTAACTTCTTAGAGCAGTGGTTCTTAGCCTTCCTGATGCGGCAACCCTAAATCCTACACCATGCTGTGGTGAGCCCAACCATAAAATTATTCCCATTGCTACTTCATAACTGTAATTTTGCTGCTGTTATGAATTATAATGTATATCTGTGTTTTCTGATGGTCTTAGGTGACCTCTGTGAAAGGATGGTTTGACCCCCAAGAGGTTGGGACACACAGGTCAAGAACAGTTGCTTTCTTTAAGAGTCAAGAAGTACTCTTTTGTTGTTTGTTTTTTGAGACAGGGTTCCCATGTAGCCCTGGCTATCCTGGAACTCATTCTGTAGACCAGTCTGGCCTCAGAGATCCTCCTGCCTCTGCTTCCTGAGTGCTGGGATTAAAGGCATGTACCACTATCAACCAAGGACTCAATGTTATGATGCCTAACAATATTCTGCTATACTCACAGATTGGTTCCTAGCCCAGGACTCATCAGAGAGGCCTCATCCGGCAATCAATGGAAACAGTCAAACCTTAGACTGAGCTCAGGGAATCCTGCTGAAGAGAGGGAGGGAGGCTTCTAAGAATTAGAGGGGTCAAAGACATTACAAGAAAACCCACAGAATAACTAACTTGGGCTCATAGGAGCTCACAGAAACTGCAACAACAACCAGGGAGCCTGCCCGGGACGGACCTAGGCCCTCTGCATATGTTTGACGGTTGTGTAGCTTGTTCTTTTTGTGGGATTCCTATCAGTGAGAGCAGGGGCTGTCTCTGACTCTTTTGCTGGCTTTTGGGACCCTAGTCTTCATATTGGGTTGCCTTGTCCAGCCTTAATACAAGAGGAGGTACTTAGTCTTACTGCAACCTGATATGCCACGTTTTGTTGACATCCATGGAAGGACTGCTTTTTTCTGAGAAACACAGGAGTGGATTTGGGGGTAGGAGATAGAGGAGTATGGGGGAGAGACCAGGAGGAAAGAGGAGAGTGGAGAGAGGGGAAACCGTATTTGGGATGTTAAATAAATAAATAACAACAACAACAACAACGAAAGAATCATAAAGCAGGAATCCTAAGTCTTGGAATTCCTTCATACCAGTGTCCTTATTTTTCAAATGAGAAAACTTGAGCCCACAGAGTTTGAACATCCCCCATCCAGGCTAAAACTAAAATTTTAGGCTCCGAACTCCTGTACATTCTCCTTGCTTCCTGGTTCTCTTTAATCTCCTCTTAGACTTGCCAATAAAAACTATTCTGCCCTGGGCTGCTGCCAGTTTAGTCTGCCCAGCTTCAGCTGAATCTTCACGGTTAATCCTGTTAATTCACCCTTTTTTCACTAGCATGTAATTGTCACAATTTATTTGTGTGTATGGGGAACTGGTTTTTGTCTTTGTATGTTTTGCAAATAGAACCGTATTTGCATTAAAAACTGAAACCAATAAAAGCCTTCCAGGTTGGATAGGGGCGGCTGGCAGGCAGGGCCCAGCTCAGACCCCTCTCCATGTCCTCTGAAGAGGTCCCTGAGGGAGTTCCACTGAACTCTCAGAGTGTCTCTTAGCAACACAATTTAGAAGTTCCTACCTAACACTCATACTTAACCATCATTATTCCTAGGAATTTTCAATTGTCAGCAGAGGTCTAGGTCATCCTTACCATATTAAAAATACAGAAATGTTTAACAAAATCCCACAAATATTGTATAGTTTTTTTTTAAAAAAAATGTTTATTCTTAACACTTTTAATTTAGAGAACTAACATTTAATTGAATTCAGAAAGCTTATGGCATGCATGTATGCATGTATGGTCATGGTCTCATTTTGACATCACATCAGAAGTCTATCACCCCCAACTTGCCATTGACCAAAACTTTCTTTTTTTTTCACCATGTTATCTGTAACTTACTGTGTAGACCAGGCTGGCCTCAAACTCAGATCTATCTGCCTCTGCCTCCCAAGTGCTGGGATCAAAGTCTTGTGTCACTGTGCTAAGCTGGTCACAAGTGTTCCTAACGTTGTCTGAGCCTGATTTCCTCAGTTCTACACCAACATCATCTCAGTCATCTGTCATTTAATAATTGGTCCACACCAGACTTTGAGGCCACTGGATTAAAAAAAAAAAAAGATATAATCTTGACCTTCAACCAAATAGAAGATAAGCAAGGGAGTTCCACTGGGTACTGTGCCCTCCTGCTCTATAATTGCCAATAGCATTGAAGTGACACTGTGACAGTTAAGAGGCCCACCTGGCAGCCTCTGTTTCCTTCCTTTGAAGAATTTTTCTTTTGAAAACCTAAATTTCTGTGTGGAAAGTTGGGCTACCATTGTTGGGGGGGGCATGTAAAACTGTCCCATGGATCCAGGTGGTGATTCCACATGGCTTTACTCCCAGCAGAGGCAGACACAGACGAATCTCTGTGAGTGAGCTCAGCCTGGTCTATGGAGCAAGTTCTAGGATAGCAAGAGCTATACAGAGAAACTCTTGTCTTGAAAAACCTAAAAACAAACAAACAAGCCAAAAAACTATCCTAGGGAGAGAAAGAAGCCCAGCTGGACAGCTATCCCTGCTGTGGCCCAGATACCTTAGTGAACCAGCATGGAGTTCTAGCTAGCGGAGACTTTCAGCTGATTGGCTCTCAGACATCACGTGGAGTAGTACTGTATAATTGATCCCATTTAAACCACTGATTTTTGGAGTAATAGACTATTTATGTATTCCTTTAGGAATGAGTGCTGTCTGCATGTATGCCTTATAGCAGAAGAGGGCATCAGATCCCACTATAGATGGTTGTGAGCCACCATGTGGTTTCTGGGAATTGA
The DNA here is from genome assembly GCF_943737965.1 of Phodopus roborovskii. Taxonomy (NCBI): domain Eukaryota; kingdom Metazoa; phylum Chordata; class Mammalia; order Rodentia; family Cricetidae; genus Phodopus; species Phodopus roborovskii. Next base: position 33,363,375 of record NW_026126469.1, read on the forward strand.
ACTCAAGATCTTTGGAAGAACAGCCCATGCTATTAACCGCTGAGCCATCTCTCCAGCCAAGGAGTAACAGATTATTATTGTTTAACGTACTGTGCTTTAGGATGGTTTGTTACATAGAGCTAGACAGCTGAACCAGATTTGGGAAAAAAAAAAAAAAAAAAAAAAAAACAATAATGAAGATGGTATATGGTGAGTGCTTTCCCTGAGTCCTGAGGCTTGTATACTTGAGGAGGTTGTATGGAGAACATCTCTGGTGAATGGCTGGGAAGAGGACTCTACCCGATTTCACAGAAGCTAAAATTATGGGCTAGATTGTTGTCTTAGTTAGGGTTTCAATTGCTGTGAAGAGACACCATGACCATGGCAACTCATATAAAGGAAAACATTTCATTGGGTGGCTTACAGTTTCAAACAAATAGTCCATTAACTATCATTGTGGCAGGACATGGTGTCGTGCAGGCAGACCAGACATGGTGCTGGAGAAGGAGCTGAGAGTGGACAATGAGCTTCATCTTGATCCCACAGGCAAAAGGGAGAATGGTCTATCATGCTGAGCCTTGAAGCTTGAGTAAAAGAGGTCTCAAAACCTGCCCCTACTATGACACACTTCCTCCAACAAGGCCACACCCACTTAACAAATCCACACCTCATAATAGTGCCACTCCCTTTGGGAGCCATTTTCTTTCAAAACACCGTAACTGTAAAAAAACCAAGTATGATCTTAACAGGCAAATGAAGTAGCGTGTATGAAGAAGCATAAGAGCACATTGGTGTGCGGAGCAGTGTGTGGTTGAGTGTAGTTTGGAAGGAGCATAACAAAGACATTATAACCAATATACAAAAGCCTTTTGTTAGCTGGGCGTTGGCAGCTCAAGTCTTTAATCCCAGCACTTGGGAGGCAGAAGCAGGAGGATCCCTGTGAGTTCAAGGCCAGCCTTGTCTACACAGTGAGTCCCAGGACAGGCTCCAAAGCAATACAGAGAAACCCTGTCTTGAAAGGTTTTGTTTTTGTTTTGTTTGTTTTCTCTCCCTTGGCAGTGCAATGGACATGGCTAGAACCCAGGCCTTCCACCACGCTAGGGACATGCTTTATTGATGATTCACTCCCCTTCCAAAGCCTTTTGTCAAACTAGTTTTAACCTGCAGGCAACAAGATGGAGTTGCTATCTACTGTTATCTCAGGCCTCCTTTGCTACCATTCAATAGCACTAATTGCTTCCTTTTTCTTTCTTATTTTCCTGTCTTCATAGAAGAAGCATCCCCCCCCCCCCTTTTTTTTTTTTGATGACTAATGATGCTGGGATTTTTTTCCACATATTTTTTGGCCACTTGTATTCTCTCTCTTGAAAAGTATTCAGTTCATGTGACCATTTTATTAGTTAGATTATTTATTTTATTGGTATTCAAGGTTTTGAGTACTTTTGTATATTCTGGATGTTAATATGTTGTATAAATAATCTGGTAGAAATTTTCTGCTACCCTGTAGACTCTTTACGCTGGTAATTTTTTTTTCTTTGATTTACAGAAAAATTTTAATTTTGTTTAATCCCACTTTTCAATTCTTGATCTTATTTCTTAAGCTACAGGAGCCTCATTAAGAAAACCACAGCCTAAGTGTCTATGAAGTTCCCTATGTTTCCTTCTGGTCATTTCCAAGTTTCAGCCCTTACACCAAGGTCTCCAACCCATTTTGATTTTTTTTTTCCCACAAGGCAAGAGGTGAGGATCTTATTTCACTGCTGTCTGTGGATATCCACTTCCTAGCATCATTTGTTAAAGAATCTCTTTTCTCAAAAGTATGTTTTTGGTGCCTTTCTCAAGAATCCGATGGCTGGAGCTGCATGGACTTATTTCCAGGTATTCTTTTTTTAATTCTGTTGGTCTGCTTTTGTGTTGGTACCATGCTGTTTTTGTTATTGTGGCTTTGTTGGCCTTACTGTCTTCATAAAAAAAAAATAGTTGCATTAGTTTTATGAGGATTTCTTTGGAATTTACATAAGCCTTTTAAAAATACGTACTTTTTGACATTCATGTAATTCTTTAAAATAATTTATTTATTTATTATTCTCTTATACAATGTTTTATTTTTTTATCATATATATACCTCTTTCCCCAATTATACTCAGATCCACCTTCCTTCCCCATCCACCCAACTTTGTGTCTATTTTTTTTTAACTTATCAAGATCAAGACCAATTTGTGCTGCTGAATGTACTATCTTCTGCTATTGACTGGATACTCTCCATTTCCCAGTAGCTGGCAATCGCCAGAGCTTGATTTCATGCTCAACTCCCATGTGCTGGGATTTGGTCTGGATGTCCTGCCTTCTAGTAGCCGGTCTCACTTGGCTACACATTGGAATTACTATGTGGAGCTTTAGAGGAATGCCTGCCTTCCAATCTTTGTAAATCAGACTCTAATCCAGGTATCAGAAATTTTTTTTTTTTATTAAATTTCCCTTGTGAGTCCTAACGTGCAGCCATATTGAATACACTGTCCTAGAGATTTTAATTCGCTATTTCTAGGATTGGGGAAATGATTACAACTCCACCATGCAATTTCAGAAGCCAAACGAGCATTTCCTCGGGCATTTTTGTAAATGCTGAGTAAAAGGCCTCAGGCAGGCATAGGGTGTCCATTATGCCATCCGCAGACCCCTGAAGATGGTCTCAGACTGGCCTCAGTTGAAGCTAGTGGATGCCCTTTCTCCATGAGATTTCCTCCTTGCTCTTTTCACTTTGCCTTTCCTGGAAACCAGGAGGTCCAGGCTTTACCATTTCTACTTCAGGGAAATGGAGCTGACCTGTGTGCTCTGTGCTTTTTTTTTTTTTTTTTCACTTTGCCTTTTTTCTCAGCCTACCCCTAAAGAATTTCCATTAGATCCTTAACCATTCTTAATCTTCAACACCAATCTGTCCACTTTAGGGAAAGTTTCTATGTCTCCAATAAAATGTATTTGATGTATTGAAAGTCTGAAATGCCGATCCAGTATGTAACATTGATTCTGGATGTCATTTTAACTCTCATGTAAATAATTGTGATATTGTGATGGTGAGTGAATGATGCTGCTGTTCAAAACACAACAAACACACACTCAAAAATTAACATGTGTACAACTATTTTCTTAAATGAGGGCATGTATGGGTATTTTAGTGCCCACATATTATCTTATAACATAATATACTTCTATACACAACTAAGTCTTAGCTATTGTATTAGTTCCTAGGGCTGCCATAGAAAAGTAATGGGTCTAAAATAACATCTGTTTTCCTGTAGTTATGGACAGTAGTTGGTTGAATTCAAAGTGTCACAGAGTTGCTTTCTTCTGAGGCTCTCTCCCGGGTTTATAGATGACCATTTCATCTCTGTATCTTGACTGTGGCCTCAAGTTCAGGATGCAGCTGAAGATGACCTGAACTTCTGTGTTCTGCCTCTACCTCTTGAGTGCTGAGTGCTGGCATTATAGGTTGGGTGCCACCATGGCCACTTTACATGGTGTTGGGCATCAAACCCAAGCCCTAACACCTGCTGAGTAAGCATTCCAGCAACTGTACTACATTCCAGATGCCAAATTCCCTCTTCCTAAAGAGAATACACTCAGGTTGCAGTAGAGCCTATTTTAGTGACCTTAATTAGCTTTTTAAGATCCTGACAACAGAGGTGGGGCTAAGCATTTTAATTTAGGGGAAGGGTGAACACAGTTCAATTTATAATGACTGTCTTGCTAAATTATGGACATGCCTTATATGTCAAAACTGTGTATAATTTTAGCACACTTACAAATAGGAAATACTTAGAACTGCACATGTATTTTTACTATCAGGCTAATCAGTTTGCCTTGAATAATTCAATATATAAGACTCTGCATAAGAAAATATACGTAATTATGAACTTAATTCTATTGATAGTACTTATAAATTTTTTGGTTCATAATTATATAAACTGGGTTTATTGTTAAGCAATAGACATGTCTGAAGTTAGGATGAAGGAACTTAAAAAGCCTCAGGATATGAATGAAGAAGCTGGGATTTGGAAGGTGACCTTGGGTATAGCAGTGTTTCTTAGCTTCTGTCCCATTATCTGTAAAAGGGGAGGTTAGCTTCTTTATCACTGAAAGTAGAGCGAGCAAATGAATGTTCCGACTCTCTGCAATGTATAAAGCACCATTCAAATATTGCTTATTATTATTGTGATGGGCTGGGGGGGAGCTTGAAGAGAAGCTTCTGGAATTGTATTATTCCCTCCAAAATAACAGACTATAAAAAGTTCCAAATTTGTTAAGCTACATTTGTCTGCTGTTTGGATTTCCTCATCAAGGGTGTGCTTTCTCATTAACAAGTCATATGATTTCCAGGAATGCCTTTCAACATCTACTGTTTGCCGAGTGTATAGGACTAATGCTTTTATGAATTAAATTCCTACAAGTTCCTAACAACTTATTCTCATTTACCAGTGCAGGATAAAAATCTGTATCCCCCCAGATGACAGAAACCTGGGGCCATTTTATGAAATACCAACATTGGAAAGGCCCATATATATATATATATATATATATATATATATATATATATATATTGATTAATAAGTTGTGCACATTTTCAAGCCACTTCCTACTTGACCTTCCCTGACTCACTCACTTATTAGTTCAGGTAATGAATTAGGCCTGGCTCTGGGACCTGGGCCAGTTCCCTTGACAACCAGCTGAGCAAATGGAAGTCTCTTAGGGTCTCTATCACTTCTTTTCCTTCCCATGTGACTGAGTTGAGGATACTGTTATGGTTTGCATTTGGGTCTGAACTGCTACATACGGCTCTGAGAGACTTGTAAAAGGTACAGTAGCCATGCAGCCTCTAACAGCCTGACCACTTGACTGTCTAGCAGGTGTCAAGTTACTACTGTAAGGCTATAAGTGTTGTAAGTTTGTGTACCTCTCTGTGGCAAGCTTAATATGTGCCTAATATATTGGAGGTTTTTCTCCTGTCCTACTAGCAACCACAACTTACTAACTTTTTTTTTTGTTCATAGCTGTATACTGTGCACCTATCATCTCGATTGGTACATAAGGAGTGGCTCTCTCAATGGGAAGGTTAGCAAGTAAGTTGCTAAGACTGATAATGATAATAATGATGATGATAATGATAATAATTTGCTAATAGCACAAATGAATTGTGTTACATGGCCAGATATTGCTCTACTTCTTACAGTTATTCACTTATCAGGAGCCCCAGAGCTAGGGAGAACAGAGAAGCCAGAAAAGAAGCTCTTGGAAGGCATCAGGGGATGACAGTTAATTTTGATGTTGACTTGATTATATTCAGGACTACCCAGAAATGTGGTTATACATTAACCTGGGGTGTTTATGAGAGTGTTTTTAGGAGAGAGTAGCAAGAAGGGGTGAATGGGGCTGGAGAGAAGGCTGTTCTTCTAGAGGACCCAAGTTCAATTCGCAGCAACCACATGGTGTAATGAGATCTAGTGCCCTTTTCTGGCCTGCAGGAATACATGCAAACATATATAACATAATAAATAAACCATTTTTAAAAAAAGGGCTGAATGGATTATGTAAATTATTAGTTACTTTTCTATAGAGATGATAAAACACTATGAGCAAAGCAACTTATAGAAGGTGAGGTTTACCGGGGATAAATAAAGTCTATCACCACCACAGCGGGGAAGTATGGCAGCAGGCAGGCATGGCAGCTGGAGCAGCAAGCTGAGAGATCATGCCTTAAACTACAAGCAGGAATGAGAGAGGGCACATTGATAGCACATCAAAGACTGCTACCGTACTTCCTCCAGCAAAGTCATACCTCCCAAACCTTCCCAAGCAGAGGCACTAACCATTGACCACGTGGTCAAACATTTGAGCCTATGGGGGACATTCTCATCCCGACTAGGGTAGGGAAGTCGGTGATCAGCACAAATGAGCATTATCCAGTTATCTGGGGCCCGGAAAGCAATGCGGCAAAGGAAAGGGAATATGTGGATCTCTGGGCATTGAGATAGCCTTTCCTTTTCTGCCCTCGACACTGCAGTATCCCCAGGCTATAGAAGCCAGGAATTACACCAGTGTTTCCTGGGTTTTCAGGTCGCTAGCCTTACCAGCAGTTCTCAACCTTCCTAATGTTGTGACCCTTCAATACAGTCCCTTATGTTGTGGTGACCCCCCCAGCCATAAAATTATTTTCTTTGCTACTTCATAACTGTAATTTTGCTACTCTTATGAATTATAATGTAAATATGCAGGATATCTAATATACAACCCGTTTGACCCCCCCCCAAAGGGGTTGTGACCTACAGGTTGAGAACCAGTGCTTTAATTCAGTTGTTCATGCTGTAGTGACACCCCCAACTATAAAACTGTGGTTTTGCTACTGTTATGAATCATATTGCAAATATCAGCTATGCAGATTACTTGATATAGGACCTCAAAGGGGTTTGCGACTCACAGGTTGAGAACTACTTCCTTAGACTGAGACTTACTCTGACTGATTTTCTGGTACTAAGGTCTTAGACTTGGGATCAGCCTTACTACGAACACCTCATGGTCTCCAGCACCTATTTTGTCGAGATCAAGACCCTCCTATAGTAGTGTGAGTGAGAATGGCCCTCATAGGCTCATGTACTGAAGATTGGTTCTCAGTTGGTTTCCTTTGCTGCATAAGACTTTCATTTGTATGAGTTAGAAGTTTATCTGGGGTGTTTGCCCTGAGAGCACCACTACTCCATTTATGCAGGGAAGTCCCTGTGTAGGATATCATGAACCTGTGAAGGTGACACCTAAATTGTGTTGGAGACTCTGACATATTGAAGACACCAAAGCCATATGGCATCTGCCAAGGAGATTCACACATAAGGAGAGGAACTAGCCCAAGAGAGAGAAGGATATTGTGGTCAGCAAAGCCAGGAGAGCAGAGCCATTTAGGCCCTTTGATATAGGAGGTGGAGTTACAGGATTTGGAGTCTGCCTTGCCAGTTTTGGGTTTTGCTTCAGTCAATCTTTCCTCACTATGCTCATTTTCCTCCATTTTGGAATGGTAACATTTATGTATTCTGTACCGAAGTATGTAATTTACTTTTTGACTTTACAGGTGGTAGCAATAAAAAGGTTATAGCCAGGCTGTGGTGGCACACACGTTTAATCCCAGTACTCAGAAGCCAGAGGCAGGTGGTCTCTGAGTTAGAGGCTAGTCTGGTCTATGGAGTGGGTTCCAGCACAGCCAGGGCTGCACAGAGAAACTCTGTACTGAAAAAACAGGAAGGGGGAAAAGAAAAGAAAAAAGAAAAAGGAAAAAGATTGCCCTGAGTGTCAGGAGAGACTTTGGACTTTTGAGACTGAAAAACTATGGGAATTTTGAAGTTAGACTAAATATATTTTGCGTTATGTTCTAGCCGTGCTATAGAGGCCAAGGAGTAGAGCAAAGTGGTTTGAATGAAAATAGCCCTCATAGGCTCATGTGTTTAAATGCTTGACCCCTAGTTGGTGGAACTGATTGGAAGAATTAGGATGTGTGGCCTTGTTGGAGGAGGTGTTGCTGGGGTGGACTTCGAGTTCCAAAAGCCCCATACCATTCCAGCGAGTCCTCTTCCTCTGCCTTGTGTCGTGGGTCAGATGTAAGCTCTCAGCTGTTCCAATGCCCCGCCTGCTTGCCTGCCTTTTCACTGTCATGGTCCCTTCCATGATCACGCTCTAGCCCTCTTGAATAGTGAGTCGCAATAAATGTTGTCTTTTATAAGTTGCAGTGATCATGGTTTTTGTTACAACAATAGAAAGGTAACTAAATCATTTCCATAAGTCTTTTTTGTTTGTTTATTTGCTTTTTGTTTTTTGAGACAGGGTTTCTCTGTGTAGCTCTGGCTGTCCTGGAACTCCCTCTGTAGATCAGGGTGGCCTCAAACTCACAGAGATCCATTTATCTCTGCCTCCCTAGTGCTGATATTAAAGGCATCATCCACTATCACCTATACAGTATAAAAAGTGTAGTCTTTTTTCAATTAAAGGCAGCTGGAAGCCATCCTGATTCACCCTCGGATTGTATCTCCCCATGCCCCTCCAACTCCACACTTTCTCTTTCTGCCTGAACAACCCACTATCCCCATCTCTTACCCCCCACCCCCCCACACCCCACCTGAAGTAGGTCTTCTTCTTTTAATAGTTGAAAGGCAGATGTAAGGAGCTAGAAATTCAACCTAGGAGAGCAGACCAGACTACAGCTCCTTTTCTCGCATTGTAGCTGAGAGATGAAGCAGTGATACAAAGGCTGAGAGAATGACTTCTTTAATCAATGTCAAGGCTCATTACTTTGCAGCTAGCCTAGAAAATTGCTGGAACCTTCTTCAGGATTAGACCGGTATTGCTGCCCTTGCTTCTCTAGAAGCCCGTGAAAATGAAGGACTCTTTTGACAGAAGGAAGGGCTGTTGCTAGAAGAATGGCAATGGCTGCTGAGAAGCAATCTTCATACCCTCTGTGGAGTAGAGGAAACAGCTGGGCAGATTATATTTTCATCAACTATGTCTTTGCCTAGATGCACAGGTGGACATGTAAATTATATGATAAATCACAGGCATTCCAGCATACCCATCAAACCCTGTCAGCGATGTCTCCTGAAGCTTTGAGTTCATTGAGTACATCAGTCACTATTACGAGTGTGTGCATGGTATATATACCTGTTCCAGTGTATTTGCAGGTGTGTGTGTGTGTGTGTGTGTGTGTGTGTGTGTGTCTGTGTGTATGGAGATTGGAAGCTGATGTTGAGTGTGTTTATCACTCTCTATGTCATTTTTTGAGATAGGGTCTCTCACTGAACATGGAGTTCACTGATTCATAGTCTGTCTACCCAGTGAAACTCAGGGATCTGTCTGTCTCCAATTCTGGGGTTACAAATGTGTATCACCTAGTGTGGCTTCTTTTTCTGTCCTGTGGAGGCTCCAAGCATAGGCCCTCATGCTCTACAGCAGGGTCTTTCCTGACTGAGCCATCTCCCCAGTCCACTGCTTTTTTTTTTTTTTTTTTTTTTTTTTTAAATATTTCACCTACTGTGCAGAAGGAATCATTTAAACAGGGAGAAGCAATACTTACAATAAGCTTCATGTAACATTGTCTCTATTGAGGCTACCACTTAGCTTTTGGAAGCACAAACCTCCTCACTTTTGAACAAGAACTAATGTTATATAGTCCCAGCGCCTCTTCTAGGGCAAAGCTGAAACTGAGCTTTCTAGAGTAAAAGGTAGTAGTGTTTTGATTTCTTATGATTATAAAGACTTGATTCATCAGTATTCAAGTGGTCTTGTATCATCCATGATGACTCAGTGACAACTCAGTGGCAACGCTCTACACATTATTCAAGCCTTTTCTATGACTCATGCTATGTGTAATTGCAAAGCGAAGTCTTCGCTCTTTCCTGAAAAACCAAAAAGAGCCATTTTTTTTTTGTTGTTGTTGTTTTCCTTTTTATAAAACAGGATAGGCATTTGGGAACTTTTAAGAAAGAGATTTGGTTAACCATATAAATATATAAATGGTTGTTAATGCCTTTAAAAGTTATTTAAAATTTTGCACTAAGATAAAGCCAATATCCCTGGGAACCAAAGACTCCCCCTGACACAACACAAGCACCAGGAGGATAAGGATTTCCCCAGGTCTGACCTAGAAGTGCCGGCATGCAAGTGCATAAAGGGAGAGCTAGGTAAGGGATCTGCTCAGCCTTGTTTGAAGCTAATTCATTTGACATTAGTATACGCTGAGCTATTCGAGTCTGTTCTGCTATTATAAAATACCACAAACTGACACATTTGAAAGCAAAAATTAAATTTCTCACAGTTCTGGAGGCTAAGAAGTCCAAGGTCAAGGAGACTGAAGGTTTGTCTGTGGAAGGCTGCTCTCTGCTCTTTAGATGGTATCTTACTAACACATAAAACCCCAAGGAGCGAGAGTCCTCAGACTGCAGAAGAGCAAGTGGATTGAAGGTTGTGTGAAGCCTCTTCCAAAAGGGTGTTAATCTCATTCAGGAAGGAGTCCTTGTGTCCTTAAGTCCAAATCACTTCTTAAAGACCCCAGCTTTTAATATTGTCACATGGAAACATTCGATGTTTTAGGAATTTTAAATACATATGCATATTCTTAAGTATAACAAGAATGATTTTGTTCTGCAGATTTTATTTCTTTGTTGTGCTTTGTTTTTCTCTTGTCTTATCTTCCTGAGTGCTGCGGTTACAGGCAAGTACCACCACCCTAGGCAGCACAGTTAATTTTTCTTCTGTTTGTTTATCTATGAAATAGAATGGAAAGAAAGAAAGAAAGAAGCTGGGCATTGGTGGCACATGCTTTTAATCTCAGCACTTGGGAGGCAGAGGCAGGTGGATCTCTGTGAATTGGAGTCCAGTAAGGTCTACAGACAGTCTCCAAAGCCACAGAGAAACCCTGTCTCGAAAAACCAAAAAAAAAAAAAAAGAATGGATAAGGTTCTTAGATATAGCACAGAACCACAGAGCCTTCTCTACTCAACAGGCTAATTTCCTTTTCTCTCTGGCCAGTTTTTGAAGAATATCAGGATAGTTTGTGCAGAAGATGGAGTAATAGGCCAGGCTGTTCCTGTTCCCAATAAAGAGATATATAACAACAAGCCAACTCACATTTCCATTTATTTTCTTCATGGACACCTCCTTTTGATGGAATTTCAAGGAGTCAGGGTATATTATCAATAATCTACAATAATTATTCTCCTATCCTGATGTTTTAAAAATTAAAAATAATAGATATATGGGTATGTGTAAATGCTTGTGTGAGTTCACATGTTCCACAATTGTGTAGGTGCCTGAGAATTGGGTCCCCTAAATTAGGAAGAACAGTTTCTTGTAAGACACGGATGTGGGTGCTGGGAATTGAACTCAGGTCCTCCAAAAAAGCAGTAAATGTTCTTAATGAACAAACAATCTCTGCAGACCCTGGTTGAATTTTTATTGTTGTTATAGAGTCAAAAGTCATGGGTGTGGTGCCCCATGCTTTTAATCCCAGGATTGTGAGGCAATGGCAGATAGATCTCTGTGAGTTCCAACTAAGCCTTGACTACACAGTGAGATCCCATGTCAAAACTAAACAAACTAAAGTGAGTATGCTTTAAACCTTTTTTGTTTGTTTGTTTTGTTTTATTTCTCAAGACAGGGTTTCTCTGTGTAGCTCTGGCTGTCCTGGAACTCACTCTGTAGACCAGGTTGGCCTTGAACTCACAGAGATTCACCTGTCTCTGCTTCCCAAGTGCTGGGATTAAATGTGTGCACCACCACATCCCAGCTTTAACCATGCTTTTTAATGATATTAATCACAAGCATTAACTTAGAGCATGACTCCAATCATTCATCGTGTTGAGGTTTCATCACTTAAGGAAGCAGAACTTTACAGTTAGAAAATTAGGATGTTCCTTATCTTTTATAATAGGATTGGAGTATACCCAGTGAATGATAACAGTTCACAGAAAAATAATGAAGATTATAGTCTCTCTCAGCATGCAGGAGGCAGAGATAGGCGGATCTCTGAATTTGAGACCAGCCTGGTCTACAGAGTGAGTTCCAGGATAGCCAGGGCTACATAGAGAAACCCTGTTGGGGGGGGGGGGGAGTCACAAAATGATCAACATGAGAAGATAAACAAAGATATGTTCACAAAATCAGAGATAGCTAGAGCTCAAATTTCCCTTAAACCTCAAAGGACTTACATTTATGACAAATAAAGGAAATGCAGTATGTACACTACCAACCTTGTCACATGTAGTAGTTTCTTACAAAAATAACATGGCAAATAGTGATAGAAAAACATATTTGATGGTAAAGCCAGAGGGTTCAGTTTTCAAGGCACTGGATTTGAGGTATCTGTGGAACATCCTTGGGAGCTATCTCGTAAGCAGTCAGGTTTAATGGTGTGCAGCTTAGGAGGAAGTTCTTCAGAGCGAAACGTTGGGAGACATCAGTATATACTGAGTGGCAATTGAGACCAATGGAAGCAGATGTAAAAATCCAGTGAGACTACAGAATGACTAGAGAAGACACAGAACAAAATGATAAAGAATATGCACACCTCTGCATTCCTATACAGAAGGGAGAGGACATAAAGTTGAAGATCAAAAGGGGAGGGCACTAGGAACAAAGCTGGGAGTGCACAGTCTTGTGGAATTTTCTACTGATTACTTAGCTGGAGGCTGCTGGATGGGTTATATGACTGGTTACTTATCTTCCTCTTTACTCCTTGTTTATTCCTCCTCAAATCATGCTTGCACAGAGTTTGGCTTTTCCAGAGCACACTTTAGTTGAACGAAAGACATACGTGTTATTGTGTTCCCCAGGCAGAGTGTCCACTATGGTCTTTGAGTTCGCTGACAGAGTAGGTGGAGATCTGCAGGGTGTGATCTAAGGCTTGCATGGGAAGTTGCTTGATTGTCCTAAAATAGTGCTATGGCTGACCTGCTGCACTCCCTGGCCTTCAGTGGGCACTTGGTAAACCATGAGAGCAAATGGATACTATGGGTATGAGCGTTGAATGACTAAGGGTCCTATTAAAATGCAAATATTCTGGAAGGGTGACAAATAAATGGTCTGTCCCTGTTCAGAAGCTTAGAGGGCAGGAAATCAGTTATCAAGGATCTTTGTACTGTGGTTGTGCAGTTGACTCACAGGGCCAGAGTCTGGGGTAGATTTACAGACTGACAGTGGAGGCTGATCTGGACAGTTGTCTGCCTAGCAAATTGGTACAGCTTCATAAATATCTATATTGAATTTGCTTCCTGGGCTGCCAGATAGCAATTCTCACAAACCCAGTGGCTGGACTAACAGAACATCATTGTCTCAAACCTCAAGGCTGGAGTGTGAAGTCAAGATGTCAGCAGGCCAGGTATCTCCTTCAGGATCTGGGGAAGGACCATCTGTTTTGTTCCCCTTGCTCCTGCTGGTTGCCAGGGATCATGGGTGTTCTCTGTCTTGCAGATGCTTGCTACAGTCTCATCTTCATCTGGTGTGCATCCCTCTGTGCCCATGTGTCTGTTTTATCGGTCTGTAAGGATACTCACTAACCAGCGTGGCCTCATTTGAACATAAGTAATTGCAAGATACAGATGCCCCATTTCCCAGTAAGATTATCTTCGGAGTGTTTAGGTGAACATGAATTTATGAAGAAGACTTTTCAACATAGTACACCATCTATGTCAGCCAGATGATACCTAGCACTTACTAACTCGAAGGAAAAGCTAACAGTGGAGATGAGTAGCCTCCATGTGATGTGTGGGTGGGGGCGTCTGTAATGTGGTAAATAAGAATCTGGGAAACAATATGCTGATGGCTGTTTATTTGGGGAGAAATCACTTACACCAGAAACAGATGACCACCATAGGTTCCCACCCCAAGGATGCCTCCGGATGCTCTCTGTCTCCGACCAGGAAGCAAGAAAGAGAGCTGGGATCCAGGACCCCAGACCTAGTCCCCCTTGGTCTCGCCAGCACCTGTTCACATGCCCCAGTGGGTGTGGTCAGTGCAACAGGTGCGGATGGGGTGGACATCTCATTACAGTTGATAGCATGAAACACTGCCACTTACTGAGTGTGAGAAGAGTCCCCACACATAAACTTACCCCCAAAGAAAGAAAACAAAAGAGAAAGAAGGAAATCTAGAAAGAAAATGTAAATCACTGAAAAAATACTATGAGTGCATATCCTGAATCAAAATGAAGGAGGTATTATTCATGTTCTCAGGAAGCATACAGTGTAATAGGAAGAGATAAGTACGTACCCACAGACAGATATAGCCCCCACACAGAGACATACACACATACAGACACACAAAGATACACAGACACATAGACACAAACTCACAGGGGCACACACACAGATACAAACACACATACCTCTTCTGAATCATTTCTTTTTTATTTTTTTAAGATTTTATTTTATTTATTATGTATACAGTGTTCTTCCAGTTTGACAGAAGAGGGAATCAGCCCTCCTTATAGATGGTTGTGAGCCACCATGTGGTTGCTGGGAATTGATCTCAGGACCTCTGGAAGAGCAGCCAATGCTCTTAAGCTCTGAACTATCTCACTAACCCCCTCTAAATCATTTCAGAGCTATGCATATTCTGACACTTTAGCCTTATAAATTTCAGCATTAAATTACTCAAGAAAAAGAACATTTCTTACATAATCATGATATAATTTCCAAACTCCACTAATTTGACGTTAATACAATATCTATATTAACTCTACACTTCAGATTTCCTCAAATTGTCTCATTACTTTACAAAAATTTTTCCCTCATCCAAAAGTCAATAAAGATTCAAAGATAATGTTTTCACTTTTTTCCATCTCCTTTAACCTATTACAGTTCCTCCAATATTTTATCTGAATGCCTTTTATGACATTACTATTTTAATAATGTTATAAACTTATTATAAAAATCTTGCAAATACACACACAAACACACACACACACACACACACACACACACACACACCCCAAAATTAGACCCAGAGTCTATAGAACTTAGTGAAATTCTTCACAGTTAGAATTGGCTTTCAGAATTGAAGAAATGGAACTTCATATTTAAATTTTCTTTCATTAACGCCGAGTAGTGGTGGCATACAACTTTAATCCCAGCACTTGGGAGGCAGAGACAGGTGGATCTCTGTGAGTTTGAGGCCAGCCTGGTCTACAGAGTAAGTTCCAGGACAGGTTCCAAAGCCACAGGGAAACTCTGTCTTGGAAAAAAATTTTTTTTCTCTTTCATTATTTTTAATTATGTGCACATGAGTGCATGTGTCCCTGGAGGCTAGAGCAGTCAGATTCCCTGGAGCTGGACTTACAGGCTGTTGTGAGTCACCTGACTTGAGTACTGTGAATCTAACTTGGGAAGAGCAGTGTGTGCTCTTAATCACAGAATCTCTCTCCAGCCTCTTCATGCTACATCTTACCTTTCAGTATTTAATATATTTTATGTCCCTACCCACCTCCAAACACCAAAACTAAAAATCCATAACAATTAGAACTAGAAAAGCCATTTGCTTTCTATTCCCTTTCGTGACTCATGTCCATTATCTGCATTGAGTTCTTTCTCATTCCTTTATATTTATTAGCCTTTCTTGTTTTCTTTTCATGTTATATTTTACCCCCACACAGAGTTGTTTACATATATACATATATTATTGGCTAGATTCTGCATATGACGATGAACACATGGTTTATTTTTGATAGTGAACCTCAATTAATATTATACATTCAAAGTCTGAATAATTTTTCTACATCTTTTTTCTTTTGAGTCAGTCTTAACTGAGTAGCCCTGGCTGCTCTAGAAGTCCATTATGTAGACCAGACTGACCTTGAACTGATAACTGCCTCTGCCTCCCACCTGAGTATTGAGTAACAAGCATGCCCTATCATGTCTGACTTCCTGCAATATCTTAAATTTCCTTTTTGTTTCACGAGCTGAGTAGTAGTCATACATATATATGTGTGTATACAAGTGTACATACAAATGTAAGTATATATAAATACATATATACATATATATATATATATATATGTAAGTAATCTGTTGATGGACAACTAGTTTGATTCCATTTGCCTAAGATATTAAAACTTCTAATTTCTCCAAGTGCTTGGTGCCGCATGCAATAGAGACCCAAACATCTACAACTACTGAGTTTGTAGTGTTAGCTCTTTTGTTTTCTTGGCTACTGCATCCCAGGTATCCAGGTGGTCTCAAATTTGTTAACTGAGGATAACCTTGAACTCCTGATCCTTCTGCCTCACCTCTCAAGTGCTGGGATGACAGGTATGTCCAGCAGTCCCAGCTGAGGTGTAGCTCTTAGTATTTTTCCTCAGAGTTCATTTTCTCAAATGAACATGCAATTAACTAAAACTGCTAGGGATTTACACTGTTACAGTTCAAAGTATCCCAGCCCCCATTCTACATGATACAGATGAGATTTCCTAACACAAATTTGGAATTATATTACAAACAGGAAACACTTGGTTTCTGTGCTGTAGGGCTTCCCAAGAGCCTTCCTGGTATGAATTAGCTTTTCTGTTTGCTCTGACAGACTACTTCGAAGTAGCCACAAGGAAGGAGAGGTTTATTTTGGCATTAAGTTACAAAGAGTATAGTCCACCCTGGTGGGAAAGGTATGATCACTGCGATAGCTCATCCATGTGGTGGGAGCTCGCAGCCTGTCAAATTCTTGCAGCCAGCCCTAGGAGCCTGGGATGAATCCAGATGCATTTATCATCTTCAAGGTGATCCTTGCTTCTACCTAGGTAGATTCCACAGCCTCTCCATACACTGCAACCATGGGGGACCAAGTGTTCAAATTCATGAGTCTGTGGGGAGACATTTCCTATTTAGAGCATAACACACATTAATAAGAGGTATAGGCCCCTAAGATAGCTACAGGACACACTCTTCTGTTGTTGCCAATGGGGAATTGGGTTCAGGATCTCTGTGGACATCAAAACCCCGATATTATAATGTAGTATTTTCATCACATCTGTACACATCTTCTATATTTTAAGTAGTCTACCTTCACAGGAAAAGCTTTACTAGACTGGACCGCTAGGGAATAATGGCAAGAAAAAAAAATGTACATATTGAATGCAAAAGTTGGAGCACACTTTGTTGGAAAGCCTTCTTAGTTATCTGTGGCAAAAAAAAAAAAAAAAAAAAAAAAGCACTCAAAATGAATGACCTAAAAACAACAGTTATCTTTCTGTGCAGCTTCTGAGAACTAGGCATCTGGGAGTGCTTTAGCATTGAGGTTCTAGACCATAGTTTTGGTTCTGAAAGCCACAGACTTGACTGGGCCTAGAAGCAGTACTTTCAAGGCTGTGGGATCCTCATTATCTACAGCTCTTAATGGGGGCAGCCTAAGCATCCATAGGACACAGCAACTGTCATCTATCAGAAAGGACAGCCTAAACCAGAGCAGGAGAAAGATGTAGCCTTATCACTGAAGCCAGAGACTCATCGCTACCAATGAGTCACTAGATCTACCCCAAACCAAAGAGAAAATTAGGTTATATATCACCCCACAAACTTCTTTTAGTCTTTAATGTTAGACAAATATAAGTTAAAACAACAACTTGTATACAGATTTTTTGTTTGTTTGTTTAAGACAGATTTTCTCTGTGTTGTTTGGAGCCTGTCCTGGTACTCACTCTATAGACTAGGCTGGCCTCAAACTCACATATATCTGCCTGCCCCTGCTTTCCAAGTGATGGGATCAAAGCCATGTGCCACCATTGCCCAGCTGAAAATTCTTAATAACATACTTTAGAAAAAGATTTGATTTAATTTTTAAACAGCTCAGAATGAGAAATAGAAAAGATTTGATTTCAGATCAAACTTGTTTACTCATTATATCAACATGGACCTAGTCCCTTAAATATTTGAGCCTGAGTTTTTAAGTAAGTTGACTTAAGACCATAATGCTCTCTATCTTTGCATTATCTTTAGGTTGTTGTAAAGATAAATAAACCATTGTACATAAAACTCTTTTACAGGTATAATTTCCACACAGCAATTACTTCCTAAAATCATTGGCCAATATATGACTTGTCAAATAACTGAACACTAAGAATTTCATTTTTCATATTAAAAGACTTCCTATCTCCAGGAGAATTCCATATGCATAGATGTGCTTAAAAATGCTTTTGATGAGTCTTATAATAACTCTGTAGAAACTTTAAACTGACATTTGTCTTCTTATGCAACTGCTTCTTTTAGAGATGTAGAACTTTGTCTCTGCAGGATGCTTAGCTACTTGATAAATAGATAGTTTTTCTGGTTTTCTGTTTGTCTGTGTTGTGGTGGTGGTAGGAATTATCAATTCTAGGGTCTGTACATGCTAGACAAATATTCTACCATTGAGCTACAACCCAACTCTACAGTTGTTTTTAAATGACCTTTATGTATATCCATAATTTCTTTAGCCATAAGAAGGCTGTCCTCCTGTGTGCCATAACAGCACCAAGGCAGTCTCAAGAGAGCACTTCAGAAAATGTTCTAAGCAATGTCAGTCCTATCAGAATAAATATAGAGTCTCCTGTGGTGAACACATGGCAGAATGAAGCAGGTTGGGATACATGAGCCTTGCTGGGATCCGCTTGCTCAAGATCAGTCTTCTTACTCTATCCTTGTGTCTTCTTACAAGATGGAACACACCCCACCAGGCATAACTGCCAGTCAACTGGTTTTTGTTTTTTTTTAATCCAGGACAGGGTTCCACCGTTTAGCTCTGGCTGTCCTGGAACTCATTTTGTAGACCAGAGTGGCTTCGAACTCACAGAGATCAGCCTGCCTCTGCCTCTCCAGTGCTAGAATTAAAGTCATGCGCCACCACTGCCCTGTTTCAACTGCAGTTTTTAAATATAGGCAGCTTAGAAAAGTTGTAGACAGAATCTTGTTAATCTTTAGGATACTATGAGGTGAGTTAGTGTCATCACTCTTAAAGAGAATGTGCCAAAACGTGGCTCTATTCTGAATCTCTGTTTTTGTTTGTTTGTTTTTCAAGACAGGTTTTTCTCTGTGTAGCCTGGAACTAGCTGGCCTTGAACTCACAGAGATCCACCTGTCTCTGCCTCCCTAGTGCTGGGATTAAAGGCATGCACTGGCACTGACTGGCTCTGAATCTCTGCTTTTTAAATGTCTTATTCTGTGCACCTATTCAATATTAAATAAGCTCAACCCCCTTACATATAAAGCTACATATCTACGTTTTATGGGTAAATTAGGACTAGCATTCTTAGTCTACAAAGATCTCTTGATTAGTACATTAATTAGGGCATCAAGTTTATACCCTGTGTCACTGTAATTGTTTATTGCTTAAGTAAACTGTCCTTAATTTATTATAGTCATTAGTGTAGTTAGTGAGACAGAATGTATTAAGATTTACAGCATTATGTGGTCAGCAGCAGAATCTGAGATCTGCCTCACTTGATCTCTTCACCTTACACTTGACATTGGACTGCCCCTTCCTTGACAAGTGCTATCCTTTTCTGTCTCATGCCTCATCATTCAAAGCAATAAAATCAAGCTGTGGGATGAAGTGATCTCTAAATTTCCTCCTATATCTGAAACATAGAGTTAATGGTACTCCAGCTTGATTTTCAGATAAAGGCAAAAACATTTATAGAAATGAGTATCTCAAATTAAATAATTGGAAAATAATTCAAGTGACTGGCATATTTTTATAATAATCTAAAATCAGTTTACAATTCAATAAATTTATACTGAATACATAGAATTGCTACAGCCAAAATTGTTTTAAAGTCTCAGGGCATGCATGCGGGAAACTGAACGTTCCCTGACCATGGTAGAATTAGGTTTTGGGCAGGGCAGGTAGAGAAGGTCATGGAAGGGAAGAGGGAGGAGATTTTTGCTGTAAGGTTCAGCAATAGTCATTTGGGGTAGTCACGTGGCAGTGCCTCGCAATCTAGACATTCTTGAGGACGTAGATTATTAAGTGACAGTTCTTAAACCTGGAGAGGCAGATCTAAGTTTTGTTGGGTTCAAAAGTTATTCAACTATGAAGTCCATCAAGAAACAGCTGTGCAAAATTACCTACAAAAAATGTCTATTTCTTCAGAAGAATTCAGTTAGAAGTCAATGTTTATTTCTGGGTACTCATAGCTTCTTCAAGCATTCAATACTGAGAAAGTGCCATGGAGAAGATCTGGGAGGAGTCTTAATCTTCACATTTGAAATCTCTTTCTCTTATAAACTTAACAAAGACTAAAGCCACACAAACCCGTTGTTCACCCACCCAAAGCCACTAAATGAAGTCTGTAAGGGTGAGGGACCCAGACCCTAACTCTGTTAGTGTTGAATTACAGCCACCATTGTAAACATGTCTAGAATATTTCCCAAAGAGTTAAAGTGGAAATTGGAAACTATGTTAAAAAAAAATCCAGTAGGAGCAAAATAGATCTACATAAACCATCATAAAAAAGCTCCAGAATTAAACAAAGCAAAAACAAACAAACAAAAAACCAACGAAGGTCTGGGCACATGCTTTACATGATTCTATTTATATATAAACTAAATAGGCTGATGCTGAAGCTCTCTCTGCATGTACATACATTTGACACATATAAAATTCTTACCTGTGACCACCTTTGGAGGGCATGTGAAATGTAAAGTGCCATCTGATTTGTGCACAGCAAATACAATATTCACAAGCTCCGTGTGGGCGTCCTTATGAATAGTTAAGTGCACATCTCCCTGTTAGCTCGGTTTAAAGCATCCCATTCTCACTCCATCACTTGCTTTCTTTCTAAGTCAGATCTGCACTTTATCTCCTGCTATTTTGGACCTACCAAGAACTACAGTCAAGCCTCCCATCATCTCAGTGTCCCTTCATATCCCCCCTTCCATCTTTACTCATCTTAGATTGCCTGGTTGTTTTGCACACACCCTTAGTGCTCTGTCCTCTTCTGTGCCATCCTGACTGCTCAGATTCCATTTGAGAATCTTGAATCTGGCTCTCCTGTTCTGTTATTACAGCAACATAGCCCAATCCTGGAGAAACACAGCAGATCTCCTGGTGCCCTCAAGTGCTTCGGGGGAAGTGAGACTCTCCCAAGCCCATTCATTCACTCCCCCACATTTCTGGGTGGGGGGTGCTGCTTCAAACACTTTCTTCTCTCTTTGAGCTTCCTGCACAATCCTCCTGGGATAATGACTGAATTTACTACTTCACCGAGGAAATAAAAACAAACAGTGGAAAACCCATACCTCTTTACAATACATCACAGCTCCCATTCCCAAGTCTGCTTACTTACCTAGTCATGTCCCATCCTCTGCCCTCCAGATCTTGGACGATTAGCCAGTTCTTCTATCTAGGATGGCTCTCAGCTTCCACACTAACACATTCTCTCATGGGGTGGGCAAAGGTGTCTGTGATATGTTTTGTGATCCCCGGGAAAGTAAAATAAATAGACAAAATATGCATATGACTAAAGAAAATGATTTAACATACAATGTTAACATATTATTTCTATAGATCACAGTGATGAAATTCATTCAAAACACGTTTAACCTAGTGGAGGAAGAGGCAGGAGATGGCTCACAGTAAGCCAATCAAAGTGCAGCCCCTGATCACTGAGGTCTCTTTGCTCCCCCAGCTTCACTTTCTTTCTGTCCTTTGGTCATCCCCACTCAGTACAAATGACTGTACTCCTCCCCATCTAACCTAACCCAGTTTTCACTTGCCTTTCCTTCCAGCCACCCACTCCCCATCACTTTCCTGCCTTGGTTTTTAAACAGCAAAACTACTTGAGATATTTGCATATATTTTCAGACATCAGCCACTCTTTTCCTCTTTCCCACTTCCTCAGGCTTTCATGCTACGGTCTCAGTTGCAGTTGCACTGAAACTGCTCAGGACCCAGTGGCTTCTGTGACACCAATTCTTAGGGCCACTGCTCATCCTCATTCAGATGTGCTGGGATTTCAGGCTTGTCCCAGCCCATTCCTCTCTCAATAATTAACCTTGATTGACAACTTGATTAGATTGGGAAGTGCCTAGATTAGTATAGTATACTTGTGTCTGTGTGTTTGAGGCTATTTTTACACAGGGCTCACTAGGAGGGGAATTACACCTTTGTGTGGGCGGTACCACCCCACAGAGGGAGCCTTCTACCATAGGCATCTTCTTTACTTCTGGCCGCTATGGTGTGAGTTGGACAAACAACAGACAGGCCCCAATAGTCCCTGTACTTTGAGGGTATCTCACTGTGGTAGTGTTCCATCTGTCTCATTGCCTGCTACTTACCATTCCCCTTTGTTGACATGCCCTTCTTCACAGCCCCAAACCCTGATCTGCCCTTGCTTAGTCCTCAGACGTGTTCCAGTTTCAGTCTCCTCTCCACTCCCCATGTTTTGGCATATTTTTCTCCAGCATTATCTTTCCATTTTAATCAGCACACACTATTTGTACATTTTTATGGAGGTCACTTTTGACATTTTAGGACCTGGCGTACAAAAATCAGATCAAATCAGAGCAATTAGCATTCCCATTTGTGCATGTTGGGATCCTGTGGATGGTTCTTGTTATTCCAGAACATCATTCTACCTGATGCCCTTGTCCTTCTTTCCCTCCATCATCCTGTGGGGTCAGTTTCCAAGTGTTGCTCAGTGAAACCTCAAACTGCTTCTCCTTAGGTTGTAAGACACTCTTCACCTTCCTTTCCTGTGCCTTTCACAGCCTGCTACATCCTAGCCTTATTCTATCTCTCCCCCCCCCCCCCAGGCCTTCCTACGATCCCATTAGAATAGGATCTAACAGCTATCCCTTTTCCATTATGCCCCCACACCTGGTTGGTGAAGACCATTATTACACTGGCCGCTGTGCATTTTTTGTTTTCATTTTTTTTTTTCAGACAGGGTTTCTCTATGTAGCCCTGGCTATCCTGAAACTCACTCTGTAGACCAAGCTGTCCTTGAACTCATAGAGATCCATCTGCATCTGCCTCCCAAGTATCAAGATGTGCTCAAAGGTGTGCACTACCACCATTCGACAGCTATGCACTTTGATAGCAACTTTTTACTCTTTTACAGGGCTTTAGATGAACCCTCAAATACATATTCAATTTAGACTTTCCCCAGAGCACTAGACTTGGGTTTCCAATAGCTTGTTTTGTACTTTTACTTGATATAACAGGGTGTTTTGAACTGTAAGCCATCTTTGCCAACTCAGATAGTGGCAACGCTGATCTTGTGGTTGCTCAGATCCTGAACCTTAGTGACTTAATTTGCCTCTGTGTAAACGCCTCTCGTTCTTTCAGACGCCACATCCAAGCTATCAGCAAGTACTGTTTGCATTGCTTTCGGGACTCATGGGTCGCTTCTCTCCGCTCTGCTGCCATCCGCACTTCACCCCTCACCTTGATCACTGTAGTGTGTCCTGTCTCTCTGTAAACACCCTGTCCCTGTCCCCTTCTTTTCTAACACAGTATACAGAGCCATAGAGATAAAACGCAAGCCAGCTCAGCCACGTCTGCCCATAACTATTCTACCTCACTGGGAACAAAGGCCAAGCGTTTGCAGTGGCCTCCAGGTGCAAGGCGCCTGCCTGCCTTGCTGTCCACCCGGCACCTCTGACCCCGTCTCCTGCTGCTCTCCTATTCCTGCGTTTCTCAGCCACCTGGTCTCCCTGCTCTTTCTGTGTTTATTAAGCACACACTATCCTCACAAGCTGTCTCTTTCACCAGATCTGTTCCTGCTCCTTGAAGCCCACAGCTGACTCCTTCCCTGCTTCAGGTCATTGGTTAAGGGTCACCCTCTTAGGGAGCCTTCTTTAACAAACCATAAGCTCCACCCGGTTGCCTTTCCCTGTCTTATTTTCATCCACAGCACTTGTAACCACCTGACTCACTGCAGACCACTTCTATGCTGTTGGTCAATTTTATTCACTTCTCTACTGTAGACCCTACAACGGTGCCCGTCACACAGTGGGTGTTAAACAAATCCATCATTACAAAAGAAGGCAACTGTCACCTCCTAATATTTAATTGTTAGAAAAATTTAGTTAAATTTATTGTCTATTAATTCATATACTCTAGGGAAAGTCTGCAAAAACACAGTAGCCGATTAGTCAGCAGCCAAAGCAAGAACTTCAACAGAAAATAAGGAAAGCCTGAAGTTTGCATATTTCTTCAGAGGGATATGTTCCAAAATTTATGACAATCAGAGTCACACACCCGTGGTTAAAGTTTAGAGCCATAGCCCTGAGGCTAGGGACACAGTGTTCCAAACCAGTCACTCATCAAGCCTATTTGTTTTCCTCAGTCTCTGGCCACACTGCCGAGTTCTACAGAAGGAAGTGTCCACAGAACGGTTTCAGGCAAACTCGGCTCTTCCTAATAGCACTGAGGAGGGAACAAGGAAAAAGGCAAGCGGTGGGACCCTCTATTCTTCCATGCAGATTGGAAGGAAAAGAAGGCTGTGGGTGAGCTAGCATCCTGGTGATGCTGGAGAGGGATTGCCTGCTCAGGCTTTCTTCTGTGCGGCTGATGCACCTCATATGAAAGCCTCTAATTGGCACAATGTATCATGAAACCTCTTCTTTTGTCTTCTGTAACACTCTCATGTAGACATACACCAAACTTTTATTCTTAAGAACAGTTTAATTTTACCAAGTTAATCAGGGGAATACAAGCATAAAACCGAGGAGGCATTAATAATTCCAGTGGCTGTATTCTACTGGTCTTGAACATTAGGTATCAAGGAATCTCTCCCATGCCCACACAGACACTCATTTTATGAACCCTTGCTCACCTCTGCAACCCTGTAACTGAACATGACTCACATCTCAGCCTTGCAGGGAAACCTCCAGAGAACACCATTCTTGTTTGCAGAGATGAGGGCTGCCAGCCTTGTCCTCCACAGCGCAGAGGGCTCTCCTTCAATCAGCCTGTTTCGTTACCTCTGGAAAAGGTGCTCATTCAGTAACTCACTCAGGGTGATTGTGACTCATAGGCTTTTTCTTTTCTTCTTCTTTTTCTTTTCTTTTCCTTTCCTCTATATAGCCCTGGCTCTCCCAAAACTCACTATGTAGACAGGTTGGCCTTGAACTCACAGAGATCCTCCTGCCTCTGCCTCCCAAGTCCTGAGATTGAATGCATGCATGATCAACCACACTGGGTCTTGACTTCATAGGTTTTACAAATAAACATAGAATTTAATTTTATGTGCAATCCTTATGTAATTATTTTGCTGCAATGCCAACAAAATCTTAGTCTTAAAAATACTTTTTATTTTAAAGTATTTTTCCTCTGTTTACTGAAATAGGATGAAAGAGGGTATGTATTAGGAAAGGGGGCCATCTTAGTCACTAATTGTCTACTTACATGGGAAGGTAGAAGTGAGAAATGAGACAGATAAGTCTTATTTAAGAGAACTTACGTGTAAGAAATGGGAGCTGCTTTGAGTCATGAGGCACACTGTTGACTGATTCATATCTATGTCTATGCATAAATACATCTTTCTCTCTCTCCCAGTTTCTGTGGCACTAGTTAGAATTATGGGCTCATGGCATCTTTGTTTAGGAAAAAATGGTTCTGTAATCAGATGTGAAGATGGAAGAAAAGAAAACATCTTGTTTCTCAGTTGTCTTACCTGCCTTATATATAAATTTATTTATGTTTGGCTAAACGGCTATAGAACTTATGTTTTTATTTATCTCCCTGCCCCAGATAGGGCTTCTCTGTGTATCCCTGGCTGTTCCAGTAATCACTATGTAGACAAGGTTGGCCTCAAATTCAGAGATTCACCTGCCGCTGCCTCCCAAGTGTTGGGATTAGAGGTGTGTGACACCACCACATATTTTCGGAGTAAGTAGCCACGGTACTAAATCTATACAGTAAAATGATCACCATAGCAAAGCAGATGAATAGTCATCAGCCCACACAGATGAGAGAGCATGTATCCATTAAAAGGACCTATCATCTATTCTCCTTCTATAATGTATTATTATTGATTATAATCATTAGCTTTGGTTATAATTTATGTCTTTAAATTTGTTCATCTTATGTACTATATCTATTCCTTATTTTTTCTTTCTTTCTTTCCTTTCCCCCCTCCTCCCCAAGACAGTGTTTCTCTGTGCAACAGTCCTGATTGTTCTTGAACTTGCTTTGTAGAGCAGCCTGGCCTTGAATTCACTGAGATATTCCTGCCTCTCCCTCCCAAATTCTGGGATTAAAGATGACACCACTGCCCAGCAATAACTCTTATTATTGTTCAATCTGTAATAAGAAATATATTCTTGAGCCAAGAGGTTCCCAAATGCTTTTGTTGGAGAAAATACTCTCTATTCTGAAATAGACTTCATTAATTTTCACAAGACTTTTCTTAGGCCTACAGAGTCTAAATCTCTCAATCCCCCCTGCCCCCCTTGTGGTGTGCAAAGAATGTGATGTGTAAGGAAATGCTATTCTTACCAGCTCTCAAGCTTCACTCTGAGCTCACCAGTGGCATGTGCACATTGCTGTGTGTCTAAATTAGCACATGTAATACACACAGCATTGTTACACTGAAGGCTAAGCAAACACTCCAGAGACAGAGACCTTTTATTACATGAGACCAATTCGCTGATGGGACTGAGAAAGCCCCCAGAGGTGCTATTAGATAATTTATTTATAAATATAAGTATTCATATACTCCATGGGAATATAAACATTCTTTATTTAAGAACTAACCTGACATGGAAAAATGTACTCATGCTTAAACCACTACTTTGCCTGGTTGTGGCTCACTCTTCACCATCCTTGATGGTGGAAGCCTAGCATGTATTATCTTTGGTCTTAATAATAAAAAACCAGAGTCAGCTATCAGGGGGTGAAAGCTAAAGGATCAGAGAAGCAGAGTGGCCAGTCACTAGAGTTCTTACTTCTACCAATGCTCAGACCAAAGGGGCCATCCTATCCTCAGACTGCACTCTCAGACTGACTGCTTCTTAGACTACATCCACCTCTGTGAATCCTCAGACTATTCTGAGTTCCTGTCTCCTCCCACCTTATATTCCTCTCTCTGACCAGCCATATCACCCCTGACTCCACCTCCCTAGTGCTGGGAATAAAGAAAGTCATGTGATCCCAACTGTTGGGATCACCTTTGTGTGAGCTCTGTTTCTCTTTTAGACAGATTCAATCTTGTGTAGCTCAGGGTGGTCTTTAACTAACAAAGATCCATCTGCCTCTGTCTCCTGAGCGCTGGGATTAAAGGTGTGTGTCATCACTGCCTGGCCTCAATGGCTAACTAGTGTGGCTACCTCTGCACTCTGATCTTCAGGCAAAATATCATCACAGGAAACCCATTTGCCCTCTCCCAAACTTCTGGCAGCTGGAAATTCTGAGACAATTTTAATTGAAGATGTTGGCTAAAACAGAGCTGTGTCAGTATGGGAGGCCATTCCTAGCTCAACCTCACAGGTAACATAGACGGCATCCTTCAAAATCATTTATGTATTTAGTGTCTAGTAAGTGAGTGATTCTGGGGCCTTATCTACTCTCGTGCTTTGTGTGAGTTATTTCCATTCCTTGAGAACTTTTAAGTCACCAGTAGGTAAAAGTTTGTGGACAACTTCATTAAGTAAAATGCCCAAAAGTGTACAAGTCACTTGGTAATTTACCAAAAGTGTCAGAACGAGTGGAGAGCCAAGACATGCTGATGGGTGGGTATGACGGACTGAGTGAACAAAGCTGGTAGGAGGAGCTCACCAAACAGAAGCTGGGCCAGGAGAAGCTAGAAAGGGAAGTTCTTGGAACCATTGGTGTTTAAACTCAGGTCATTTTACAACTCAACACACACACATAAGTGACAAGTCAGGCGTGAGGATAGAGTGCTTGGGGCTAGAATTACAGGGTGTCCTTTTGAAAAAAATCAGGAAACAGGACGTATTTATGGTTATAGAATATTTCAGTCTTATTTTCAAATAATATTCTTGGTATATTTTTCGTTAAACTGTAGAAAACTTTTCAAGTAAAATGTCGGTAGCTTAAAGTTTTGGAATAACATGAAAAATGTAATGACTACATGGTTTCCCTCTGCTTCCAAAGCTTGTATGGGGACATGCTATCGTGTGTCTAAGCAGATGTGTTGCTTTAAACTTACTAAGCGCATCATTTGAAGTCATAAACAACATTTGATAATAAGTTCAGTCCTTTTCCTAACTTTTCAGGCGCACTAAACAAAAAATGTATGGTTTTGTTACCAGGGAAGACTAGCATAATAGAAAGAAGAAAAAGGGCGAGGGGAGGGGGCGGTAATGGGGGGCTCAGAGCTGTGAATGGAGCCTGTCTGATAAACAGAAGTTCCCCTCACAAATGAAATCGAGTCCCTCTGAGGGATGCAGGACAGGTTCAGAAAAGAATTCATGAGTGTACCAAACAGGCACAGACCAACACCAGGCAGAGGATAGTCATGTGGGGAACATGGACCAGGGGCAGATGGTCTCTACATCATGTCCACAGCCTGTTTAGTGTTCCTAGAATTTCAGTGAGAGAGTACTGAATGGTGAGAGATGTATCACGAATAATTTCATTGTATGAGCGTCAGTCTATCCTGTAGAGTTGATGGAGAATCCCCAGATGTTTTTTGTTTATTTATTTTATTTCTTTGTTTTTCTGAGATAGGTTTACTGGGTGTAGTTATGGCTGTCCCGGAACTCACTCTGTAACCAGGCTGACCTTGAATTTAGAGATCTGCCTGCCTCTGGCTCCCAAATGCTGAGATTAAAGACATGAACCACCATCACCACAGCCTGGGCCTGCAAATGATTTTAATAAAGAAAATGATGTGGTAGTTGTTGAGAGAAAGCAGAATTCCTCCTGTTTTCTGCACAGACTGTCAACAATTTTATATCCAATGGAAAGTTAAAGAAAAACTAAGGAGAAGTAGAAATGCTCTGAGAAGGCATTGTTTAATGATTGTTGCCCAGTGCTGAAGAGGGGCTAATGCCTGTCGAGTTCTTTTTTAATTTTATTTTATGTATGAGTGCTTTGCTTGTATATGTATGTGTACCATGTGTGTGCCCAGTACCCACAGGGGGCAAAAGAGGATTCTGGATTTCTTGGACCTTGAGTTACAGATGGTAGTGAACTACCATGTGGGTGCTAGGCCAGCAGTATCCATTTTGCCATGTCCAAGCCTTTCTTGTGACCGAGGGAGGCATTAGTGGCATCAAAACTAAAGTTCAGGGTCATCTGAAGTCTTATTTAAAGGAATATAGTTCTACACACACAAATTCTCCTTTTTTCCTTTTTAATATTAGAATTACTGGTTGGCATTAGCAGAAAAGAAAGAATTGAGTTCTACTGAGTTTCTGTCTCCCTCTGGGAGAGAGACTTGGTAACAGTCAAGTATCCAGAAGGCAAGCAATTAGCAGAGAAAAGGGAGGACAATCAAGACTCGACTGTACGTTTATTGTAATTGCTGAATTATTCACATTCTTACTTCTGGGCTGATGCAGTGTGGTTTGGATGTAGTAGAAAGGGTATCAGGAAGGAAGCACAAGTCTCAGTCTCTCTAGACCCTGTTGTGCAATTCATTGTGAGTCGGCACACAATCCTCTTCTTGGGGGGGTCTCCCTTTTTTATTACGATGAACTTTGTTGAGATACAAATGTTTGTTTACCTTTTGGGGTATAGGATAGTTCAGCAGGTAGATACAATATACACACTGAGGCAATAGGCACTTTTAGCAAATGGCACCATGTCAGAGAGTGAAAGTTTCGAACTTGCACATTCTTCTGGCTATTTTTAAATAAGGAGTTATATTTTTGAGCAGAAGTAATTCTTTCTACTTGTGTTTTAGTTACTATTGCACTTCTTCCCATACCCTTCTCAGGTGCCTTTCTCTATCTCTGGTGACATTATTCCACTCTGTTCCAAGGAAGCTTTTCAGTTTCCACAATTGTGTATACAGCTAAGTTCACCGAACGATGTTCAGTTCCACCTACCCTGCCGCAAATGGCAAAATTCCTTTCTTTTTAAGGGCTGAATAATGTTTTATTATACATTTCCTTCTAATGGTACCTTAGTTAATTCCGTGTCATGACAGTGCAAGTATCTATCTGTCTGACATGGTAATTCCCTTTGGTTATAATACGTTGGGGCTGCTTTTCTGATCAGGAAAATGAGGGAAGGTTTACATTACCTCAACCTGAGGTGGTTTCAGTACATGTTTGTAAATCTGGCCCTGAGATGAAATGGGTGAGTAAGCCTGAGGACTCATCAGCAGACTGTTTTTAATCCCTATTGTGGCATTACCTGCGAACACTAACATAAATTATCAGCTCTCCCATATCTCATAAAATCAACATCTCAATCTTATATAAAAAAATCAATATTTACTTCATATTGAATCTGGAAGGGTAAAATGAATCAAGACTTTCAAAATATCGAGTGCTGTGACGGCCATATATTGAACCATAAACAGATGGTTCACAGTATACAGTGGTGTGTATGATACAAGATAGATTCCCCATAAGTGTCTGCTAAATAATAATTTTTTCAAAGAGCAAAGTTGCCTTTGTTTTCGTAGAACTCAAATTCCCCTTTATCCCGGGAATTACTGACCCAAGAAAGGTAGCCCTTTATTTGAGAGAACTGCTTAAATTTCACGATCCTAGTCATATAAATACTGTTACATCGTGAGGCTCACAATAATTAAAAAAAAATAATTGAACGATAGCATTCCCGTTAGAGTTGGTAAGCCAAGACGAAGGGACAGAGTATCTGTAGCTTGATCCTGCAGCGTGATGATTGATGGCTCTTATCTAGGTTCCCGTCTTCCCTGAAAGTCACTGGTACGATTGATTTTGAAAAACATCAAAAAGCAGAATTACATTTTTCGTGTTGTTGGTCAGGCTGAAAACAGAGCACGTAACTTTTAGGAAGCTCGCGAATCAGGGCTATCACCAAAGAACTTCCGTCCCCATTGGCTTCCTGCGGCGGTGGGTGTCCCTCGCCAAACACTGGGCTTGTGCTTCGCTGGGTTTTCAGTGAGAGAAGCCCAGGGGTAGCGCGGGCGAGGAAGCCGCCTGGGAACCTCGGAGGTGGCCTCCAAGAAAGATCGCGGCAAGGGGAGGAGCCCGATTGTCCTGGAGAACAGCGCGGCCCCATCCGGGAAGTGGCCGCCCGCGGGGGGCGGCTCCGGGTGCCCGCGCCAAGGCGCACAGCGGGAGCGCGCGGAGCCCGGCCCGGCCTCCCTGGCCTCCCTAGCCCCGAGGCCAGCTCCGGGCGAGGCAGTTCCTCCCCGCAGTCCTTGCTTCCGCCCTATCGGTGACCGCCCGTGTCCTGGGAGCACCGCGCCCACGGGCTCCGGGAGCCTTGGCCGCGCGACCGGGAAGTCCCGGAGCTGGGCGCGGCCCTGGTCTCTCTGCTCCCGGGGATGGGCTCCGTGGGTACCTGCAGCCACCCGGGAACCTAGACCCGGCCAGCAGTTGCAGCTACCGTGGACTGGGCGGGAGACGGGAGCCAGCTGAGCTTCCGCAGGTCCCAGTGGACCCGCTGCTGCCATCCGCACACTGCAGGCGCCTAGGCTGGCGCTGCGAGCGCGTGTGGGGTTTCTCGCCCTCCCCACTCCCCGCGGAGCCTCCGCCTTACTCCCCTACGTACGCCAACACATTCGGGGCTGCCAGCTGATTCTACCTCTTTTCCGCCCTCCCATCTTTCGCTCACCTCTGTCCATCTCTCTCCTACCTTCTTGCCAAAAAGCTCCAAGGCAAAGATGGACATGAGCGAACAAGTTAGAATACGGCCAAGCTCGTGTGCACTGGGAGGAGGGTGGTAATGAAGTGGGAGAAAATAATGAAAACGAAATTAGAAACACCCGAGAGTGTAACCCCACACACGCGCAGGGCTCTCAAGCCGCCAGCAGTCTCGGCTGTGTCCAAGTGGAGGCAAATTTTAAATGTCGAATTCTAGGACAGAATTCACGCAGTGCAGACGCCAGTGGTGCCGGGGGCTTGTGCTCAAGATTTAAAGCTTTCCCCTGAGCTACATCTGTATTTGCATTGCTGGCGCTGGAGTGATAGATAACACCTACTTTTAGACGCCTCTGAGGCTGGATTATCGGGGCCGGTGGCCTTTGTCACCTCCACAGCAGGTCACTGGACTCTGCTCAAGGTGCAATGGGGGAGGCAACTGCTTGAGAGGTAGGGAAAACACCCAGTGCTCTAACGAATGTGCTGGTCCCCACGGAAGGCACGCGCTCTCCCTCAGCCCTGGCTAGATGACTGAACAGGGGGGTGGGAACCGTACATCGAACCTTCTGGGTCTCTCGCCCCTCCCCCCACCGAGGCGGTGGCACTTTCTTCTTCCTGAGCTCACGCCTTCTTCCCCCTTTAGCACAACCGCGTTAAAACGAGGCAGTGGGAGCTCGCAGGCTACGGAGAGCAGGTTTTCCGAGAATCTTCCCGCGACTGCGTGGTGGTGGAACCTTCTTTTTATTTCAGAGGCCTTTTCCAGCGAGCGAGGCGGGGTAGGGCTATTGTTCGCGTGACCGATAGGGGGCAGCAGGTGCACTGCGATGTGCCCACTGGCCGTGGGAAGCCGGCCTAATTGGACGTTTGGGTGGGCAGGCTGGACCTGCGGCCTCCAGGACTACAGGCGCCGCAGCTGCGTGGCCTTGGGCTGAGACCCGGAGCACCTGAGGATGTTCCTTGTGCAAGGCCATCTGTACAACTTAACGTGCAGCACCAATTCAGATGCATGCAAATGTTGTCATTAATAACATATTAGGTCACCAGGCAAAGTCTACCAGAATCTCTTGGGGTTTCTGTTCTTAAAATAGAGAGCCATGGCAGTCTGGGTGGCGGTGGGGGTCTTTTAAATTCTGTTGAATTTCGAACGTGCTCCCTTACTAGAAGTTGGCGGACCTCCATTCTTAGAACGGTAAGAATCCGAGATGGCTCGGAAGGTAAAGTGGGAGGGAGGACCTGGCAGTTCCGGCTGACTGTGGCAGCTGGCGCCTCAGAGCCAGAGCTGGGTAGCTCTGACCGGTCCGGACCCGGACCCAGAGGGATTCCTATGGAGACTGAAAACTTGCTGCCCTTGCCAAGACCCAGAACCGTATTCAGTCAGAATCGTGGATAGGGAATTACCCATCTTCTGCAAATTCACATTTCCACCGAACAGGCACGGTTTTTTTCCTAAATTAAAAATATATTTATAATTAGTCATTTTAAAGCAGTCTAATGCACAAAACAAATTAGGGACTGGATATTACAATCATATCTAGGTAATTATTTTTAAGTGATAAATTATTCTAATCAAACAATATGTAAGAGTAACAAGGTTGTCCCCATCCTCTATAAACATCATGCACAATTGGACACTCCAATTAATCCCTAATAGACCTCTGGTAGGCAGGGTACTTGTAGAATTTATCAAAACATGACTCAAAAATGTTCTTATTTTATTATGAAGAGCAACAAAACATACCAATGATAATACTTTTAATGTAATTTCCCCAACAGCATAATACTTTTTAGGAACAGAATTATATGTGCTGACGACCCAAAGGCCTTCCACAGTACACTTCAACATCAGAAATCTCATTAACACTCCAAGTCCAGATCACATGTCAGAATATAGAGTCACACAAAAATAGTAACAAATATTACCGAATTAAAATTTGTTAGAAATATTGTATTTATATTTGAGAAGGATGGGAAATAGTTACACTAACTGGAGAAAAAGTTTGACCTGTGGTCCATGTTGCAGAAGAGCAATAAATTAATATAAATTGGATTCAAAATACTAGAGGAGGCAGAGGTCAGTCTGTGTCTATGTAGAGGCCTATAGATACTCAACCTTGGGCAGGGTACTCCCTGAGCTTTCAAACCCTGATTGTTCTGTGCCTGGAGGCAAACCTGGACAAATACCAACACACTGAGCATGCTGGCATGGTTAGGTATTTTATCCTATTTTTATATGGCCAAAAGCTGTGCCAAAGACTATTGGAAATAATTTCTTTAAAGAAAAATATGTCCACAAATTAGCAATAGTAGGGAATGTCAAATGACCTCATGTTTAGGACATTTAACTAATTTGCTTAGTCCTCTGACAGACCAGCTATAGAAGGCAGGTATCAGTAGCTCCATTGTATGTATCCATTATGTGTTAAGATAACTGAATTTCCAGGGCTTATGAGATGGCTCAGAGGTTAAGAGGGCTTGCTACTCCTACAGAATACCTCAGTTCCGTTCCCAGCATCCACCTTGGACAACTGCTACAGGAGAATCTGATGTTTCTGGTACCCTTAGGCACCTGCTCTCACATGCACATACCCTCCCCTTACCCTTCACACGGGTAAACACACACACACACACACACACACACACCTAATAATAATAAAAGTAACCTTTATGTAAAAAGAAAACTGAGGTTCTGAGAGAGTGTCAGCCACTTTCTTGCTTTATGGAGCTGTTAATCACACAGCTCCTTTCTGAGCCAGCAGTCTGCTGTGTACTTACAAAGGGACACAAACCCTGGACTTCTAAGCAAAACTTAGCACCCTTACTTATAAATATCATAACTCATGTATTCTAAAGCCCAAACCAATGTTTTAAAGACAAGAACAAAACAGACGTTACATGTACAGAGGGTCTCATCCTCCAGTTTCTGTGTCTCAGAAGGTTTATGGAGGTAACAGCAGAGTAAAACGTCATCATATCACTTGGTTCAAAATCACAAAGACTGAAACAAAAATAGCTTGATTCCTCCAGACCAGTTAATGAAAATTCCAGTGTCTTTGCTTTGCTCTGGAATGTGTAGACTGACCTCTGTATGAAATCTGAAATAGGAACTATACAAAAAATTTAACATATTTTACTTGCTAGTCAACACCTTATACACCTTTACAGTGGCAACTGTAAACATAAAAAGTGAGACCTTGAACACACAGAGAGCCTGAGTGATACTAGCTAGAATCTTATGTGGCTCTAGTCTATTGCCACTCAAGTGGATATCTGATTATGAAGGAGTTTTGTCACAGTAAAGGCGTTTAGATCTCATGTCCACAAAAATAATACATTGTTCTGTGGAGAATACTAGTGTATATTGTTCATGTTTAAATTATCAACAACAGGGCCAGAGAGGTGCCCAGAGGGTCAGGCACTTGCTGGGCAAAACTGACTGGTTGAGGTTGATCCCCAGAACCCGCTTAAGTGTGGGGAGAAAGAACCAATGACACAAAGTTGTCCTCTGACCTCTTCAGATGTGATGTGTCATGGACCACTCCCCAAATATTTTACTGGGGAGTGGCACAGCCTCCCCTTCTCCTTCTCCCCCCCCCACACACATACACACACACTAAAATAAATATAAATAGTTCAAACTATCAACACTATTCAAGGCCAAAAAAGGGGAAGAAAGATGTGTTAGGGTTTTATTGCTGTGAAGGGACACCAGAATTATGACAACTCTTATAAAGGAAAACATTTAGTTAGGGCTGGCTTACAGTTTCAGCAGTTTAGTCATTATCATCATGGCAGGAAGCATGGCAGCACACAGGCAGTCATGGTGCTGGAGAGGTAGCTGCAGGTCTACATTTGGAGGGGGAAGGCAGTAGGAAGAGAGAAGACTGGGCCTGGCTTGAATTTCTCAAACCTCAAAGCCCACCCCCAGTGACACACTGCCTCCAACAAGGCCACACCTACTCCAACAAGGCCACACCTCCTAAAAGAGCCACTCCCAACAAGACTATGGGGGCCATTTTCATTCAAACCACCACAAAAGATATGCTGGAGTGTAAGGAGTAAGGTTTTTCCTTCCGCTGCTGGTGTGGTCCCGCCGCCGCACCAGCCCCAATTAACACATTGAGACTTTGTATTTGATATAATGCTGTTGGCTAGGTACTAGTTTCTTATCAGCTAGCTTTGTCTTAATTATTAACCCATTCCTATTAATCTATGTATTTCCACATGGTCTCATCTTACTGAGAGCCGGCATCCTGTTCTCTTCAGACTCTCCATGTTGACTCCTCCTTACTCCTTTCTCTCTCCTCCTTGTCTCCTAGTCCCTCCTATCTTCCTTTCCTATTGGCCAATAGTGCTTTATTCATTAACCAGTATGAGAAACATATATACATAATGGCATCTCCCATCATCTCCTCTTTTCTGTCTAAATAAAAAGAAGGGTTTTATCCTTAACATAGCAAAATATATCATATAACAGTTATCAAATAAGAATCACAGTTAACACTTTTTAGTCCATTAACATTTAGCAAGATTTAAAGACAATATTCCATCATCTACCCTATCTTTGTGAGTCTGAAGTCCTATATATAACTTATCTTTAAGCCTAACTAAGGAAAACTATAACCATAACTATCTGTCTTCAACTCCTTCAAAGACCACAGAAGGATAGTATATAAACTCTAGAAATGACAGAAACAACTCACTGCCTGGTAAGTCACCAGAAGTTCTGTAATCTTCAATTTTCAGCCCATAGGCCATAGTGTGTTTGGCAGACTCCTCAGCAAAGCAGGAAACTTTAAACTGTCTTCTTGTATTGGCAGTTTGTCAGTCACTTTTCTTTGTGTTCTACAGACTGTCTGGCAGGCTCTTCCATGAAGCAGGAACTCTGTAACAATGTCCATTTTGAATCAGCAGTCACTTTTCTGTGGGTCCTGCATGTCCAGTTTATACAGCATAAAGTCAAACAGTCCAAACAAGAGTAGTATCTTGCCTAAATGGCTAGTCTTGCCATATTGAAAGTAAACTTCATAATGTGTTTCTTCAATATCCATCTTCCTTTCTGACGCAGGTGGTGTTGCCAGTAACATTTATGTCTCACTGTCAAGAAAAACCCTAAACCATTTTAAATGCCATATTCTGTAGGTCTTTGAAAGGTTTGAAGAATGCTTATCTATCTCAAATACTTCTCTATATATCTTGAAAAACCTAACTAACTTATTTCTTAAGCTTTGACTATCATAGGTAATTATCTATAATCTGTAATACATTATATATTACATTTCTAAATGAGCTATATAAACACAATACCTAAACAAAAGGAGAATATAGATATCGCAAAATTGACCTTAAATTGTATCAATAAATGAAAATCCATTCTAAAACAAAGTATTCATATCTATATCATAATCCCTTTTTTACCTTTAAAAAGATTGGTTGTAGTCATTAACCATTTATAACCAACCCCATTTAAATGAAAACAAACATTTATAAACAGTATTTGGGAATTTGGGCATTGTTCTTTCCAAACTACTTCCTGCTGACAGGGGGCGCTGTCATTGGGGATCCTAAGAAGATGCAGAAATCCTGGCTGTAGTCTGCAAGGCTGCCTTGTTCAAACTGTTTTAAATGTTGGATCACCAGGAACTCTGTTTCAGGGGGTCTGGTTTGATCAAACCACATTAGTCTGGAAGGAATCCACAGCTTTTCATTTTCTGTGGAAACAAAAATAGAAATCCTTTTCCCCAGTAACTTGTTCTTAGACTTAAATTTTGGAGTCAAAGCATTTTTAAAATTTATGGTAAAAATATTTAATTCTAGTAAACTATTTCTATACAGAAATCTATTTCTCTTTACTATCTAGTATTCCTGTCCCAATTCATGTAAATGCTGGCTTTGGAGTTGGATTTGGCTTTCCTTCTCTAAATTCAAGCATGTTGTTGAGATTAAGTTCACGGTTTCTGCCTTAAATCAAGAAGCCAGTTAGTGTAAGGCAGAAGAAAACAAAATCTGGAGACTTGTTTGCTTATACACAATTTTCTCTATGAAATCCTAATTTTCTCATATACATTTTAATGCTTATTGTTGCCTTTCCCTAATGCATACCTTAAAACCTTAAAAATTTTACAGTAATATTGATGTTTAAGTTCTCCACAAGGAATACTAACAATTCCTAACAGCAATCTTTGAATTCTCTGGAAAGAAGATGGGCCCCACGTCGTCATTTCAACTTGACTCAACCTGATGCATCTGGACTACAAACATCACCCTAAAACCGATTTAAGACTGTTTTGCTTGAGACATGACTAGCTAGCTGTAATGGTGCACCTTCTTATTACACCGTGGCCAGAGTTTCAAATTGAACTGCAGTCAAGCATTTTCTGCCACACAATGACTAGCTACATATGTCATAGCCAGTTCTGTTGAGAAATTTGGTTGCTAAAAATTTTCTTCCCACAGGATCCCATGGAGCAATCATCATCCAATTTCAGCAGGAAGTAACCTTAAGATAACGACGCCCCCATTCCCTACCCTTGGAATTTGGGGATAATATTCATCTTCTTTGGGTTGGTTTTAGTTATTTAGGGCTGGGTATGGAAGGTGATGCTTAGACTCGGGTTTATCTTTTAGACAGGAATAGGGTATGGTTGGGAAAGATATGGTTTAGATGGGGTATAGGTAGATTGGCCTGTCTTGTTGTGAATTATTGAGTAAGAGTGAGATAATAGTATTGTACAGCTTACATTGTTATATATTCTTATTTGTGGTAAGCTATGTAAAATTAAGTTTATATTCTCTTCCCGGAAGAATTGTATATTATATTGTGTTATATTGCGTGAAATATTTCCACTTATGATGTTTTATGCACATTATTCTTACCATATTCTATGTATGTACTTTTACTTATGTTCAAGACATTTTGTATATTGATACAATTTATGCACATTTATTCTTGCCATATTCTGTGTATGTATACTTTTCTTGTATTCAAGATATTTTGTATATTGATACAATTTGGGATATTTATCATGCTGCCCTTTATAGTTCTACCTCTTGTCTAGACATTTGTACTCTACCTCTATTTTAGGGATTTATATGTATGTATATGTACATAGTTATATTGTTTAGGTATTTGTCCCTGCCTTACTCAGGGAAGTTTCATTCAGTTTTTTAGCTAAGTTCCTGAGTCATACAGATTATCTTCAATCATGTTTCCTTTACCTATGAGATTAGTCAGACATAGATGCTTAATCTTCAGTCACTTCATAGACATGCAGAACATGGCATTTAAATGTTTTAATATTAGTACTCCATTGACATGAGACACTATTGCTCTTGACAGCACCGTGCACTTTCCAGAAAATATGTTGGACACTGTTGTTGCTCCTTCTGGAGTTCATCCTTGCTTTGGCTAATGGCCTCTTGGGCAAAGAACTGCCCCCACCTTGACTACTGGTTTGGAAATGCAGTCCTATTTGCTTGAAGGAGACAAATATAGAAGACTGCTGGACCTTGCCAAGTCAGGGTAAGATAGCCTTTCTATCTCCCCTGTTGTTGTGGTCTGTCAAGTACTCTTGGCCTTAGCCAAAACTGGGTGTACCAGCGTTGCTGTGAGATCTTGGGTGACTGTCCAGGTAGTCTGCTGTTTCTGTCCTCGCTGCACCTTTTGGAAGTTGCCTAGCTGCACTTCCTGTCTACCCTAGTATAGTTATTTTCCTTCTCAGGTCTTGATGAGGTTGGAAATTAAACTATCACAACTATTATTTTCTCTTTCTAGTTAGATATATTAGGTACTAGACTTAAGTTTTCCAGTTTAGGACAACTCTATTGTAAAATCCGTTTTGCCTTCACCCTAGGACTATGTAAGTTGTTTTGTTCTTGATTTTCCTTTTCTTAGAGCACCCTTGTTATTCACTGTTTTGTATAGTTTTGTATAAAGCCTAAATCTTTTTCTTTAGACTAAAAGGGGAATTGTAGTGGAATATTCACTTTGTCTCCTTCTTTGGCACTGACCACACCCATTGGGGGTGGAGCCAGGGGCGGAAGTGACTGGGGAACTAGGTCTGAGGAGGTGCAGGGAAAGAGCTCTCTTGCCAGCCATATGGGGACAGGAGGACATCCAGAGGAATTCTTGGAAGCAGGAACCAGTTGGTGTTCACCTGTCTATGTTGTGAGTTATTTCTCCCTTATTTAGGGAGAACATCTGTTTGGCCTAATTGTTTATCCTGATCCTTATTAAACCGCGATACTGGAGATTATGCAGTAGATTTCCCCTCTTTCTCTCAATGATTCTCTGTATTTTTCCTTGAGAGCCACAAAGCTTTTGACTATATGGATCAAATCTGTTAATGTTCACTATATTAGGAGTTAGAATTGGAAGGTTAGAGAGCTAATTCAGTGGTTAGGAGCCCTGGCTGCTCTTCCAGAGAAGTTGGGTTTGAGTCTCAGGACTCACATGGTGGCTCACTGCTGGCTATAACCCCGAATCCAATCCTCATCAGGAGGGCAAGTGATGCGCGAACATATATATGCAGGAGAAACACTCATGCACATAAAACAAACATAAAATCTTACAAAACAAAGTTAGAATTGGAGAACTATATGAAATATTTGTTACTTAATTATCTCACAATATTACATATTAATGTATGTTTAATGAAATAAAACCATCTCTCCCCAAATTGATAAAAAATATTGTTTTATTATTGTGAATCTCCTTAATATATGCTTACTAACAATAGCTGCACTCATTTTTGCTTCCACAGTCTGGGTGTTTTGGTGTGTGCTAGAGAGATATGGATAGAATCTGGCTTTGGTGACTAGATGGATTATATATAAGCGATATTATTTATCTATCTATCATCTATCTATCTATCTGTCTATCTATGGACAGATTTTAAAAGGAATGAATATTTAAATGGTTCTTTCAGATAACTGGGGCTAGTCTTTAATACTACTCCAAAATCCTTCCACTGGTAATTAAACAAAACTGTGATGTACATTTTTAAGTTCATGTCAATACATTTTTTCTTTTCTGTTGTATTAAAATCTGTGTATTAGATGGATCTTTGGCCCATGCATCTTTTATAGCAGCGCCCATTGGCCATTTGGAATTTATTAATTTACTGAATTCCAAATATTGTGTGTTTTACTGGATGTGACCAAAAGTAGTGCTTTCAATGACATTTTCATTACATTTTTTTTAAACAATTTTGCTTGCTTGTTTGATTTTAGCTGTGCTGGGGGCTGACTGTAAGGCCTTTGAGCATGCTAGGCAAGCACCATCAAAGCTATCTTACTAGCTTTGTTACTCTCTTCCCGAGTTATATTTATTTATTGACAGAATCTCACTCTGTAGCTCAGGCTAGACTTGAGCTCATGGCAATCTTCTTGCCCAAGAGTATCAAGTCTTTGTCTGTACTGCCAACTCTCAAGTAACAATGCAGACTTATTGTTAATTATGAAAGCTTGGTCTTAGCTTAGGCTTGTCCCACTAGCTCTCGGAACTTAAATTAACCCATTTATTTTAATTTATGTTCTGTCACATGGTATCACCTCATCTCTCCATACTGTTCATGCTGCTTCCACTCCATCTGGCGACCCTGCCTTCCTCTTCCTTGAGTTCTTTCTCTGTCCTGAAGTTCACCTTTACCTCCTGCCTAGCTATTGGCTTTCCAGCTTTTTATTACACCAATCACAGCAATGTGCCTTCACACAGTGTACAAATATCCCACAACACCTAGGTCTCACAGTTATAAGATTATATATGAGCTGCTATGCCCAGTTCATGAGGACAGATTTTACACATCAGGATACATATTTTTCTAGTATCCTTATTTTACATGTTAACATCATTAAAATATTGTCAGTTGTTTTCCTTGAAGTGACAATCTTGTTTATTTCTGAGAGAAAAACCCATGCAGATATTCAAGGCTGAGCAACCATAATGTGTCTGTCACTCAATTGTTCTTTCAAATAAAAATACTATTCGGTAAGAAAAGTGACTAGTTCAACCCAATGCCAAGTGTACTGTTTTCCCTAGATAAACATCCGCATTCTGTGAGCGACAGAAGCACCTCAGGTATCCCCTCTCCCAACTTTATCCCACAGAATATTAAAAAGTCATGTCCTAGACAGTGAGAATATCATGAAAATCAATACCTTTAGTGCTTGATCAATCACTTTCTTGAGTGGAACTTGTTTCTGTTGTGATTGCCAGTGTGCTGAAAACCACGTGACTTCAGTGATCCCTCACCTGTGGTTTCATTTTCTGAAGTATTTCTTTCTGTGGCTTCAGCTATCTGTGGTCAGTCATGGTCCAAAAACGACATGTGGAAAACTCCACAAAGAAACAGTTGAATTTTAAAGGGTTATGCCCTTCTGACTATACAGGGCACGAGCCATCTACATCCATTGTGTCCACATTGAGTAAGTTATCTGCTCTGTAAGACTCTTAGAAGCCAATTTTGGTTAGCAGATCAACTATTGCAATATTGAAAAGCTATGATCAATTAACCGTTGTGCAGTAGCCTAACACCGTGTCTCAATGCACATGTCATTCACCTCTCTCAGTTCACTACAGAGATCCCCCGTTTGTCACTTCATCCCAAGAAGAAAGGATGCAGTGTAAAAACAGTGTGTTGCTGTCTTTCTTTATTATTACCAGTTGTTATTAATCTTACTGTACCTGATTTAGAAATTAAACTTTATCATGGATGTGCATGTGTCAAGAAAAAACACATATATATGATTTAGTAGTATCTTAAATCTCAGGCCTCCATTAGGAGTCCTGAAATGTATACTGGGTGGATAAGGGGAGGCAACTCCTACGGTCTGGAGCCCCTGCTTTGCTCTTGCAAAAGCAGCCACAGCTTTACCCACTATTAGTGGAAACACTAATACAGAGAGGCAATAAATGATACCAAGGTATTTATGTGGAAATAGCTTTATTCTCAGTGAGTCCCAGAGGCAGTGATGAGAGTGACTGCCCAGGTCCTAGCAGTAGCCCTAGTGATTTGTGTCATTCATTTGTGACTTATCTTCATGATGCTGAATGCTGTTAGTCACTATTAGTTCTCTTATTAGAAACTTTATCATTGATGTAGTTGTTTCCCGACAACCAATGAAGTGCCTGGTATGAGCGACAATTAAAGTTTGTTGGTGATCAACTAACAAACTGAGATTAGTGGTGCACATACACTACACTCTTATGTTGCCATCCCAGAAGGCTTTGCTTTTGCATGAGTTACTATGGAAGACAACAGTCTCTCAGCAAGTACATTTATGCAAAGGAAATACGGATACATATCACAGTATGTTACATTTTCCAGACAGTTGGCATCATTGGCATACATTCTATTTCCTCTAGCTATTGCTGGCACTTGGGACACAACTCCACATACCAGTTGTAAGAATTTCAGTCCAGTGTAATCCACTTAAAATATTACACTCATTAGCACCACCAGAGGACTAGCTGCTAGAAATAAAGTGCTTGTCCAATATTTACGGACAAGTTGAATAGTACAGCTGAGCTTTGGGGAGATTATTATTTCGTCTCTTTTGGGGCATACAAGACTTCTTGGATAGGAGAGACAGTTCACTGCTTGTGAGGTCACATAGTCACCTCCTATAAAAAGCAGTGTGCTGGACTTTTCATTTTTCACACCCTGAGTCTGTACTGTTAGGCATTGTAGAGCAGCATAAGTAGCATTTTGTGATTGTTGCTATTGTGTGAGAGGGTTGTGCTTATTCCAGGCTAGTCTCCAAGAATGCCTTGAGTAGCCAAGAGTGACCTTAAATTTTTGATCTTCCTGTCTCACCTCCAGGTGTTGCTATTAAGGGTGTATACCACCTGGCCTAGACAGATTTATCTTTTAGTATACCAAGGGAATCTGAATTGTCAGCCAACTGATCACTGAGACCAATATTACTTTTCTGTTGTGAGGTACACTTTTTCTATGGACAAATTTGCTGATTATTGAATATACACGTGACTTAATTATAGAAAAAGGATACCAAGAAAGTAGAGAAGCATATGCAATATACATTCTTTAATGTAATTATAATTTAGATTCAAACTCACTGAGTAGTAAATATATTCAGGCCTCTTCCCCAGTAAAGTAGCACGCCCAATGTCACTATTTCATTATTAATCCCTTCAGAGAGGAGATATGACCTGTAAGTTAGCCTCTAGCTGCACTTCTAAAGTGAATGTGAATAGTATAACTGAGTGCCTTTGGGTGATTTTATGTGTGCTCACACACATGCATACATGTGTACATACACGTGCACATACATGTACACACATATGCACACACACACACACACACACACACACACACACACACACACACGAACTAGGGATTAAACCCGGGATCCTGAATGCTCTGACCTTTGCTTTCAGCCTGAAAATCTTGATTTTTAATTTTGTTTAATTTTAATTCTTCTACATATAAATTTCAAAATAGGTTCTTAAATCAGTTACTAGAAAACTAGAAAAACTTGAGTATGTTAACTTACTTTCCCAACACAAAGTTTTTGAAATCTAAATACTGATCAAGAATCCCCATTAAAATTTAGTGGTGATGGTGTACACCTTTAATCCCAGCACTCAGGAGACAGAGGCAAGCAGATCTCCATGGGTTTCAGGTCAGCCTGGTCTACAAAGCAAGTCATTCACACAAAGAATCCCTGTCTCAAAACCCCTAAAAAAATTGGGAATCGCTGGAGAGATGGCTCAGTGGTTTAGAGCATTTACTGTTCTTGCAAACAGAGGACCAGGATTCAATTTCTAGCACCCACATGGGGGCTCACAACCATCTAAAATGGGATCCAATGTTCTCTTCTGGCATGCAGACGACCATACGGACAAAATCTTAAAAAAAAAAGTATTGGGAACCAAATTAAGTTGCAGTGTGTATGTAAAATTCTCATAAGGTTTCAATGACTTTA
This sequence comes from Phodopus roborovskii, assembly GCF_943737965.1. Classification (NCBI taxonomy): domain Eukaryota; kingdom Metazoa; phylum Chordata; class Mammalia; order Rodentia; family Cricetidae; genus Phodopus; species Phodopus roborovskii. Next base: position 33,407,555 of record NW_026126469.1, read on the forward strand.
TGTAACACAAATGATAGACTATCTCAATGCATCTTTATACTGATTACAGGTTTATATTAGTTATTTCTTTCTGTGACCAAACCATGAGAAGTAGATTAAGAGTGTAAGGTTTTTGTTTGTTTATTTGTGTGTGTGTGTGTGGCCATGGCTATAGAGCAGGAATGGGCTGGTCACATTTCAGTCACAGACAGGAAGCAGGAAGAGGTGGATGCTGATGCTCAACTGTGCTTCTTTTTCTCCCTCCCTCCTTCTTTTACTCCTCCTCCATCTTCTTTGTTCTTTTTTGTTTGTTTGAGACAGGGTTTCTCTGAATAGCCCCGAATATCCTAGAATTTGATTCCTCAAGACTGGCTTTGAACTCAGAAATCCTCCTGCCTCTGCCTCCGAAGTGCTGGGATTAAAGGCGTGTGCCACCATGCCTGGCCATAATACTTTCAAGAAAGAAAATCTTCACCTACACTAAGGTCTTTTTCTTCCTCATTTACCTTTTCAGACATAACTTCTATATTGTATTCTTATCGTCTTTATTTTGCTGATATCTGATACTAGATATTATCCTTTAATAATATTCCTTTTCCAAAAATTTGATTTGTAATTATTGTCTTTAGTAGATTACCTTAAGTGAGTTTTGAAGTAATTATATAAATTTTGTCTTTCAGATTTACCATACTAACTAAGATTTAGTTTATATGATTTTAAAATTAGGGAGGAAAGAGAACACAAAAATACACTTTGTTCAGAAATGTCATAATGTTCTCTAGCATTATATACTGATCGAAAATGACATAAACAGCAAAAATTGAATAAATAACCATGGATACCATATTAGTTACTAAATAAGTAAAAGTTAATCAGGGGACTAGATGTCTTTGCAACTTTCAAATTTGTTTAGCGTGTTAAAACGAGAGGATTATGTGTCTATGTATTTTTTCTAATCCCGATCCATAATTAGTATTTTGTAAATATTTAGCACCTTTCATAATAATTGCATTTATTTATTTTGGGGAAAACTGTGTTTGGACATTGTGGGATAGGAGAGAACATATTTTTATTAAAAATAAATAGAAATATGGCCCCAACATGTTGCTTGAAGGACATAAAAGCAATCCAAATGGCCAACTCAGGTATGGCCTTCCTAAATGATGAAAAGCAAAACAAAATAACAAAGAGAGAGACAGAAGAAGGTGAGGAAAGAGTCATCAAAGGAAAGTAGTGAAACAGGTGTAGAACCAACTGCAGAACAAAAGTCGGATGGAGGGTGGAGACAGCAGTGTTTTGTTTTGTTTTGTTTTGTTTTTTGCTTACAATACTGGGAACCTAACACCAATGCGGCTTGGCATTGCACCTGCTGGGCCAGAGCTCTGCAATTGATTGGGTTGAGTTCCCAGCCAAAAAAAGCACTGCTTGTGAGTAAACTGAAGTATTAGATTTAACCACTGAAAAGGTGGTGAAGAGTTACTTTAATTTGTGTGTTAACCCGTGAGTGGGAGTAATGTAAAGAAGGGAAGGTTTTTTTACATTACTTGCTTAAAATGCATAGTTTTTCTTGTAAAAAACATATAAATTAGTTTTGAATGATAAAGCCATGTACCTATATTTTCTATACATAATTAATTTGTTTATACACAGAAAACATTTTGGAGTTTGTTTTCCATGGCATACAATTTAACGTTTGTTCATTTGATTGATGAAAGTGAATTTTCTTCCATTTAGCATTTCTGGGCAGCTTCTCACTGAAATGCCTAGTTGTTTGGAAAACAAAAACATGTGAGATAAAAACATCCACAGAAAGAAATAACTAATATGTAGATGGATAAGGAAAATAACTTAGGAGATTTCACAGATAAAGAAAGGACAGACTGCTAGGGTCCCCTCTCTGGATGGGACTGCAGAGCCCCACATTTCTTCCTGAAGATGGCAGTATGTCAGTAGCTAAAGCAGTGACAAGTAGTTGAAAACCTGTACAGAGCTCTGGAAGTTGTACAAAGGTTTTTTTTTTTTTTTTTTTTTTTTTTTTTTTTTGGATAGGAAAGTCCCTTCAGTAAGGATTCCTGATTCCTGCTTCAGACCGTTTCTGGAGGGATATATGATACTGTGATACTGGCCTGCTCATCCATGGATGTTGAAGGTAAGTACTACAAAGTAAGATAGCATTTTGGTTCCTTGGGTACCAGCGGGGAAGCCTTTGATGATGCTGCAGGATGAAAAAGGGACCCATCACTCACTTCACAATTCAGAGTGGAGCAACAAGTGTGCAGAGAAAAGATGCAAGTGATGTATCTGGCATCAGCTTCCATCTTGAACAGTTGAGTGACTGTTGATCAAGACTATGTGAAAAGTGTTTGATGCAAATAGTAAACACATAAATAAAAACCTTATCCTTAGTAAATTAGCATGCCATCAAAAGAAGTAAGAGTGTTAAGAGATTTGGGGAATGAATATATTAGTAATAAAAAATAAAAATGAATGTTGCACATTTTATGCAGCAAATTCTAAGAGAAGAATTTGTACACACACACACACACACACACTAATATGTGGGAAAGTAAATACACAACAATAAAAGCATGAATGAGCAAAACTGTTATGTAAAGATAAAGTTTGAATTATCTGTACTGTTTAGTCTTAATATATTTTGAATATCCAATAAACACTTGAAGTGTTGATGTTAAAGGGTTATCTCAGCATTTTATTTGCTTGACTGATGGGGAAAGTATATATGTTTGTCTTATTGGTTGATGAATAAAACACTGATTGGCCAGGCAGGAAGTGATGTAGCATGGCAGATACTGCCACTAGCTAACCATAGAGGTCGGGAGGTCTGTACAGACAGGCAGGAAGTGACATAGCTGGGCAGAATCAGAATATAAGCAGGGACAAGCAGGAAAGCAATCTCTTCTCTGCAGAGATGTAGCAGGCAAATGAAATGCAGGTCCAGCATTCCCAGTAAGCCAAGACCACATGGAAATACTTAGATCGATAGAAATAGGTTAATATTTAAGACAGAGCTAGCCAATAAGAAACTCTAGTAACAGGCCAAAAGTTTCATAACTAATACACTGTCTCTGCATGTTGTTTGGGGCTGATACGATTCTGGGGCCAGGCTGGTGGGAACTAGAATCCAGATGCAGAAAGAGAGGACAAGAGCAGGTTGCAGAAACACATGGAGACAGCTGACCTGAACAAGGAGGAGCTAACGTGCCCCTCTCCCACCCATGGAATACATTTTGGAAATGACATAAGTATGATGTAATCTTACAGTCCCTTGGAATATGACAGAATGAGAGGAAAATAAGTATAATATAATTCTATACTCATACTAGCAGGTAAATTCTGAGGTATGAGAAGTATAGTTAAAAAAATCATTCACTGTATGAGTTTGTTTATATATGTATGTTAATATGCACTGGTGTCTGTACATGTAGAGTCCAGAAGTTGATGTGGCATCTTCTCAAACACTCCCCATCTTTTTTTTTTGGGAACATCTCTCACAGAACCTCATCCATTTGACTAGATTAAATGGTTAGTAAACCCCAAGGATCTGTTCATTTCTGCCTCTCCATACTGGGATTCCAGGCATGGGTAGTCAAGGCTGGTTTATATGTGGGTGCTGAGGTTCTAAGGCCCTCATGATCATCTGGTAAGAACTTACCTAGCCAAGCCATTTTGCCAGCCCCTAATCATTCGCTGGTTAGAGTTTTTGTCTTAGTCTTTTGTACTGCTGAAAGAGAATACTATAGACAAATTTTAAATAGTAGAGACTGGCTTTCAGGTTATTGAGGGTGGAGAATTCAAGGATTGAGCTGTTTTTTTTTTTTTTTTTGTTTGTGTTTTTTTTTTTTTTTTTTTTTTTTTTTTGCCAAGAGTGCAGATTGCTTCTGAGATGGCACCTTGATGCTGCATTCAAAGGTGGGGGATGTACCATCCTTGTATGTCAGAGGTGGGAATCCCAAAGGGAACAAGCTCCTTGCAGCAAGTTCTTCTATATGGCATCAATGTGTTCAAAAGGCTAAAGCCTTTGGAGTTCTAACACCTCACAAAAGTTTCAAACTTCCAGCTTTGTTGTATCAGGGATTAAATGCCCAGCACATTGCTTTTGTGGATACATTCAGACCATAGCAGCTTCGAAGATATGATGAGATGGGACTGTAGCTACAACTCCAACCATAAACAAAGTGTAACTGTGCGCCATTTGTAGCCTGACTTTTGTCTGGCACCTCACTGTTAGAAGCTCGGAACTTAGTTTGGTGGTAGAAGAAATATGAAAGGCACAGCTGATTATATTTCTCTTTTACTTTCTTCCTTTGAAGTACCACAAAGATTTTTTTCTTAAATAACAAAATGTTCCAGAACTATTCAATATTTTACCAATGCACTTTATTTTTTCCACATGGATTGTCATCTTAGAAACTCAGAAATACTTTTTAAGGTGTCTGTTCTCTGTGATTACTTTTATTCTTGTCACTCAATAATCAATATGTGCCTTCTCACCCACTTCAGTTCCTCCTTAAAAGAGCTCCCTTAATATCTTGTAGTTATTGTTTCATTCCTTTACACAGAAAACCATGGAAGCCGATGAATGTAAGGGTCAAAGATGCTATGCAGGTTCACAGACGAGTGATGTTGTTGCTCTTGGTCGAGTGATCAAAATGGATCATGAAGTTAGCTAATGGTATTGAAGAGTATCTTAAGCCAACAGGAAGCAAGAACAGTTTAGAATCTTTTTCCTCATGCCATTTTGTCCTTATTCCACTTCAAAGTTATTCTAATTGCAATGGTTTCCTTCATAATATTATTTATAACAGCAAAACAAATAACATTTTAAAAATCTGAGGAAAAACAAGCAAGACTATCTTTGTGGTAGGAAAAAAAAATCACAAACAATGGAATCACATTGAAAATGTTCATTTACTTCACTGACTCCATCATACTCACCTGTGAACTGTCTCCATTTCTGAAACGTTAATCGGCATATGAAGTTCTCACTGACTCCCGCAAGTTATAAACTTACTGAAGTGAGCAACATTTTTCTTGCTCATTGGGCACACTACACTAATAGTTTCTTTGAGAGGAAACACACATGCCAAAGTCAGTCCTCAGATGAGTCCCCATTCTTGTGGCTTAATTAAATAGTATGGGTATCCGGAACACAAGGTTCAAATTTCATTTACATCAGTGTGCTACCCTAGACTAGCTGCACACAGTGCAAAGTTTATTTCTGAGCACAAGTCGGCTACAGTGTCCAGGAGAGAACTAAATCTATGGCTGCTCTACTGAATTCTCCCTTTCTTTGCTCGAGTGTTTTCCTTTCAGTTGTGACGAATAGTTTGAGCAGAGAGGCTCTTGCCATACATGCTTGACAACCAGAGCTTAATCACTGGAAGCCGTGTAAAGGTGGAGGGAGACACCAACTCCACAAAGTTGTCCTTTGACCTCTACACATGAGCTGGAACAAGTAGGCACACATACAAACACAGACAGACACACTATGCATACACAGAAACACAATGATAATGAATAAAAATTTGTGAGTAAAAAGTATGTAATATAAAATAAATTTTATTAAGCTTGTTTTTTCTTCTTCTGGCTTTTTGAGATAGGTTTTCTCCATGTAGCCCTAGCTGTCTTGGAACTCACTCTAGACCAGGCTGGCCTCTAACTCAGAGATCCACCTGCCTCTGATTCTCTGTCTCTCTGCCTTTCCTGGCATTAAAGGCTTGTATCACCACCACCTGGATTGTTAGCTGTTTTAAAGTATAGTTAGTTGGGGTGTGGGCTAGAGGGTAGGAATATGTAAGGACTGGATGAAGTACTGAGTGAATGCATGTTATTGACAAGGACCAATGTCTCAGACCTGTGGAGAAAGGCAAAACCTTCCTCCAAGGACCTATGCCCTAGACCCATGGGAATTGGCAAAATACAAGTATTTATGAGGTTGACCTGTAACTGCTGCTTCCTCCTTTTGGATGACTGGGAACTGCTCCCCTGTAGGGAGCTCCTTCAGAGATTGCTAGCTAACTTCTCTTTCTCTTGGTGTACACCATGAGCCACTGGAATTCTGGCCACTCTAGCAGAATGAGCACAGCCTTCCTGATCCCAGCTTTTCTGTTTTTGGGCATCTGTCCTTTCTTTATTCCTTCATCATTCCAGTCAGGGTATCAGGACCAAACTGGGCAGCACATGGCAGGTCAGTAGTGTTTATTTATGTTTGAAGGACAAAAACTTGTAAAACCGAAACTGTATCTCTAAACAACTTCCCATTTTTCTCTGCTCAGAGCCCCAAAGAAACCACCATTTGCTTTCTGTTTCTATGATTTTGACTGGTCACAGTCACACAGGAATGGAAACATACAATACATACAATGTTGTCTTATCCTGGTGTTTTTATCTGTAGCCGATTGGTCTTGGAGCCACCTCACAGAGGGAGGGATGCGGGAACAGGATCATATTTATGTACTATGAGGAATGCCAGTTAAGATGTCTTAGTCGTTTAGATAAATATAAATGTAAATTGTCACATTTTCATTTTCCAGTCCAGTACACATTGTGTAACTCACTGTCAATGGCTTCTCACCTGAAATCCGAAGGGGCACACGTTTGAGGAACACACGTGTGCTTTAACTGAGCTACAGAAAGACACAGACCATACAAACTGGGTTGTACCTCAGTGATTAGGATAGTTCAAAAAGACTTCTTAAATCATCTAGGCTTGCACAGGGCAAGAGCTGAGGGAATTTCTCTGTGGTTGTTGCCAGGTAGTAAGGACCATTCTAAGACCTCAGTCTGACCAGTGGAAAGGGCTGATGAGAGCAAGTATAAAACTCTTTGGGAAAAGAAAGAGGCAGAACTCCTCCCACCAGCCAAGACAGGGGATTGTTAGTTTCCTGTGGAGTTTCTACATAACCCTTCTTTTGGTCAGTGCTTGGAGAAAATAATGAAGCTGTTTTGTTTGGTTTCACCGTATGATGGTCTGAGAATATCCTGTTTGATGCTGATGTTCAATGAGGTTGTTTATATTCATCAGGGGAACATGCTGTATCCTTAAAAAAACTTGGAAAAGTTGGAATGAGATCATTGTTGAGAGTACTGAGCAGGTTAATTTGGAGTGAGAGCTTAAGTTAGTAGCAATGGACTTTCATTATCACTCCCTGTCTCGTAGGGAGCTAATAAACATTTTTCTTATTCACTGAAGAAATACTTATTCAGTAAAGATATATACTGAGATGCAGTGGTGTAGCCTCTGACAGCATGGGTCTCAGGCAGCTAATAGAAAAAGAGGGTGAAAAAGTGACATGCAAGGCAACCAACGGTACTCCTGTCGTACTTCGGCAGCATTGGCAACTGTGTCTACTGTAAAGTCATAGTTATGATGACACCCAACAGATGAACAAGCACTGTCTGGAGAAAAAGAGGGAGGGGCAACAGAAAGTCTCTCACTTTTTAAAAACACTCTCTGGGAAACTTGTTTTTCAGTCTTGCACACCATTTTGTGTGCCCCTGCAGTAGTGATTACAGCTCGTTAATTGATTAATGATGATCCAATGCTGTAGGCATTCGAAGTGCAGCCCATTTGCTCCCAAAATAGTGATTAGTGGGATTACAATTTCAATGAACTCTGTGTACTATATGCACTTGGAGTTCCAACTGTCTCTTCGGCTCCATGCAGTAGACAGCTGCTTTGCAACATGCCTGATTTGGTGGCTATATTTGGCCTTTCCTTCCTTGGCTTGGGAGTGGACCCAGGAATGACTATTAACAGAAAAGAAAAAGTCATTACAACTAATTTCAGTAATCTTTCCTAACATATCTGTTTGCCATGTCAACTGCTTTCTCGCTTTTCCAGCCACTAACACAGCTTTAGAAGCACCAGAAGTTGTTTGTGGGAACTTCTGGTCAGACACATATTCCTGAGCTGCTGTGAGGTATCTTGATATATAAGCTTTTTGGGTAGGGCCTGACAAACACACAAACACAACTTTTGTCGACTCCAGTATTACCTCTACCCTTATACACAATTTCCAGAGAAATAACTGGACAAAGGAAACCCTACTGGCTTGCATCTTTTTCATTGATGATAAGCACTTCAATGTTGTCATCTGTCATTAATAAAACAAAACTCAGAAGGCAATGTTGCTATTCCAATTGTCAATGAGCATCTGAAAATACTTAGTTTACAAATAAGTTGTCTAGACTGTTTATTTAATTAAACCAACCAGTCAATCATTTTAGTTATTTGTGTGAGGATTACAGGCGTGTCTTACCTTGTTGTTGTTGTTGCTTTATATTGTTGTTCCAGTGAGTGAGCAGATGTGGTTGGCAGTATCCTATTGATTCAAATCACCTTGGCTTATAGACAAAACTCTATCAAAATATTGGCATATACAGTTTACCGGAAGTCTGTGATGAATGTTACCCTTCTTGGTGGGTAGAAACTTCTCTTCAGTTGGCCCAAGTGTTTGGCACTAAGTGTTTGTTACTCTTTGTTAGATGGCAAGATAAACGGACGGGTGTTTGGCTTGGAGAAGATATAGACCTGGATATGCTCAAGGATGAATCTTCATGGCTGCTGTTGGTAGCTGGCTCCTATCATCAGAGCTCACTTCAGGTATGAGAGAAGAGACAAATGCACAGACATATTTATACTACATTGAGCAGATCTGCGCCAGTGCAATAGAAAGAAATGTAAATTCTTGCTGAAAAAGAATTTTTATGGTAAATATGGCTCTTGAATGGGCTTTGAAGAGTAGGAAGTAGTTCAAACAGTAGAGATGGATAAATGTGGGAAGATGAGGAACATTCTAGGACTTAATGATGGTGTTGAACAAGAACACAATGGTAAGAAGAAAGAGGCAGCTCCATCTACCTATCCTATCTCTAACCTATTATTACACTTAAGTGACTATTTACAGGCACAGACTTACTATTGCCCTTTTGTTGTTTCTTCTACCTTTTTCTGTGTTCTTTGTGCTTTGATGACTTTTCTGTGGCAGTGTGTTTTGACTCCTCTGTCTTATCTTTGGTTCATCTTCTGTAGGCTTTTATTTGTGGTTGTTGTGAGGCTTCCACTCAGTCTATATTAAACTGACAACTTCAACCACATGCAAAAGTTCTACACTTTTGCTCCCCCCACGCTTGGGAAAGTGTAGCTCTGGCTAGCCGGAAACTGATATTGTACATTCTTATGTCATAATCTGTTAATAAGTTATTACAACTATAGTGTTATATTTTATTTGTATGGATGCTTCACCTGTTGGTATATAAGTGACTATGTGTTGATGTGGGATGTCTTTCTGTATACTGTGAATATGTTTTATTACCATTGGTTAATACAGAAGCTGATTTGGCCAATAGTCAGGCAGAATAGAGCCAAGTGGGAAATCAAGCAGAGATACAGGAAGAAGGAAGGTGGAGTCAGAGAGACCCCAGTAGCCACCAGAGCAGCAAGATGTTAGGTAACAAGGTGCAAGCCTCATGATAAAATATAAACTAATAGAAATGAGTTAATTTAAATGTGAACTCTTGTTAGTAAAAAGCCTGAGCCATCAGCCAAACAATTACAGTTAATTTTAAGCCTCTGAGTGATTATTTTATAAGTAGCTGTGGGGCCAGGTGGGACACATAAAAACCTCCTGGTACAATTATGCACGTAGTGCCAGAGAGGCCCAGGAGATGGCTTTACATCTCCTCAGGACTGAAGTTACAGACACTTGTGATCGACCATGTGGATGCAGGGAGTTGAACCCAGACCCTCTGGAAGAACATCCAGTGAGTATGCCTAACTGCTGAGCCATCTCTCCAGCTCCTATAATTATAGTTATGGCTTTGGACCTTTATGTTAGAGTGATAAGTTACTCATATACATCACCATTGCAGTATTACAGTGTTATGAATTTGGCTGCACATTTTCTCTTTGATTCTATATTTACTTTTGAGTTTTATACTTTTGTATTTCCCCTGTGGGGGAAAAATGGCATCTTCTTGCTCTAATTTAAAGATTCCCTTCAGTATATCCTGTGAGGCATAGCAACAGTAAAATCTTTCAGCTTCTTTCCCCCTGCAACGTCTTTTTCAGCTCACTCTCTAAGTCTTCTACTGAGAAATCTGTTGATGACAGAAGAGAGTTCCTTTGTATGGGACAACCCTCTTTTGTTTTGCTGCTTTCACAAATTCCTGACGCAGGGATGAAGTTTACCTCTGAGCAGAAGTACACTGAAGCACATTCGGATGCTAAATCCAGTGAGCCAAGGCATGTGTGAAGGTTTTCAGTTCATAGGATAAGGTGTCTATCAGCTCAGGCAGCTGGCACCCACAGTGTTGACAGCTTAGCAGTTCTACACTGCGAGTTCTGCTAGCAGTCCAGCAGCCAGGGTAGGAGTGGGGACAAGAGACACTCAGATGCATACACTTGGCTGCCAAGGCCAGCTGCAGGTATCTGCTTGCTGACAGGTTTGGCTGCAGGTACGTGCACAATGGCAAAGTTTAGGGGATGAGGGGGGCTCAGAAAAAATTTTGTAAAGGCAAATAACGACACTTGGCTGCAGGCTGATAGAGTCCTCTTTGTAGCAATCTTTTAATTCTATGATAGCAAATACTGTGAGTTCACAATGGTGAAAGCTAATGTTAGGAGTTTGCAGCACTTTTAGGGCTGTTAAGGTCACAGAAGAGATGGCTCCTGGAACCTCTGCGGGGGAAACTCTAAGGATAGCTATGTCACCTACTGTATTGCTGGTACTGGTATCATCTGCTGTCTTTTGCTTGTAGCTGTTTCCAGATGTACATTATGCCATTCTTCCATAGTGATCTGAGAAGAATGGAACTGGGTGAGTCTTTCAAATGGTGCCCTAAAAATTTGTGGAATACAGTTGTTCACCCAGCCTTCCTTTTTCTGTAGAGGGAAGCTTATGCACTGTGTAGTTTCTTCCCAGCAGGAGCAGTGATGCACATGGGAGTGGTGTGACTTAGACAAAATTTTCTATTCATTTTGTGGCGTTTTACGTGGGCATTTTTCTCCATTGCATTTTTAATTTTTAAATGCCCGAGCACTTGCAGAGATTTTTTTTCCTTCCTGAATAGGAGAAATGTAGGGGGAGAGATATGGTAAAATTTTGGGGGCACAGAGACGTGGTAAAATCTGGTATCCTACTCAACACGTTTCTGCCATTGCTACTGCCTGATTAGAAGGTGTAATGTGATTGAGTTAAAGATCTTGAGCTATGGAAATTCTTCGGGATCTGAGTGGACTCAACATAAACACAAGAATGTTTATGAAGAAAGATAAGATTAGCCAATAGTAGGAGAGATGACAATGAGGGCCTGAAATTGAAATGATAGGAGATGAGGACATAAGCCAAGACATTCATGAGGTCTCTGGAAACCAAAACAAAGAAAAAATAATACAAGGACTTGAGAGTCTTCAGATAATCTGACCTTTGTCCTTTAAGACTCACTGTGGATTTCAGGTCTCCCGAACTATAGAATAGTGCATTTGTGTTTTAAATCTCTTAAGTTTGTGCTGATATGTTACATCACTAAGAAATAACTGGTCCAGAAACTATACTGAACCCTTTTATATTTTATTTATTTATTTAGTTTTTTTTTTTTTTTTAAGACAGGGTTCTCTGTGTATCCCTGGATGTCCTGGAACTTCCTATGTAGCCCAGGCTGGCCTTGAACTCAGATATCCACCTGCCTCTGTCTTCTGAGTTCTGGGACTAAAAGTATGCATCACCACACCCGTGTTATACTAAGCCCTTTTTACTCTATTACTCAAAATAGCCTGGTTTGGTGATAAATTGTGTCTTTGTGGGTAGGTCACACAACATCACACAAATCCATGTTTTCGTCAGAAGTCATTTTAGGAACTAACATTTAGGTCTATACTGTATTAGGATCAGCCCCTGGAGGTCTGAAATTGGATCATCTAGAAATACTCATGGGAAATTAGCAGCTAAACAGATTAATTGGGGAGGAAGTTGAGGGTCGGAGGGAGCAAATGGGGAGGTGGAAGACCATTACAGCTTTTTCCCTAGCAGCCTTCTGTGTTCGTACTGAGATGGAATCCTAACCAAAGGCTTAGGTTGTATTTTGTTCTGTTTTCTGAACTTTGACTTAAACATAGCAGTTGTGGTGAAACATTTTCACAAACATATTTTTGGAAAATTAGGAGCTTTTAGATGCTTGCAAACCTCTCAGGAGGTTCATTTTCCAGAAACAGATGAAAAAGACATTTCCTTCTAAGCGATCTCAATTCTCCTGTCTACTTAAAAAAGGTAGTCAGTGCCAGTACCATGATTTCTCAAGGTATGTTTCTTGAAATATTCTGCAAAAAGAAAAGACTAGAGTCAGTTTCTGTTACTGTTTTATAGCTTGAAGGGTTATATTTCTCAATTTTTTTCATGTTTTAATTCTTCGAAGGTTTCCCTCAAACTTCATAGAGAGAAATTCTTTGTAGGAGAAGCAATTTAAGATAGCAACTCATTCATATGTAGGCCATAATGATGTCTTGTCCCAGTTTATGATACAATAGATATAATAGTTATAATTCTTCTCCATGATGACTAAGTAAAATAGTACAGTGACTCTTGCAGAAAAGCTAGCTATTTCTGTCTCTGAGCTTTCAGATTTGTTCAAATGCCTACATCAAATGAGTGATTAAATTATATACTAATTTTAGTTTTCAGAAAGATATTAGAAGATTTATTTTTATATTTTAAGATCTTATGAAAGAGGCTTTAAGGAAATTATCATTTGGGTCTAGAAATGGAATGTTTTTACCCCATGTTACATATCACTTAGATGAACTGCCAGGAAAGAATTTTATATACTTTGTTTTATCAATTGGATAAACTGTAGACAAGTTGATAGAAGAGAAAAAAAGAAAGTGAAATAAAAGCCAGATTATGAAACAATTAATTTCAATTATAGCAGTATTTTATGAGGAAACTGACATAGTTCATGAAGAAACTCTAAGTCAACAATCAAAGAAATATAATCTGTAAAAGTTTAAGCATGGGTTTATTATTTATAACTATAGGATTTCTTTATATCTATCTAAAACTATAGAAGTAAAAGTTTAGACTAAATATGAAAATAGCATAATGTGAGAGGGTACTTAGAAAAGAAAAATTATAAAAGCAGATGTGTGTGCATGAGGATAACAAAGAATATGAAAATGAAATGGCTCGGACAGTTGGGCAGTAATTAGCACACACTAACCATCATGGATGCAACAGTCAGCAGTGACCTGAGAGTCCCACTTCCTGAGAGAGTAGGAGTCACCAGGACAGTTTCCTCACATTAAGCCTTTTCAGTCTTTGTTGCATGAATAAGTCTTCTTCAAAAGACAGCAACCATGAAGCAGAAGCAACCTGGTTCCTCCAACCTCAGACATTCAGAAATCTCTTCTAAAGCCATGACTTCCAAGGTAGATGCTCCTTGGGTGAAGAGATTCCACAGGCTAGTCTCAATGGACATCTTGTTTTGAATAGAGACAAATGGAACTGAATATCTTCAGGATTTGAAATACTTCCCATACCCAAAGCTGCTTATTAGTCCCTGTATATAGATTTTGTATAATGTCAAGCTAAATATTTTGGATTTAGGCATATATATGTAATTTGTCAGCAGTATTTGTCTCATACTAGGTATCTTACTTAGGGTTATAATTGCTGTGATGCAAAGCCATGACCAAAAGCAACTTGGGGAGGTAAAGGTTTATTCACTCACAATTCCATATAACAGTTCATCATCAAAGACAGTGAGGGCAAGAACTCAAGCAGAGCAGGAGCTTGGAGACAGGAACTGATGCAGATGCCATGGAAGGGTGCTACTTACTGCCTTGCTCCTCATAGCTTGCTCAGCTTGTTTTCTTCTAGCACCCAAGACCTCCAGCCCAGCAGTGGTATCATCCACAGTGGTCTGGGACTTCCTCTCATCAATCTCCCTGCAGTCTTGCCTGTAGCCTGATCTTATGGGGACATTTTATCATATGAAGTTCCCTCCTCTCAAATGACTCTAGCTTTTGTCAAACTGACATGAAAGCAAGCCAGGACACTGTTATGAGCACTTTCCTGCCAGCCTGGTCCCAAATAACACACAGAAACACTGTATTAATTATGAAACTGTTGGCCAGTTACTAGTGTTTCTTATTGCCTAGCTCTGTCTAAATTATTAACCCATAATTACTAATATATGTATTTCTACATGATCTGATCTTATAGAGAAGCCAGACTCATGTGTTCTCTCTTTCAGAGATCACATTGGGTCTCCTGTTTCCCAGAATCCTCCACCTCTCCTAGTCCCACCTATTTTGCTTCCCTATTGGCCAACAGTGCTTTATTCATTAAGCAATAAGAGAAACATATTTACAGAATGACATCTCCTATCAGGACACTAAGGGGGAAAGTTTATGACAAATAAAGCCAGTCATAGCTTAAACAAAGAAATAAGTAAGTAACTCAAAGGTCACATAAATGCTGGACAAAAAGTTCTGAGGTTGTATCTGACTGAAAGCATGAGACTGTATATTCATGTGATGCAAGTTTTTTTAAATTGAATTATATATATATATATATATATATAATTGTAGCTAAGAGCAATTACATTTATGACAGGATTGAACTTGTAAGGACAAATTTAGATATGCTTTAATAAATTTCCTGAAATTATTTCATAGTTTGCATGTGGGACTAACTTTTAAAAGTCATGTAAGATAAACCTTAAGTAACTAGAACTACAAGGCATATTAAGTAGGTATGCCCATACACAGTCATGAGAAAATTCATAGGAAGGAAAATATATACAAACATGAAATGTAAGGAGGTTTAAAATCAATAAATATTCCTTAATGAGCAGGAGAGAGTCCCTGTTGAATTAATTTAATGTAAACTTAGTTTAACTTATTAGAACTCTTTTCTCTCTTAAAATAGGAAAAAAAAAGCAAATAATGTTTTTGGATATAGCTAATATGGAATTTTTTGTGATCACACACACACACACACACACACACACACACACACACACACACCTTCCTTCAGCTAATAGATGGCAGTGTGGCAGTGTCTTTTATATCCTTTACTAAAGACAATTTTTGTTACATTTATATACCTAGAAAGAACCTTAAAAAGTGTCCATTCTTAGCTCTTTATTTTGTAGTTTGGACCTTGAACCCCAAAAGGTAACTTTATATAACTAGGTATAAGCAAACCACTAGGTGGCAGAAATTCATGCTGAAGGTAACAAAGCTAATCACAGGGCATTCCTTTAATTAACGTTTATTGAGTAGGACAGTATATTTGATTCTGTCTTGGTATTGTAGATTCAGAGAGGCTTTATGGAACCACACAAGAGAATTAATCTAGGTGTCCAGACACCTCTGCTTCTGTTCTGGCTCTGAAGCCTTTGGGCAAGATGTCTGCTTTCAGCACAGGCCCAGTGTCCACGTCTACAAATAAGGACAGTAGTATATAACATGGGTCAAGCAATATGTACCTAGTTATATAAGTTATAAAACCCATATAAGACACCTTCACCATCCTATGCGTCAATCTTTTTTAGATATATCTAGGCCAAAGCAGATTAAATTTAGAAGAATATTTTGGCTTTGTCAGAACCACAGCAGGGGGTGCGGTGGGTGGGTGGGGAATGGGGACAACTAATGAATTTAAATTCCTTGAGGCTTGTGAACTTACTGAGAGAACATACTCCAAATCTATAGTGAAACCTTCAGTTTGTGTGTGAGAGAATATGCTTACACTCTGTGCTGGTGAGCAAACGTCATTTTCACAAACAATAAGTGAGGTGCATATTTGTAGTCCCTCCTCTATGCAGTTTGTGTATTTCCAGAAGGGTTTGCAAAGTTCTTCTGCAGAGGCAGTTTACTTTCCTTTCTGAAATAGTCACCATGGTGACCCTTGACTTGCTGGCTCATTTCAGCGGCTCTAGTGAAATATTGTGGCTTGGGTGGGTATGAGCAAAAAAAATTATTTCTCACATTTCTGGAGTCTGAAAAGTTTGAGGTCATGGTGACTGCATATATGTGTGTTATGGGGCGTTTTTATCCTGCTCTCATATGGTAGAAGGAGGGGAGGCAGCTCACTGAACCATGTTTATAAAGGCATTAAGTCATTGTAAATCTCCCCTAAACTTTCCATGTCCTAATGACAGCAGATTGGTGATTAGGTTTCAACACACAAATTTGTAGGGAATGTAAACATTAATTGCATAGCACATCTTTTGTTGTTGTTGTTGTTGTTAAACACTGCTACTTTATTCTATGTGTATGGGTATTTTGCCTCTGTCTATGTTGGTATACTATGGGAGTGTCTCAGAGGCCGGAAGAAGTTGTCAGGTTCCCTGGAACTGGGATTGTGGACAGTTGACAGAAGCTGTATGGATGCTGAGGATTTGGGTCCTTTGGGAGAGCAGCCCCACTGGACTTAGTAAAGCTCAGTACTTGCTGCTGCTTATTGTTGTCCTAGGTTTTGCCTTGTATGGGCAGCCACTTTCCTAGGGTAGTTCTCACATTCCTTCTTTTTCTATAGGTGGGATTTTTTGATCCCTACCTATGGATTTAGTCCTATTTATCTCACTTAGGCAACCAATCAATCAGTCAACCAGTCAGTCAATTAATCTTTAGACAGGAGAAACTGATTAAAGATATATTCAGTATTGTTATTTACATTTGTGCATTGGTTTTGGCAACCAGCCTATATCTTGCTGAAGACTAAACTGTTAGGCTGTGCCCAAATTTTTGTCTTCAAGAAGCTGGATTGGGAGAAACAAGTTTCTCCTCATTAAAATATTCTCCAATTATAAATTGTCAACATTATTTAAAAAGGTGGTTATTGGTATGACAAAGATACCTTGCAGAAATCCTGGAAACCTATCCTGAGGAGTCAAAAGAGAGTTAAATGGTGATTTATCTTTAGAAACTTATTTCCCCACCAAGCTAATCTGAAGCCCTTCCCAGGGGAACCATGCTAGAATCTAGACCTCAGTTCCATGACTCTATTGCTTTTGGGGATCTTTGATATCAACTTTTGATGTGCTTTGATCTCTAAATTATGAATGGGCTCAACTTAGTTTAAGAATGATTGATGTGTTCTGATTATATCTTGCTGGATGTCTTTGCTATCTACTGGTTATCTAAAGTAACACATTCTATCCATCACTGGGTTGGAAAGATACAGTTTTGATATCTCACCTATCCATTCTTATGTAATTCTCTTCCTTGTCTTAATTTTAACCCATTCCTTTCCAAAGTGTCACTCAGTGCCCACATTATGGCCTCCAAAAGGCAATGGTGGAGATAAAGAGCTTATGGGCATATATAGACTGAAGGTCTTTTGTATGGTTAGTTAACTCTTTGGGTATCTATAATAAGAGAAGATACACAAAGTAGCCTGGTGCACAAAAGGACTTTGGGAGCACATTCCCCAGGGAGGGATACTCCCTTAGCCTAGAGGCAGGAAGGAGGGCCTAGTCCATACTCCAAATGACTTGACAGATTTTGTTGATCCCTCCGGGAAGGCATCACCATCCCTGGTGTTTGTGGAGCATGGGAGGGAGGGAGGGATGGAGGGAGGAAGAGAGGAAGGGAGGGAGGGAGAGGGAACTGGGATTGATATGTAAAATAAGAAAAATAAATAAATAATAATAAAAAACCCCAAAGTAGCAGGATAGCAAAATAATAAAGTACCATTTATCCTTCTAGTTAATTTCTGGTTTATATCAATGAGCAGTTTGATTAATTCAGGAGTCCTGATGTCCATCTCCCTCCAACATTTATAAACCTGTAAATTAACTTTTTCCTAAAAGTGATATTACATAATGTGTGCTCAATGACTTAGTTTGATTCCCTGGGGGATGCAGGCTCTAAAACAGACTTCTGAGGAAGCTTACAGGGACAAGCTGTCCAGAACAACATGAGGGAAAAAAGAAAGAAACAGATGTTGAAAGGTCTCAGCTTCTATCACAGAGAGCTGCATAGCTGAGATAATCCTTCTGAGTTCTGAACTGAGGCAAAAGGGTCTGGTCTGTCTCCATGCGCCTTGTGTAGGCTGGATGTGCTGTCCTAGCAATGTGTGTAATTTCCTTGAGTCACCTTCCTCTTTCTGAAAGAACTGAGGTATGAAGTGTAGACAAGACATGAAGGGTGCATCTAGATGGTTCCTCACAGCACATACATAGGCCAAAATACAAACGAGTACTGTATAAAACCCATACCTAGACATTTGTATGTGTGTGTGTGTGTGTGTGTGTGTGTGTGTGTGTGTGTGTGTGTATGTATGTATGTATGTATGCATGTATGTATGTATGTATGTATGTATATATCAATCATACACATAGCTAGATCATGGTGCCTTGACCTCACCAATAACTTCCAGGATCTTCTGATTCAACTTCAACTACAAAATTCCTCAAGAGAAAAATTCACTCATTTCAAGAATAAATTCTGGAATTCTCAAGTTCAAATCAGGCTATTTTATAGTCGGCATCAAGGAGTCATTTTAGAGTCTTAAAATAGCATTCTCCTCACCTCCACATTATCACCACTACCCCACAGTTATACCAAAGAGCTTTTATAATAAATGATCTGAAATGCTCCTAAAGGCAGTTCTTTCATAGGGAGAACAATATCCTCATGTGCAAAATCTCTATCTCATCTAATGGCTAAGGATCACACCGACTATAGGCATAAAAAGGTCACTGTGTTTGGTTGATACAAGGATAGTCCTCTTTAGTCTTTTGGGCCTAAGTGTCAGAGTGGTTATTTCTCTGTGTTAAAAATTCTATATTCTTCTCTTTACTTCTAATAAAAATTCCATTAAAGTAGCACTTTGGCCGATCTCTAACCCTGGAATCAGTTGTCTAGTTCATTTCCACTCTCATATATATATATTAAAAGTATATATATGTATATATATATCTTCCTTAAAGAAGATTTTTGATGATGCCTGAATCACACCAATTCTTATTTTTATTATAATAAATTTGTTAATGAATTAGTTAGGTTAATTAGTTTCCTATCTTGTTATGAAGTGAACTAAAATAGTCTTATGTTGTGATAGATTATGTCTTGGCAGTAGCCATTGAAATAAGCATTTGGAGGAAACTGTATTAAAAGTGAAGTGATGGGGATGTCTTTGTATATGCTGTGAATATACAAATATATGTTTCTCTTATTGGTTGATGAATAGAACTATTTTGGCTAATGGACAGCTAGGATGTAGTTAGGCAGGAAGCATAAGTGGGCCTACCAGGCTAGGAGAATTCTGGGAAGAGGAACACAGAAGGAGAGACACCTTGTAGTCGCAGAAGGAGTAACATGCTGGACCATTACTA
The DNA here is from genome assembly GCF_943737965.1 of Phodopus roborovskii. NCBI lineage: Eukaryota > Metazoa > Chordata > Mammalia > Rodentia > Cricetidae > Phodopus > Phodopus roborovskii. Next base: position 33,426,899 of record NW_026126469.1, read on the forward strand.
GCAAGCCACAGCTTTGTGACAATACATATTTTAGTAGAAATGGGTTAATAATTAAGAGAGAGCTAGCCAATAAGAAGCCTGAGTCATCAGCCAAACAGTTTATAATTCATATAAGCCTCAGTGTTTTTATTTGGGACAAAACGGCTATGGGACTGGGCAGGACAGAAACTCCATCTGCAGTAAAGTCTTTTGAAGTAATAAAATGTGAAACAAATTGGTTATTGAGAAGCAGGTGGTTTTCTACACAAGCATTGAATTCTTTTTTTCCTGCTGCTTTGCTGGGAGACAGGTAAGAGCCTCGACTAATAGTAGTGTCTAAGCCACATAGAACCAAAACTCTAAGGCCTCCCATTAGAACTATTATGAACTCATTTTTATTGTTTGCATTACAACCATCATCAGTGACTAATTATTATCTTTGGCACTAATGATGAGTGTTAAAGAAAATAATAAGGTAAAAGGCTAAGGTAAGGTATGAAAGCTTTTGAGAAGTCTTAAAAGATGTTAGGAGCTAGCATTTCCTGGGAGCTTAATATGTGGCAGGCAATGCTCTAACAGCATTAGTGTTGTAATAATAGTATAAAGCAGAGCTTAATCCTGAAATTTCTAATAAGGAAATCAAAGAAGAAGAAACAGCCTAATCACACAGTTGGTAGGCTTGTGGTTTTGGGACAGGCAGCTTTGCTCACCAGTTAGAACACAATCACTTCTAAACTTTTTTTTTTTTTGCCCCACCTTCCTGTATTTTACGGTATCTTCTATGTGATGCAAATTATTATTTCTGATTTTTTGGAAATATGAATGAATATTCTATAAAAAGTAACACTGCGTCAAAACCTATGATGAAAAATAAGAAGGTAACATTTTTAAAGAGCTAGTGGCATGTATAGAGGACTTGGGTCAGACTCACCCTTCCCATCTTATAGTACATTGGGGTGTGGTCAGAGATGAAAATATGTTGGTGGATGCCATGTTCAAGCTGTGGGCCCAAGGTCTGCTTTATTGTTTTGACCAAAACCAGGGATGGGAAAATTTACAATGATTTGATCAGTGGCCATATTTTTTGAACTAGTGATTTGAAACTGATCAAATACTGGCTGCTAAAACATGTATATCTCTGGCCTGAAACACGCATGCTAAACAATCCTGTGAAACTCACAAATCATTGATGTTCAATCCAGAGAAGTGAAGTTATCCTTTTGGTATATGGAGGGTGTAGGAAAAATGATTCTTAGCTAGATGTGCAGCTATAAACTTCTCCACTCTCCACTGAGCTGGGAGGAAAACAAGGTCAGCCTGGTTACAAAACAAAACTGTCAATTGTCAAAAAAGAAAAAAAAATTCAGTCATTAGTAACCTACTTATTTCCCTCAACTTCGAAGGAAAATGATTATCTGCTTTACACCCATGTCTACCTACTGCTCACTGCTGTTCTGTCTTTTTCACAACGTTTTTTACAACACTGTGTCCCAAAGTCATCTTTTCTTTCCTTAGAAAACAAAAACACCTTCCAGGTGTTTTGAGTGTCAACTAGTATTTTATGCAATGCTCCCCTCCCTGTTCCCTTTCCTCCCCTTTGGCATCCTTTCTTACTCCCAGTTCAGTATTAGCTCGCCGTCTCTGGAGGAGAACATGATAAGTACAAGGGCCGAACAGAAAACTGTCTTTGTCTGAAAGGCCCTATGGTTCCTTTGAGAAATAGCAATCATGAATGTACCATCTTCCCACAGATCCAGAAGGGACAATATTCCCTAGACTGAAGATGGAGAGAAATCGAAGAGGTAGACAGAGTATGTGGGATGTGAAGATGATGGCTGGAGAATGAAGCCTGTCAGGAATGAGGACTGTGAGGTAGGGAGCATTGTGTATGGAATTGTCTACAAAGTGCAGTCTGTCTCTAACCTACCACAGACTATGCTGCTCACCTTTGGTGAGGATTTCCCTTTGTGCAGACTAAGACTTTGCCTGGGTGGGGGTATGTGTCATAAGCAAGCCTTTGCTGAAAAACAACCTCTGTCTGTCCACATTGTGTGAATAAGCCCATCTTTCACAGTTTTCGGCATCTATGGAAGGCCGAGTCTTTGAAAACCCATCAGATGAGGGAAATGAGGAGACTGAATATAAGCAACTCAAGGTTCCCAATAGTCTGTTGTGGAGTATCCACCAGGGAAGAGTAGCTGGGAGCGGGCTTTAGTCAACAGAAAGTCTATTAACTAGCCAGAGACTATGCTGGGTATTCTTCATCTCAGTGTAGTTCCTAGTCTTCCTCGGGGTGAGCCTTTAAGCGCAAAAACCATATTCTGGGGGTGACACGCTCCAGTTAACAAGAACAGTTAGCCAAAAGACAAACCACAAAAGACACAAAGAAAGGTTAGTACATTTAGAGACTTTCCAAGAACTTTGATGTATTAGGTCTTTGTTTTCATTTTGGCTAAGTTTTATGGCCTGAATTTTACTTCCATCATAGTGTCAGCAATCCTAAATTCTTAAGACCTGTTATAGCTCCCAAAATGCAAATGACACAAAGCCCATACAATTGTTAGCTTATTTATTTATTTACTCATTTACTCACTTGTTTGTCTTACAGAGCCCAGCCTGGCCTTGAGTTTACTATGCAGCTAGATGATACTGATCTTAAAGTAATGATGCTCTTGCGTCTACCACCTGAGTTCTGGGATTATAGGTGTGTGACACCACAGCAGACCTGCCATTTCTTTTAATCAAAGTAGATATCTCATTTGATAACTCTATCCCTTTTTTTCTCTATAACCTCAGCTCTCTGTGCTAGTTAGTTTTAATGCCAATTTGATTGGATTAAGAAACACATGGGAGATTAGTGGAACATACTTCTGACTGTGTCTGTGCCAATGTTTCCAGAGATGATTGGAACACAAGGGCTCTGGATTAGTTAATTGTTCGATCCCTTAATGGATCAATAGTATTAATTAATTGGGAGTTGGTAAATAGTAGGGAGTATGGCTCCATTGGAGGCAGCAGGATATAGAGTGTGGGGTATCCTTTGTACCTATTTTTGCTCCAACTTCTTCCTGTATTACTCTTTCTTGGCTTTTTGGCTACCATGATATGAGCAGCTCTGGTCTACTGTGCCCACTTACCATTATGGACTAATATCTCTGAACCCATAAATGAAAGGAGCCTTTCTCCATGTAATTTTTTTTCCTATGAGGTGTTATATCACATCAAATTGAAGGTGATTAGTATTCCCTCTGGGCATTTCATCTTAGTCTTACTCTCTTGTTTTTTGCTGCACATTCTTCAAATGTTGATGTTATTTGTCTTCCTTCTACCATTTTTCCTTTTACATATTTTTGAAGGGAGTGATTAATAACACTGACCATCATTTTATAGCTTAATGATATTCAAGTCTATCTTATGATTCCAGGCCAGTTCTAAGGTTCAGATCTATACATCAAAGTGCCCAGAGATCACATTCTCTTTGGCATAACACATATGCTTTAATGCAATTGAGCTTATAATATTTCTTCACCCACAACTTTTTCAACCCCTGTCTTTCCAACTTTCCACTCCTGGAATCAGACAATCATCCTTTAAGGTTTTTTAGCTCTCATATCCAATTGAATTTCTAATGCATGTTCTTCATCAATAGAATTCTGATCCTTATTTTTTCTTCAAGGGGTCACTATTATAAATACTGTACTGGAATTTCTACTCGCAGTGTTTAAAATTCTCAGAAAGATGATCTTATTATACTATATTCCATGCAGACTGGGAAATAAAAATGTAAAATTTTAGCAAGTCCTACATGGAGCATTCTGAGGTCAGAGGTTAGGGTGGATTGGTAGCTAAGATTTTCCTTGGAGCCAAGGCTTTCCATCTGTGTTTAAACTCTGTCGTATTATGCAGATTATGAGAGCAAGCTGCAGCCTCCATCAGGCTCTATGCCCCCACTTCTTGGGCATATCTTGTAAGCAATGTTCTGTGCTACAATTATGTTAAATAAGGGGGAATAATTTGAAAGTATCAATATGCTTTAATTTTTGCAATTTAGAGTACTTGGAGATATCCATTTGCTTCAAGGGGAGCTTATGGTATTGAATTACATAAATTATATCAGTATTGCATAGAAAAAGAACCACTTTTGATTTTCAAAATCAAAAGATTTTAAGTAAAACAATAGTTTGGAAGATAGTGGTTCATAGAAAATGATAATAAAAGTCCCTTAAGGGTGTTGAAAAAGAATGGCACTTAGAGAACCCAGAATTTAATACTCCTTCTCCACTGTAAAATGACTATACTCTTTGACTCACACCATAAGGCTCTCTTCACGGTTTCCTCTTCCTCTGAGACACACAGCTAGTGAACAGTCTTCAGCTTCCCTGGGGATTTAGGTAGTCACACTAACGAGTCCTAGTTGATGACACTACAGAGGCAATGGTTTGTGCAATAGTGCCTGACCTATTTCATAGCAGCCTTGTTGTGGGGTTTCGATCGGTTTAGCCAATGATCTTTGGGGCAGCAAGCCCTAGGGCGTGGTCTTTGTCTGCCTGTGTGACCGCATATAAGCTGACGGATAGGATCTCTCATGCTCTTATGCTCTCTTAGGTGGTTGCAGTGGAGCAGGTGGTTTGCTGCTGGTACTCTTTACCCCTGGGCGGTACAACTGGGTAAGGGCAGCTGTGCCAGTAATGGTGTCTAACCTGTTTTGTATCAGTGAGTGTTTACCCAAATTTATACCTAAATAAGTCCATGAGAACCTTTAGCAGACTCTCATGGATTCAGGCAACACCTTATATGTAGGCCTCTGCAAGGGTTAAGAGAAAACCAGAATGACACACCACGGAAGGAGCCTTGTCTCTGTAAGACAAACTAGACAGACATGTGGCCAGGAATGTTGGTCCTGAACAGGAACAATGTGAATTAAACCCAAGTGCTGTGTTCTATAAAGCCACATAAAGGTATGGCAGGTATAGTTGTTAGAGCAATGAACATCCTTTTAACTAATATAAAGACATGATTCAAAGTGTATGCCAGCCTCCTACTGCCTTCGAAGGATTGTGAAAGTACTGGTGAGGGAGAGAAAGGGGAAAGGCAGAAGAATAGTGCCAGGGACAAATTCTTATCATCCTTCTGCAAGCTTTGATTTGGACTGACTACATTGAAGCAACTTAAGGCTCTGCTAATTAAGGAGAACTAGAGCAAGATTTCAGATGTTCTCCTTTCCTCCCCCTTGTTTTCTCCTACTTCTCTCTCCATTCCCTACCACCCCCACTTCCCCTGTGCTCTGGGGGACTTGTCCCTTACCAGTTCTGTGAGGGACTTTATATAAATCTCTTAGAATACACCTTGTATCCTAGTTCCTCTGGTGGTATGAATTATAGGCTGGTGATCAATTGCTCTAGGTCTAAAATCCATATACGAGTGAGTACATACTGTGTTCCTCTTTTTGTGACTGGGTTACCTCATTCAGGATAGTTTCTTCAAGTGCCACCCACTTGCCTGCGAATTTCAAGATTATTTTTTTTCTGCAGAGTAGTATTCCATTGTGTAGATGTGCCACATCTTCCTTAACCATTCTTCAACTGAGGGCATCTAGGTTGCTTCCAGGTTCTTGCTATTACAAATAGTGCTGCTATGAACATAGTTGAACAGATGTCTTTGTTGCATGGATGTGAATCCTTTGGGTATATACCTAAGTGGGGGATTGCCGGGTCCTGTGGTAAACTAATTCCCATTTTCCTGAGGAACGGCCATACTGATCTCCAAAATGGCTGTATGAGTTTGCACTCCCACCAGCAGTGGAGGAGTGTTCCCCTTTCTCCACATCTTCTCCAACACAAGTCATCATTGGTGTTTCTAATTTTAGCCATTCTGGCAGGAGTAAGATGGTATCTCAAAGTTGTTTTGATTTGCATTTCCCTGATAGCTAAGGATGTTGAGCATTTTCTTAAGTGTCTTTCAGCCTTTTTGATTTTCTCTATTGAGAATTCTTTCTCCAGTTCTGTACCCCATTTTTAAAATAGGGTTATTTGGTGTTCACATGATCTGTCAGACCTACATGACCCCAACTGGATGGCATTCCCCTACATATGGAATCGGGTGGGGGGTGGGAGGGGAGGGTGGTTAGAGTGCATGTGAGAGGGCAGAGAGGGTAAAAGGGAGGGAAAGAGGATGGCAGAAGGGAGGGAGGAAGGGAGGGAGGGAGGGGGAACAAGGATCGACATGTAAAATAATAAATTAAATTAAAAAAAATGCTTTGACTCCAAAATTTAAGTTCAAGGACAAGTTACTGGGGAAAAGGATTTCTATTTTTGTTTCCACAGAAAATGAAAAGATGTGGATTCCTTCCAGACTAATGTGGGTTGATCAAGCCACATTAGTCTGGAGTACCAGGTGATCCTACATTCAAAACAGCTGGACAAAGCAGCCTTACAGACTACAGACAGGATTTCTGAATCTTCTTCGAATCCCCCATGACAGCGCCCCTTACCAGCAGGTAGTAGTTTGGAAAGGACAACGCCAAAATTCCCAAATATTGTATGTAAATGTTTGTTTTCATTTAAATGGACTTGGTTATATAAAATAAAGAAAAAAAATTAAAAAAAAAATTTGGAATTAGCAGGCCCTATTTAAAAACAAAAAAAGATTTCAGATGTTTTCCTCCATTCTTAAGTTTGGAATCTGGATCTTTTCTCATGCTCTTGAAGTAGAACCCAGCACTCCTGAAAAGGCAGGCTTGGGAACTTTCCAATATATGGGGGTATTTCTGTGAAAAAAAAAGAAAAAGAAAAAGAAAAAAAAAAGGTGAAGAGGCTTGAGATAAAGGCTCTGGGGCTACTAGCCTCATGTATGTGTACATGTTACACACGATTTTTGTAGCTGTAATAGAACACCATGACCAAAAGCAACTTGTGGAGGAAAAGAGTTTATTAGGCTTACATATCCCAGGCCACAGTTCATTGAGAGAAGCCATGGTAGAAACTCAAGTCAGGATTCTGAAGGCAAGAACTGAAGCAGAATCCACTGGGTCTCCAGTGGCTTTCTCTGCTCGTGTATACAACTCGGGACCACCTGCCCTGGGCTGTCATCACCCACAGTAAGTCAGGCCCTTCTATATCAATCATTGATGAAGAAAATGGTTAACAGGCTTGCACATAATCCCATCTGGTGGGGGCATTTTTCTGGATTGAGGTTTCCTTTATCCAATTGACCTTAGTTTGTGTTAAGTTGACAAAAGACTAACCAGGACAGTGTGTATTGTGTGTAAATGTGTGTGTATGTGTGTATGTGTATGTATATGGGGACTGTTTATCTAGAGAAGCGAGAGATGTGCTTAGTCACTCAAGGAAGGACATTGAGTGTCATTTCCAACCCCTTAAACAGACCAACTCTCTTGTTTTATGAGTGCCCCAATGTCAGCCTCAAACATCAGGATAATAAGTTCAGTGGTGAATGACAGATCTTGCTCTTGAGACAGAAGCAGCAGACTCCTGTCTGGAGATTACACAAGCCACTCATCTTCTTGGATTTGAGTGATAAGAACTGAAAGGGGCAGAAATAGGAAAAAAAAAGTCAGGTTATGGTGGTGGCTCGTGCCTGTAGTCATGGTATGGGCTGAAGCAGGAGGCATGCCTCAAGTTCTAGGTTAGCTGAGATACAGAGAGAGCTCTAAGTTAGCTTAAGCTATAGGGTAAAAGAAGGAGAGGAACAGAGAGAGGAGAGAGAGCTGAAAGATGCCAAATCCAGTCAACAAAAGGAGATTTTAAAACTAAATAGGTAGGGAATTACATTCCAAGAGACTCAGCATTCAAGTGAATAGAGGTTTAAATTTTCTGCATTACAGTCACAATTCAAAAGGAAGGTCAGGCATGTTCTAGAAATGGAAGGAGCAACATACTGTTGATAGTCTGAGTATCTCTTAGCAAATCATCTGCTTTCTGTTTTCACTTCTGATTTTCATTGCTATTTCCAATGCATTATATTTACACAGTTTAATGAGATTTTGTATTCTGCTTTCATACATAAATACATCATGTATTGTTCACATCCATTCATTCTTCATCTATCTTCTTTGTGCCTCAACTCTTTCCTCCTTACCTATGCCCACTTCCCAATCTGTAAAAAATTCCCTCTTTCCTCAAACAACATCAACCCTTTTTGTAGGGTAAAAACAGAGCTCACTTAAAGAATTTTTTCTGGGGGTGGGGAGGGGTGGGTGAGGGGAGAGTTTCGAGATAGGGTTTCTTTGTGGTTTTGGAGGCTGTCCTGGAACTAGCTCTTGTAAACCAGTGTGGTCTAGAACTCACAAAGATCATCTTGCCTCTGCCTCCCGAGTGCTGGGATTAAAGGCATGCACCATCACTGCTCTGCGTTCACTTAAACATTTTTGAAAACTCTCCAGTCCCTGAGATTGGAAACCCATCAATCTGTGACCCCAAAATTCCACCAATCCCTGGGCTCGTCCCAAGCTCAGGACTTGAAATCCCAGTAATCCCCACCTTGAAAATCTCCACTCTGGAAAACTCTGCCCTCGAGGAACTCTATATAAGCCTGCTTCCCACCCAATTCTTTGTTGCTTCTTGCCCACCCTCTCAGGTCTTTCTCAGTAAGTCTCTTGCATGAGGTTGTCACGGAATGTGACTTGGAGGTATTCCTTGGCTCTCAACTGCCTTTCCCTTCAGAGTTACAACACATGCACTGGAGGAACCTTCCCCTCGGGAGCTGCTGTACTTGCACTAGGGAAACCCTTCCCTCCAAGCCATAAGGCTTGCACCTTCTACTGAGGCAAAAGACAGCCTCCCTCCCCTCAGTCCTTTCTTTGCTTCCTTCCTCCTCTTCCTTCCTTCACTCTTGTTATCCTCAACATTGAACCCAGGATCTCATACATGTCATGGCAGGACTCTACCTAAGACCTGTATCCTCAGCTCCACCGAGTTTTCAGGATAGGGAGATGTTAGTATTGTTACTTTGCATTCACACAGGACTTTTATTCAGGTATGGAATATGAATCTGTCAAAAGAGTCTATCTTATTGCTAAGAGAAGCTATTTGATTTACAATAATATAAATTCAAAGAAAACAAAAAGAGGCAAACAATAATAACAAAACAAATCCACTAACTTAAGCCAGGCTAGCCTTTAATCCTAGCACTTGGGAGGTAGATGCAGATGGATCTCTGAGTTTAAGGCCAGCCTTGTCTAGAGAAAAACCTTGCTTCAAATTAGAACAACCCCCCCCAGTGTAACCAAATAGGAAACAGGAAATGTTAATATTTCCTGAACAATAAATCCTAATATAATTTGATTTGGCTTGAAATGATTATCAATCTTAAAACAGTCAAGACCACAGGTGCTGGCGAGAAGCGAAATATATCTGCCCAGTGACCAACAGTGACTTCAAAGTGTCTCTCTGCATCCTGCATTTGACAAGAAGGTTTAGATGCAAATTATGATTTGGGTATTAAAACAGCATGTTTAGACTGATTAATGAGCAAGTGATGTCTCAGTTAATTTTTAATAAAGTGTGTGTGTTTAGATTAGTGCTTCTAAATTCTCTTGAGAGCTCTTATAAATATGAATGGTGTGTCTGAGGATCGAGGACTTCCTAGACAACAGAACATGAACATATTACCCAGCTCCTCCTCCTTCAGGATCTTGTCTCTGCTTTGCAAATGTTCCCATCATCCTTTCTCACATCTCAGGGGATAATCCAACCCCACTGAGCAGACCCCATCTGTACAAATGCACCATGCTTCCTCAAATTCTGCACCCAACCTGCATATCTGCTTAGCCTGCTCTTCCACTCTCCAGGACAGTTTTCATGCCTTACTCTTCATACTTCAAGACTGCATTCAGACATTTGCTACTCTAGGAAAATATTTCTGACTCTGTACAAATTCCACCATGTACCCTGTGCTTGTCTCTGGCACTGCATTTACAGTGAAGTCTTATATTTTTACTTGCATAGATTCAACAACACACAAACAAAAGCAAACATATTTCTCATGCAGCATGGCCCCTCCATGGGAGCCAAATTCTTCATCTGGTGCTTAGCTGAGGAAATTATGATCTGTTTCCATGCTTCGGGTGTGTGATCACACTGCATGTGAGAGCCGTACTGAGTCATTGCAGTTTATTTTATAGAGTTGCAGGACTCCGTTTGCAAAAACCAGGATGCATCCTGTTTTAAACAGGATGAAATATGATACAGGAAATCAAGTACTACACACTTCTGAGAGTTTCAAAGGTTGACTGTTGAATCTTTCACTAGTTCCAGAGCCCAGGCTGCTGCTCTTTCTTACAGAGATGTGATTAAGAGTCCATTTCTAAGAGTGCAGTTCCTATAGGGAACAGAGGAAATCCAGAGTGAGTCAAGTCATGAGTCTAAATGTACCATGGACATGGACACGCACGTGATAAGACCAAGGCCTTGGGCCCATAGCAAATTTCCCACGTTTTTCCGATAAGGGCCAAGCTCATGAGGGATGGTGAAACTTTCTTCAGAATCCTAGTGTGAGTGAGTGATCAGTGTATATAAACACTAGCAACAGCAGCTGCCTCTTCCCAGATGTTTACACTCTAAGACTGCTTGTACAGGGTCCTCTTATGGAAACTAGCCAACACCCAACCTGTACTGTACCAAATGAACATGCTAAGGTTTGTTGCATGGTATAGTAGGTGCCACTCCATCAGAGCATGCATACCCCACTTGACTCGAGTATACTGCCACTTCTAGTCAGGGTTCTAGGATTCTCAACAGTTCATATTGAGAAGTCACTGAGTGGTTTAAGTAGAGGAATTATTTGATGAGTTTTACATTTATAATGATTATTTTCATTGCCATGTGAAATGAGGTTTTGAGGCAAGGAAATGTATGTTAAGGAGGAAACCTGTTAGGAAATAAATTATGTGGGCCCAGACAATGTATGGGGTGTCTTACATTGGAAAAGGATGGAGAGAGCTGGCAGGGTCAAGCAGAGTTAGTGATTGGTTATTTTGGCAGGAGTGGGAGGTAAGGGAACCACTGAAGGGGAGTGCTTAGGAGGCTCTGGCTGGAACACGGGGAAGGGTACTGGTACCATTTACTGTGACAGGAAACCCTAGGGGCCAAGTGGTATTTGAATAAGGCAAATGACCGAAAACCTGTCCTTTGTGCTTTTCTTGAGTCAACAGATGACTTTGACTTTCTCTAACTCAGTGCTTCTTAGCCATGAACAGTCTCTCAACTTTCCCAGAGGGGACCTTTGGCAATGTCTGAATACATCTTGTCACCATTTCAAAGGTGGGTGGGTGGCTTTGCCCTTGGCATCTATTAGGTAAAAACCTGGGATACTCCTAAGTACCCCACAATGCACAGGAATATCACCTGAAACAAAGAATTACATGGCACAAAGTGTCAAAAGGACTGGTGTTGAAAAATGTGCTCTAATTACTTCCTCCTCTCACTTTTGTCTGCCATAATATTCTTATGTCAATAAATCAGAGCTCTTGAGGATTTGAACCTGCTCAGAATTTAATCTACATCAGTCTTCTTCCTCTTTGGTAGGGCTCTCCCCCCCCTCCCCGAGTCTCTCATTACATGTTAATCATTCTCTCCCCTCATGCATTAGTAATGGACCTCAGAGACTCAGGCTGGCCTTTAAGTCCCCCTATGAGAACATAAGGGAAGAAATTTTTAGATGTCACAGTTCCACTTTTTTCTTACTTAATTTCACACTTCTAAATTTGGAATTAAAATTTCATTCCATTTAGACAATGCTTCAAAAGAGTGATAAATGTTATTCTAATATATTTTGAACCTTGGTGGGTAGAATGCTGACTTTATTGAAATAATTAAATTTTGACTTACTTTTCTTTTCAAAAATACATGGCAACTAAATAGCCCATGGTTTTTAAGAAATATTAAGTTAGCCAGTTACTCCAGAGCTTGGAGGGTAGTTCTTAGTGATTCTTAGAGTATCTCAACCTTCCTATAGGTGACTTTTTGCAATGTCTGAATACATTATTTCATTGTCACTACTTCAAAAGTGGGTAGGTATTTCAGGTGGGCCAGCCTGGAACAAAGCAACCTCCCCTCCCCCCAAGAAATCCCAAACCAAACAATAATGCCCAAAACAAAAACAAATGAAAATTTGTCCTTCAAATTAACTTTTTAGAAAATATCAGACTTTCCTTTACTTTTGAGAAACTTATTAAATCTCAAATTGTTGCGGAAATGTAAATATGTTATAATTTAATAATTAGCATAAGTAAGAACTTGTCACAGTCAAGGTCTGTATTTAGTATCCAGCCCATACATTGGTGGACATAACAGGTTAAATGAGTTTGTCACCCAGGGTAAACTCAGTTTAAGTTTCCAACAAATCTTACTGAGTGCATACTATTCCTGGCTGCTGCTCTTGGGAAATGTATCAGTAGACAAATTATACCCAGTCTCTCCCCTCATGGAGCTTGCACCACAAAGCCAGATCTCCCATACAGATGATCATATTAAGGAGATTTCATTACTAAATCACAGGGTAATGGAGCAAAGTGGAAACCCCCTACTATTTATAAGCTAATCGATAGTGATTTCCATCAGAAAGTAGTAATTAATGAAAGCTGAGTAAGTTAGCTGTGCCCAGTGTGGAGGGAAGGGACACTCCTGGCAGAGCATATGCAACACCCTCAGGCAAAGCTTGCCTTATTTACTCAGGAAACACGCAGAAGGACTTGAGATTTAACACTTCATGTTTGAGAAGCCATTGAATAGCTTAAGTAGAGGAATTATTTGATGAGATTAATATTTAAAATGATTTTTTACTGCCATCTGAAAATGGGTGGAGGTTAAAGGAAAGGAAGGCTAGGGAGGAAACCTCTTAGAAAATAGATTATGAGGGTCCAGGCACGAGACAAGGATGACTGAAATTGCAAAAGGATAGAAAGGGGTGGCAGGGCCAAGTAGATTTAGTGACTGACTGTTTTGGCGGGAGTGGGAGGTAAAGGAGAAGGAACTGATTAGGACGGCTCTGGCTGGAACATGGGAAGGGGGTTGGTACCATGTTCTGTGACAGGGAACCATAGGGGACAGGCAATTTTTGTTCAGGTTAGCTATAGATAATACATTTATTTGAGAGTACCTCATATTAAAAAGTCTTAAAACACATTCAGGTGTGGTACACAGAGCTACTGTAAACATTTGGAAGTATGCATGTTCAACTTAGAAGAATAGTCTGAGTTAAAGAAAGGATATTGAAGACTGTCTATAGATGGCATTTGAAGAAATGAGAGAAGGTGAGATCTCCTTGGAAGAGAAAGTGGAGAGAGCTCCCTGCAGGCTGAAGGCATGAGAAAGGACAAATGGGAGGCTGAGCAGAGAGGAAGTTTGCAAAGAAGCCCAATAGATGTTACAAGATAAACAAGGGAAGTATGTGTATGCATATGTCCCTTTTTGCCAAGGAGGAACACGATTCCTAGAATTCCCTCAACAGATCTCTGCTCATATCTTGGACGAGAAGATAAAAGGAGGATAGGAGAGAATGAGTGTAGCTGGAGATTTGGTAGAAGAGTATGGGAAACTGCCGTTGTGCAATGCAACTGAGACTATTACTCAACAATATCAGGGAAAGGAGGCACAGTAAGGGGGCAGAAGTGCTTAAGGGGACTGAATTGATTGAACCATACAGTAAAAGCAGTGGAAGCCATGGCCAGGGCCTTAGGCAGAATTGCCAGAAGTTATCATGTGGAAATAGCTAGAGATAACAAGGGATCTGAAAAGAGAGTAAAGTGAAAGCTGCAAGGAAACTGTCTCTCTGTGGACTTGTATGATCTCCGGACTTACCTTCCCTGCTTTATCCACTAACACATTATTAAGAACTTAGCATAGATAGCACAATGTCAGTGGTAACCAACACAATGGCCAAATGAAGTATAAGAACATGGCGAGAAAAGAAAACATTTAACTGGGTGACTTTACTTTCCATTCTGTATTTCCAAAACACACATCTAATAAAGGGGTAATTTAAAAGTGAGGAAATCAATACTAAGACCGCAAACTAAAACAATGGACAAAGGTCTTCCAGGCATTTCTCAAAAGCAGGTATACAAATGGTTAAACTCATATGAAAAACAAACAAACAAACAAAAACTCATTCTGCATTATCACACCAGTTAGAGGATACAGTCACAAAGACAAGTGTCAGCAAGGATGTGAGGACAAGGTAAATTTTCACACTATTAGTATGAATGTAGATCTGTAAAGTCATCGTGGAAAACAGTTGGATGCTCCTAAAAGATAGAATTACCATTAGAACATTGAGCCCTGAAGCAATGTAGAGAGTACATTTCAATAAATGGTAAGAAATCAAAGTGAATATGTGGATTAGTTTGATCCAGCCACTCAACCTCGAGTGTATATCAAAATGTTACATGAGACCCCCATAAAAGATACAATTATGATTTAGTTAAACATAAAAACAATTAAAAAAGAGTTTATGGTGAGATAAAGCCAAGATGAGATATATAGGAATGTAATGCTTCCTTGATCAATTTCGAGCTTACTTATTTCTTGGGTACTGGGGCTGACTTGTCTTATTAAAATGGTTACTTTCCACAGGCTCAGAGGAGAACACACTCTGTCCTGCCCTTTCCAATGTCTGTCCCTGAAAGGGAGACCTGTTTACAAGAAACTTACACAATAGAAGAGTTGGGGGTGGAAATATGTTTTAAAGCTTTGTCAACAGAAGTCCTTATCCAATTAAGGACTGCAGAACACCCTGGTGAAGATAGTATCTATCAGGAGCAGTCCAGCTGGTCACGCCCATGAACTGCTTTCTTGTCCTTAAAGGATATTTTGTACTTGTAGTTAAAGAGGGACCTGAATACTTGTGGAAATTTCATTCCTGATTAAAAATTCCATTTGTCTCTGAGCAGAGCTTGTTTTAATAAAATGAAAGGGAATGAACCTACCTAGTGCTTTGCCACTTTCAGATGAGTCACAGTGAATTGGATCTTCACATTTTTTGCTCAGTCTTATTTAGTCTGCTTAGTCATGCACTATTCCCAAAGTTATAAGTATACTGAAATTAATTTTACAAATGTGAAGATTCAAAACTTCATCTTTTTGTTTTAAATTGAGTACAAATAAGCAAGCTATCTTATCTCATATTTAGTAACTTACCCAAATCTGAATTTTTTGTGTAATTATTTGACAGTTCTTCTTCTTCTTCTTTTTAACTTTCTTGCACTTCATTGTTGCAGATGACAGAGTTATATTCAATATTTCTATAAAACATTTTTATTCTAAAAGTCATTTTTGGTGAACCTTAAAACCACCAAAACAGCTCTTTTATCTTTCCTCAGAAAAAATTTGAAAGTTAATTTGTTTGAAATCACAAAGGGACCAAAATATTAGAACAAATAAAAAGAAGAAAATTATATTAAGATTGCTTTTGATATATTTTCTCAGTGTGGACAATTCTTCCTTCAGTTGAGAGGCGATGAGAAAAAAATATGGTAAGTGAAAACACCTACAGCTAAGGCTATTCTCCTCACTAAATTATAGCTAGCTCTACTCACTTGCTTTTGAAATTCAGACTAAGGAAATTTCAATGATTTTCATTGCATGAAATAAATTCTATTTCTGAACTTTATTCTGTTTATGAATGGGAAAATGAAAGGAATGAAGAAGAAGGAAAAAAAAAAAAAAAAAAAAAAAAAAAAGCATGGGAGACAAAATGCTAACTCAACCCAAATGGAGGAAGTAGTATGTGAGACCTATCCTAGAGAACCACACTGGAGTTAATTAGAATAGATCTAATGCATGCATTTGGGTAGCCATACACAGAGGACAAACAGAAGGCGAAGTGTCGAGCTGGTCTAAATGGGAAAGAGAAATTAGCCCCTGGAAGGAAGGGGATGGGGAGGAACAGGAAACAGGAAGTTGGAGGAGGAAGTCAGAGATAACTGAAGGGACAGGAAGAAAAGTGCAGACAGGTTTATGGGTGCAAAATGTATGCAAGAGAATACTTGGATATAACCTTGGCTGGCAAACATCTACGCATGTGACTTCATGGGCTGTCTATTTTAAGAAAATCCGTGTTAAAGGAAGTGGGGAAAAGACATGGAAACAGAGGCAGAAAGAGGCAACAAGGAGAGAAATCCACCAACAAAAATTTGTAACACATGTCAAAACCCAGTTAAACTGATGGGGAAAGGGAAACACCCCATGCTTTAAAGAAGGGGGTGTGAGTAAGACAGGCTAGGTATCTGACTAAATTTTATTTTAAGTCTATTTGTACAAGCTGCTTGCCAAACTCTGTGCTTCCCCTATAAGACAGGTTGTGCAGTGAAAGATCATTTCCTCTTAAAAATCATGCAAGCAACTTAAAAACAAAATAACAACATTCATGGTTTGATCAAGCCAGACCACCTGAAACAGAGTACCAGGTGATCCTACATTCAAAACAGCTGGACAAAGCAGCCTGACAGACTATAGCCAGGATTTCTGAATCCTCTTCGAATCCTCCATGACAGCGCCCCTTACCAGCAGGAAGTAGTTTGGAAAGAACAAGGCCCAAAATCCCAATAAATGTTTGTTTTCACTTAAATGGACTTGGTTATATAAAACAAACAAACAAAACAAAACAAACAAACAAAAAAAAAACCAACCAAACAAAAAAACCCAAAATAACAACATTCAGAGATACCATCTAAGATTCTAACCAGAATTATATGTGTGAAAGGACCTTATTCTTACTGGCTTTTTACCTAGACTTTAGTGACTAAAAACTCATCCCTGACAGAAGGTAAAGAAATAAAAAGTTTATAAATCTCTAGTATAACTGTATGATATGTATACCTATATATTTGATATCCTATATATGTATACACACATATCTATTCCCCAACAAATATCGGTGTGTATACACATTCGTACTATATTGCCGCAGCATCTGATAAAAAATTTGGGAAATAGAAGACAAACATGGATGTTCTCGAGCAATAAAGGTCAGAGTTTCACATAGTGGAACATGAACTGTTTGGATTGAGGGAGAGGCTTGGTGGGGTGGTAGTCAGGGCAGATCCCTAATTTTGATGAATACAGTCTGTCATTTTATTATTAGAGGTACCAGTCAGAGGGTGTGAGGTATGGTTTAATGTACCTGGCTGATAGATCAGTGCATTTCCTGCTACACATGGCCAGTCCTTTAACAGTCAGAATTCAAGGCTTCGGTGAAGTCTGGAGGGCATGACCTAACACCTGGAGACCAGACAACCATCCAGACTCTACGATCCCAAGTAATGTTAGGCAAGTCAGTCCTCTCAGTTTCTGGTTCCTTTGCAATGAGTTGGTGCAGTGTTTTGGTTTTCTTTTTTTTTCTGCATTAATTTATTGAATATAAGGCTGCTGCCAAGTCTATTCAATAATATTTGTAGCTGCAGCAGCAATGACACTTGTTAAGTGCCAAGATAAGTATTTTTGTTCATTCCTGCATTTCTGTTTCTTATCAGTTCTCATTCAGAGACAAAAGTATTAGTTCAGAACAGGAAACCAAACAAGATCATATACCTAGCAGGTAACATAGACTCCATTCACTAAGGCTTACCAGTATTTAGGTGCCTGTTCTTAGTCTTTATAATAAGGAATCTCTAGCTTCTTATTGTCATAATTCTCAAATGCAAAGAATGAAGTCACGTTCCGAATCCATAGACATGCCACAATTCTTGGAAGAGCAATCTCTTGCAAAAGCTCAAGTTTGGGAATCCCCTCTCTGTCTCCCAACCCTACACTCAAACATTACAGAACTAAGTGGTTTTCAGGCTTCTTTTCATTACTAATCTAAGTTTTGGGGATCCTGCTGTTGAGAAAGGAGAACACTTCTGTTGTGATGGAAACCACTCGTGAGTGAAGCCAGTAAATTTCATTGATTTTCCTGTTGTTTTCTGACCGTGTATGTGAACTTACTAACCACCAGCTTCTCTTTGTCTCCTCCAATAACTCATCATCTTCAGAGACGCCTCTGATCAGAGACTTCATTAAGTCAGCTCCAATTTGTCTTCTGATCATAACTCTGAGATAGCATATTGAAAATGCCAGCTGGGTCACCGATGGTGTGCCTCTAATTGGACTGCCATAGGCACGATTCCATGAATATTGCTCTAACAACAAATAACCATGTCACTGATGGCTCTGATCCAATTACAGCCTGCAAATCAAGCAATTATTGTCTTTGTATTTGGAAAATATAAGTTGACTGAGGATTGCTTTTAGTGAGACTGGCACCCCATTTTGATGTTCTGATATCTGAAAGATGTGTCACAGCTTTCATCAGGATATTGGCCTATGAGAATATCCTTCTGCAACAATTAGTGGAAAGAATACATCATTGGAATCGGGCTAGTACCTGGTCAAACTTTCATGTATTTCTTTTCCTATCCTAGATAACAGCAGGGGAAAAACGGAGCATCTAAAAATAGGAAGAAGCTTTGACTAAAGGAAAAGATTGGAGAGTTCTCTTGGAAGCTGTCCTTAGATGCTTGGACAGTCCCTCAGGGCTAAAATGTAACTCATGGAGGAAAAAGGATGGCCAAACATTTCACTAAATTGCCTGAGAAGGCATTCTGTTTTCTCTTTGTTTGTTTGGTCTTTTTTGTAGCACATGATATATGCTTATGGGTCAGCTGTCAATAGTATTTTTAAAGCAGTTTACCCTTAGTACTTCTGCTTGGTAGAAATGTCTTTAGTGTGTGTCTTAGTCACAGTTATAGTGCTGTGAGGAGACACTCTGACCAAGGCAACTCTAATAAAAGAAAGCATTTAACTGAGGACAGCTTACAGTTTCAGAGGTTTAGTCTGTTATCATTGGCAGGGAGTATGGTGGCATGTATAACGCTGGGACATTAGCTGAGAGCAACATCTCAATCTGCAGGCAGAGAGAGAGAGAGAGATAGGAGGAGAGGAGAGGAGAGAGAGAGAGGGGGGGGGGGAGGAGAGAGAAACTGGGCCTATCATGGGCGTTTGAAACCTCAAAGCCCACTCTCAGTGACACACTTTCTCCAACAAGGCCACACCTCCTAATCCTTCTAATCCTTTCAAATAGTACCATTGTCTCGGTACTATGTATTCAAATATATAAGCCTATGGGCCATTCTTACCACAATGTGTTTCATAGCTTGAATT
The DNA here is from genome assembly GCF_943737965.1 of Phodopus roborovskii. NCBI lineage: Eukaryota > Metazoa > Chordata > Mammalia > Rodentia > Cricetidae > Phodopus > Phodopus roborovskii. Next base: position 33,446,035 of record NW_026126469.1, read on the forward strand.
GTCCAGGTGATACAGATAGAGTCACTTTGGAAAAAAGGGAGCCTCAGCTGAAGAATTATTCAGATCACATTGGTCTGTGGACATCTGTGAGGCATTTACCTAATTGTTAATTGATGTAGGAGGGCCCAGCCCACTGTGGGGGATACCATATACAGGCAGGCAAGCCTGAATCACCTAATAAATGTAGTTGAGCAAGCCAGAGGGAGCAAGCCAGTAAGCAGTGTTTCTCTTTGGTTTCTGCTTCCAAGTTTCTACCTTGAACTCCTGCCTTGGCTTTCCTCCACCATGGGATGTTACCTGTAACCTGAATGAACCCTTTGTTTCCTGAGTTGCTTTTGGTCATGTTTATCCCAGAAATAGAAAGCAATTTAGAACAGTGCATGAAGGCCAGCACCTGAGCCTCAACCTTTTCTTGTCTCTCAGGCCTACTGGGAGTTTTTCTTTCATCTTCTTGTCTTCTCTCTCATTCCATCCCTGTGTCATGCTAGGATACATCTCATATCTTACATAATTGCTTAAGCACTAGGGTGAAAGCATGGAGTGGAGAGGGGAAAGAAGAAAGAATAAACAACATAACATGGCAGGAGAGTCCCCGAAGAGCAGCAGACCACAACTACCTGTTTCATGGTCCCAACTCCTGCTCTGTTTCACTGACAGAATATGCCACTAATATGCCAAAGCCCATAAAGGCTTAAGAGTTTCATATTCTTCAAAAAATAGGTATTTTCCAAATAAGTATGTTTTAGTTTGGCTCGTATGGCTCCCAAAGCTGTGTGGAGGTAAAGTTTAAGGGGTAGAGTCCAATAGAAGAAGCAAGAAAGCCATTGGAGGGATGTTGCCTTGAAGGGGATTTTGGCACCTCATCCTTTCCAGCTTCTTGGCTGTCAGTGAGTAGTTCTATTTTTAGCCACACTCTGCCAGGTATACTAGCACAGGACCAGAAGTAAAGAGTCCATGTATTGTGGACTGAAACCTCTTAAATTATCAGCTCAAATGAACCTCTACCTCTTTGTTTAAAACTTTTAAGTTACAAGTATTTGTATGCCATATTTTACTCATATAGGCTGGACTTGGAACCAACTTAAAAGAGTCAGTTCCTTCTACCATGTGGGTCACAGGTATCAAACTCAGGTTGTCAGATTTGGTGTTGAGTGCCTTTACCCACTGGGACATCTCATTGCCCCAACCCTCTCCTTATAAGTTGATTGTCATTAAGTTTTTTTTTTTGTAATAGCAGCAGAAATATTACTAACACAAGATTTAATTCCAAAGGATAAATGAAATAGCAAAATCTAGAATTTGGGTACTGGGAAGAAACTTATTGGTAAAGTACCTGGCCTCTCAAGCATGAGGACTGAGTCCAATCCTTAAAACCAACATTACAAAAGAAACAACCACATATCCACCCACCCAAGACAGAACAATAACAACAACAACAACAAAAAACCCACCTAAATCAAACCAAACAAAACAAAAAATCAAAAACAACAACACAACAAAATCCAGGGGTGGTGGCCATTGCTTCAAATCAGAGCATTGGGAAGATGGAGATCCCTGAGGCTCATCTACCAGGCAGCCTAGTCCACTTTGTAAGCTTGTGAGAGACCCTATCTGAACAAATAAGGTGGATAGCTCCTGAAGAATGACAATACTGTCCTGTGGCTTCTACATTGTTCATGCACAAAAATGCATACACTACTTTACACCACACACACCACACACACACACACACACACACACACACACACACACACACACACACCCTATATTATGTGCTTTATAAGCATATTCTCTCATTTTTTTTTTTAAAAAAAAAATGTGTGTTTTGGTTTTTTGAGACAGGGTCTCATGTACCTAAGGTTGGCCTTACACTTGTTATATGGCTAAGGGCAGTGTGGAAATCCTGGTCCTCCTACCTCCACTTCTGGAGTGCTGGGCATGTAGTCATGCACCACCATACTTTACAGCATCTCAAGACATTGATCCTTTAACACCGTGGGATACTTGGCTCCACCTCAGTTTTTACTCTCTATTCTCAGCAGTCAAAGAAACCCTTGTCTCCTTCCTCACCCATCAATTCCCCCACTTCAGATTCTTAATTCTAGAGTCCCTTCCCTAGCTCAAACTTAGTTCATGCCATTTGTTCCCTCCATCTCAAGCCATCTACTAATGCCTACAGCCTGTGAACTTTTAAACTCTGCCAGTCATCAGATGCCCTGTAAAGTGGGTGGGAATCCTGACTCAGCTGTCAGGACTGTTGCTCTTGTAGCTGTTCTGTGAATATATGTTGGCATAGAATACACAAAGACTTGCTTTGTAGTTTCATTATTATTGTTATCTCAGCACTTTATTGTTATTTTTACAACATAGAAAAAGTCCAACTAATATATATTCATGATGTACTTTCTGAGTTGTAAACCTTACAACTGATGTTTCAGGGCATAAGTCATTAATATGTTGGCCACCACTGACATATTTGGAGAAGCTTAAAATAATACTGAAGAACCTTAAGCTATTGTTTTGAGGGATAACCATTTCTTCACCCCCTACCCCCCTACAGGAACTCAAGTTGTGCTCCACGAAAAAAAAAAAAAAAAAGAACCAAATTTTGCTTGAGATTAGTGAATTGTTTTCAGTCTAAATCTAAGCAGCAGGCCAACATAACAGAAAGAACACCATTTAAAAGTATGTTTCTTCAGAATAAGACTGTCATCTTATCCCTGTCTTTTCACACCTAGCTCTGTTGGCTCCTGGCACAGTATCAGATTCCAATAAAAGTTGATGCATCTTGTTTTAAATAAACATAGTGGTCTTGGTGAATACACCTATCCAAGTAAATATCCTAAAATACACTAAATTATTTAAATTAAACTCAGTCTTCTCTCTTCCTTCCAAGTCCTTTCCTTTGTTGCTTATTTATACAGAGTGCAATTAAAGGTTGGCGAACGACTGTTGCAGATGATAGAATATTGGTTGGGTGCCCAGATCAGGAGGGGATATTCACACCCTGACTTATTCTTATCACACTATCTTTGGATAAGGCAGTCAAGAATCTGTTTGAAGCTTTTGTATTTAGCCTGTCACTTTGTTTATTATTTGTCTAGAGTCTTTTATGGCCCATAAAAGGAGGCAGAGTCCTGGAAGGAGTTCTTAGAGGCGAGGCCCCTGTTCCAATCATCTTCATGCCCCTTGTTAACACCCTTCCATCTAGTTAAAGACGGAAGGAAATGACTATCTTTTATTGAATATCTGCTAAATCAGGCACTTATGGTACACAGAACACGTGATCCTCCTCAATTAATGCAACAATCCCAAGACGTAAATTCTCTTAATTTAGAATTGAGAAAACTGAAGAATGCCAGCCTTAAAGGACATTGCCACAATCATATAGTCACACGCATCACCACCTCACACACAACTGTGGGCAGAGTGGCCAGTTCAGCTTACCCATTCAGTGGGTGACTGTTCTAAAGTCTGTGCTCTCAAATCCCGCAATCTTTACCCTATCACGGGCTGCATCCCCAACAAATGTGCTTAATTTACAGCAGCAAGGGTCTGAGATATTTTGGTGAAAGCACAATGGATTTCATATCTGAGTATGTGTGTTTAGGTATATACATGTCTAATTATATTTATAGCTAGCTTTTTTTTCATAGCGATTCAAAGAAGTTATGCGTTCACTTCAGTCAAGAGCTCAGAAGCTCTCAGATTCTGGACTGTAGGTTCTTTCATTTAAGCTGCCTCATTATCCATATTTTAGAGGAATATTTGGGATTGGAGGAATCAGCTAAGAAGACCAAGCAGGACCTACAAGAGTAATGACCCAGACCTACATGCTAGAGGTAGAGAATGAACTCTCACAGCTGTCCTCTGACATTCACACGTGTCATACATGCTCTGTGGCATGTACACACCTACACACGAAATAAAATGTCATGTAAGAAAATAAAAGAGAGTGACTGTAAGACATTGTGAGCTACTAGAGGAGGGATGGAGACGAGTCCAGCTTTTTCTCTGAGCTACAAAGAATGGGAGGGAGCAAGTGAGGTGTGGGAGGGAATTCAGACCTGAAAAACAGATGATTTGCTCACATGCACATGAGCTTTGTTATAATCTTAGCAAAGTCTCCCTTTTTCTTAGAGCAGTGTTCTCAACTTTCCCAAGGCTGTGACCTTTTAATGCAGTTCCTCATGTCGTGGTAACCCCCCCCCCCACCATAAAACTATTTCATTGCTACTTCATGACTGTAATTTTGCTATTGGTATAAATCGTAATGTAAATATGTAGGATATCTGACATGTGACCCTTCCTCCTCCCCTCAAGGGGTCACAATCCGCAGTTTGAGAAACACTCGTTTAATTCACCACGATTAACAGAATCATCTCCTGAAGCCTTGAGAAAATCATGCAGTCACTTTGATTCTGTCTCCTCTGCAGGTGGACAATGCAGCCTTATGGACTACAGCCAGGATTTCCGCATCTTCTTAGAATCCCCCATGACAGTGCCCCTTACCAGCAGGAAGTAGTTTGGAAAGAACGATGCCCAAATTCCCAAATATTTTCTATAAATGTTTGTTTTCATTTAAATGGACTTGGTTATATAATATATATATATATATATATATATATATATATATATATATATAAATTCCTACTCACCAAAAAATATATGAATAAATTTATGTGTTTTTCAGGAAAAAATATTTCAGAATGCTCAGCCTCCTCTTATTGTCTTGTCTTTCTTTTCTGACATAACCACTGGTTGGGGTAAGACAACAAAGAATTTATTAAAACATTTCTCCATCTATCTTTTACTCTACAATTAAAATCACTAGAAGGAAAAGTACAGAATACCAAACTATTTATATTTTAATTATGTGATGCTTCTAAAACATATTAAACCTCAATATTCTTTGAAAAAAAAGAAAGGCCTATTTCATCTAGGCTTTTGTTGAATCAGCTTGTGATCCCCTGCCTCAGCTTCCTAAATGATATGATCACAGGGTTGTATCACTACATCCAGCATTTGTGTGCAGGTAAAACACTGTGAGAAAGTCACTGAAGAGAGTGAGGTCCATGAAAGGTCTCTACTTTATCTTTGTTATATGCAATGCTTACTGGCTTTTATTTCCCATGTTCTCTACCAGTCTCATCCTGTGCCTGTGTTTGTTCTTCTGTCTTCTCCTCCCTGCCTTACAAACCTCCCCAGCGCTCACGTTCCTCTGATACTGCGAGTCCTTTTCCAATTGCTCTCAGCTGCCCATCTCCATCTGTCGTGCCTTAATATGTGCACACTTTATCCGTTCTGCTTAGTTCTGTGTGTGTAAAGGGTAGAAAACTTTTTTTTGCTTTCTCTCTCTTATATTCCATGGTATCTTGTTTGAGGGGGAAAATTCTATCAGATTAATATAATTCCCATTTTTAAAAAAAGGCAGAGCAAAACTAATTACAATTAATAGAGCTTCAAAGATTTAGAAGTTAGGCTCACAACATACATCTTATGACTCCCCACATATATGTTTTCTTTCCCCACAGCAAGCAGTCTCCTGCAAAATCTTAAACTGTCTGAGGAAAATGACTGTCAGTGGAAAATGACATGTTCTGATGCACAGAACTTTCAAATATATTCAGGGACTCTCTTCTTTGGTAGAAGCTGTTTGTGTTGTCATTTGCCCATGCCATGGCCATCTTCCTCATGTCTGGATACCCAGTGTGCTGAACTAGGGATCTGGCTGCTCCTTGCATATATTTTTGTTGTTGTTGTTGTTGGCTAACAGTACAGAAATTGTTAAAGGTGCCATGCTTAAGATATACTCTAGATTTCATAAAGTGTATTGCACATGGGCATATTTTTAAAGCAATGTAATTGAAGGCTATTTTGTACATACACACCTGTAAATTTGTAAAGGAGGATAAAAATGAATTGGATTCAAAAATGAAAAAAAAAAAGGTGCCCAGACTAAATTATGTTCACCATTTAATTCTTTTAGTTTTTGCTAACCTTCAAGCAGCACCTTTCACAAAGCTTTCTTGTTCTACATTTTCAAATTGCTAAGGGGGGGTAATTTAAATTAGTACATTTATGGATAATATTTTCAGTTTAACACCATGGTCACAATGGGGAAGATGATTTCTTCACTGGGTTAAGAAATGAGGGAGACATTTTAAAACACTGTTCTGATATTAAGAAAAATGACATTATAGTGACAAGTATCTATGATATGTAAAAATGAAGCTCGTATCATAGCGACGAGACTTACTTAGTTCACAGACATATCTTCAGGTTTTACCTTTTTTCTATGTAGTAAACTGGCAGGGCATAGTATTTGTCTCCTTTCAAGAAAATGTAAAAAAATTTGCTGAACTGTATTTAGCCTTTCCTTTCATATCTAACTGACAAATAGAGATGAAGCTGAAGTTGAAAGAAAAAAAAATCCCATTGTTAACTAATATTTTCCTTGCAATAAGTTAGCCTTTCATTTATACATATTTTAACGATTTTTAAAATATGTGCATGTGTGCCTGAGTTTATGTATACATGCAGATGTTCACAGAAGCCAGAAGTGGCCATTGGATCTCCTGGAACTGGAGTTACAAGTGACTGTGAGCAGTCTCAGGTCTTCTGTAAGAAAAGCAAGTGTTTTAAACATCTGACCATCTCTCCGGCCCCAGTATAACCTTAGCTTTAGTGGTTTTGACAATGTGTATATTTATTTTCTTTATGTTGTTTAAATTTTTGTCTTACATCCCACATTTTATTAGTCAAAGCTGCTAGTACTGATGTGGAGGCTTCCAAGTGTTTTATATTTTCTTTCACCCTTCCATTCTGGCTTCCAATTATTTATGGAAATGGGCACAAGATGAATCTTTAAGAATTGCTTTGGAGAGGACAGAACACTGGTGGAAAATGGTTCACAATAGTTCAATGAGATGATACAATTAACATTAGTTGTGTAGGGAATTTGTGATGGTGGGCACACACACAGTCAGCAAACTAGAGTCCACAGACAGCACAAACACATGTGACTATTTGAAGCAAGCGAGCTACATTTATTTTGTACTGAGCCAAGCAGAAAATAACTCTAAAGACGAGTTATTTCCTGTTTTGAGGAGCCAAAAAGGCAGTAAACATAGTTGAAAAGAGAAAGACAGATTGTGGTCAAGTTTTCAATGAGTCCAGTGAAGGCACGGTCTCTCCTGGATATTATTTGTGGTTCCTCAGGAAGGATGGCTGGCCTAGACAGAAGCCACTGGACAAATTCCTCTAACTTGGTGGCATTGAGGAAAAACCTCCATTTTCCTCCATGAACAAAAGTGAGCTTGATCCATGTACTGAAGTCAGGGTAAATATAAATATTTGACCTTACCTTTTTACAACTCACGGATGCATTCCGAAGGCTGTTATTTTTCTTCAGATATTTAATTTGAGAAGACACTGTATTTTCCTTAATCGGACCAGTGGGTTCTGGATAACTAGGCACCCTTCCTGATTCTGTTGAAGAGCTTTCAGTGTCTGTGTCCTTTGGGATGTCTGGTGGTAGGAGCTTATGGAACAGTTGTACAATTTCTTTACCCTTTTGTCCCTCCAGAACCTCCAGGCAGCGTATGCTGGAGTAAGAATTCTGTCTTTCCAGTTCCTTCACCTTCTTCTTCAGAGCGTCGATGTCTTCCCTCATCGAGAGGATGTCTTTGGTGGCTAAGATTTGTCTGTCTTCGTTAATGTTTATTCTGGTCTCTAGAACTTCCATCTGATTCTGATAATGGTCAGTCTTATCCTGGATATGTGATATTGCACTGACAATATCAGTCATTTGGCTGAGGAGTTCTGTTTGTCCCACTTTGATGTCTTGGAGCATCACTGTTAGATTCATTTCTTCATTCAAACTGAGAACATCCTGGTCACAGTCGTAAGAATCCATGGCTGGGTGGCTAGTTGAATATGAGCACTGGGTCTTACATTTCTGGTAAACATTTTTAAGAGATCGCCTGATCTTGTGGAGATTTGAAGTCCACACACGTTCAGCAGCAGCCTTCACTCTTTTGGTGTGAAATCGGTACATTTTTTTTTCTCACTGAGATACCAGACACAAAGTGATGGGAAGCATGACAGGAATCAAGGAAAGAAATGATTTTTTTTTCTGTTGGATGGCCTTTATCTTCCTATTTGTTGGAGTTCTTTCCTGGTCACATCATTGAATGTCCCATGGGGACCATCAAAGGCAGCAACAGGCGGGCTTAGGTGGTCTGCCTATCTCTTCCACAGCAGCCTAACTGCAGACCTTTGTGAACTAACAGTCCACAGCATGTGATCCTTACTGTGGCCCTCATCTGATGCTGATGTCACAATGGCCACTGGCCTAGAACACAGATAAGTATAGCGCAGCTGCAGGTATCAACATTTTTTTTTTTTTTTTTGGTTACAGGATGAATTTTTTTTTTCACTTGTAAAAATGATAGAGGACTACAAAGCTTCTGTTTATGTGAGTTATACTAATTTATATAGCATATTATAAACAAACAAAATCTTAAAATCTTAGTTTAAAGACTTATTACATGTAACACAAATTACATATATTTTACAAAAATTAAATTTTCTTTCTCTTTTTAGGACAGGGTCTCATGTGTCCCAACCTGGTCTCATACTATGTAGCTGAGGATGACTTGAACATGAACTTCTGCCACCAACTACCAAGTGCTAGTCACACTGGTTATACCTACCTAATGTCTGTAGTACTGGGAATCAAACCCAGGCCTCTGAGAATCCTAAACAGCTGTCCTGCCTCCATATCCCTAATTCTACTTTCTACAGAAAAGAATATACATACTGCTTTACATATGTGTAAATAAATGTTCAAAATGCCTAGATTAGTGCAGACATGGTGGCATACACTCAGGAGGCAGAGGCAGGAGGATCTCTGTGAGTTTACAGCAAGCCTACAATCTACATATCATGTTCCAGGAGAGCTGGGACCAAACAAACAACCCCCTCACCTCCCCAACACACGCAAAAATGAACCACAATGGATTAATTAAATAAAATTCCCAGATTGACAGAGAAACTTCCATCTTTACATATGTTTCTACATTTGTGAGGTGCTGTTTTGGTCAAAATGTAGGAAGAAAATATGGCCTTGCAGGGAACTATCGTTTGAAGAAAAATTTAACAGTATTTTTCGGATATTTGGCAGCATCATTCTTGCTTATCCTACTAAAACTGGACAAATGGCAATTGTTTTAGAAGTTGTTCATCATGTGTAATCTTAGACCACATCAATGAATTTCATAGTCTTATTACATCCATACTATGAATGGATGTCTAATAACCAGCACTGGCCACAGGGAAAGTAGTTAATTGAATTATGCAGATTTCATAAGTATTGATTCATTTTATTTTATTTTATTTTTAAATTTATTATTTTACATGTCGATCCCAGTTTCCTCTCCCTCCCTTCTTTCCTCCCTCCCTCCTTCCCTTTCTCCCTTTTATCCTCTCTGCCCTCTCACATGCACCCTAACCACCCTCCCCTCCCATCCCCCCACCCCAATTCCATATGTAGGGGAATGCCATCCAGTTGGGGTCATGTAGATCTGACAGGTCATGTGAAGTAGGGACTAGGCTTCTCTCCTGTCTCTAGGTAAGGCAGTTATCCCTCCATGGGGGATGTGTTCGCAAGGTCCTTTTGTTTCTGCCGCTTGGTCTTGTCTTCTCCATCTGCATCTGGGTTCTAGTTCAACTCAGTGTTTAGGTATGGGTGTTTCTCCTGTTTCCAACAGGTATTAGATGAGGGCTCCATGGATAAGTTAGTTGTTGATCTTACTATCTGGGAAGGGCATTTATGGTAGCCTTTCCACAGATGCTCAAATTGTTAATTGGCGGCAGTCTTGTAGTTCTCTAGACCTTTCTTTGTGTTCAATTTTATCTTCAAACCAATATTGGCTCCCTCTTTTATGTTCTCTCTCTCTCTCTCTCTCTCTCTCTCTCTCTCTCTCTCTCTCTCTCTCTCTTTCTCCCTCTCTCTATCCTGTCTTCTATTCCTAACCAGGCTCAATCTTCCTAGTCGCACATGTTTTCCTTTCCTCCCCCTCACTTTCTCCTACTTCTCTCTCCATTCCCTGCCCCCCCACTTCCCCTGTGTTCTGGGGGACTTGTCCCTTCCCCCTCCTGTGAGGGACTTTATATGAATCTCTTAGAAATACACCTTGTATTCTAGTTCCTCTGGTGGTGTGAATTATAGGCTGTTGATCCTTTGCTCTAGGTCTAAAATCCATATATGAGTGAGTACATACTGTGTTCCTCTTTTTGTGACTGGGTTACCTCATTCAGGATGGTTTCTTCAAGTGCCATCCACTTGCCTGTGAATTTCAAGATACCATTATTTTTTTCTGCAGAGTAGTATTCCATTGTGTAGATGTGCCACATCTTCATTATCCATTCTTCACTTGAGGGGCATCTAGGTTGCTTCCAGGTTCTTGCTATTACAAACAGTGCTGCTATGAACATAGTTGAACAGATGTCTTTGTTATATGGATGTGGATCATTTGGGTATATGCATCGATGTTCATCAGGGATATTGGTCTGTAGTTTTCTTTCTTAGTTGTGTCTTTGTGAGGTTTGGGTACCAAAGTTATTGTGGCCTCATAAAAAGAGTTTGGCAATGAACCTTCTGTTTCTATCTTGTGGAACAGTTTGAGGAATTAGTTCTTCCTTGAATGTCTGGTAGAATTCTGCGATGAATCCATCTGGCCCTGGACTTTTTTTGATTGGAAGGCTTTCGATGACTGCTTCTATTTCATTGCGGGTTATAGGTCTATTTAAGTTGTTTGTCTGTTCTTGATTTAATTTTGGTAAGTGATAGTTATCCAGAAATTTGTCCATTTCCTTTGAATTTTCAATTTTTGTGGAATACAGATTTTCCAAGTATGACCTGAAAATTGCCTGGATTTCCTCTGTGTCCGTTGTTATGTTCCCCTTTTCGTTTCTGATTTTAATTTACATGTTCTCTTTCAGCTTTTTCATTAGTTTGGATAAAGGTTTGTCTATCTTGTAGATTTTCTCAAAAAACCAACTCTTTGTTGCATTGATTTTTTTGTATTGTTTCCCTGGTTTCTATTTTGTTGATTTCAGCCCTCAAGTTGATTATTTCCTGGTGTCTACTCCTACGGGGTGAGTTCGCTTCTCTCTGTTCTAAGGCTTTCAGTTGGACTGTTAATTCTCTTATGTGACTATCCTCTGTTTTCTTCATATGGGCACTTAGTGCAATGAACTTCCCTGGTAACACTGCTTTCAACGTGTCCCATAAGTTCGGGTATGTTGTGTCCTCATTCTCGTTGAATATTAGAAAGTCCTTAATTTCTTTCTTTATTTCTTCTTTGACCCATGTGTGGTGCAATTGCACATTGTTCAGTTTCCATGAGTTTGCAGGTTTTCTGCTATTTGTGTTGTTGAATTCCAATTTTAAAGCATGGTGGTCCGATAAGATACAGGGGACTATTCCTATTCTCTTGTATCTGTTGAGGTTTGTTATGCCACCTAGTATGTGGTCGATTTTAGAGAAAGTTCCATGTGGAGCAGAGAAGAAGGTATATTCTTTTGTGTTTGGATGGAATGGTCTATAGATGTCTATTAACCCCAGTTGAGACATAACTTCTGTTCTTTTGTTTCTTTGTTGAGTTTCTGATTTGTGGTCCTGTCTAGTATTGAGAATGGTGTATTGAAATCTCCCACTATAAGTGTGTGAGGTTTTATATGAGCTTTGAGTTTTAGTAGCATTTCTTTTACGAATGTGGGTGCCTTTGTATTATGGGCATAGATGTTCAGAACTGAGACTTTGTGTTGATGGATTTCTCCTGCGATTAATATGAAATGACAGTCTTCATCTCTTTTCATTAATTTTGGTTTGAAGTCTAACTTGTTAGATATTAGGATAGCCACGCCTGCTTGCTTCTTGGTTCCCAACCCTTTACCCTGAGGTAATGTCTATCTTTGAAGCTTAGATGTGTTTCTTGTATGCAGCAGAGGGATGGATTCTGTCTTTGTATCCATTCTGTTAGCCTGTGTCTTTTTATAGATGAGTTAAGACCATTAACGTTGAAGGTGAGTAAGGACCATTTATTGTTGATGCTTGTTTGTTTTAGGTTTGTTGTTGGCAGTGGTATTGTGAATATATTTGTTCTGCTTTACCCTTGGTTTTTGGTGTAGTTGGATTGTCTGTTGCCTACATTTTTGTGGGTGTAGTTACCTTCCTTGGGTTGGAGTTTTCCTTCAATACTTTCTGTAGTGCTGGATTTGTAGATATGTATTGGGAAAATCTGGTTTTGTCATTAAATGTCTTGTTTTCTCCATCTATAGTGATTGAGAGTTTTGCTGGGTATAGTATCCTAGGCTGGCATCCGTGTTCTCTTAATACTTGTAGAACATCTATCCAGGACCTTCTTGTGTTGAGGGTTTCCATAGAGAAGTCAGGTGTAATTTTGATAGGTCTGCCTTTATATGTTACCTGTCCTTTTTCCTTCACTGATCTTAATATTCTTTCTTTATTTTGCATGCTAGGTGTTTTGATTACTATACGTCGAGGGGTCTTTTTTCGTTGGTCCAGCCTATTTGGGGTTCGGTATGCTTCTTGTACTTTCACGGGCATGTCCTTCTTCAGATTGTGAAAGTTTTCCTTGATGATTTTGTTGAATATGTTTTCGGCACCTTTGAGCTGGACTTCCTCACCTTCCTCTATGCCTATTTTTCTTAGGTTTGGCCTTTTCACTGTGCCCCACATTTCCTGGATGTTTTGTGTTAAGGATTTGTTGGATTTATGATTTTCTTTGGTTGATGAATCTATTTCTTCTAGTTTATCTTCTGCGCCTGAGATTCTCTCTTCCATCTCTTGAATTCTGTTGGTTATGCTTGCATCTGTAGTTCCTGTTTTTTTGCCCAGTTTTTCTATTTCCAGCATTCCTTCAGTTTGTGTTGCCTTTATTTCCTCTACTTCAGTTTTCAAGTCTTGAATTGTTTCCTTCACCTGCTTAATTGTTTTTTCTTGGCTTTCTGTACTGTCTTTACTTTCCTTAAGGAATTTGTTCATTTCTTCCACTTTTTTGTTTGTTTTTTTCTTCCATTTCTTTAAGGGATTTTCTCACATCTTCTTTGAGGGCCTCTAACATTTTTATGACGGTAATTTTTAAGTCGTTCCCTTCTGCTTCCTCTGCTTTGTTTTGTTCCATTCTAGTTGGGGTAGATTCCCTAGATTCTGGTGGTTTCATGCGTGTCTTTCTGTTGTTAGGTGTTTTCTTGTATTGCAGTCTTCCCATAGCTTCTTCCAGTAGGTGTTGGTGGGGACTCCCCCTCTCTCTATGGTACTTCCCCGGTGGGCTTATGTTGGTCAGAGGTTCAATATCTGTAGCTCTGGGTGGTCCAAGCTCTATAGGAGGTCTCTCCGTAGACAGGGACCCAGGGATCGGGTCAGGGATGAGGATCCAATAGAAGGTGCCTGCAGAAACTCAGAGTGGTCCTGCAGAGATAGGCAGGTCTCTGGGAGGGGCCCGGGACTCCAACAGAGGACTGAAGGTGGCGGTCAGAGACCAAGAAGGCTGGAAGTACGGGTGGTTCCGCGTGGATAGGCTGGTCGCCTGTGTTCAGATTTGCTCTGAGAAGTCCCCCAAAGTAGTGTGGACTCTAGCCAATGGCTCTAGCAATGGCTGGCTGAAGAAGACAATGGCTGGGCTGATACTCAGGATGTTTCTGCACAGATAGTGGGATCTCACTGGGAACTGGCACTCTCCAGCTGAGGCCTCTTTCTTTAGCAGAGGCTCTGCTTTGGGGGTCAAGGATCTTGCTGGCGGGAACTCAGAGTGGACCTGCAGAGATAGGCGGATCTCTGGGAGGGTCCTGGGACTCCAGCAAAGGACTGGAGGTGGGGGTCAGAGACCGAGCAGGTGGAAATTACAGGTGGTCTCACGTGGATAGTCAGGTCTCCTTTGTTCAGATTTGCTCCAAGTAGTCTCCAAAGTAGGGTGGACTGTTGGCTCCACCCTCTGTCCCAGTGCTCAACCAGAGCGGAGGGACTGAGGGACCTTAGGCAGGGTAGGGCACAGAGTAGGGGGAGCAGGCTCACAGTGGGGATGCGTGGGGGTGTATCAGAGCTCCAAGGGTGCTCTTGATGGGGACAGGACTCAGGAGCAGGGGCCAACCTGATTCATTTTATTATACAATATCAAAATGTTACGGGGCTTGGTGGATCAGAGTGCTTTCTGTGCAAGTCCTGGTGACAACCGTGGGAACCTGGGTTTGATTCCCCAGTGCCCGTGTGAAAAGGCCATTCATGCTTGTTGTTAATTTAAAAAATGCCATGAAGAGAAGTCCTGCCATGCAACAAGGCTCACATAAGAGGTTTACTTGAAGAGCAGAGAGAAGGAGCAGAGAATGGGTGTGGTCCCTTAGGAACAAGTGTGGTAGAAGAGAAATAGAAAGTGAGAGAGAAGGAGAGAGATGGGAGGTGGGCAAGATCCACCATTTAAAAGGAATCATAGCAAATGTGCACAGGTGGTACTCTTAGTGGCTAAAGCTGAGGATGTATCCTGTCAGGACTCCAACGGCAGGCCAGTACAGATACTAACAATGAATACTAACAATGATCACGTGGTAACTCCAGGTTGAGAGAATAAGAGACAGGAGGATCCTGAGGGCTTGGTAGTCTGCCAGCCTAGCCTAAACACAGAACTTTAAGAGCAGTGAGAGACCCTGTCTCAAGGAAATAAGAAGACAGTTGTAGAGGGTAGAGGAGATACTCAGTGGCTTCTTCTTGCCTCTGCTTGTGTGCATCTCTTGTCTCTCTCTCTCTCATATACCACACACACACACACACACACACACACACACACACACACACACACCACACATGCCACATTCGTAAATGCCACATCCAGCTTCACTCTGGAGAGCCTTTTAGGATTGTGAAATATTGTGGTAAATGAAAATCTTCCCAAATTGTAATTTTAGTTTAAAAGCTTAAGACTTACCAAGTTTGCTCTTTTCTTTGAAGCAATAGGTTTCTCAGAGCCCTTTTTAGTAAAAATGGGTTACCAAATGCCCTAAAACTGTGAATACTACAATTTGTTGCCTGTCATAAGTTCAGATATAAATGGCATTTCCTGAGTAAAGGGACTAGTTTGGTCTGTAACTCAGAATTTTCTCTAGACAACCATCAGACTTTCGGAGGCAGCAGAACAATCCATCTTTCCTTCCACATTGTGCACAATATAAAGAGTTGAGATTTAGTAAGATTTTTTTTTGTTACTGCTTCATCAAGAATATTTTTTTGAGTGAAATTGGTTTTTCTTCTTTTATCCCCCTCTATGTCGGTGATGGTACAGAGTACATTCATTATTGGTCCTTTCTGATTATACAGTCTTGGTGTGTCCTGAGGGACAACCAGCTTAATCCACCACTGCATGTGCAATGTATTTTTAAAATGCAAGTCACAAAGGCAAGCGGTGCCTTAGTTATTTCAAAGCATCTCTGCTCTTGAGGTTCACCATCTGCCACATTTTGAGAACCATTGCCTCTGAGGGTGAAAGCAATCTTGGAAACCTACATCTTCAGGATTACTAAATAATATTTCGTCCATCTGATTCACTGAGGTAAAAATTTTATTCTTTGAACTTATAAGACTTGAACACTTTTGAAATCAAAATGCCACTCTATCCAATACCTGTATGCCTCTTGAGACGCAATCCTATTTGAGGGGAATTAAAAATAGTAATGTCAGTTACAACCCACTACGAAGACACTCTCTCTCTCCCATTTGTGCCCAATTACAGGGTCGGTCTTGGCACAGGTTTTGGTATAAACTCTGAACATAGCCAGAAGTGATTTAAGAATTTTGGCTCACTGACAGTACCTGGGGTTTTGCTTCACTCTCTCTCTGAATTACTCCTTGGCTTTTTCTAAAATGGCTAGTCACTTTTCCAGACTCTTGCTGGGAAAAGAAAATGTTCTGCAGGAAACCGGCTATGGTGGGCATCGGGACTGAAGCCGGATGGATTAGGGTCCAAATGGTCCTGTTTACTTTGGCCAAGGGCATTCTATCCACCAGCTTCCACAAGAGCAGTGCTTAGGAGCAGTTGAAGATTTCTGGGGCCAATACAAACATCTATGACCAGAGAGAAAAACAAACAAACTAGGAGCTCAGAATACTAAATGAAAGCTGCACCACCGAGCAGTAAATGTTTAATTAGATGTCTCTGAATTGTAATGTATCATCTTCATTAATTGTCAAATTTAATATTATTAATATTAAATATGTTTGGAGGAGGTTTGTTGATAACGTACTTGCACATTTCAGGAATTCTCACTTGAGAGTGATTCCTTTTAGCAATTATTCCTGCAAGTATCAGCCAAGACTCACTCATTGTCTCCCAGACACAGTACATGAATTACTTGCTGCTGTCACAAAACACCCAACAAAAGGGATTAAGGCTGGATTATTTTGGCTCAGAGTTTGAGGGTCAGCCCATCATGGTGGTGAAGGCATGGCCAGGGAAGCATGAGGCTGTGGTCACATTGCATCAGTAGTTAGTTGAGAGATAGAAACACCATGCTCATCTTAATACTGTGCTTACCTTGCTTTCTGCTTTTCATTCCACACAGAGCTGCCGCCCCAGCAATGGTCCCTCCCACATTTAAGGTGGGTTTCCCTCACTTCCATCATCCCAACCTGGAAACTTCTAGACATGCCTGAAGGTTTTGCCCTAGGTGATTCTAGATCCTGTTAAGTTGACAATATTAATCATAACACATGGTTACAAACATTACCTATTTACATGAAGTTCAAATACTTCCTCAGGGTGACACAGCTAAAAAATTGGCAGTCAGACTTCACATCTTCCCAGTTTGGTCCTAGACATCATGTTAGACTGCTATTTCAGGGCAGTCCCATCAGCAATTACACAGTGAACCCCAACAGATGCTTTCAACACTGAGCCTTGGCGTCACAAAACCCAACATATGGTTTCTGCTTGTAACACTTTGGATATGAAATGGCCTCACAAAAAGACTCGTGTTTTAAAGGCTTGGTTGGCATCTGACAGAATTATAGAAAGTGTCAGGATTGTGAGGACTCTGGTCTAATCAGCAGATTAAGTCATTAGTAGTTTATTTTATTATTTATTTATTTATTCATTTGTTTTTATGTGTATGTGCTTTCAGGGTTCATGTATACCATGTCCATACAACAGCCATGGGAGGCCAGAAGGGAATGATGGATCTGTTTTAAAAGGTTGTAAGACATCATGCAGGCACTGGGAATGGAACCTAGGTCTTCTGGAAGAGCATCAAGTGCTCATTGCTGCTGAGCCAACTCTCAGGGCTCCATCAATAGGTTTATAATCAAATGGGTTATTGGGAGGTGGTGGAGAATGTGGCAGGGAGGGGCTGATTGCAGGTATCATCTGATTTGAGGTCTCTTCCTCTGTTTTTTTTTCTGATTTTTGATGGCTCGAGGTTAGCAGCCTCCTCCGCCATACACCCCCATAATACTCTTTTTGGTCTGAGGCCCAAACCAGTGTATTTAGCTGACATTTTAAGATGAAATCTCTGAAGCCATGAGTCCAGACAAAACTTTTCTTTTTCCTTTATATTGTATATGTCAGGTATTTTAGTCGAAGAGATGCAAAGCTTCCTAATAGTACTTGCAAGTCTTTATCTAGTGAATGAGTGAGTGAATGGATATATCTGTGGATGGTTGTCAAAGAATCCATTGGGGCTTTCCTAGGCCAGTTTCTACAGGTGGTAGGAAATACATTGCTGGCCCTATAAAAGGAATAACTTTTCTCGGTCCCTCCAATGTCATTTAAGGATTTCAGCACAGGGATTCATTAATTGCTTCCCCAAAGGCCAGGAGCAGTTAAGTGGCAGGAGAGGTAACTGGAGACCAGTGAGAAGATAGTAATTATGTGTCTGGAAACAGCTATGACATAAGTAAGAAGCGAGGAGATAATGATGGTAACAGGGCTGAAGTGAATGACACAGACTGTAGAGGTGAGTATGCTCCCTCTGCATAGCACATTAAGGCCTCCAGAGAAGCACAAACAATTGGTGGATCCTCCCTGCCCCTGTAGGATTGCTGGGGAATTCTTAATCTTCTACTTAGGTACTCCAGTACTTATTTCTTTATTTATGTCATCTAGTGTTATGAACTCTGAATTTAAAATGAGTCCTCTCTGCTTCATCTAAACATTCTGCTTACCATTTAGTTCCAGACTCTGGGGCATGTTGGTATTTTTATGTAATCTCTCCTCGCTGTCACCTTTGTCCTATTCTTCTGTTAAGCTCGGCTTTCCCTGTAATATATTACCGGAGGTTGCCTGGCTTCTGTAATTCTCAACTTCATCTCTTGGTTTCTCTTTTCAAATATTACCTTTACACCTCTGCTCCCTTTGTCTTATGATTGACACTACTCTTGCCATGTTCTCTAAGCCCTGATGTGCAGAATTGATGTAGTCATAAAAGTAAATGGCTGGAAAGGGGACGAGAAAACGAAAGAGCTGTGTTTTGCTTAGCCACCCAGCTCCCTGTCAGTAGAACTGGTGAGTAAATCTAGTTAAACACTTTGGTTTCCCTGGTTTTTAATCATTTAGCAGACTTTATGGAAAAAGCATTATTTGATGAAGACAGCACATTGTCACCTTTCTGTTTCATTTCTTAATCATACTGTATCAAAAAAGAAGAAACAGAACAATTCACAAACACATAGAAGATTGTAAACAAATCCAGAAATCGTAAGTAGAGAAATTAGACAACTTCCCATCTCTTAATTATAAGAGAGCTCATTATTTGGGCATGTTCTCTTAATTTTTAAGATTAGTTTTCATTTATCATGTTTTATAGCGTGTTGAACTACAAAATCCAGCTTCTTCCATATATAAAGTTTGAAAGATTATAATGTGAAAAGTGATTTTTTTTCCTTGAGCATTCCTACCCTGAAAAACAGCTATTATTATGGCATTTTATTTCCAAACGAGTTGGTGCCAGTGTCTCTGTGAAGTAAACAAGTGTTCATCACGAGACCCTACTTTTTGTTCTGCCATCCATATACCCTCTGTTCTGGGTAATTATTTTCCATTGTATTTCTTCCCTACAGTGAGCAGCCCTAATGCATGGGCAGACATGGATAAGACTCGTAAGGATCATCTTTAAAATGTTTATTGCATTGAAATTTTTAAGACATGTGAACTAGCTGCATGTTTTCTCCGCAGTGTTTTCCTTCAATAGTTTGATATTAGAATAATTTCCTTTCTTTGTTTAAAGCTGCCTGCATTCTTGCTCCTGCATAGGTTTAGATAACAAAGAGCTATTTAACTTTTGAAATGGATTCATTCTCCTTACTCTTAATCATATACAAAAATAAGCAGCACCCAAAGGTAATAATGAAGTCAACCCTGTTCCTCCCCACCCCTTAGTTTTCAACCTCCAAGAGAGGGAGTATTTACTCACTGTTTTAAATATTTATTGAAAATGTATATTGCCACTGCAGATGCTTCTAGTGTGCCAAAAGTCAACTAGAATATAAAAAGGTATTTGCAGATGCCTAATTCTAAGATTGGGAATTTTTATTCTTTGAGTACATTTCTTCTTGGAAATCTGAATTGCTTATTGATGGTCTTGAAATACTTTTTGACATTAAATAGCAGAAATATAGATGAACAAGGCAGTTCTATTAAACACATATTTCAATAATTTTTCAGCTTCAAATCTGGGTATTAATAGCCATGATTCTCACTGTAGCTTGTGTTAATACTTAATTACAATGCATTCTAATGAAGTGCCCAAGCTTCTCTTTCATGACACGTAGTAAAACTGTATTAAACCCATTGAAATTCTTAGACATTTTATATCTTAAAATAACTGAGTCTCAGTTGAACTTTATGTGTTGCCATTTTGGTAGCAATTTAAAAAGTACTACTAGAAATATAGTAGTTGGGGAGATGGCTCAATAGGTAAGAATATTTGCTGTTCAAGCACGAAGACTTGAATTCAACATACACTCAAAAATCTTGGCACAATCATCCATGACAGTTACCTGAGCACTGACCAGGGTGGTATGGGTTAGCGGACAAGACAGGATGATGATTGGGGCTCACTGGCTTTTTCAGCTTGGCCAAGAAATGTTGAGCTGTAGGTTCCGTGAGACTTTTTCTCATGAAAATAAAACAGAGGAACTTTTGCGTACATATATGTGTCTATACAAGCATATCCCCTCTCTCCTCTACACATATATATGTGTCTACACATGCATACCCTCCTCTATACATACATATGTGTCTACACATGCATATCCTTTGCACATATATGTGTCTCCATATGCATACCCTCTCTCCAAAAGTCATAAAAGATGCATACTTCTGGAAATTCTATTCATTGTTGTTAGAAATTAGAGTAGAAATGAAGTAACTGCATGGGCTTGTTGTAATTATTGTGACCGTGATATGATCACTTACAACCTGGTAACATGGAAGATCTTGAACTTTGAGAATCCCATGGAAGCTTTGCATGCTTTGCCAGAAAAAAACACACACCCAGATTAGCATGTGATTTCAGAGTAGTTTCTAGATCTTTCCCAGTCCTGCTTGCTAAACTATCTACAGAACCATAGTTTATTCCCAAGGTTAGTTCTAGCAGGAGGAGAAGGGAAGGCAGGGATTGGCTAGGATCCAGGGCATTTGCTTTGAATGGGTCTGGAGCTTTTAGATGTGGTTCAAGTGCATGGTCTCAGGGTGGGGTGTCCAGACACCCTATGGAAATCAGTGGCTTGGGAACAGTGGCAGTTGGAAGAATCTTTCTGAGTAGCTAAGATTTGGACACTCAGTAGGTACTGCTACTACTGAACCTTCTAGGCAGTGTGAACCACAAACTCAGGGGCTCTGTTTGGTTTGTTCTTCACTCTGCCAATCAAGCTACCAATCTATCAACTGTCAGCACATATTTGTACAGTGTCTTGTGCCTCATTTCTAGTAAAAGCCTGAGGCAAGAGAGCTGGCAACAACCTGGGAGTTCTTTGCAAGCCTCTGATACAAAGCAACTGAGATGCTTATTGGAGGGTGGTATAGGTCTGTATCTTTGGTGATCAGATGGTAAGAGTTGAATGTTTCTGTAATAGCCATGTAAGGGTCAGTCAGAGCTGGAAAATTACATATCCTGGTTTCATTGCTAAGTAGCTAAGAATGGAGAAACAAAATGCATGATATGACTGATGTTTTAACATGAAATCCAGATAGTCTTTAGGAATAGAATTTAGCAGCAGTGGCTGCAAATCTAAGTTAACCCTTAGGCCTGAGTCCTACACAGCCATGGGGAGCTGACTGTTTTCGCTGGGGCTCCTCCAGCTTGCCCCAGGCCTGAACCTAGTTTCCCAGCACGGCGAGGGTGGGTGAAGCTTTGTGGGGTAAGAAGCTGAGTTATTTTTAATTTTGACTTTTCTTCTGTTCTCTTTCAGTCCCATCGTTATTATCTGCATCATTTCCTTACCCCTTTTGGGGTCCACTCCTTCCCCTCCATGTGCTGAGTCATCTCCGTGGTAGAGCGTGTCAGCCATGACTTGCTTTCCTTCAGAGATGTAAATAGAACCATTGGCTATTAATGTAATTAATCCTGACTCACTGTAGAGAATTGACTTCTTCCTCTCTGTCATTTACAGACACGCTTGGTTATTTTACACACAAAATATGAGTGGCAGGGAAATGTTTCTTTGGTGAATCTACACAATAATTAATATTACCACTCTCTCCATCCTTCATCATTTCAAGGAGGCTCATCCTACCTTTATTGAGGAGTTTGGGACTGGGAGCTGGTCCTCTATGCCTCATCTTTTTCCTACTCCCTTTCCCCTTCTCTGGAATCCTCCTGCTCATGTACATTTTCTGCAGGAGCAGGGCAGAACTCTGCATCTGCACACAGATGTGGGATAGGGCTGAAGTTTGGGGATTCACTGTCATTTTGAGATTGGTTGCCACACATGTAGGTCACAGGAATCATACGAGTGACATTTTGATTTCTGATCTGCTATATGGTTTTTGTTTTTTGTTTTTTTTTAGTTCAATGATAGCAAACAGAGAACAAAATAGCAAAACATATTAACTGTTTCATATGCCCAACAAAATAGTCTGATTGGCAATAATTTAGTTGATAGTGATTATAAATTTGGGTGGCATTACTTAGCTTTGGACTGTGAAGAAAACCTGAGTAAAGCCTACTTAGTGTGATTTATATTTAGAGAAATCTAATGTTAGCAGCAATAAAAGTCTATTAAAGGAAAACTACTGTATTTCCTTTGGGTCAAGGGGATAGAATCTTTGCCATGGGTGGAAACCTAACATTCTAGGTGGATTGGGTCAAATCACCTGGCTAAGGGACCACCCCAGGAAGAAGGAATAATTATCCCTTGAATGAGATAATGCACCTCTCCTTCCCAGAATTCCCAGTCATAGTACAATTCCTCTGACATCTATAAGCCAGGCAGCTTTGCGTGTCTGTCTGCTTTTCTGGATTACTCCAAACAGTGAGGCCTTTACATTTCTCCTTTCTCTCTCTGCGTGCTTTCCCACACTTTGGACCTCTTTCTTTAAAGTCTCCCCACGATGTGGTTGCTTGTCTGCCATGTGGCTGACCTCCATGCTGGTTTATCTGAAATGGCTTGGCTTTTTCTCTATTTTACCCCTGCAAGCAACTGCCAAGATTTTCAGCTTGTCCCTGGGACTTTTATTTAAACTCTAATAAAATGGTCCTCAAGCTTCCATTTGAATGTGTTCTTAAATTCTTTTATTAAGGAGACAAAGAATCCGAAAAAGTGACTCCCTACTCCTCACTAACATACGGTAACTCTAGGGTGATTCCCTAAAATTAGCAGTAACTTCATACTTTTGAATTTTTATTTTTAGATAATTCATAATTCAGATTTCATTACCTTGCTCCTTTCTTCTTTCTTCCATAAACACAATACAGTCATCTTCACTTGGTTTTTAAGGGCCCAGTGGATACTAACTTGAGATTGTCATTCCTGGGTGCTTCCATTGGTGTCATAAAAATTTCTATGTCTTGTTACTTTTTCTTTATATAAGAATGGTAGTGCTTTACAAAACTGTCAACAGGGATTGAATTACACAAGAAAATAATATCTGAGAAAGAGTTCAGTACTTGACCCACCACAGGCATTTGATAAACATTTAATTAGTGCCTGCAGTGTGCTGGGGGCTGTACATAGGAGAACATTCTTTATATTCCGGGGAATGTAGTGACCCAGCATTTTCCTGTCCAAGACAGAACATTCCAAAGGGTGTGAGGTAGAAACCAGTCTGTCCCCCCCCCACCCCCTGTGACCTCATTCTTCTTATTTTTCCTTACTTGCATCTTTTCCCTTAAATTTCTTCTTTAAATTTCCCTGCAGTGGTGTTGATCCTGTAAGGCCTGGCTCCCTGATGTGTCAGTGTGATGGGATTTTCCTTTTAACACTGTTGATGTGGCTCTAAGAAAGGAGAGAGCCAGCAGTCGGCTAGCAGCTGGGTCCCTTGGTGGCACTCTCACTGTCTTGTGAAACCAACTGACCCCATTCAAAAGGGAGCAGGTTGAGTGGCAGCTTGGAAGCTGGCTCATGCTGCCAGACCAGCCTAAATGGAGTTTGTGGGACAAAAGGAGAATGGCAGAAATGCACGGACTGTTTCAACCCTTTCTCTTCTGCAGATAAAGTAAGCATTCAATAACTTTCCTTCATTCCTTCGAGATTTCCACGGATTTGCCAAATTCTCTGTGTCTAAGGAGTGGACATGAACCATGGGTGTGGAGAAAAGAGGATGGACAGTACAGTTGATGGTCTGACTTCATAGAACTCCATTGTAGATGATCTTTTTTTTTTCTGGCCATAAACTCTGGAAGGAAGCAAGATGCCACCTAAACTCATTTACGGCGATTCTCATTTTCTAATAGTCTCAAATCCTTCCCAGAATCCAAGGCGGCCAATGATGTGCTACTAGGGTTAAGGTCCATGAACAATTCATCTTCTCTCTGCTACCATGGTCTCCCTCCCTCCCCCCTGTATTTTCTATTGCATTACTTATGCATGTGTGAGAGGTGGCCCCTCCCTAGGCAACGTTAAGAGGTTGTGTCTGCTCTAATCCAGATGAGGTGCTCTGGAGTCTGGCATGCTGAAATGATGTGCAGAGCTCAGGCCTTATGAACAGAAGGCTCTGGTTCTGCTCCATTATTAACTCTGGAAGGAACCGATTCCCCTGAGAGATAGAAAGAAGAGTGTACAGATCTGAAGGAGTCTGAGACTCTGGAGCAAAGATGACCCATGACACAGAGTTCCTCTCACTGATGTTGAGTTGGAGTTCATGGCCATCTTCAGAAATATGAGGGCTCTTGATTCAGTGGTATCTTATTTCCAATTTCAGCATTAGAGAAAGACATGCTTTACTTTTCAAGGTAGAATTAATTTCCAGATTTCCAAAGCTGAAAATTCCTCTAGTTACCAAATGTCAAAAATTCTGTTACATACCACTTTTATAATGTAAACCAATTATATATGCTTATTAAGCTTGAAATTTTTTAATACTTCATTATTCTCCAATATTTGGCTATTAACAGTTTAAATTAGATATTACATATTTAATTGTGAATTATCACATTGCAAGGAAAGTGTTTAAGTGCTTAAGTTCCTGGAAATGAATCCATAATCTGCCTCCAGACAGATTCCCACATCTCCTAACTCTGCTTTTCACTGACTCCAAGATGCACATTTGGATTTTTCTTACTGTAGTATGTAGTTTAGTATTGTGCTCATAAGCTAATTAAAGATACTTTTTTTAAAAAAATAATTTTTTGTTTAAATTAAAAACAATCTTATTTTACATACCAATCCCAGCTCCTTTTCCCTCCAGTCCTTCCATGCCCCCTAAAAAACCCCATCCCACCCATATCTATTCCCCAGGAAGGGTGAGATCTCCCATGAGGAATCATCAAAGTCTGACACATCATTTGGGACAGGACCTAGGCTCTCTTCTGAGAAAGATACTTTTCTTAATAATGCTAAATATAACAGTTTGAAGGCTAGGGCTACTGTAGCTCAGTTGACAGAGTACTTGTCTAGCATGTACCCAGAACTGAATTAACTAGGTGCAGTGGCACATACTTGTAATCTTAACACTCTGGAGCTGGAGACAGGAGGGTCAGAAGTTCGAAGTCATCCTTAACTATGTATTGAATTCAAGGTTAGACTGAGACACTGTTTCAAATGATCATACATTCATACAAACAAAGCTATCTCAACATGATTGTAGTGAATAGCATCTTAGATATACATTAATTTACAAGATTTATGTGAGCTTGAAACTAGTTTTCCAGCCAGGAAGATGGTTCAGTGGTTAAAAGCTTTTGCCTTGAAAGCCTGACAACTTTTGAGTGAGATCACCGAATTTGAACTCTTGAGTATGATCTCTGAAATCCATGGTGAAGGAGGAAACTGGCTGTCAAAGGTTGTCCCTCTAACCTCTACACATACATCATGGCATGCCCCACCTCAGTAATAATAATACACAAATTAAAGCATAGCATTATTTTTTTTTAGAAAAGATTAGTTTTCTACCATCATATAAATGCATTATGTACAATAACCTCTATTCTCTTCAGAAGACTTTTGTATTCATGTGTATGAGGTTTTTTTTTTTTTTTTTTTTTTTTTTTTTTTTTGCATGTATGTATTTCTACCACTTGCATGGCTGTTGTTTCTGGTGGTCAGAAGAGAGTCCTAGATCTCCTGGAATTGAAGTTATAGTTAAGAGCTGACATATGAGTGCTGGGCTTTTAGCCTGGGTACCCTGCAATAGTATCAAGTGCTCATAATGGCTGGGTCACCTCCACAGCACTGAATCTGAATTCTTAAATGAGTGCTTCATGAATTTATTCTATCCTAACAGTCATTCATTTAGTACACAGAGCGATGTTATGAATTTTCATTGAGAAAAGTTCCAGTTTGGGCCAAAAGTGGGATTGAGCAGGCCTGGACATGTTTGGAGAATCTAGGTGGGTGTATGATATATTAACATATGCAAACTCATGCATACAGAGAAAGCTTTGTGTTGGCATCTGCACTGACCACAAATGTATCAGCCATGTTCTGTGGGAAGCCACACAGAGCTGGGAGTAGATTCAGTCTACTGGGGATACCACTTGTGAAAAGTAGGCACATCAGTCAGAGAAAGCACATGGAGCATACAGAATCTCACTCAATATTCTAAGGAGTGGTGAAACAATTTGTTTTTCGAGAACAAAGGAAAGCAAGAATGTTGAAATCATTTATAAATGGTAATTATCACACCATATGGAGAGGGACATCTTACTTATTGTAACCAGCAGACTTTAGGTCATAGAGAGTTCAGGAGTCACAAGGGCAGGTAGAAAGCACAAGCTCTTGCTGCCTGAGGAACACAAGAAACGTTGTTACTGTTTACATCAGCTCTTTTCCTGACTTCTTTTGATGGAGGCTCAGGCATGTTGGGCCACAGCCTGAACACAATGAGAAGATTGATGGTGGGACCTTTGAAGACCCGTGTTCAGAATGTGTAGCAATAGTCAGGCAACTGCATGGAAATGTCTCAAATGGAGGAAAGGGAGGAGATTTGGGATGAAACTATTAGTGCTATCTCCCCCCCCCCCCCCAGTTCTTAAATGTTAGTGATGCCTATAGTGCTTCTCACAAGGTATGTGGTGTATGGATCACTCC
Organism: Phodopus roborovskii; assembly: GCF_943737965.1. Taxonomy (NCBI): domain Eukaryota; kingdom Metazoa; phylum Chordata; class Mammalia; order Rodentia; family Cricetidae; genus Phodopus; species Phodopus roborovskii. The sequence continues at coordinate 33,472,793 of NW_026126469.1, forward strand.
ATCCATGGTTTTGCCTACCCTAATTGTAATTGGAGGTGTATCTGTTTTCATCTGTTTTTATGTTTCCACTTTTATTTTTCCTTCTGGCTAAAAACCCAACTTAAAGTGTGGATTATTCCCTTACACTGTGTGACTATGTCATGCGAGGGGCTTAAAAAAGCTGAAAAATGGCCAGCAGCTAGGCAGGATTCCAGGGCAGAGAGCATGCAGAAGGGAAGAGGGGTAAAGTCAGGAGGAGACTTCATGAGATGCAGAGCGAGCAGGATGGGAAGTATATAGATGAGGTAAATGAACCTCAGGACAGCACACAGATTGAGGAAAATGGATTTTATAGGAGCTAGTTAAAAATAAGCCTAAACTATCGGCTGAGCATTTATAATTAGTAATAAGTCTCTGTGTGGTTATTTGGGAGCTGGCTGGCAGGACAGAGCTGGCCAGTAGTCTCCACAAAAAACTGAGCCTACATTAAAGGCTGGTGAAGTAAATAATTTCACCTAGGCTAAAACAAGCTTGAGCATTACTAAAGGGATTTCTAAATTCTCAAAGCTTGGCTCAGCACCTCCTCTGCCTACAGTTTGTTTATTATTTGTTCCCCCTCCTTCAACTCCTATATCAAACTCCCAGGATCTAATGATGACAAAATTGTCTCTGAGCATTCATTAGTTCCATGAGAAGTGATCCTGAGAAGCTCTTTTCTGGAAGTTCTGAATCAGTATCTTGATTCCTGGGCAAGGCATTCATGAGCAACATCATCCATGCATCTGTGGTGCTGACATTGTCTCAGTTAGTGCTACTGCTGCTGTAACCAAACAACATGACCAAGAGCAACTTGGGGAGAAAAAGGTTTGTTTATTTAGCCTACATATCATAGTCCACTGAGGGGATCCAAGGCAGGAGCTCAAATTAGGCAGGAGTCTGGAGGCAGGAACTGATGCCAAGACCATGGAGGAATGCTACTTACTGGCTTGCCCCTCAGGGCTTGCTCAACCTGCTTTCTGATAGAACCCAGAACCACCATTCCAGGGATGCTCCCTGAGCATGGGGGAGGGCTGGACTCTTCTCCATAAATCACTAATCAAGAAAATGTCTGTAGTAGTTTGAACCTATTTACCCCCATAAGCTCATAGGGAATGGTACTGTTGTGGGGAGTTGTTGGAGGAAGTGTGTCACTGTGGGGATGGGCTTTGAGGCCTCATATATGATCAAGCCATACCACGTGTTTCAGACCACTTCCTGTTGCCTTCGAGATCAAGATGTAGTTCTTTTTCTATTCCTGGTTCCTCTTTTAGCACCATGTCTGCCTGCACACCACCATGTTCCACCATCATCATAGTGGACAGAACCCAGTGCAACCTCTGAAAGCCAACCCATTAAATGTTTTCCTTTGTAAGACATGCCTAGGTCATGGTGTCTCTTTTCACAGCAATAGAAACCCTAACTAACACAATGCCCTGTAGGTTTACCTACAGCCCGATCTCATGGAACCTTTTTTTTTTTTTCCCTCAGTTGTGGTTCCTCCTTCTCTGAAAACTCCACCTTGTGTCAAGCTGACATAAAACTAGCCAGCACAGAGTTCATGGCATGTGGTGGTGTGTATTTAAAGTTCTTTCTTTTTCTGTAAAAACAGCCCACATCCACCCCCAAGAAATGCAATCTTAGATTGAATGTAGTGGTTTGCATATATAATCCCATCACTTGGAAGGTACAGGCGGGGAGATCTCAAGTTTAAGGGCAATTCAGGGTACTGTCTATAAATTAATTAAGTAATTAAAACTTTTAAAGGAAGAAAAACAGCCTGGAGAGATAATTTAATCATTAAAGTACTTTTCAGGCAAACTCAACACAAGTTTGAAATCTAGTGTTCCCCCCCCCACTGTGAAAAAGCCATGCATGGTTATAGAGGCTTAAATCCCATTGCTGAGAAAGCAGAGGCGGGAGGGTTTTGGAGGATCACTGGCTACTCAGCTTAGCTTACTTAATGACAGACCCTGTGTCAAACCAAACCAAACAAAAACAACCAAATAAGTGGCTAAGGAACTGTATGATATTCAAGGTTTGTCTCTGGCCGCCTTGTGTACCATTCCCTTACAGAGACATGCAACACCCATGTGCTCATGCACACACACAAAGATATAATGTAGTCATACACACCTCATATTCCTTTCTATCTGAATTTGTTGGAGCTGCTATTAGAAAATATCAACAATAGAAATTTGTTTCTCATAGCTGAGTGATACAAGCTCTAGATTTTTGTCAGGGCCCATGTCCTGCTTTTCAGAAAGGTGCCTATTTCTTGAGCCATCCATGCCAAAATGAGGAAATGAGTTTTTTGTGGTCAGTTTATAAGACCATTAATCTCCTGTCCCAATGTTCGCAGGACCTACCTTATGATATCATCACGTTGAGGCTTATGATGTGAATTTTGGTGGTAGCATTTAGACTGTAGAACTTTTCAGAACAGTTTTGAAAGCCACGTGTGAAATGCATAATGCCATGGTAGACACCGAGAGATCCTGCACTAAAGAAGTCTGCTTCAATAAATAATATTTCATATCCTCACACTTCTGGTTTATTTCTTTCTTGAATATTTATTTATTTATTTTTGAATGCATGTATGAGCATACTCTGTCTCTCTCTCTCACACACACACACCAAAGCATGCAAGTAGGAGCCAGAGATTGACTTGTAGGATTCAGTTCACTCCTTGATGCCCCAGGGATTTAACTCAGGCCCTCAGTCTTGGCAGCAGGCCCCTTTGCCTTCTGAATCATCTCACTAACTCATTTCACACTTTAAAATGTTACAGAATTGCTGGGAGGTGGTGGTAACTGTCTTTAATCACAGTGCTTGGGAGGCAGAGGCAGGTGGATCTCTGAATTTGAAGCCATCCTGGTCTGTAGAGCAAGTTCCAGGATAGCCAGGGCTAGACAGAGAGACTCTGTCTTGAAAAACTAAAACCCAAACCAATCCAAACAAACAAAACTACAGAATTTCTTTTCTCTACTGCAACCTAACACTCCATCAATGTTATCCTGCGGTAAACTTTGTTTTTATTTATTTATTTATGTTTTGTTTGTAGAATAACTCGAACTCTGAGCCTTTTATGTGTTTGCTTTTCATCTCTCTGAAACTTAACTGTAAATGTTCAAGCTGGCACTGTGTCCCAAAGTTCATGCATCCACCAGAAAACCCAGATTATTGTGATGCCATAGTTGGAGTTCAGTATGTGTGTTTTGGATGTCCTAAGTTAAGTGCATGTGCAGCATATGTCACAAGAACCATATTAACATTTATTATGTGTGAAAATTACATGTTAAGAATGACGAGGAAACTAAGGTCTGTCTTGTTTCTGAAATGAAGGAGCCCAGAGGCCTCTAAGGAAGGAAGCCTTTAAATAAAGACAGTGGGCTCACACATTGAAGTCAGAGTTCCCAGAAAAGACAGAGAGTGTTGCGTTCAGTTTACCCAAGGTGAGTTTCCATCTGGACCAAATGCACAGCTGGCTCAGTTGCTCAGGGAACAGTATACTGCCTGGGCCAGAGATTCTTCCAGTTACACAAACAGGACTGTGTTCTGCAGCCGCTTTTCTAGCAGTGATAGCGCAAGTCAATCTCTTAATCCCTTTTATCTAGAAAATGGAATTTTAAAAGTCCTGACCCTCTGGGGCTTTTGTGAACACTAAATAAGATATGTAAGGAATTCGACACGGTGCATGTTCCATATGGTAGTCAGAAATCAATACGTGTAATCTATTATTTTTGCTAGGGTGGATTAGGAAAAACACAGAAAGGTCTATAGCCGTTCTGTTAGCAAGGCAGCAGAAATCTTTTCACCTTGATGTTTACAGATGCATCTTCTTGCTCATTATCTGTACACTTGATCTGTGCTGTGTCTTACAAGAGGCAGTGATCCCTCAGCTTTCTGTATGCTGTAATGCTTGTCTTTACTTGGTGGCAAAAACCTCTGCCTGCACTTTTTTGATTTGCTGAGCCAGCACAGTACTTGCTGGTAGTTAAATGACCAGTAAATTCCTATTAAACACCACATTAAAATATTATTTTTAAATTAAAATTGTATTAAATATTAAGAAGAAGCAAATAGCATCAAAGGGTGTTTATGAATATAGAGGCCCTTGTCTATTTCAGGTATGACTGGGTATTCTAGCTGGCTAGATACCAGAATGGCTGCATTGTTTAAAGGAGTTGAACTTTTAAAGCTATTATTATTTTAAACATTAACTCTTTCAGTATAAACAAATACATCTTTTTTGAAACAGGATCTTCTGCAGCCTAGGGTAGCTCTGAGCCTATTACATGGCTAGATGTAACTGGCCTTGAACTATGTCTCTAACTCCAGAGGTGCTGGAATGACAGCCATGTACTGTTGTCTTTGTTGCCCAACAGAAAACACGTGTTTGCTTTGAGAAGGAGATCTAACCATCTCAATATGTTGTCCAGCTGTCTTACCCTTGAACTCATGATCTCCACCCCCTTTATTGAAAGTGGAATTTTTTTTTCATACAGTATATTTTGATTATAGTTTCCTCCCCTCCCAGTTCTTCCCCATCTTCCCTCCTGTCTGGCTCCACACCTTTTCTGGCAATCATTAGAAAACAGACATATAAGGAATAATAATAATAATAAACCAAAGGATAAAACCAAAACAAATCAGAATAGGACAAAACAAACAGGAAAAAAGAGCCAAACTCAATGCTCAGGAAATATACAATTTAAATTTAATGCACACACACACACACACACACACACACACACACACACACACACACAGATACTCTACAAAACGCAAACTGGACAAAGCACCTAGCATTGGCTGCCATTCCTGCCCTGCCCCACCAACCACCAGTAGAGAGTTGAGTACAGGAGCCCCCCCCCAGGTCCCCACCTGCCCCTCTTCAAGTCTCCTGACCTGCGGCCACCACAGCCTTTCTGCCACCAAAACTCCAGAGGGACCTGGAGGCAGAACAAAGTATCCAGCTTTGGTTGTCATTTCTGTCTTGCCCCTGCATCCTCTGTGAGAGAGAAGAGGATAGAGCCTTGAACCCATATTTACCAGGAGAGCGAGAAACCCCAGCTGTACCCACTGGAAGAAGAGATGGGAAAATGACAGTATAAGAACATATCCAACAACAAAAAGATTTATATGACACCACCTGAGTCTAGGGATTCTATGCTCTGAGCATCCCAATGCAGATGAAGCAGAAGAGAAAGACCTTAAAAACAATTTCATGAAAATAATAGAGGCCCTCAAAGAGGATATGAGAAAATTCCTTAAAGAAATGGAAGAAAAAACAAATAAAAAATGCAAGAAATCAACCAATCACTTAAAGAAAGTAAGGAAACCCAAGAAAAAACAATTAAACAGATGAAGGAAACAATTCAAACAGATCGTGACCTGAAAATTGAAATGGAGACAATAAAGAAAACACAATCTGAGGGAATTCTGGAAATAGAAAAGTTGGGTAAATGATCAGGAAGTACAGATGCAAGCATAAAATAATCAACAGAATACAAGAAATTGAAGAGAAAATCTCAGGTGCTGAAGATAAATTAGAGAAAATAGATTTATCAACCAAAGAAAATCCTAAATCCAACAAATTTTTAACACAAAATATCCAGGAAATGTGTGACACTGTAAAAAGACCAAACCTAAAAATAATAGGTATAGAAGAAGGTGAAGAAGCCCAGCTCAAAGGCGCAGAAAACATTCAACAAAATCATAGAAGCAAACTTTCCCAACCTGAAGAAGGGCATGATTATGTGTACAAGAAGTATACCAAACACCAAATAGACTGGACCAAAGGGGGAAAAAAGTTCCTTCACCATATAATAATCAAAATACCAAACATACAGAATAAATAAAGAATATTAAAAGCAGCAAAGAAAAAAGGCCAACTAACATATAAAGGCTGACCTATCAGAATTACAACTGACTTTTCCATAGAAACTGAAAGCCAGAAGGTCCTGGATAGATGTTCTACAAACACTAAGAGACCACGGACGCCAGCCCAGACTACTATACCCAGCAAAACTCTCAATCACTATAGGTGGAGAAAACAAGATATTCCATGAAAAAAATTAGATTTACATAATACATATCCACAAATCCAGGCCTACAGGAAGTTCTGGAAGGAAAACTCCAACCCAAGGAAGTTAACTACACCCACGAAAACATAGGCAATAGATAATCCCACTTTACCAGAAGCCAAAAGAATAAGCATGGTAAATCTACTCACAATATCACCACCAAAAACAAACAAGGATTAACAATCAATGATCCTTAATTTCCCTCAATATTAATGGTATTAACTCACCTATAAAAAAGACACAGGCTAACAGGATGGATACAAAGACAGAATCCATCCTTCCGCTGCATAAAAGGAACACACCTCAACTTCAGAGGCAGATCTTACCTCAGAGTAAAGGGTTAGGAAAAGATTTTCAAATCAAATGGACCCAAGAAACAAGCTGGTGTAGCTATCCTAATGTCTAACAAATTAGACTTCAAACTAAAATCAATCAAAAGAGATAAAGAAGGCTATTTGATATTCCTCACAGGAAAAATCCATCAGGATGAAGTCTCAATTCTGAACATCTATGCCCCAAATACAAAGGCACCTATGTTCATAAAAGAAACATTACTAAAACTCAAATCTTACATAAAACCTCACACAATTTTAGTGGGGGACTTCAACACCAAAATACCAAATAATCCAATTAAAAAGTGGGGTACAGAACTAGAGAATTCTCAATAGAGGAATACAAAATGGCTGAAAGTCGCTTAAAGTGCTCAACATCCTTAGTCACCAGGGAAATACAAATCAAAACAACTCTGAGATACCATCTTATTCCTGTCAGAATGGCTAAATAAAAAACACCAATGACAGTTTATGCTAGAGAGGATTTTGAGAAAGGGGCACACTCCTCTACTGCTGGTGGTAGTGCAAACTCATACAGCAACTTTGGAAATCCTCAGGAAAATGGGAATCAGTCTACCACAAGATCAAGAAAATCCACTCTTAGCAACCTAAAAGATGCACATCCATGCAACAAAGACATCTGTTCAACTATGTTCATGACAGCATTATTTGTAATAGCTAGAACCTGGAAACAATCCAGATGCTCCTCAATTGAATAATGGATAAAGAAAATGTAGTACATTTACATAATGGAGTACTACTCAGCAGAGAAAAACAATGAAATGTTGAAATTCACAGACAAATGGATGGAACTAGAAGAAACAATCCCGAATGAGGTAATCCAGTCATAAAAAGACAAACATAGTATGTAGTCACTTATATATGGATTTTAGACATAGAGCAAAGGATCACCAGCCTACAATTCACACTTCCAAAGAAGCTAGGAAACAAGGAGGACCCTAAGAGAGACATACATAGAGGAAAAGGAGATCTCCTGAGCAAATTGGAAGGGGAGAAGAGGAGGGAAGAGGTGAACATGAGGAGGCAGGAAGATTGAGTCAGGGGAAGAATAGAGGAGAGCAAGAATAGAGATACCATAATAGAGGGAACCATTACAGGTTTAATGAGAAATCTGACACTAGGAAAATGTCCGGAGACCTACAAGGATGACCCCAACAAACAAGCTAAGCAATAGTGGAGAAGCTACCTTAACTGCCCTTCCCTGATAATGAGATTGATGACTACCTTATATGCTATCCTAGAGTCTTCATCTGATGGAAGCAGAAGCCGACACCCACATCTAAACACTGAGCCAAACTCCTGGAATCCAGTTGCAGAGAGGGAGTAGTGATGAGCAAAAGGGGTCAAAAACAGGTTGGAGAAACCCACAGAAATGGCTAACATGAACACAGGGGATCTCATGGACCCCAGAAGTGATAGTTGGGAAACCAGCATAGGACTGACCCAGACCCCCGATCATGCATCTCTGTTAGGAGGTCTGGGCAGTCTATGGGACCTCTGACAATGGGACCTAGAATGTATCCCTGGTACATGAATGACTTTGGGAGCCAATTTCCCATGAGGGAGGGCCTAGGTCCTACCCCAAATGACTTGACAGATTTTGATGATCCCTCCTGGAAGGCCTTACCCTCCCTGGTGAGTGGATGAGGGATGGGACTGAGGGGTTGGTGAAGGGTATGGGAGGCTAGGAGGGAGAGGGTACTGGGATTGATATGTAAAATAAGGGGAAAAACCCCACAAAGTTGGAAACCATAGTATATACAAAGCACCTGTAAGATGAAAAAGAGTGCCCTGAATTAACACTGAGAGCCAAAGAATCTCCAAAGATGCTATTGAGTTCATTTTGTCCTGACCACATACTGCTTGGCATGTAGCCTACCCTTACATGTAATGTGTTTCCCCAGTGAGACTCTTGGAGAAAATTAAGTTTTCATTAGCAAGTGGCTATCAATTGGAGATGAGGGCATAGGTCAATTTTCCCTTTCCTCTCTAGGACCCCAACTGCTTCAGACCTGACATGTCTTCTGCATGCTGCCACAGTGCCTGTGAATTCATATGTGTACCAACTCTGTTGTGTCTAGAAGGCCTCGATTCCCTACAGTATCCTTCATTCCCTCTGGCTCTTACATTCTCTCTTATTCTTCTGCAGCATTTCCTGAGCCCTGAGGGAGGATTGGATGGAGATATCTTGTTCCCTCAAAAGTCTATTTTTTAACGTGGTTGAAGAATGACCCTTCAGGGCTATATTCTTCCTGGAGAAGAAAAATATAGCAAAGAAGAGATAATCTGATAGACCTCCCAGACCCTGAAATTTTTTTGGAACATATGATATCACCAAGCTCCATGTTCAAATGAAGCAGGTACTAATTTTCAGCAAAGCTGTGGAAAGCCATTGAGCAACTCATCTATGCTATTGCTATGCTTCTGGCAGCAAGATGAAATGGTATTGAAGCTGCGGGTCAAGCTCTTGGGATTTTATAGTTCAAACCACTATATCCTGCACAGTTTACTCACAGTTTTGACATAGTAGTACTGTTACATTCATAGTTAAAACATGAATCACCAGTCAGAAAGAAGTCATTTGGAATGATGCTGCTGAGATGTTGGAATACCTCCCACATCTCTTACTATATGTTACATCTCTTTGGATATATATTTTGAAAAGAAACAGAATGACTTGGTTCAATGTTAAAAAGTCATAGTTTGTTCCATAGGTGTTAGTCTGGGTTTCTGCCCTTTCTGTTCATTCAATCCCTATTGAAAACTCCACTATTCTGAGTCAGCAGGTGAAGTGTGCAGGTTTTTCCACAGCTGATGAATAGAAGCCCTGTGATGGCTAGCATTTTGTAAATTCATTTCTCTCTCCTCTCTCTTCCCCACTCCCCTCTCACCAGAACTTCACGTTAAGTAATTAGCTGCTGTGATTACTTACCCACCCTATTATGAGAATACAATGGTATACTGGCTCATTGGAGGCTTATGAAAATAATTAAAAAGAAGAGAGATTAGTTATTTTATTTATCTTGGAAAAACATTTCAAAATCACATTTCTTGGTGTGGAAGCATGTTCTTTTATTCATTAATAGTTTCTTTTCCCTCTATAATGAATTTTAACCTTAGACTTGGCTTCTGTATGTTAAATATTTAAAGTATGTTATTTTAAAAAAAACTCATAAAAGGGTAAGTTGTAATCAAGAACATGAGGACTTTTAGGTTTGGACCTACTATAACACATGATTGTGAATAAGTACTGTAGTGGGAAGGCTTTTCTTGGTCTCCAGGCTCTCTGGAAGAAAGGAAACTTTCCAGCAATCCCATCCATAAGAAAGAAAACATAAACCATATTCTGTGATGTAATACCACAGTTATGAGCAGTACACAGGGCTACTGTGACTTTAAATCCAATGCCAGAGAGAAGGAGACTAATCCATGGCAACCATCAATATTGAATTAACAATCCAAGATCTCTGGATTAAGTTGGAGTCTTGGAAAAGGCTAGGGTGCTTCAGGAGTACAGGACCTAAATTAAACATACAATTTCCCCATGCCTTGGATGTTTTCCCTAAACAGCTGATTTTAGGAGTAGAGAGGTTAACTGGAAATGGAAGCCAGAACTTCCATGCCTAAAATGAGCTTGAAGTAATGCCAATCTCAAATAATGAAGGTAATTCCAGATTTAGGGCCCCTAACCATTTACCAAAATGATAGAAATTACATCCCAGGAAGGATAATAGAAGGCCAAATTTAGTTAGAAAATGTTTTAAGCATAATATCTTACTGCTTGGGAAATAAGATTCTGGGACACAATATAGGCTGATTGAGGTTTATTCGGGAAGAAATTACTTACACCAGAAACAGAAGACTGCCATGGGTTCCCACTCCAAGGATGCACCAGATGCTCTCTGTCTCTGACCAAGAAGAGAGAAAGCTGGAGTCCAGGACCCCAGACCTAGACCTGTCCCCATGATGGGCATGGTCAGAGCAACAGGTGCGGGCAGGATGGATATCTTACTACAATATCTAGCACTCAGTTAAAAACACATAATAGAAATGTGATGATATAAAACTCCAAAAGACACAGCACAAAAATGAAGAGGTCCATAAGGTATTTGGAAAGTTGAGGCATTAGATACACATCTCTTTAAGTAATTGTGCTTTGTTCATGCTATTTCAAGAGAGCTAAATGGAGATTCTAGAACTTTACAAATAAACAATAATCTGGAATTGAAAACTCAGTTTAGGCCCAGCAGGAGAGAGGATTAATTCATCAGAAAGTAGTTTAGGGAAAAATTCCATTTAAAGATGTGCATGCCTTTAATTCCAGCACTTTCAGGCAGAGGCAGGCAGATTTCTGTGAGTTCGAGGCCAGCCTAGTCTACAGAGCAAGTTCCAGGACAGGCTCCAAAGTAACATAGAGAAACCCTGTCTTGATAAAAACAAAACACAAAACAAAATAAACAAACAAACAAAAGATGCAAAACAGACTGAACAACTAGAACACAGTAAGAGATATATCTGACACATATAATTACAATTTCTGGAAAAGAAAGTAGAAGTAAAATGGGGCAGAAATATATTTGACGTGAAATTGACTTAGTTTTACAAACTGGATTAAAGCCGTAAGACCATAGATCCAAAGTACTCTATGGCACGGAAAATGGGTAAATGAAAACTAAATCATATGTAGGTATATCATAACCAAACCAAGTTTCTGAAGTGCAAATATGGGACCATGCTTACAAAAAGCCAGCAAAATCAGTTGTAAGGCCAAAGTCATCAAAGTAGGATGGCACAGTAGGCATCTGTCTCAAGACCAGTACTGAAAGTCAATACCTACAGTTACCTCTCCAGTGAACCTTGCTGTCTATTCCTGATTTTTCTTCTTTATGACTCTGTCTTCTATCCTCCAATCAGATTTCTATCTGGGATGCATCATTTCTTACTCTACGTATTTTATGTAGAGTATATATAAATATTTTTCTTATTTTACATATTGATCCCAGTTCCCTCTCTCCCTCCCATGGCCCCCTATCCCCCTCCTGTCTCCTTCCCTCCCCCAACTCCACAGGGAGGGTAATGCCTTCCAGGAGGGATCATCAAAATCTGTCAAGTCATTTGGAGTAGGGACTAGGCCCTCCCTCCTGTCCCTAGACTAAGGGAGTATCCCTCCATGGGGAATGTGCTCCCAAAGTCCTTTCATGTTCCAGGGATACATTCTGGTTCCACTGTCAGAGGTCACTTAGACTGCCGAGGCCTTCTAACTGAGACCCACATTCAGGGAGTCTGAGTCAGCCCAATGCTGGTTTCCAGCTATCAGTTTGGGGGTCCATGAGCTCCCTCTTGTTCAGGTCAGCTGTCTCTGTGGGTTTCTGTAGACAGGATTTCTTAGTTACTGCTACATTACTGTGAAGAGACACCATGACCAAGGCAGCTTACAACAGCATTTAATTAGAGGCTTACTTACAGTTTCAGCTAGTGACTTCATGATCATCATGGTGGGAATTAGAGCAACACACAGGCAGACATGGCATTGAAGCGGTAGCTAAGAGCTTGCATCTGACCTACAAGCGCATGGCAGGAAGAGCAAAACTGGGCTTTGAGGCTTCAAAGCCCATCCCCAGAGGTATGCCTCCTCCATGAAGGTCACACCTGTAAGCTCCTAATCCTTCCTAAGTGGTTCACAAACTAGAAGCAAACATTCAGTTATTGCATCTATGGGGACTATTCTCATTCAACTATCACTCAAGGTTTCACTGTGTAGGTGAGGCTAGCCACTAAGATCTGCCTGACTTTGCATCCCAAGTGCTGGGATTAAAGGTGTGATTCATTACATGTCCTCTCAAATTCCTTTTCTGTTTGAATATTCTTATGACCTGCCTCACTCTCAGGACTTTGGATTTAAAATGAAAAATTATTTACTGTACCAAGACATTATACAAATGTAGAATCAACAAAACAAAAAGTGATGTTTTTAAAATGTTAATAAAATTGGTAAACTTCTTATGAGATTTATCAAGAAAAAAAATGGAGAATGCAGAAATATCTACAAGAAACAAAAAGGTAACACTTACATAGACTTCATGTACCCAACTTCAGCCAATACATTTGAGAAACTAAAAAAATCCTAAAAGAATACAATTAAACTGACATAAGAAGTAGAAATTTTAAATATACTTAAAATATAGTATTTGGTAATAAATTTTATAAAGTATTTGGAAAATGCTTACTTTGCTTAAGAGAATAAAACAGGAAAAACTTGTCCAAGTTTACTTTGCCTAGTAGTTTTCATAATAAAATTATAAAATAAATATTTACCTATAAATTACAGATTAAATTTACTTATGGTCATGATAGTACATGATAACAACATCATAATCAAATAATATATATACATATATATGTGTGTATATATATACATATATATATATTATAAAATACTGATTTAGTTTGAGTTGTTCCAGAAATTGTAGTTTTAAATTATAAAATCTATAGTTCACATTGATATCATGAAGGTGAAAATGGTCTGATCAACTCAATAGATTCAGAACAGTATTTGATAACATATAGTAATATTAGATTAGCTATCATTACTCTAAGATACCATCTTACAATAGATCTTATCCAGTACAATAAATCAAAAGGAAACAAGAATTTAAGTTGAAAGAAAACTTATTCATATATAATGTAATATAATCATGCACTTATATCTGTGTCATCAACAAATTTTTAAACTTCATGAATTATTTCACCAAGTTTTTGCAGGTATTACATTTCTGTATACATTAACATTAAGTTAGAACAATAAGGCAATATTTATAATCAAAAGAACAATAATAAACTGACCAAAGCTGTTCATAACTATTCAGAAAATGATTTCTGAAAAACAACAAAAATAGAAAGACCCAAATGATAAGTAGACACTATATTCACATACTGAACAAGTTAATTTTTCTAAATGTCAGTTCTTCTAATATAATCTAATAGATTGAGCACAATTTTCATTAAATAGCTTGACTCTGTGTATAAATTGACAATATCACTAGAAAGTTGATATAGTAACATAATAAGCCAAGGGCCAAGCTAATCAACTTTCTTAGTAGAAGAAAACTTACTCTTCCTGTTAATAATCTTTTTATAATGTTATAATTTTTTACAATAATTATAGTGTTATCACAAGAATGGATCAGTAGATCCAAGTAACAGAATAACACCTACAACCGCCAAGAAACTCTACATATGAGTCTACTTGATTTATGGTAAAGATGAAATAGAGAGCAGTGGAAACAAAGATCTTTCAATAAATGTTTCTGGGTCAGACAGATAATTATAAAGACAAGAACTGATACTTGACCACTACATGATCCCGCCAATGTCAATCCCGGGTAATAGAATAAAATGCTTTGAAAACAATATATGATAGTGTCTATAAATAGGAATGCACTTAAACAGAGAAGAAAATATTTATATAAGAGCGTACTTTGAAACTGACAGCATCTACTCTTCAGAAGAACAGAGTGGGAACTTACAACACATCATCCAAAAGTGTATGTTTAGAATGCATAAAGGTCAGGGGGTGGTGGTAGGCCAAGTAGGACTATACAATGAGGACCTTTCTCAAAATAAATAAATAAATAAATAAATAAATAAATAAATAAATGTAAGTAAATAAATGAAATAAAAGAACAGGGACATGTTATGGATGGCATAAAACAAAAATATTGAAATAAATATAAGATGAAGAGAAAGGAATGGAAAAGATAAAAACAGAAAATGAGGAAACAGCTCAAACATACAATGAAATCTGTAACCACTTTAGTTTCTGAAATTTTAAGAAAGTCAAAGGATTTTAGCTTTACTGATAAACGATGAACAACATATGTTTTAATAATAAAGCTGACATAGCTATTGCAGTTGGTAGAAAGGTAATTGACAATTTTGTGCCAATATATTGAAATTGTACACACAATGAATGAATTGTTGGAAAGTGATTTACCAAAATTAACCTAGGAAGATATAGAAAACTGGAGTAGTCTTGCAATCACTGTCTTCACAAAGAAAAAATTACATACTGAGTGTTAAGAAGCAGGATAGTAAAATCATTCTAAATGTTTTCTTAAGGATAGAAGGATGTTATCAGGATTGTCTGGTCCTGAAACTAAAACCGTAAGTAGGTATTATATGGTAGATAAGATGTGAATTGTTTGATATTATTTCCAAGAAGTGATGAATTTCTTTTCCTCTATAATTTTCATTGCCAAGGCTTGCATCTATTTATTTATTTATTTGTTTGGCATTAAGGTGTGATGGTAGTGGTGTTATGATAGCTCTGGAACTGGCTCTTAAAAGGAAGGGTTGGTTTCTTAGATGCTGCAGTTATTATGTGAGAAACAAGACTTCACTATTGTGTAGGTCATGTGGCAAAGCTCTGGGACTGTATGGAGATGAGGGGCCCAAATGAGCCCAGCATTCCAGCCTTCCCGCCAAGAAATATTTGTTTGAATTTGTCTTGGATTTCAGCCCAGTCCATTCACTAGCTGAATGCTGCTCCTTGATCTCAGTTAATACCACACAGAACAGAAAACTTTCCCAGGGAAACGCTACTCAAAAGTCCAACTCACAAACCTGGGAAACATGATAAAGAAGACTGCTGCTTGCAGCCTCTGTGTTTGAAAGTACTTGTCCACACAGTAGTTAAAAGCTGAAACAGTTTGTACAGAGAAGAGAATTCACTCTCAAATGCAAGGTGTGGACATAGATGCAAAATTGATGGAGTAACACTGACCAAATCCAAATGCAGTGAAACACACACACACACACACACACACACACACACACGTGAGTGCACACATGCATGCATGCATACACAGAAACTACATTCTAGCAGTCATGAATTTTTATACCTTTAAGCTATGATCAAATGCACTAACTGTTCTTACCAGCTTACTATTTGATACATCCTCTATCCAAGGACAATATATTAAGGACAATGAGGGTACACATACAGCAAATGGGTATGTGAAAATAATTCTACTTGAAAATAAATTCAATATTGTTATCCACTATGAAAATGCAATTCCAGACCACCATACATGTGATCACATGGCTAGCTGAACAGCTAAACAAAAAATAGTACCAAATAATGGTGAGACAAAGAAACGGGGTCATTCATACATCCCTGATGGGAATACAAATTGGCATAGCCACTCCACAAAACTGCTTGGTATTACTTACAAAACTGAACACATGCTTGCTACACACCTGTGGATTGTTCTCTTGGACCATTATGTAGACAAATTAAAAATTTATGTTTGAAGAGAAAACGGCACAAAATATACATATATCATGGAAAGTGATGGTGGAAGACACCAAAAGTCGACCTCTGACCTTCATACACTTGTGAAGCCAGAAACATGTATGCCTCCCTATTTCACACTGCATACATGTACATAAGATGGGTGTTGAAAATTTTTATTTTATTCCAGTAAATGTAAACAGAGCCTTTTACAAAAGTCAATGTTCGGTCATCACGAGGTTACAAAAGGGTGCTATGAGATGGCTCAGTGGGTAAAGGTGCTTGTTACCAAGTATGACAAGCTGAGTTTTATCAGGGAATTCACAATTCTCCCTGGAAACAGAGAACTGAATGCAGCAAGCTGCCCTCTGTCTGCCACATGTGTTATATGCATGCAGGCCTATGTACTTTGTGTGTGTGTGTGTTTATGTGTGTGTGTTTGTTTGTGTGTGTGTGTGTGCTTACACATGCAGAGACTAAAGGTGTAAATATAGTTTTGGAAATATAATCTTAAAAAGCTAACTAGAATAAAGGAGCAGAAGGGCATACTTCTGATCCAGTGAGGGTTTGCTCCCCAAGACAAGGAATAAGTCTCATGTTTCCTGTTTACTGCACTCACACTCACATTGCTTATCATTTGCACTTCTACCTAACATTCTGCTTCAAGTCTCATGGTAAACTACAAGAAAGAGGTAAAAAGCACCAGGTGCTATTTGTAATACCAACAAGACAGGCAGAGGTTTCTAGTGTGAAATTAACAAAAATGGACCAAACTATGAAAACATTTAAAATTTTGAATTAAAAGATTTTCGAAGATCTGTATAAATAGAAGACAAGTTAATTCACAAATAAAGCCAGTACCATAAAGGTTTATGATTTCCTCAAGCTCATCTTTCAAATTAGTAGAATTTCAGCAGTGGCTTCAGTGAAACCTAACAAGCTGATATAAAATTTTATGGGAACTGGCAAAATACCAAAAAGTAGACAAGACATTCCTGAACAATGAAAAAACAAAACAAAACAAAACAAAACAAAAGAAACAAGGAGAAAATTCTAGTGGGAGGACTTGAGATCTAAAGCTACAATAATTAATATATTTAATACTTGTGAGAAATAAAAGACATGATGATCAAGAAGCACAATAGACAGACTCTCAAAATATATAAAATGTGATAATTACCATGTCCGTCATAAGCAGGAATGCTAAATGTAATAGATATGTCTGTGGCAGCTCTATTAATGATATGTCATTTATCACTTAAACATTCAGAAGCGCTGCTTCATCCTGAGATAACTAATTCTAAAGGTCAGAAGGTCCACGAGAAGTAGATTCTTAGTTGCCCTTCTGCTGAGTGCACGGTTGCTTCATGCCTCTGTGAACTGGTAGTGTCCTCTGTGCTGTTCTCTCCATTGCTGGACGACTTCCTAATCACTGAAGCATCCATTTTGGATATTGAGATGCTCTGTGCTTAACTGTGTCTGGCCTCACTTAACACTGCAGTTCTTCAGTCTTCGCCACACATTCTTTGCAATGAATGCAAATTACTAATTCAGTTTTGCACTTTAATCTCACTAGTCTGATTTGCTCACATGTTTTCAAGAGCAGACCATATTTCCTGAAGATAGAGTTGACAGCAGTGTGTGTTAGTCTCTGGGATGTTATTCGAGATGAAGTATGGAATACAAAGAGATGGATTGTGGTTGTAGTATGGAAAGGATTGAGGGAAAAAAAAAAAGATAAAGTTACGGCATCGTCTCTGTGCTCCACACACTGTACTGATCACATGTACATGTATGGAGTCATGGAATTACCATGCTGGAATGAACTTTAATTATCAAACCTGTTTATTTCACAGATGTGGCAAAGTTCCCAGGATGTCTGGTGGCTCACCAGGCTCCGATGTGGCAAAAGGCACAAAATACCAGACAACCAGATTCCTAGCCCACTGCCATTTCTCTGAATGGCATCTTATTCTGAGATTTCAAAAACAGAAAAGAGAATGTAGTATCCCAGACCTAAGTACATTCTCAGCCACAATCTATCACCAAACTGTGTTTAAAAGAAGTACTGTTTGCTTGAGTGCAGTTTTATCCATGCAATCACAGCTGGTGGTGTGAGTTTTTGTGTGCCATAGGTTTGCCATGGCTAGCAATCAGTTTGGATGGGGAGGGGCTCATGAAGTCCCACCCCTAGCTAAGAAGCTATTGGCACTTGATGGCTTCTTGGGGAAATGATAGGCCAGGATGTAGCTCCACCCTCCAATAGACACATCTTCACCCATGAATACACAGGTAGCATTAAGTAGACTTAGTGAGTTAAAAAAAAAAAAAAGCTTACACATGAACATGAAGTCGGGAGGGAAAAGTGGTTGTAGGGGGACAGAGGAAGACTATAGGAGAGGGAATAGGGGTGCAGAGTTGATTAATCAAAGCACATTGTATGCATGTATGAAACCCTTAATTATCAAAACAAGAACAGTGTTATTTGCTTATGAGGTCATTGCATAGCATGACCTTCCTAGTTAGTACACATACCCTCTATGCGATTTACTGTGAAACCATGAACCAAGACTGAGTCTATGTGTTATTCATAATTACAAATACCATCAAATTAGTCTAATCTATGGTAGAAAGAGAAAAATCTCTATGAATCCTGGGCTAGACAAGTATCATTATTTTTTATAAAAATTCATTTATGTAAATTTATGAAATGAAATATTCTTAAATACTTTGATTAAACAACTGTCTATAATTACATCATTTCAAAGCCTGTCTCTAAAATTTGGTTTAAACCTAGGTTATGCTCAATTAGTTAGAATAATTAATATTTGCTTTTGTAGTCTCACATAGGCTAAATAATACACCTAATCTGATTTAATGTTCTACAGCCTGAAGTGTTTTTGAACAAGCTTTCTCTCAGTTACTATTAGGATTCCTTTACTCATAAAATCCAGGCTTCATTTTAACTATGAGAATCACACAGAAGTAAGGTGTTTTTCCTGGATTATAATGATATCTCAATTTGTATCTGTGCCATTATATCATTCAGTTAACTGAAAATTTCAATTAGGATATCATGCATAATTCCAAAATTTAGATGCTAGAATGCTGGGCATTTACCAGTGATGGCTGATTATTTGTTAGCAATCTGAGATCAGCTAAATTGATTTATTCACAGAAAACCAAACCAAGCCACCATCACAACATCAGAATGTGTTCTAAACTGCTCAGCTAGAACATATTAAATTTAGATTCACATCCTAGCTGCAAGTATGGATGGATTTAAGAAGCATGGATTTTTGTTTTTGTTTTTATTCTCTGGAAGCATAAGCTGAAAGGGGGAAGATCATTTATGCAAAGAGAGGAATGGTATTCAAAACATCCTAGTTTCTGCTTCACGAACCACTGGAGATACACTATCCTGTCTTTTCTGACCTCTCTCAAAGCAGGCTTTTGGTTGATCCATCTAAGAGTCAGGAACTATCAACTTTTTGTAGAGCCATAAAAAACAAAACAAACAAAACAACAACGTCAACAAAAACAACCTAACTACATGAGCAGGTTTCTAAGTGAGGTAGGTATTTATTACAGTGTCAACAGTGATGCTGTTTAGACACAGTGAAGATGATATAGAGGGTGCACACTATCGTAGGTGCTTATGTCAATATGTGTAGGTCAATGTGTGTTTTATACTGTGCTCTCATTAATAAATGCTCTAATAGCCAACAGCTGACTGATACATCATGACAATGAGGCCTGTGTTTTTGCTGGTATCCTCACATCTCCCTCTTTCTGCTTAAGTATGATAGTCGCAAGGAAGATAAGCAGCCATAATGGATCCATTACCATGGTTACAGTGACCTGAGCAGGAGCAGAAGGGGATCTAGACTAGGGTAAGTCTTGTCCTTTGTGGGGCGTTATAAACAGAACCCGGGAGAAAAACGGTATCTTTCTTCTGACCTCAGGGATTGGGAATATGAAGCATGTTCCTTGTTATATATGTGAGGAGACTGGGACACAGTATCTAAAAATACAGTAGAAGAGAAAGGAAGATGAGGAGGAGGGGAGGAAGGATGAGGATGAGAGGAGCAGGGGAAGGAGCAGGGAGAGGAGGGAAGAGAAGCAGTGAATGGGCTGATAGCTTTGAATCCTGTTCTTGCTTCTGTCCCCACAGTGTCCTTGTACTTCCTGTAATTCTTTAGTTGGGGTATAACCCTGATTCTTCAGGAAATGCACTTTTCACTCAAATGGAGTTTTTTTTTTTCTTGTGCCCTCCCTCTGATTTTCTTCTTAAAATAGAAAGCATATACTATTCAGTTAGGATTTAATTATAGGTACATTTTCATATACAGCATTTAGAACAATAAATTCCCCTTTCAACACTGTATCCATAAATTTTGGTGTGGTATGTTTCTGTTTTCATTCAGCTATTAATGATGGGAGTACTGCTCCCATTATTCATTTTGTTTAGAAATTGTGAGGAATTACGGTGTGTAATTTCCACATTCCTAGTGATTTCTACATATTTTCTGTAGCTGACATCTAATTGAATTCCACAGCTGTCAGAGGACATTACTGTCTGATTCCTATCGTTTTTTATTGAGCCTTGTGCCCCAACACCTGGCCTTAGCTTTGTGCATGGTCCACATGGAGCTGAGTTGAACCCACATTCTGCAGTCCAGGGAAAATATCCTCAAAATGTCAATTAGCCCTCATGATTGATGACACAGGCCAGTTCTACTGTCTCTTTACCTGCTTTCTGTCTATTTGTCCCATCGGTTATGGAAGTAGAGATGTAAAAGTTGTGCACAAATGGATTTATATTCAGGTAATACAACCATCGGCTTCTTCTCTAAGAGGAAGGGATAAAAATAAAAAAAATAAGACTGCTAAAAGTGGGCGAGTGGTGAGAGACATCCATCTATGGTATTTGCATATTTTACCTGGGTAATAAATGAATAACACTACACTGGAGCATTTTATCTTTTTTTTGGTCTGTTGCTGTGGGGGTCTTGAAGAGCCTCTCCTCTGTGCTCTTTGCAGCATGTGAAGTGCTCCTGTGGGTAAGCCGAGTTTGTAGGGGTGGGTCCTGTGGATGGCGGCCCTCTCTAGACAGCAAGACTTATGACCTAGACCATCACTCCATACTTTCCAAAAACCTCCCGATAGGCCTTCTAGGCCCTCAGCTATGTTAGGACAGCATCAAAATGCTTTTATAGAAATGTACAACATTAATATTCTTTTCGAAGTGTTCCTCCTTAAGATCACTTTATAAACAAGATCTTTAAGCAGAAAATTCACAGTAGGATTAGCTCTTATAGTCTCATGCTACTGCAGCCAGGAGGCAGGTTTTAGCTTGTTTATTAGAGAAAAGGGTCCCTGACAGTCCAGAAACAGGCCATGGCTTCCAGGCTTCCCATGGGTATAGATGTAATGACAAGAGCAGTAGGTTGAAAAATTAGATGGCCCTGGGAAGTGCAGTTTTGTGTTAAATTCATGTGTGTGCTCTTAAGTTTTTCCTGTGATAAAAATAAAATGCTGCATGAGTTTCTTCTGAAAGCTGTTATACCTCTGAAGTGTGTTGCAATAACATCAGTTTCTGGCAATGGAGCTGACATATTTCTGTCCAAATTACATACACACAGATGTTATTTTAAAAGCAACAATCCAGCAATTATCCACGATGTGATCACATTCCCAGCTATCTAGTAGTAATGCTTGGGATAAAATGTTGCATTTTAATGGATGACACCAATATGGAGTTTTGCACAATAAAAGTGCAGGCAAGGACAAAGGCAATATATCATTGACAATATTAAACAGCTATGTGTAAGTACAACAATATTCACCTGCACACTTTATGTGGAGCTGTCTGTGTGCTGTCTGTTTGGATTCATTTACCTGAGTACTTGAAGACAATTTTCTGTATGTTTTTCTTAACTGTCATTAGAACAAGCTTGTGATTAACTGATTTTTATGTATAGTCTTATATTTTCTTCCCTGGGGCTCTGTTTTATTTAAGCAATATGCCTTTTATTTTTATATATATATATATATATATATATTTTTAATTAATGGATTGTAATATATATTTAATTAATGGATGGTAATAGTTGTTAATGAATGAAAACAAACCCATTGTTTGTTTATATGTGTAATTGGAGAGAAGAGGTAATCTTCCTTAATCACAAAATAAGACGAGCTCCAATGATCAAACTGAAGATTGAAGCAAGCAACAGATGAAACATAATTATCTTTGACTGGATGATATAATTCCCTTGTGCACTGATGTGAAAATTAGGACTGTCATACTTTCATTCTATACACTTTCATGATTCATATGCATGTTGATGTCAGCAAATTTCCAAGAACTTGTCTCACACCATGATGGACTAAAGGAAAATGATCCTTGCTGATATCATGTAGCCCACACTATCTGAACCTCTATCTATTTATCTCTCTCTCGTGAGTTTGTTATCAGTTCAGAACCTCACTGACCTAGGATCTTGGTGTTGTCAGGGGGTTCAAGAGGATTTTTTTTATTATTAAATATAAACCGTCTATTATTTGTATGTGTGTGTGTGCCATTAAGTGAATATGGAGGTCAGGGGATGTCTTTGTGGACTGGCTCTTTACTTTGTTTACCTTTCTGTGGGTTTCTGGAATCAAACTCAGGTCTTCAGACTTGCACAGGAAGCAATTTACCTGCTGAACCATCTCGCTGGCCCGAGTTCAAGTGTTTCCCCACACTTTCCCAGCAATTCAATGAATGCTCAAGTTTTTGTTGCTGAACTTCAGATGACAGCATTGCATTTCCTTGTGTGTGAGAGCTCTCTCAGACACCAATGTTGTATATAGAGTACTTTCCAGATATTAATGTATTAAAACTTGACTTCAGCCAAGGGCAGACAGTAGAGATGTTAAGAGGAATGCTGTATTGGTAATCTTCTAGTCACTGGAATTATTCCCAAAGGCATGTAAACATTGGGACCCTGCTCCTTTCTTTTCATGCCATGGCCCATGAAATAAGCTCTGTTCCATCCTATGGTCCTCACTAAATTGTGTTCCTTCACCATGAGCTCAAAATCAGTGGAGTCAATCAGAGGTATGAAAACTCTTAAAAACATGAGCCAAAATAAACCTTCTCACTTTATAGATTATCTCTAGTGTTTTGTTACATCCATGGAAAGCAGCACACTCTTCAACAGCCATCACCAGCTCTAGGATTTCTTCTTTCTTCTGCCACCTGAATAAATGTCCACATTCATTAGGGAGGACCCAGGTCATGTTCTGCTGTTGTGTCTGGAGTGCTTTCTCTTTCAGTAGATGGACTGCGAGTCTCTGATGGGAGATGTCATTCTGTAAATATGTTTCTCATACTGGTTAATGAATAAAGCACTGTTGGCCAATAGGAAAGCAAGATAGGTGGGGCTAGGAGACAAGGAGGATTCGAGGAAGTAGTAAGGAGGAGTCAGCATGTAGAGACTGGAGAGAGAGACGCAGGCCCCACTCTCCGGTAAGATGAGACTACACGGAAACACTTAGATTAATATAAATGGGTTAATAATTAAGACAGAGCTAGCCCATAAGAAACACTGGCCAACTGGCCAACAGAATTATATCAAATACAGAGTATCTGTGTATTAATTGGGGCTGGTGGGACTCTGGGCCCAGGTCAGCAGGGAAAAACCTACTTGTAACAAGTCTCAGATCAGCTCAGTTCTGCCTAGCGATTGTGACGATGCACTGCAGAATCTGACCTCATCCATTGTTATTCTCGTATTTAAGAGATTGTATTTTGCTTTTATTATGATAATCCATCCAATTTTAGAATATTTTCCATACATCTTTGCCCCATTTGAAGTTTGTCCTTGATCTCACGTTGAGTTTCAGTGCCAGGGCCCTTTGTTATTGACTCCTTCCCATCTTGACTTAATGTCAGAAGGTTCACACCTATTCTTGCTCCTCCAAGGTGAATGAGCTACTGCCAACATAATTGTGAAACACTCCTACACTTCATATCCCCTGTCATAATGGGCTATACTTTCAAGCCATGAGCCCAGATCATTTCTTCCTTAAGGTACTCCTTGTTAAGTTTTTGATCATGACAATGAGAAAAGCCACTGATACAATGGCCAACTGTGTTTCCAAAATAACTACACTATTTTTTCATTCCCTAAGGATTAAAGAAAAATTTCAGTTTCTTTACATCTTTACAAATAGCAATATCAACTTTGATATTGTGTGTGTGTGTGTGTGTGTGTGTGTGTGTGTGTGTGTGTATTAATGGGGATTGAACCCAGAGTCTTGCATATAATAGGCGAGTACTTTACTGGTCTCTATAGTCACCAGATCTTTTTTGTTTTTTATTTTGATATAGCGACTTGGTAAGTTGCCCATCTGGCCTTGAACTTGAGATCCAACTGATCCAACTTTCTGAGTCGTTGGGATCACAAGCCTATTCACCAGGCCCAGTCATTCTTTTCTTTTCTACTATTCTAGTGAATGTGGACTGTCTTATATTGGTTTTAATTTACACTCAATGATGTTGAGTACTTTTTCATGTGCTTATAGCCATTTGACAGTTCTTAGAGAAATGTCTTCTTTTTCCCCCTCCCAAGCCTCTGGAGTACAATAGAAGTGAGGGAAGGGAGGAGAGATAATATGAATAAAGGAGTTAGGACCATGATAGAGAAACCCACAGAATTAACTGACCTGAGCTAGTGAGAGATCACTGACTCATGTCTGACAAATGGGGAACCTGCGTTAAGACAGAACTAGACTCCCTTAATATGGGTGACAATGGTGTGACTTGGACAATAAATGAAGCCACTGGCAGTGGGTCCAACATCTAACACTAATGCACAAACTGACTTAGTGGAGCCCATTCTATATGGAGAGATTCCTTGCTCAGCCTAGACACAGGGATTCGGGGGTGGAGCGGTGCCTTGGTCCTGCCCCAATGAGATTATGGGACAGACTTAGTAGACTTCCTAAGGGAGGCCTTACCCGCTCTGAGGAACAGATGGGAGGTGTGGGGTAGAGTGGGGAAAGCTGGGGGAGAGTAAGAAGGAGGACCTGGGATTGGAATGTCAAAAATAAATTAACAAAAAATATTTTACATTAAGAAAGAAATTTTTTAACTTTGTTTTGTTTTTATAGTTGGCTCTCTCTATTATTATAGTTTTTGTTTGTTTGTTTATTTTAATGCCAGGGATTGGACTCAAGTCCCCTGACTCCTAGGCAAAAACTCTACCGCTAACTTACATCCCCATACCTTCTGGGTGCCAGTATCTTATCAGATACATAATACACAGTTCTGCTTCTTGCTCTGTGGTGGGTTCTCTTCTCATATCCTTGATGCATTTAGATACACAATGGCTTCCTAATTCTGATGACTTTTAAGTCACTATCTATTTTCTTTATGGGGGGGTAGTGGTGGTTTGAGACAGGGTTTCTCTATGTAATCCTGAAACTGGCTCTGTAGACCAGGCTGGCCTCAAATTCACAGAGATCCTCCTGTTCTTGCCTCCTGACTGTTGGGATCAAAGGTGTACATCATCGAGAACTGTATAGCTATTTTCTTCCTTAATTTTTAATTGTGGCAAATAGTTAGGATCACTCTGTCTAGTTATAGTCAGAAATTTGTCTTGTGTTAGTTTTATTGAATATTTATAGTTCTAAATTTTCCATTACTAACTTTGATTCCTTTTTAATTATTTATGTGTGATTAGCTAACTTACTTAATATTCTGAATGAATTTGTGTTAATTAATTTGTTACTAATCTGGTTTGTATTTGTGACTACAGTCATTTTCTCC
Source organism: Phodopus roborovskii (assembly GCF_943737965.1). NCBI lineage: Eukaryota > Metazoa > Chordata > Mammalia > Rodentia > Cricetidae > Phodopus > Phodopus roborovskii. The sequence continues at coordinate 33,498,362 of NW_026126469.1, forward strand.
AGGACAGTCTATTGAAAGGAAAAAAAAGTCTTTTACCTTTTGAAGTGTCTGATATCTTTGTAAAAACACAAATGACCTTAAAGATGTTTCACTGGTTTTGTCTTATTGGACTCAATGACATCTCTGCACACCAGTGCCACAGAGTTATGTTTATATTGGCTTTAGAATAAGGCTTGAAATCAGATAGCATGAGTTCTCCACCTTGGCTCTTTTTCAGTATTGATTTACTGTCCGTTCTAGTAGCAGACTTTGACATCATCCTAGAAGAAATGTTAGGTCTAGGATAAGGCCATGTTAGGGCAGGATATTTTTTTATAAGTATATTGACTGCACTAGCTATATAAGTTCCTATGTGCAGGAGGGAACTTTGAAAAAATTACACATGGTGAAAATTTCTGAGTTTTAAAAATGTACTTGTATGTACAACTTAAATACCAGTGTGGAGGAGGACAAATGAGGATGTCAAATCCACTAGAGTTGAAGTTACAGTAGTTTAAGGTGTCTGATGGGACATATGGTTGATGGGAAAGGATCCTGGTCACCTGGAAAGATAATATATGTTCTCACCTGTTGAGCCTTTTCTTCAGTCTCCAATTTTCTTTTTTTAGGCTATGATATTATATTTCTGTGGGGTTTTTCCCCTAGAAGGTCCAAGGCCACTGTAAGAATTCACTGGTCTGTATGGATTGATATTCAACTGGTCTTTTTCCTGAATCTTTTTGGGTACTTCTAGTGGCAGGACCTCTCTCTGAACACAGTGAAAGTGTGTGTGAAAAAGCTTGACCATGTTAGTAAGATCTTCATGTTTTCCCAATTGGGTGCTCAGCTTAGCATCAGTTCTTGTGATTTTTATTGATTATCTCAATGTATCAGTAATATGTTAAAACACTATCAGGTGTGTGATTTAATTAAGATCATGTTTTGAGGTTTTAATAGACCATTTTGTTCAGATTATGTGAGAGAAATTTGAAAGATTTTTTTCCAACCGAACAATATTGGTAGCTTGAGCAGTCTGTGGAGAAATTTATTCACTTTGCCTCCCTCTGAATAACAATGGCTTCTTTACTGTCTGTTCATTTCTGAAAATCTAAAATAAACTCAGATTTGACAATCTTAACTTCTTAGTCATTTTTCTCACTTTGTCCTCAGTCATTGCTTTTACCATGATTTGTCAACTGGGTTACATGTGTTTCACTAATTATTTCATACTGCCTAGCAGCGTTTGCATTTTGATCATCAATACACAGAATTTTAGATCCTAGAATGGTGCATGTCCTTCTGTGTTACCTAGGAAAATGTGCTGTTTTCTACAATGTCCTACAATGTCAAGGACACCAGCATTTGGAAGTACAACCCATAATGAAATAGGTCCTTTCTTGGTTGCCAATTATCTTCTACATTTTCAACAGTTTCCATCATACTTGTACAGTAATTTTTTTATTATCATTACAACTGCATTTGAAATGCTGATAAGTAATCCAGTCACTAATGAATTCTTACCCTGATCCCTGCTACTGCTCACAATTTTGTGAAAACGTCTTCTTTTATGTCTAAAATATTTAAAACCTCTTAATCATGATAAGTTCAATTCAGAAAGAGTTGGATTGATAATTCATATAATATATATTCTTGTATTTGACTTCTAAAAGTGATGAGCTGATTCATTGCTTAAAAATGTACAGTGATGAATGGGACTTTAATACCTATCTTAGTCACTGTTCTATTTTTTGTGAAGAGACATCATGACCAAGGCAACTGTTGTAACAGAAATCATTTAATTAGGGCTTACTTGTAGATTCAGAGGTGAGTTTGTGATCATCATGGTGGGGAGCATGGCAACAGGCAGGCAGACATGGTGTTGGAGAAGGATCTGTGGGTTACATCCTGAGCACAGACAGCAGGGTCACTGGGCCTGGCATGGACTTCTGAAGCCTTAAAGCCCACCCACCCCCAGTGACATACTTCCTCTATCAAGGCCACACTTCCTCCAAAAGGCCATACTTCCCAATCCTTCTAATCCTCAAACAGTTCTACTCTTTGGTGATTAAGCATTCAAAGATATGAGCCAATGGTGAGCCATTTTCATCAAAACCACCACAATTCCTAAGAATCAACACCACATACCTTTAAAACTATTTCCTTTACATCCTCAGCATAAGTTTTACTTATTGAAGGATTGATCCATTTATGGACCTGCCTGAGTAACCATACTCAGTCTAAGAGTAAATTAGTATGTCATTACATACTTATACCCCATTACAGGTAATCTCATATGTTCCTTTTTATAAATAATAACATAGATGGAAGTAAGAGTTCTGCTATTTAGCCTCTTGGTAGTTATCATGAATATATAACTATTAAAATGCTGGAAATATATAGGTGGGAAAATGATGAAATGTTAACCTATAGTGACCTTGTGTAATGCAGGCTACCTGTGGCATGCTTGGGAAGTACTGCTCTATCATTGACTCATCATCTAAACTAGTGTTTCTCAACCTGTGGGTTGTGACCCCTTTGGGGGTCAGGTATCAGATATTCTGCATATCAGATATGTATATTATGATATATAATAGTAGCAAAACTACAGTCATGAAGTATCAATGAAATAATTTCATGGAGGAGGGTCACCACAACATGAAGAACTGTATTAAAGGGTCATAGCATTAGGGAAGTTGAGAACCACTAAAAATGCAGCATGTACTTATCTCTTCATCTGAGTTGAGGCATCAGAGACACAGCTACCACATGAGTAGCTGTCAGTGCTCTTGAACCCTGCTCTGAGTCTTTCTTATGACCAACAGCTGGGGAGATAAATAGATGAAAGAGGTAAAGAAATACTTAAGAACCTCTTCCACAGACAAACCTCTGACTGAAGAACAACCATGTCTCCTGGAAAATATGGTTTTTAAATCCAGGTTTTTAAGTTGGAAATTTTCACATCATCCATACCATTTATACACATGGCTTTCCCCTGTAAATTTCAGTAATTGCATTCACCTGGAAGGACTCGTACAATGTTTATGGCATACCTACTAGAGATTGATGCATCATAGGTAAATGAAATGCTACAAATACTTTGAAATCATGCCTTTTTTTTTTTTTTTACTCTGAATGCACTAAGAATTTTCTCTCTCTCTACTTTAGGTATTAATGTAGATGTGTGAGACTGTTTAAAAACTATTCTTCAAGTTGTCTCAAGAAAAAGTATTTTCTTTAAAAATTCCAAATGCACCAACAAATCTAAAAAGGAAGATAAAGGGTGGAAAGTTTTAAGCATTTTCAAAATATAGTTCTGACACAGAGTCAGCGTGACCTAATAACAGTGTGCCATAAATGCGGGTGTTTTGGGATCTCCAGATGAAAGGCACTGTGGAAATGAGGCATCATTACCATTGATTTTCCTATGCCTGCCAAACAAAATGTTTGAAATTACAGAATCAAACAACACAGCTCAGCCTCTCCATCATGTTACTCCTTAGAACATGGGCAAAAATTTCCAGCTTATTAGCAAGCCTCAATAACATGTATAAACTTATGATCCTAATAATAAAATGACAGCTATTTCCTTTAACCAGCAAAGTAAGATTTAAATAATATTTTATCAAGAGGAAAAGGTGAAAGTTGTTTGTCCAATTAATAGCTATACAAAATGCTTTTTAACACAGAATAAAGACAAAATAATATCTCATCTTAAATATTACCATCATTTTTGTTATCTACCTTCCCAAGGAAAAGAGTGTTGTCCAACTCATTTTTGCCTGGAATTAAGGAATGGCTTTGTGTGTCATGTAGTTTAGTTGATAATTTTCTTTCTGAGAGACATGTTACCAGGGGTGACAGGCATTCTATTCATTTTCTTACCATTTGGTATGTTTTTCTAACCACACATACTATTGGTCAGATTCATATCATAGCAGATTCAGCTGTAAATGCCAAGAACATAGCATGCTTGGGACAACCCCGATGCCATGAAAGGCGTTCATTGTCTTTTGAAGTGGTTACGCAGAGAGCCAAGGACACTTTTATTTGGGTCATGCATACATTTGGCTGGGTTATTTAAAAAAAAAAATACCTTAGAAAAGGAAGCAAACATACTTAACATTCATTTCCTTTTAGTGTGTTTAAGAAATCATTTTGAACTATTTTGAAATGTTAAAAATGCATGTTTCTTAGAACAAAAGCAATATGTTTTGCTGTTCACAACTAGACAACAGGATAAAAATAGGTGCATTTTAGTATTCTGTTTAACATTCTTTTGCTAGAATTCTAGTCTGTCCAAAACACGTATTTTTCTTTATACAAACATTATATAATGCTTTTGAAAAAAATTGCAGTCCTTTATTTTCATTATCCTCATTTTTCATTGTATTTTACTATTTTTGACATAAGGCACAAGAAAAAAAATATGCAAATATATGAACACACAAAATTCCAGTAGCAATTACTATCACAAGGTATAGTGACTATTCACATATCCTTCCAGAACATTCTCAATTTGTAAATCACTGTCAAAAGTAACAAAGCTCATTTGTTAGCAAAAATGTATCGACCCCTCTTAAAGTTTATGTTAATCCATCTTCGACTACACATGTTCCTAAAATATATCTTTGTGTTGTTTGCTGTGTTGTCAGAAATAAAAGTATAATGTTGTCAATGACAGTGGGTCTTTATTACCAAGTGATATCCTCAAATAGAAAACAAGGGCAGGGGTCATGGGCGGCACAGGAAGTGCCTGCTAATGAGAATACAGAATGGTCATTCATCTTGGTTATTTATTTTCTTTTGAGGTTTTGAAGCAGAATCTCACTGGGTAGTTCAGGCTGGCATTGAACTGGCAATCCTCCTACCTCACCTTCCTAGCATTACAGTCATACACCATGACTTGCTGTTTACTTATTCATTTTAGTAGAGATGACCAGGGGGATGAGCTCAAATTCAGGAAGTGACCCTAAATTATGCTGGGAGGTCAAATAAACATGTCTGGTTAATTGTCTTTTCTCAGCCACAGAAAAGTAGGTTCAGTAACAGAAAGAGAAAATGTAGGGCATGGTGTTCTAACTCAGTTTCTATTAGAAAGACCTCCAATAACAAGCGAAGAACCATTACAACCCAAACTGGCTGGTTTCGGGAGAGGTTGAGATGGAATAGCTGTCTAGAAAAAGATGGCAGGGCTGGACTGGGGAAGTTAGAATTTCTGGCTGCATTTAGTTTATTTGAGAGCAGAGATGATACCTAGAAACCTGTTGACTCTGGACTGTGTCCACATTTCCTTGTCTAGGGCAGAGTCAGCAAATAGGTGTCTTCTGCTCCCCGTATAGTAAGCATGCAGGAGAACAGGACAGTCAAACACTTGTCATACCTCCCGCCACACAGGGAAACCACCAGTACACAGAATAAACAGAATAGGAAGCAATGAACCACAGCTCCAAACTCAAAGCAGAATGGCCTCTGTGGTTAAATGAAAACCACAAATATACCAGTTCAGCACACTTTAAGCCAAGGAGTTTCATAGCCAGGATGCTCTGTGCTCAGAAGAGCATGGATAATGGATTGCTTGCTCAGTCTTACTGTTTGGTGTGCTGTGGAATTAATCAGAAATCCATCTAGAGTAGTGTCATCAGTAGAGTCAAGCATTGGGACTCTGTAAGCATTTATGTTAGCAACAGAGTCTCATCCATATTGTTGATGGTCGTTATTTTTCAGATCTTATATTTTTAATTCACACACATACGTTAAAATTTTATTCGTAACCCCCAAGTTAATACTCGGCGTGATTTCATAGTCACTCACAGAAGAAAGTTAAAAATCTGTGTCAGCTCATAGGTATAGCCCCCACAGAAGCTAAAGACAGTGATTTTTCTGCCTATTCTCTTCTGGTGGTTATAATGTAAATAAGTGTCCTTTTTGTGGTCTTGTTAGCTCCTTGCAATCAGCATTTTTCTTGGTTTTGTTTTTTTTCTTCTGTGCATGAATGTTTCTTTGTAGAGATAAAGAGTTGATCAGTGTTCATAAGCCCAGGAAGGCCTGTCTGTGCCTTGTAGAGGAAATGCATGTCTTGAATAAGCTGTGTTCAGGTATGAGTGATTGTGCTGTTGGCTATGAATCCAGTGTTAATTAACAGCACATGTAGGATAAGGTGTCCTTAAAGAGAGACACAGCCTAAGTCAAGGTTAGGCATCAGTGGTTGATGAAAATGTTATGACCAGGGGCTCCCAAGAGCTAGATCCAGAATTCCCCCTAGGAGCAATAGTTCAGTATTAATACAGTGTGTGTGGTGGGCATGATAGAACACAGCTACTTTGAAAAAATGGCTACCAACTGTATATTAGGTTATACACATAAAATGTGTCAGAAATGAAGAAGTCTTTGTCAGTTCTGTTCCAGCATATGGAGCTCCCTCCATCACTTTTCCCCTGGTGCTCTGGCCTATTAGGTTTCCTATGCATCATGCCCTGGGTCCTATAGGCAGCCTCACACCTCTCACAGACAACCGCCCGCCCCCCCCCCAACACTGGGAATTTGTCATTGACTCCTGCCCTGGAGTCTCAGTGGGGGCTTGAGGATTACATCTCATTTCACTTACTTTTCTAAAAGAAGCTTCTTTGGGTGTTGCATCTCTCCCATATTCTTGCTGTGTATCTTGTCTCCTTGCCCACACCCCTTCCTCTATATCTTACAAATTCTCCTGCTTCCTATGATGACTTTGTGTTGAGTCAGTTGCCCAGGCAGAACAACAACCCTCAGCAAGTTTCTTCTAGCATACATAACTCTGGTTAAGGTTAGATAATAGGGGTAATTCTCCTGTTGAAGGTTGGCAACATTGGAGCTTGTACACACCTCCAGCTTGCCATTCTAACATTGATCCAAGTGCTAGTATGAAGGGACCATACATGTGATTTCATTCCCTAATCAGCTGATCAAGACAATAACTATCCTCTAGGAAAAGCAGATACTTAAACTATCTGCTTTTCATTTCCACCTCATCCGCAATGTTTTTCATACTTACTTAGTTGGAAGCCTTTTTTTTTTTTTTAAGCTTAAACCCTCCTTGAGACTAGTTACTGGTTCTGTAATTGTTTTCTCTTGCCCTAGTCTTCAATTACAGACTTCAGATCTACTTCACAGCACTACAACTGCCTGTCATCATTAGACAAATTAAGTAAGCTAACTTTATACACACCTGCTTCTGCATTTTGGCCCCCTGGCTGAACCTGGATAGCCTACTCCTATGTTGTTGACTACCTCTCCCTATGGTTCTTTCTTTCTCTTTGAGATAGCATAGAATAGGCATTCAAATCCTGGCATTGCCACTTCCAGGCTCTAAGAAAAGGAAAGCTACTTGAACATACCCAGTCTCAGTTACCACTTCTGTGAAATGGGTGTTGTAGAATATTATTTTAAGGTGTGTTACTTTTGTTTATGCCATGGAACATTTGTTTAATGATGTAAAGATGTGTTGCTTTTGTTTATGTTGCATTTGTTTAACTCTGTGAAGCTATGATTCTTTACCTGTGTAAAACACCTGGTGGTCTAATAAAGAGCTGAACAGTCAATAGTGAGACAGGAGAAAGGATAGGCAGGGCTGGCAGGCAGAGGGTATAAATAAAAGGAGAAATCTGGGAAATAAGGAGGAGCAAGATAGAACAAGGAAAGGAGGACATCAGGGGGCAGCCACCCAGCCACCCAGCCACCCAACCACCCAGCCACCCAGCCACCCAACCACCCAGCCACCCAGCCACCCAGCCTCCCAGCCACCCAGCCACCCAGCCTCCCAGCCACCCAGCCAGCCATGAAGTGATAGCAAAAGTAAGATATACAGAAATCAAGCAAGATAGAAGCCCAGAGGCAAAAGATAGATGGGATAATTTAAAGATAAGAAAAGCTGGCTGGAAACAAAGAAAGCTAAGGTCGGGCATTCATAAGTAAGAACAAGCCTCTGTGTGTATTTCTTTGGTAGCTGGGTAGTGCCTCCTGCAAAAACAAACACCAACCAAACAAAAAAGAGTAATAAGAATAGAAAACAACCAACAACAAATGGGTATCCTAATGACATATGCCTTGTGGAACTGTTGTGGAGATCAATGTAGCTAATGAGTGTTAAGCACTTAAAACAGCATATGGTATGTTGAAATCCATCGATAAATGTGACTTGGATAATTGTCACTATTCAAAGGTACTGTTATTTCTTTCTCCCATGGTTGCAGCACTGTGGAGAATGCACAGGAAGCTGGTGACAGTCCTTTCTTGTCAGGATTTTATAACGTGCTTGGGAAAGGAGGATGAGTGCAGATTCACTTTTTGAGCCAGAAATAGGACCAGGAGATGTGACTGACTAGCCAGTGTTAATAAGGACAATGGAGACAATGTGTATGATGGACCACCCTCTGGGAGAGGAAATACTGGAGCTGCCTGCCCTACATTTTCACCTTTCTCTTACACTAGTCCAAAGAAATTGGATTCTTGGTCTGGATAGAGGCAGGGACCACGAATCATGATGATGTGTCAACTGTCATCAGAGTGTCACCAGGTCCTATGAGTGGGCTTCTGTGGTTGCCTCCCCTATTCAGAGGTAAATGACAAGAAGATCAGTGTTCCCAGCACACCAGGGCCAGTTTCTCTTTCCATATGGCTGGAGCAAAGGCACACTCCTGTATGACACAACACCTAGACTCTTATTCTCTTTGTAGGGTTTACCTTGTAGCTTCTTACTATGTACTGTTTAAAAGAAAGTTACTATGTCATGAAGTTTGAGCTCAGAAGATAAAGGCACAGTCACACTAGAGAGTTCCCTGTGCTAAGGTTGGACACTGGTTATAGAGATTCACAAGGGGCTGTAACCAAATCTCTCCCCAGGTCTCTCTCTCTCTCTCTCTCTCTCTCTCTCTCTCTCTCTCTCTCTCTCTCTCTCCACCTCCATTCATCCCCTCTCTCATATAACAAACAGCCACAGAATTATGCATTGTGTTCTCATTACTTGTAGTATTTGACCATAGAGACAAATTCAAACAAGCTCATCTATGTTATATATATATTTTTTCACAAACTACAGACCCAGATAGCTTCCTTTCTCCACATTCAGATCCAAATCTTCCAGAGCCTTACTTAAAAAACAAAAACCAAAATAAGGCAAAACAAGCAAGCAAGCAAGCAAGCAAACAAACAAACAAATAAAAAAAGCTACCCCTGAACATCTGTCCCATAGGAAATAAGCATGAAGAGAACTAGAATGTTTGCTGTCAGGACTATAGACTGCACTCTAGTTTCTCAGCCAAGGTGAGGGTCCTGAGCCCATTGTGATGCTGTAAGCGCTAGAGAAAGGAGCAACCCCTTTGACTGATGTAAAGGAGGACTTTGCCTTGTGTGCTAAAGAATGGTAACACACAAAGGGGAGACAAACAGGGAGCATTTTGGGTAAAGGGATCCCAGGGAGCACAAGGGAAGATGTGAATGGAAGTCAGGTGGGATGATGGAGGAAGCAGGGAAGGGCTGTTAGCAAGCTGGGTACCACTGAGTTCATATTTGGATTCCACCTAGATTCTCTGAGAAAGTATGCAGCATACCCCAAGGGTATTCTGGTGGATGTCAGGGAGGCTGAGGCACAGCTATCATATACCACCTCTCACTCCCCAGCTCTAATGTGGTTCAGGAAGTCCTGGACCAGCCAGAAAAAGCCTAGAGAAAGAGAGCTTTAGCCTGCACAAAACTCCCTTGGTTCTCCTTTCTTTACTGAAAGTAGTTTTGTCCCAATCTTCTCTGGTTCAATGAACAATTCCACAGTTGATCCAATAGCAGGAGACAGAATGTAATACTGATTCTCCAACCACTTTATTTATTAGTATTTACATTGTGCCTGAGGAACATGGAGTGCTGGCAAGTCCTGAATGTTGTGCTATGAATTAGCCCTTTTCTCCCTAAATCTATTTCTCCAGCCATAATTTGAAGTGGCATTGGCTTTTTTTTTTTAATTGTTGCTAAATTGATACAACCAGGCTGCCTTCAGAGTCCTCGTTGTGTTACTTCCCTGCTTGACTTATACCTTTCCCCTGTGTTTTTCTCTCTTGAATTGTTCACCCCACATGTGAGTACATACATCTTTAGCATGGGCTGCTTCTCTTTCCACACCCTAAACAGACAGCCTAGTGCTCTGTCCAAAGTTATTCTAAATGGGATTTTTTTTTTATTTCTCAGTTCTGACACGCAGGACATTCTGTGCTATACTGTGTCCCCCAAAGGAAATGTTGAGATCCTAACTCCTAGTTCTTCTGAATGCCATCATACTTGGAAATTCCCTATTTGCAGAGATGGTCGTTAAGATGGGTTCATATGGGTTATGGTAGGCCCTACCTCAGTTGCTATAAGAAACATGGCAGGTGTGCTTGGGAGATAGCTCTAATATACAGTGCATGCTGTACGAGGACAAGGATTGACTTCAGTCTCCAGGGCCCATGTTAAAAATAACATAAGTAGGTGTAGCAGCAGTACGTGTAATTCCAGTACGAAGGAAGCTGTGACAGGCAGATTCTTGCGACTGGCCTGGCCTACTTCATGAGTTCCATACCAGTGAGAGATCTTTCTCAAACAAACAATTTTTTAAAAAATGTTGAATATACTTGAGCAACTACAACCAAGTTTGTCTTTTGGCTTCTACATGTATGAACACATGAATAGACACATATAAGTCCATGTACATCTACATACACATGAACTCACACACATGCACACATACATACCACCACAACAAAAAGGAACAACAAGAAAATAGGATTTAGAGACAGCAACAAGGGAAAAAGGGATATGTGAAGTACCAAGACTTCCAAGAACTGCTAGCAACCACCAGAAGCTGGAAACTTCCAGAGGGATATTTCCCTGAAGACCCCAGGAGTATGGTCTTCACAACATCTTGATTTGGGCCTCTAGAGATCTGTTGTTCCATACTGTGGTACTTTGTTGCAATGTCTATGGGAGCTAAGACCTGAATGGCTCAATAGCCCATGCCAAGTTAATCCCACTATCAACCAAAGTCAACTGATCTTCTCCTGTATCTTTGGTTCCCAAGGATACCACATCACCCATAATGTGGTATACCTGTGAGCTGAGAGTTGCTAATGCAGTAGTGGTAAACGATGGTGGTCATGACCCAAAGAAAACAGCTGTTGCTGAGCTTAAATTGTTCATTGGAAGCTGATGTCCTCAGTAGCACATTGCTTAGTAAATGTGGTTTTCTCTCAGGGTGTGCTTCTTGTGTATCAGAGATGGCAGGAGGATGATTCATAGACCTTGAAAAATACATTCACTCTTGTATGCTCTCTTTCTGAGACCTTTGGTTTCTTCCTCCACTGTCTGAAAAGATCTAGCAATTTTACTTCAGCTTGCACAGGACAGCTTTCTTGATCACATTCCTGTCACACACCTTTTCACCCTAGAAATTTTTAGGTGACTCTGGAATTAAAGGTATGCAAATCAAACACACACTGCAAATTACTCATAAAAAACTCTTCAATATTCATATATTTTCACCATCTATTAACAACGGAACAACAGAAGCAAGTTTGCATGCTAATGAAATAAAGTGCTTAGTTATTTTTACATAAAGAATTAAATCCTGGCTAAACATTTAGTAATACTGAAGGAAGAAGAACACTGTCAATGGTTTTCAGAGTTTGGGTTTGGAACTGTCAATGCTCAGAGTGCCAATTTTTTTTCTTTATAAAGTTGTAGTATGTTTAGGGACATTTCAGAAATCGTTGGAAATTCTGTCCTGATGCTAAGCCAAAATTCACTTAATGATTTTTATGAAACTCAAGTCAGCAACTCAAACTGCAGTTTCTAAAATCAGACATTTTGATACAATCACACCCAAAGATACATGAATTTGATCCTTTTGTTGAGGAATAATAGTAGGAAAATAGTAAAAGTCTTTGCTCTAAATGTTTCTGCAGGAGACGGGACCTTGCAATTCTGGGAAAGCCCTGAGATTCATAGCAGGTCATAGTCTGGAATCTGAGGATACCTGTATCAGGCATCTCTTCTTGACATTGCATGGTGTGATGGCACATACAATGCAAAGAGAATATTGTAGGCTCAGAATCAAGACTACAATAAATTCCTGGTACAGCTAGGCAGTGATGGCGCACGCCTTTAATTCCGGCATTCAGGGGGCAAACCTCTAAGTTTAGGGCCAGCCTGGTTTACAGAGTGAGTTCCAGGACACACAAAGAAACCCCGTCTTGAAAAAACAAAACAAAACAAACTCTCTTCCAGCCTTCAGAAGACATCCTAGAAGATGTTATGGCCTTAGCCAGGGTGTTAATGGTGTATTTATTATAGGAAGATCCTCACATAACAAGCTCTTTCTTGTTTATAAATGTGTTTTGTATTTCTTGTTCAGATTTATTTTCTATTTTTTTGAATTATGTATATGTGTATATGTCTTGTACTGGATAGTTTTATGTCAACTTGACATAAGCTAGAGTCATCAGAGAGGAGGGCAACTCAGTTGAGAAAATATCTCCTTAAGATCTGGCTGTTGGACATTTTTTTAATTAGTGATTCATGGGGGAAAGCCCAGCTCATTGTGTATGGGGGCCAGCTCTGGGCTAGTAGTTTTGGGTTCTATAAGAAAGCAGGCTGAACAAGCCATGTGGAGCAATGCAGTAAGCAGCACTCTCTATGACCTCTGCATTAGCTCCTGTCTCCAGGTCCCTGCCTGGCTTCACTTCTTGTCTTCTTTGCTTTTGAGAATGAACTGTGAGTGAAGTAAACCTTTTCCTCCCAAGTTGCTTTTGGTCATGGTGTTTCATCACAGCGATGATAACCCGAAGACAAGTCTGTATGTGAGTAAGAGCATATGAGTCGGGCACTTGAGTTCATGAGAGAGTGATAGATGCCCCAGAGCTGTAGTTAACAGGAGGTTATCAGCTACCTGATATGGGTGCTGGGAGCCGAACTCATGTTCTTTGTAAGAACTCTTAACCACCAAAAAAAAACTCTCCTGTTAACCTTTTGCATTTCTTAGAACAATAGTCTTGTGTTCTGCTCTCATAAATCTTTTTGGCTCTTGGTTTACTGTATATTGCTCTTATTCTGTTTAGGTATGTTCCTGTTATCCCTGATCTCTCCAAGACCTTTATCATGAAAGGGTGTTGAATTTTGTTGAAGGCTTTTTCAGCCTTCACACATCTAGGGAGATGGTTTTGCTTTTTCAGTTTGTTGATATGGTGGGTCACATTGATAGATTTTCGTATGTTAAACCATCCCTGCAACCCAGGGATGAAGCCTACTTGGTCATGGTGGATGATTTCTCTTATGTATTCTTGGATTCATTTTGCCAGTTTTTTTATTGAGTATTTTTGAATCAATGTTCATCAGGGATATTGGTCTGTAGTTTTCTTTCTTAGTTGTGTCTTTGTATGGCTTGGGTATCAAGGTGATTGTGGTCTCATAAAAAGAGTTTGGTAATTAACCTTCTGTTTCTATTGTATGGAACAATTTGAGGAGTATTGGTATTAGATCTTCCTTGAATTTCTGGTAGAATTCTGCACTGAAGCCATCTGGCCCTGAGCTTTTTTTTTTTTTGAAGGCTTTCGATGACTGCTTCTATTTCATTGGGAGTTATAGGTCTATTTAAGTTGTTTGTCTGTTCTTGATTTAATTTTGGTAAGTGATAGTTATCCAGAAATTTGTTCATTTCCTTTGAATTTTCAAATCAGTCCATCATTATTGGCTATCAAGGTGATGGGGATGATCATGAACCAAAGAATGCAAGAAGCCTCTTGAAGCTGCCAAAATGCAAGAGAATGGATTCTTCCCTAGAACCTACAGGAAAGGACACATCCTTATTCATGACCTTGAGCCTAACTCAATGAGATTCATCAATGACCTCAGATTCCTGCTCCTCCCAGTTCCAACATGGTCTGAAGACTAGTGACACTCTGAAAATCTTCAGGCCTTCAGCAATGGATTAGGGCTATTGAGGCACTCAGCTTTTTGGACTGAGCAGATACCAGGGTCTTAGCCTTTCCAGCATATACATACAACCACTGTCATACCATATATTATGGAGACCAATCTAATAAATCTCCTCTCATAAAAAAAAAAATCTTTCTGGTTCCCACAGTTCACTGGGGTAGTCTGTTCTCTTAGGGGGTAGTTCCCATCCCTTACTTAGCAGACCTCAAATTCCTCAGATGGTTTATGATGAGACATGATCTTAAATTAAGGATTGGTGGCTAGAAGATAGGTAGAGGTAGCTTCTGAGAGGCTAAGATGCTGTATCTTAAAAAGTAGTCACTATATCAACCATATGCAAGATGGACAGATCTGTATTTGGCAGAGTGAGGAATGGGGGCATTTTTCTGCTCACCAGGTCCAGCTATATTTGGATTACAAGGGTCTCAAATGTATGAGTCTAGGTATCGGCACTATCCCCAACCCCCGCCCCCAACCCCTACCACTTCTTGCGCTGTTGATCCAGAATTGTTGGGTTAGAGGTTCAAGCTTCTCTGAAGGTCTGTGACAGTTATAATTAGTTTTCTCACAATTGAGCAAGAAATGATTCAGCTCAAAAATTTTATTTAGAGTCTACATTCTAAAACTACATTGGATGCCCACCATTTTACATTGAGTTTCCTAGAAACAGTGGGAAAAGGAGACTGTGTGTGGCCTATTGGAGGAGCAGAAGTGGGCCGCAACAAAAAATAACACAGTAACTAAATCATAACTGAAGGCTCATATAATCCTTTAGGGTTTAAAGCTGTGATAGCCCTTTAGAGTCACTCACAAATGGATGCAAGCATAATGGGTCTTCAAACTTCACTTTAACAAGATGCCCTAGGGGAGGTGTTGTAACCTTGAACAAACAAGGTAGGACCCTTTGACAGAGCACAGTCTCAAGAGAGAGATGTAGCTATGAGATGTAGCAGCAGCCAACACTCCCAGATGCTCATGCAAATGACCGATTTTTTTCCTGATGGGATCTGAACAGTGTAGTGTTGTATCCAGTATGACACATGGCATGTTCCTATACTTTCAGTTTAAGGCAATACATTAGTATCTGTTGAATTCAGAGCAGACTGGCCCAGTATTTACTCAATAAGTATTTGTTGACTAAGTGATTGAAATGAATAAGTAATTAAAGCACATTTATAGATGTCACATTTTGTAAACTGACAATCACTTTCAAAGCATATCACAGAGATTCTTAAAACATGAAAATATAAATAGTAAAATATCCCAAAATACTCTTGCAGGAGAGTACAATTCCACAAGAGACCACTTACTGACTTATTTACTAATTTATTTTGAAATTAAAACCACTTCTGAAGACTAAATGGACCAATAAATGGCATGAGTAGGGGACTTGTTTTTGCCTTGTTCTCCCAAGCTGATATAGCTGTTCCATTAACAGAGATGTTGTTACTGGATCAATGTTTGTGGTTGGATAGATGCAAAAGATAACTCTGGTTTACACCTAGCTATCATTTTTGACTACCCACTTCAACAAGTGTCTGCTTTGGACTTTAAGGGTAGGTTTTCAAACATTTTCACAATATGATAAACACAGTAAACATTCTCAAATATTTTCCTTTGATCATTTTCTACCAAACACTAGCAGCCTTTCATAGGGTATGAGAGAAAAATGTCTGAGTATCAACTTACCTACTTTTCAAATATTTCTGATCACAAAATGTCATTAAAAAAATTGGTAATGTATTTAATTTTTTCCCAATTTTGACAGCCATGGTATGTTACATCAAGTTTGCAGTTAAAGGCAAATGACCAAACCTATTACAGTGAAGTGATATTAGGAACAGTAGCTGGAAGTTTGTGGACTCGCTCTCATAACAAACATAACTAGTGAAGTGAATTTCCTTTTAAACCCAATAATTTCTAGTGTATAGAGCTTGTGTCAATGGTTTTCAGTAAAGCAGTGGCTCTCAATGTGCAAGTCTTGACCCCTTCGAGGGTCACATAGCAGATATCCTGTGTATCAGGATATTACATAATAATTCATAACAGTAGCAAAATTACAGTTATGAAGTGGGGCCAAAATTAATTTTATGGCTGGGTGTCACCACACATGAGGAACTGTATTCAAGTGTCGCAGCATTAAGGAGGTCGAGACCATTGTAATAAAATAAGAAGTATTAATTTGAGAGTATTTACTTAAAGTCATAAGAATGAGAGGACTTCTGTGACACTAGGGCCCCTGCATGGAGCTGCACATGTGTTAGTATAGCCAGAACCACACCCCTTTCCTAAACTCATACCAGTGGATATAACATTTCACAGGCAGAGACAAACTCCAGCATTTCTCAGACCCTATTACTGAGTTGCAGAACTTAAATTCCTTATAGTGTGGCTGAGAAGTAGGGGATCCACCCAGTTTATTAGCAGGAAGCCCTATCCAGACATGGCAGTTAAAATACTGTCACTCTGATTTCTTTTATCTCACCTCAAGACTAGGGGAGATTCCATGGCAGGGAAGGTCAACAGAGAGTACCAGAGACTGTAGTTTCTGCTTTCCAGCCTAACATTTGGCTCGGGGCTTATAAATGTTTGTCCCTGGTGGGAGAGGTAATTCCCAAGAACACAGAGCTTCAAAATTATTCCTGATAGGACGGAGCTGCCTTGCAGCAGAATGTGGTAAACTTCAAGTTTAAGGTCTCCATTTCACAATAATCAAGATTTTTCTGCTTAGCTGCAAAGGGGAATACGGTGCTACACTGAGGAGGGTACCACTTTAGGTGCATCTAAGTAGAGGTACCAGTCGAGATGCATCTGTTCATGTCCCAGAGAAAACACACAGAAGATAAGGAAGAACCCTCAAACTGTAAGTGCACATTTCTTTCTGTTTCTTTTCTTAACTTATTTACATGTGATTAAGAAGAGCTATATATATTAGTGTGATGAGCATAGAAATGGAAATGTAATATGATGATTAATGGCATGAAGTGGATGACAGCAAAAGCTCCAGTAGAGAATGAAGGAATGCAAGATGGTAATATAAGTTCAATGCAACAAGTAAGAAACTAGAAATGACAATACAGTGAATGTGACAAATTTTATGAAGAATTTTCACTTTGTTCTTTTCTTAGCTGCTTTAGTAGTTATAAATTTTTACTACAACCTTGTATTCTTAGGTATGAAACATACACATAAAAAAGATACAAATTGGAGATGAGATAGTGGATATATTTCACTGTATAGTACTACTTATTAACCTCACTGGAATCAGATGTGCATGAATCTTAATAAGTCCTGGCATTTATAGTAAGCCCTAGGGCAATTAAGAAGAAAGTAATGCTTAAAATGTGGGAAAAAAAGTAGATTGAGGCTGTAGTTCAACTGATAGAATGCTTGCCTAATATATATATATATGAGGCCCTGGGTTTGATCTCCAGAATAAAATAGCTATAGGGGTACACTCCTATGATTTTAGCACTCATGTAGGGGATCACAAGGTCAAGGCCATCCTCAGCTACACAAAGTTGGAGGCCAGCTTTGACTACATAAGACCCTATGTAAAAAAAAATTAAAAATAATTAGACGTCATAGGCAGAAGAGAACCAAGAAATATTAAAGACTGCCCTCATCCACATGACAGATGGAGAAACATAACATGGACAGATCCTTCCCTGGACCTTCACCTGGAACATGGTCCTGTCCAGGTCTTGACTTTGGCCTCAAGTTCTATAGACTCCAAGAATGGACTTCTGTTGTGTAAGTCTTCCAGGTCACAATTATTTGTTATGGCTGTCCCAAAAAACTAATAAAGACATCCAGAACCATTCCTAAGTGTTTTTGGAAATGATTGTTGGCATTGTTTTTCTCCTGAAAAGTTAGAAAGTGAAAAAAATTCTCAGTAAAAACTTAGGTATCATTATAGTTTAATTGTACCCCTTCCCCAGTTCATATGTTAGAGTTCTAAGCCCTAAAAACCCCAAATAGAGATAGGGTCCTTGCAGGTATAATTAGTCCAGTTGATATCATTATGGACTAGGGTGGGCCATAATCTAATATGGCTGCAAATTAGGATGTGAACACAAGGAGGGTACAATGTGAACGTGTAACATGATAAATAAATGACACGGAGACAGATATTGGGGTTCAAGCTGAAGATCAGGGAAGCAAAGCAGCTGGCCACTAGCTCTCACTTCTAGCTCAGGCTGAAAGGGTTGATCCTCACACAAGCTCTTCACCAGGTCTCAAACTGCTGCCTATCCTCAGTGTGGCTGGAGAATGAATGCCCTACTGAGTGAGACCTTGCTCCTGTCTTATATACTTCCCTAATGTTGGGATTAAAGGTGTGACCTGTAATTCTCTTTTATACTGATTCACTCTTGTGTAGATCTGGGTGGCTTTGGATTCACAGAGATCCACCTATCTCTTAATCCTGAGTCCTAAGATTAAAGGTGTGTACCACCACCTCCTAGCTTCTGGCTGCTGGGACTAAAGGTGTGTATGGCTACTCCCTGATCTCTATAGCTTGAGGCTGACTTTGCTTTTCTGAGTCCTCAGATTTAATAAATCATAAGTAATATATCACTACATGAATACCTACACAAGGAGGGTGCAATGTAAATACACAAGGAGGGCACCATGTGAACATTCACATAACCTATACAGCCATAAGCCAAGCAACCACCAAGAGCTAGAAGAGAGACCTAGAAGAGACCCTCCCTGCAGCTTTATACACCATTGCTAGGCCAGCATCATGATGTTGAACTTGACCCTCCAGAACTGGAATACAGCACATCTCTGTTCTTCAGGCCACTTGGTTAGAGTACTGTGTTACTGCACTCCCGAGAAATTACCAAACTCACAGTAATAGCTTCAAGTCAAAATAACTATTTTTTTGCTCTTAGTTTTAATCTATAAATATAGATACATATAGACACATATACACCTTACATAAATAAATACAAATATATACAGATTTACATCTGAATATTAGAGAAGTTTTCCTTTATTTAAAACTGGAATAAAGCAAGACATTTTTTGAGTGGACTTTTTATTCAAATGGAGATCATCTTAATGAATGGATGTGAGTCCTTTGCCACACTAAGAGGAAGCAATTTTGCTTTGTTTATTTTTACTATTGATGAGGGTCCAAATTTTCTAAAGTTACATGTCAACTTAGGGAAGGTTGACATAGTTCAAATTATTTTGTTTCTGGTGAAAGAGTCAATGATTTGTACTTTGGAAAAGGTAACCCCGAGTGTTTAAGATTTTATTGTCCTTTAAATTACAATCTTATTTCAGTTTCCTTTCTTTCTCTTTAAATTTCATATCCTTTGAAAAGGTTTAGCATTTTGTCTCATTAATGAGTTCAAAACATTGTAACATCTGTACACTATGTATTTGTACTAGATTCATATTTTAATACTTAGAAAATTATACTTTGACGTGTCGTAGATCCATGAAATCAGACTCTCAGGCTTTATGAAGAAGGGACTATTAAAATGAAATGAAGTTGGATGACTGAGATAGAGTAGCCCATTTAAATTTCTCAAATAATGCCAATTTAAAAATCGCAAACACTGAAAACTGTTACCTAGTAATACTACCATTTTATAAATTGCAGCAGAGGGCTTTTTAATACTAAGAGAGTAGGATAAAATGTAGTGCAAACTATGTGGCATTATGAAAATTCACTCCATTTTACTTATTTTTCTCACTGAGTTACATTTTGGTGAAAACTTTTGTGACAAGCATGATTTAGGAAGCATTGTCTACTTATGACTGGTTCCTTTTGTATTTGTGTAGCTTTCTTTATTCACCTACTAATGATCTTTACTGGGGTCTTTCCATGATCTGCTGAGGGTCTACCATGAGGCAAAGAACATCAACCAATGCCATTAGCTTTTTCTGTAATGAAAATGTGGTTCTTGGCAGGGCAGTGGTGGCACACACCTTTAATTTCAGCACTTGTGAGGCAGAAGAAAGAAAGAAAGAAAGAAAGAAAGAAAGAAAGAAAGAAAGGAAGAAAGAAAGAAAGAAAGAAAGAAAGAAAATATGGTTCTTGACATTGCAGAGGCTATATTCTACTTGCAAAAGATTGATACTGACTAATGGCCCAAATAACTTACAGTTAAAAGTGTTGTCATGTGGGCTGGCAGGGACCATGGCAACATGCAGGCAGACATAGCACTGGAGAAGTAGGCAAGGGTCCTAGATCTTGTAAGCAAGTGGAAGTTGACTATGACATTGGGCAGTATCTTGAGCAAGCATAGGAGAATTCAAAGCCCACCCCCCACAATGACACACTTCCTCCTATAAGGCCATAACTACTTCAACAAAGCCTCACCTCCCAATAGTGCCTCTCTTTTGGGGGCCCATTTTCTTTTAAACCACCACTTTTGAAACCATAAGCCAGTCCCACTTAAATGTTTTCCTTTATAAGAGTTAGTATGATTATGGTGTCTCTTCACAGCAATAGATATCCTAAGACACAGTCATTTCAATCTTCATTAATCCCTGGTCTTCTTAGAAAGATCATGTCTGGATTATGTTATGGAAGCAACTGCTCACCAGGCATTAGGTCCTGGAGAACCTACATTTGGGTATTGCAGTGCAGATTATTGCTATGAGAAAGAATCTGCTATGAGCTAGAGTCAAGGATGGACAAATTAAATGAAGGGAACCTGTAAGGCGTATGGTTTTTCCGCCTGCCGCCGCCTGGTCGTGTCCTGCCGCCGCGCTAGCCCCAAATAACACACAGAGACTCTGTATTTGGTACAATACTGTTGGCCCGGTTACTTGTTTCTTATCGGCTAGCTCTGCCTTAATTATTAACCCATTTCTGCTGATCTATGTATTTCTCTTACCAGGGAGCCGGCGGCATACTGCTTTCTCCAGACTCTCCATCTTGATCCCTCCTTACTACTTCCTATTTCCTCCTTGTCTCCTAGTCCCTCCTATCTTCCTTTCCTATTGGCCAACAGTGCTTTATTATTAACCAGTATGAGAAACATATATACATAATGGCATCTCCCATCAGGAACCGATGCCCAATTTGCAAAGACCACATAACCAACTGGGCATGACCTATGCCATATAGTTTTATGATTTTTGTATTTACCTCTCTGATAATCATAGCAATGTTATAGATCCAACAAATGCTGTGAATGTGTAACATTCCTTCCCCAATTCAGTTTGTGTTCCTCTTCAAAAACACTCTCATTTGACTACCACCTGTCTAAATTTATGAACTTTTTGGATGAGTATTTGCATGGCTTTAGCAATATGGCCCTTCTCTTGTTCCTTCTGTATCATCATCTGTGGAATTCTACTGACTTCTCCATCTCACATAAAGGGTGAAATGTAGAAGAAAGCTGTCTCAAATACACTTTCCTATGTTCCTCCATTGGTTACTTTTAAATTAAATTGAAATTTAAACCTTCTCTTTCATGAATCAAATTATCTAAATTTCTTCTTTTCCTCTGGAGGGAAATTTGTAGGTCAAAATGGTTACAGAATATTAAGAATGATTCTGAAAAGCAGACATCAATTAATGACATCACAGAACCTTGTATGAGCCTAAGATTATAGATCACAGTTAATAATCATCAATACTTTGAATACCCAGAGGTAGATGTCATGTCCTACAGAATTAGCCTGGCACAAATTCCATTGCCTAGTGCCAGACTGATTTTATCAGACACAGACACATCTAACTATTTCTATTAAAGCCTGTAACAATTAGGATTATATTCAAATTATGAAAAAACTATTAACTGCAAGTTGTAAGTCGGACAAAAATGAAGGTTTACCTTGGCTCAGGTACCTTTATTATAAGTCTGTCAGAAGTAAAGAAGTCTAAATATATCCCATCTGTTCCTTTTTCGTAGACTCTCTTTCTGTGAAATCTTGATTGCAATGGTGAGTTTACCATGCGCTTTTTTCCTATCTAGAAGAAAAGCTTTTTTTTCTAGGTTTTTCACAGTGTAGACATTAGGTTTTTACTTCATCTGTCATGAGTTTTGGCAGACATTTACATTGCCTACTGATTGAGTTCAATTAATGGAAACCAGCTTGTTTATAAGAAGATCATGGTACCAAACAAAGGTGAGAAGCATCAATGGAAAACAGGCAAAGCCTCAGAGTCAGTTTGATTAACAGCTTTGGCTGAACCTCAGTGCAATTACATGCAGGGTTACAATTAGTGTGGAGAACTATACAAGCAAGCAACAAATTATTAAGGGCAGCTGTTTTACAGGTACTGTGGTCAAGAAGCAATATGTGCTGGTCAACAATAAACAATAAGGATGTTCAAATAAAAAAAGTAGAAAGAAAACAGCTAAGGCAATCAAGAATAGAATAATGTAGACTAAAGCAGAGCAATCTTGTTTGTGCTCTTCAATAGAAGCTTTCTGCTATTTGAAATAACCTTACAGATCTGACTTTGTTAACTGTTGTGTGACAGACTCTTCCTGGGGATATGTAACACACACACACACACACACACACACACACACACACGCACACACACACACACACACAAACGCACACGTACACGAGATAGGGAGTCCACAGTAGACCAAAGTAAGGATACCACAAAGTTCAACTTGGTAAATCAATGGTTTTTATTGGGGTTACCTACAGGAATATGTGTGATGGGATCCTTACAGGGGTAGAGATGATCCAAAGATAGCTGCATCACCAATCCTTGAATGGGTGACAGCTCACAAAAACTTGCAACATGGAGCATGGAGCATACTGGACAGCCTGCAGATCCTTCCTTAGCTTGAAGCCCCTGGCTGTGACAGTGTTTCAGTGATTCAGAATTGAGTTATGCTTCATCAACTTGGACATTTAAAAATCCAGAACATATGGTCTGAATATTATTTACTAATTGGGATTGATAAAATCCTTTCCTTCATGCCGCAAGCCATTTTCCTTTTCTGTGATATCTCCTTGTTCCCTAGAGTGTTAACCTAACATGGGAAAATATAATTCTTGCTTGACATAAAATATACATTCATAAAGATGTCTGCATAAAAACCATGGTAGTAAGAATGTACTCTGAATATGTCTTAAATACATAAAATACTTTTAACAAAATGAAAATACAATAAAGTAAGACTTCTGTGATGCAGTTAAAGTAGTCTCTGGAGAGCAAGTTCTCTCAACCAAACACTAATACTGGAAAACAAAGAGTTCTGGAATCAATAATCTAGAGTTTTACTTTAATAAACTAGGGACGAAGTGCAGGTTATGTGATAAACAGGTAGAGGGAAGGAAATATTAAAGATCAGAACATAAATAAAAGAAATAGAAACATGAAAATAACAAGGCAAACGAAACACAAATGATAGTTCCTTGAAAAGCTTAATCAATTGATATATCTCTAGGAAGCTACTGGAAAGCAAAAGAGAGAAGAGACAAAATGTTAGTAAAGACAGAAGAGACATCTCTAGACTCTGCAGACCCTAAGAACATAAGAGTACTGCGAATAATTCTCTGCGCATGTATTTCATAAATTAGACTTATTTCTTGAAAGATATAAACAACAAGAAACAGAGAACACAAAGGTCTCATACGAACATAAAATTTAAATTCAAAATTTAAAACACTCTAAAGAAGAAAATGCACAGATCATTGGTGAACCATCCAATCATTTTTTAGAAGAAATAAAATCAAATTTTTATGATAACTTTCATAAAATAGGAGCACAGCGATTTACCAATTAATCAAGCATGCGGTGTTTACCAACATCTAAAGCAGATGAAGACTCTCATAGATGAAAACTGCAGAGGAGCTTATAATTCAGAGTTTTACTCCTTTGTCGCCTTGGTGGGAAGCATGGCAGCATGCAGGCAGACATTGTGCCAGGGAGGTAGCCGACAGTTCTACGTCTGGATAAGCAGGTGGCAGGAAGAGAAGCCCATCCCCAGTGACACACATCCTTTTAGGTCACACCTGCTCCAACAAGGCTACACTTCCTAATAGTGCCATTCCTTATGAGTCTGTGAGGACCATTTTCATTCAGACCACCACGCCCATCTTGGCAAGGAGAAGGAAGAACTGAAAGTCTGTTGCATTCCTTGCTGGTGGCAAAATCTGAAAGGTTCCTGTAAAGGTAAACATATATGTGTCATATGATGCAGGAATATGACTCCTATTTGCTGTAGGAAAATAAAGACTTATGCTCACATGAAATATCTGGGCCAAATGTTTGGAGCAGAAAAGCAAGTTTTATATTGTATTAGCCAGTGTTCCTTAGTTGGATCAATAGAGAATAATAGATGAATCTTTGATAGATGTGAAACATGGATGCATATAAAATATCTTAGATCAAGTTTAAGAAGCCAGTCAAAAGGTTCAGTGGAAGTGACATTCTTAAAAAGGTGGGACTGTAGAAGCAGGGATGAGTGGTTTTCAAGGCTTAGATGTGAGGGGTAGTTTGAGCTCCTACTGCTCCTAAAATCCATCCTCCTTCCCCTAATCAGTACCATCCCTAGCTTCTTAGCCTTTCTGCAGTCTTTGTTTCCTATCTGATCCCAACTCCAAAAGAGCACAAAGATATTCTCTTCCAATTTTCATTCCCCAACCCTTCCTACTATCTTAGCTTCCAATACCAGCAGATATACACTGGGAACATACTACCGTAGCAGAACAAGGGAATGGCCCCCAGCTACAGCATACATGCCCAAGTTAACCCACAGGCCATGCCTTCAAGAAAACCAAGTTGGCTGTCCTCAGAACTTTCTTCTCTTCTGTTCCCCCAGTCCCAATCCCCCAGTTTCATCTCCTGCTTTTGGCAGCCCCCCCTCAAACTTGACTTTACCACTTGCATCTCCCACAGATCCTACAGATCTTCTACCTTCTAACATCCCATCCTGACTTGTTACTTTGTTCAGACCGCAACCCCAGCAAACACCCACTGATAACCCAAGGGCCTCTCCTCCCAAGACAACGAACAGGCTGAAAGCAGACCCACACCTCACTTATTACTCCTGATTCTCTCCAGTTTCATCCCCAGCTCTGCAGCTGGAAACCTGCTGTGGTCTCCCTTTCCTCTCTGACTCCATTCAGAAGGAATCACAAAGATCTCTTCCTCCAACCTTCATTTTCCCAAATTATCCCACTATTCCAGCCTCAACACCAGCAGGAATTCATTCCCCTTCCACACACCAGCTAAGCAGACCAGAAAAACAGGCAACACACACAACCATCACACTTTCTGCAAATACAGGGAGAAAACAGAAACCAAGGAACAAAACACCCAC
The DNA here is from genome assembly GCF_943737965.1 of Phodopus roborovskii. Taxonomy (NCBI): domain Eukaryota; kingdom Metazoa; phylum Chordata; class Mammalia; order Rodentia; family Cricetidae; genus Phodopus; species Phodopus roborovskii. Next base: position 33,523,594 of record NW_026126469.1, read on the forward strand.
CCCACAAACACAAATCCAGAAATCAGTACCTTATACTTAAAATCAGCACCAAACACAGATGTCTAGACACCAGCATAAAAACACAATCAATAGCAGCCTGGGTAATATGTCTCCATTAGAGTTCAGCTATCCTACCACAGCAGGCCCTGAATTTTCCAACAAAAAGACCTTAAAACCAACTATATGAAGATGATAGAGGTCCTGAAAGAGGAAATTAGTAAATTCAATAAATAAATTCAAGAAAACTCAAACAGTTGAAGCAAGCAAGCAAACAAAAATCTTTTCAAGACCTAAAAATGAAAATAGAATCAATAAAAAGGAAACACAAATGGGAATTTTAGAAGCGAATAATGTAGGAATTCCAACTGAAACTCTAGGCAAGAAAGAATGGTGCTTAAGTCTCCACTTCCTAGCACCATCACACAGGGGTCAGGATTTCAACACATGAATGCGAGGCTAGGGAACAAGCAAATGTCCAGTGTAGCCCAGTCTACAGCAGGAGTCAGGAGTAGCCTTGGAAGGCCCATTTTCGTAAGAAGTGGTTACACATATATTGGATTATAAAAGAGAGTGGGAGAAGGGGAAGGTGTGTGTGTGTGTGTGTGTGTGTGTGTGTGTGTGTGAGAGAGAGAGAGAGAGAGAGAGAGAGAGAGAGAGAGAGAGAGAGAGAGAGAGAGAGAATTTATCAGGACCCTGGCAATTCTGTCACATATATATCCAAAAATGTCAATTTTAATCCCCGAGGCACAAAAGCAAGGGCAGAGGGATTCTTTGACACTAACCGATCTGATCTCTTCTTTCGACTTACAAAACAGGGGCTCTTATGATTCATTTTCTTTGAATGCACCCCTGAAATGACTCATATCATTCTTGTCTACATTTCTCCAAGTGGCCACTGGGTACTGAATGTCTCCAGGGGAATTATGCCTTTTAGAGACAGATGAAATGAAACACAAGAGGAAGAGAGCAGGGACTCTGATAGAGGGCAAAAATAACGAGATCTTTTTAGCAATACAGGAATTGCTGAGAATGGTTCCTGGGCAAACCTCGAGCCCCTAGAAACTGAGCAAGGCATGTTTATCATTAATAGAATCCAGTGAGCCCTCCACCTCTGGACACTAATCAGATGAAGTGGTTCCCAAGGACACACAGACAAGACTGAAGAAAATCCTAACAAGGTACTGAGAGGTGGCAAGGCAAACTTTACCCAGAGGACCTGACCGAAAGGGCTGGACTAGTCAGCTCTTATTTCTGACTGACAGACACATCTTCCTTCTCTGTTCTTTTTCTAGAACCTTTTATCTTACTGTGCAGAATAGAAAGTGGTAAGAGAATACAGAAATTAGATGGAAGCAGGCTTCCACTATGGGTGAGAATATCTGGTCAGGAAAAGCCTATGGGTAATTGCAGGGATGCTGGGACCTGACGAAGGGCAAAGGAACATTCAGCTATCCCTAGCCCCCGCTCCCTTCTTTCCTCCCTCCATTTCTTCCATGTCTTTCTTTATTCTTTCCTTTTCTTTCTCTTTTTAAGCACAAAGAAGATTGAATGGCAGACTCAGTGTGTTACATGACTAAAGAGATTATGGAAGGAATCATTTTATTTGGGACAGAAATTGCTGTTGTTTCTTATATGTGAACTCCAATGGAAATAACTGTTGTTACTGATTAATTTCAGCCTGTTTATCTATGGTATAATTAAGGGATACTTGCATTGAAAGACTATGAGGCAGGAGGGTACCATGTAAAAATCCCCTAAAGTAGTAATAAATGTGGTGGTATATTACCAACATGATTTTGTCCCAATGTTCAGGAGTTTTCAGTTGAAGAGAAAAAGATGAATAATCATCTAAAATGTAGAAAGCATCTTTCTCCTAGACACTGTAAGAGACCGTACATTCCAGTATTTAGGATTACATTTATTGCTGTTTATAATAAATAAATAAATGGAAATGTTCTCAATTCTTATTTTATAAGAGATTTCTATCAAGAACATGGTGGGGTTTTTATCAGGTGTCCTTTCTATATCTCTTGATATAATCATGTGATTTTGCACTTTAATAAATGTCTCAGTATTGGATTTTTCTTTATTCCTGATATGAAACACACTTCTTTCAAGGATCTTTATTAGACTCTTGAAATAGTCTCTAACATTTTATTTAGGAATGTTGGCATATACATTCATAGGTGCTATCTATGTTTCATTGGGCCAAATAAACTATAGCTAGGGACCCACACAGAGAGCAAATGACTTCCTTGTCTCAGAAATGTTTGGTGGAGGCTTTCTTTGATCATCTAGTCCTATTGCCAATTTGGATGAAAATGTTTCAAGTTTTTTTTTCTCACAAGCTTGATCCATTCAGTAACCTTACATAAGTGTACTAAATACTTCTATCTGGACCACTGTGGTGTGGCTCTGAGGATGGGGCTGGACCAGCCACTACAGTGAGTAGAACACCCAAAGCTCCTTCTACTTCCTGCTGTATCTCCTTGATTTCCCACCTTCCCCTGAGTCATGTCAGTAAATTTTGTTTTTCCAGTTCTCAGTATGTTTAATTTGCCTCTTAAGCCTATCAGCACAGTGGGTGCTTTGCCACTTAAATTTTAAAAGATCTATAGATGTGGATGTGTGTGTTCCCTTATACTTATAGTTGTTTATGACTTATATTTTCCCTTTTTATTTTATGACTCTAAAGAGGCAATGCAGAAAGCAATATCTAAAAGGATGAATTGTTACAATAGTAGTTCATTTCTATCAAACATGTATTTGTACTTTCAATTTATTCTGAGCTTTTCTAAAACAAACAAACAAAAACACAACTCAAGTAACCATATGAGGTATAGCTAAAGTGAAATGGAAATTTTTAAATAGCTGATATATTGGAGTCTTCATCTTTGTATCTTATAATTATTTCTTTTTCTAAGGAATATTTCTATTTTTTAAACTAATATCCACAATATACAAAAAAATTGAGTCAAGAAAACAAATGACCCAATTTTAAAAAAGAAAATGAGCTGTGGATTTGAATGAATTTTCAAGAGAAGAAATAAAAATGGATAAGAAATACTCCAAAATGTGTTCATCATCCTTAGAAATTTTGGAGATGCAAATTAAAGCAACTCTGAGATCTCATCTCACCCCAGTCAGAATGGCTAAGGTCATGAGAGACCTGAGAGCAAAACCTGGAGAGGCTGTAGGGAAAGGGATTGCAAACTGGAGCAGCCACTCTGGAAATCAGTGTGAAAAATTATCAAGAACCTAAAAATAAATTTACCATATGATCCATCTGTACTACTCCCTGACATACTCCCAAAAGACTCGACACTCTACTCTCCAGATACTTTGCTCAGCCCTGCTCATTGCCGTATTACTCACAATAGTGAGAACATGGAAATAACCCAAATGTCTTTTAACTGATGATGGAAAATGAAAATGTGGTACATACATACTATGGGATACTATTCAGCTATTAAAAAAATGAAATTTGCAGGTACATGCATGGAAGTAGAAAATATACCCCATGACCCAGAAAGACATTTCTCATTTTCTCTTGACTGTGATTCCTAGACTCAAATCTTCAGACATGAGGATATAACCTGGAGTAACTGCAAAGATCAGGGAAGTAAAAAGGAACCATGTTAGGGGCAAGGAGTTCCAGAGAGGGGAACACGGGTCGTGGGTGCTATAAATGGGGAAATGGATAGGGAGCTTGGGCAATACAGAGCAAAGGGGAAGTACTACTAACGCCATTTGAAAAAGCCGTAGGGAACCATAGATATTAACCACTAGGGTGGTAATTCTCTCCCCCAAAGTCATGAACTCTTGAATAAAACCACCCAACCTAGGCATGAGAAACCATCTTACAAGCTGTTGGTCAAAGGTGTCAAAGGCACTCCCAAAACAATATAAGCTGTTACCACTGCCTTTGGTTGCCCCCCAGAATTTGAAGGTAAAGTCCCCATTGCTGAAGACACTACACACTTCAGACACAGGAGTTGGGCTAATTGGCCTGGAACTGACCTGGAATGCCCTCCTGAAGGACTAGCTGGAATAGTACTGGAAAGTGCTACCCCAGCTGCCAATGAAGAAAAGCAATTCGTGTCCTACCCAGCCGTGATGCTTAAGAAACATAATGATGACCAGCGTGGAAAGACAGGCCCAAAGGTGAAATAGTGACATATACTCCTGTCAGTAACCTGCAGCTGTTTATTGGACTTAAGGCCTGTTCAATAGGAAGGAATTCATGCCTCACCATGGTTGATGAGGCCACAGAACCTAGAGGAGAACATACTAGTACCACTCCCCGAAACCAGGGTTATATCTACCTGCATTCTAAAACCTTATCCTTGTACCCACAGGTGAGTGTAGCTCTCACTCCTTACTAAACAAGTTTCTTCTTTGCAGAAAATGGAGATGATTACGAAGCAACAACTGGTCCAAAATGCAGAAAACACACACACACACAAGTAACATTGTACAGGTCTGTATAGATCAAGCAGGTTGTGCTTAGGAATGTGTGTGTATGTGTTTGTGTGAATGTGTGAGTATTATAATTGTAACATACACACACACACACACACACACACATATATATACACACATGTTGCAACATTTAATTAAAAAGTAGGTTGTGAATTTAAAAGAGAGAAGAGGGGTATATGGTAAGGTTTGGAGATGCCTTAGGGTTTCTATTGCTATGAAAAGACACTCATGGCAACTCTTTTTTGTTGTTGTTTCATTTTGTTTTTCAAGACAAGGTTTCTCTGTAGCTTTGGAGCCTGTCCTGGAACTCACTCTGCAGACCAGGCTGGGCTTGAACCCACAGAGATCCACCTGCCTCTGTCTCCTGAGTGCTGGGATTAAAGGCATGCACATTTAATTGGCGTATGGGTTTAGAGGTTTAGTCCATTATCATCATGGTGGGAAGCATGGTGGCACATAGGCATACATGGCCCTGGAGAAGGAGCAGAGAGTTCTACATCTGAATCTGAAGGCAGCAGGAAGAGTGAGCCAGCCATTTGGTCTGGCTTGAGCTCTTGAAACCTCAAAGCCCATACCTACTCCCTCCAATTAGGCCACACCTACTCCAACAAGGCCACATGTCTTAATCCTTTCAAATAATGCCATTTCCTCTGAGCCTAGAGGGGTCATTTTCATTCAAACTACCACAGGAGTAAAGAAAACTAAGGCAGAGATGCTGTAATTATAATTTTATAAAAAATAAAAGAAAAAATTCCAATGTAGAAAACGACTGGTTGTGGGTTGCCCAGACTCAGCTGGTGCATCTACACATAAGTGCTACACCTAAGGCTTGGGAAGCCCTGTGGAAAAGGAGACAGGAAGAGTCTAAGAACCAGAGGACCAGGATGTGTGCTGCAAGACTATGTCTTCTCTATATAACAGGAAAGCTTAACCCTTGAAATCTCTACGATATGGCTGTCCAAACAAGGTCAGCAAAATGACAATAAATAACACAACAGCACTGATTGGAGAAATCTCACAAGACTACAGAAAGATGGAGAATCAGTCTTCCCCAGGGATGAGCTTCCTGAGTGGTTATCCAAACCAAGTGGTTATCCATAAACACACATATATGAGCAACACAAAATAGACTCAGCATGTTGGATTTATATATTTCTATACTGTATACATGTAAGAAAAAGGGATTATGATAGAGATAATGCTTCAAAGTGGGAGGAGGCCATAGAGGGAGAGGGAGAGAAATAAGGGGAAAATGAAGGATATGGTAATAGGGAATTGAAAAAGACCAAAGTGTGCAATAGACGTGTGTGAAATGTCATAATGAAACCCCTCAGTTCATACAATTAATAAACACTAAAAAACTGTAAAACATTGTAAAAATAAATAAAGCATAATTTATGCATTCATAGCAAAAATTAAAAAAAAAAACAGGAAAATTTCCATCTGTTCATAAGACATTATTTTCTATTAAAGTCATTATAGGAGCTGTTTCTTTGTGACTTTGTTTAAACCTTCAAATATCATGAATAAGTAAATCTGAGGATTAAATTCCCAGCACATAAACTTTGGGAGACATATCAAAACCATATCAGTCTGTGTCTAGACAGATTTGGACACTCATCAGTTTAACCATGTGTTAAAATAGAAATTACTCACTACATAAACCCTTCAATTTGTCTAAGCTTAAGCCAGACTAAATCTGAAAAGGTAGGTTATCCAGGTTTAATGCACACTGGCCACTAGTAATATTATGATAAAAATGAAATTTCTGGGGTATATGACAAACTATACCAAGGAACTGTGGAGGACAACAGCTATCAGGATATCCTACATTCAAGAGTGGAAATCTTATCTATTGAATCATAAATTCCACATAGATGGAAGGAATTCAGAACAAAAATACCATAAGACTTTTAAAACATGTCCAAGATGATGATTCTATGTTGCTTGTGTGGTATGTTTCTCAGCAGATTCTGCCTAGTCTGCTGGAGGCATCCAAGATGGAGGGCATGTTGCCAACAGCCTCTTGCTTAGGCAGTAGTGTCCTCACCTGAAGCCTGGGGTTGTATTAGTTTCTTTTCTTTTTGTTGACACAAAATGCCTTACAAAAGGAACTTAAAGAAGGAAGCCCACAGTTAAAGATTACAGTCCATCATGATGTGTAAGCCAAGATGGCTTCCTGGTCATGAACTGAGCTGGATGGTCACATAGCATCTCCATTTAGAAACAGAGAGCCACAAAAGACCCAGGGCAACTTGATTTCTCCTTTCTCTTCAGGACTCCAGGCTATGGAGTGATACCTTCCACATTTAAGATGGATCTTCCAGCTACCTCAATTAACCAAATCTAGAAATTCCCTCAAAGTCATTCCTAGAGTTTGTTTTCATAGTGCTTCTACATCCTAATCACAGGGTGAGTAGCTTGTGTTTGAGTCTGGGCTCTGCCACCTGCTGGCTGTGTGACAGGCATAGGCTCTTGTATCTCACTTGCTTTTCTGCTGTGTAATTTGGAAATAGCAATAGTAGCTATATAACAAGGTTAATACAAGAATTAAAGGACCAAAAATAGAATCCACAAAATACTAGTTGTTCATTAACTAAGATATGATGGCCTCTGGAACCATGTGGGAGAGAGAGAGTGAGATAGCTATTGTGTTCTGTTTGTTCAAACTGTTCAGGGCTTTGCTTCATTCTACAAGGAAGGAACTGCCTTTGATGCTAAAATAAGAATCCTATTTGGTATGGTGAAGACATGACGTGGCCTCTGCTCTCAAAAGGCTCTTAATGTGAGGTCCTCTTATGTGTGATTAGAAACTTGATTAAGAGATTTTAGGTCTTTGTAGTCTTCTTAGAAGCAGTCCTTTAAGATTTGAAAACCAAGAGCAATTCATGATATATCTATCTCTGTCTGTCTGTCTGTCTGTCTGTCTGTCTATATTCCCCCAAGGGTATCAGCTACAGATGTAACAGCAGCTTCAGGAGAGAAAATTAGAATGAAGCGAGCATCTCTTCAGCCTTTCATCACAGTCACAGGAGAGAACAAAATGTTAGCATCATGAACAGGATGATGACTCATGATAGTACAGCCCCCAAAATACAGTCATGAAAAAACAAGTACTAGATGTAAGAAATCACACACTAGCTTCTTTGTGACATAAGATCATGTCCTTATTCTGGTCCTCGATTAAACTGCTTGTCATTCTACATTTGTGCTAACTCCACTCCATCCTGGGGCATTTCAGCATTTAAAAAAAAAAAAAAAAAAAACCTCTTTATTCTCTTTTTTTTCCCTTCCCATCTGAGAATAAAATGTTCTTTAACCAGGGAAGAAAAATCCAAAAAACAAAACCAACAAACCTGTTCAAATGAGTCACTACCTAAGAAGTGCCCGTGGGCAGCTCATAATAAAATAAAAGCATTACTACTGCTAAAGCATCAGATTTTTTTTTAAAAAAAACAGGATACACTTTGTATTCTGTGGTAATTACCATGTGTTCTTAAAACAGCGGTTGAGAAAAAGAAAAAAAAAAATTGTACAGCTTACTCCCAATCTGCTGACTCACCTGAACTTAGTGCTTCTAGATAACGCTGGATTCCCTTTTCTGAAAGAGAACAACCCAAATTAAGGGGATCTAGTCATGCCCCTCATATATACATCTTACGTCACCCGAGTCATTGTCATAATGTGACAAGGATCTCACTTCTAACTCTTATTAGTCCTCCCATGCAGTGATGAATTAAGCTTAGGCTGAGGTATACACAAGTGGCTCCTATCTCAGGAAAATTCAAAGAGTCAAGCTCAAAGCTTAGGGAATCCTCCGTGTTCAGTTAAGACACCCTGAAGCGTTCTGAGGGGATCTGTTACAAAGGAGACCATTGTGTTTGCTTCTGGCATTTCTGGCTAACAGCAAGTGGACATATCAATTGCTAAGGGATAAAGGGGACTCATCCAACACTCAGAAGAACTTCTGCACCAGGATGACACATATTTCCATCCATGAATATTCTAGAACCCTTAGAAATGAGAGGAAGAGGTGTGTGATTAACGCCCCCTTAATTGGTAATTATGGGTATTCCCAACATACTCTCTAGTATCAGATGGTAAAATCAGGGTCCTCAAAGCAGAAAGATTGTGAGCAAGAACAATGCTCTTAGGGGTCTATGATCTTCAATTTAGAGAAGGCCTCAAACTGGGCATTCAACTTAGAGAAGGTTACTGGCCTCAGACTGGGTCAATATTGGGTCTTTATTAGATTTATTAATAAGTCATATTTTAATGGCTATAAATCTTTTGTAATTTCATTTATAGCTCAAATAGTTATATTGGTTCAACCAATAGAGGAATTAACAACCTCTGGCCTGAGACACAGGTAGCATGCGACTGTTTTTGTAAATTATTATTGAGACTTACCATTCATGGAATAGGAAGCATAAAATAATTACCATTTGATCCTTTACCAAAGACACTTTTGGATCTCTGGATTAGTTCATGTTTTCATAACCTTTCTCAAAAGCTTCCCAAGCTTCTCTCTGGCTGCACACATCATCTGTTCTGAGGTGAGGAGCCAGAAGTGTAGCCAGAGCTGGCTGAGAAACTCCTCTGTGATTTCACACTCTGCACTGCCTGTTTACCCAGCCAAGCAAGGTTTCTTCTTCCTTTGTTCTTTCTAGACTCTAGAGATAAAGCTATTTTTTGTAGCAATTATTTTAAGTGCTTGTGTTTCCTGTTTGTTGCTGAGGAACTTGAGGGACTAAGACTCATGCTAAAGTTTTTATTTCCAAGACCTAATCTGATTAGATCTTGTAAGCAATCGAATTAAATTGGACAAAATCTTTCAGTGTCCCCAAAGCAGAAAGACCGTGTGGAGTGTGCAAAGAAACAAGGGTAGGAAGGCATCTTCTCTCATAACACCTTAAATTAGAATAACAATAACCAATAACCAGTTAATTAGTGATTATTTAACACAGCCTGAGAAAGAACAGGAATTGAAAGCTTATGGTGTGACTTGATCAGACAGCAGTCAATATCAATGAAATGTATCTTCTTTTATTTGTTGTTGTTTTTTTGTTTTGTTTTGTTTTTTGAGACAGTGTTTCTCTGTGTTGTTTTGGAGCCTGTCCTACAACTCCCTCGGTAGACCAGGCTGGCCTCAAACTCACAGAGATCTGCTTGACTCTGCCTCCTGAGTGCTGGTATTAAAGGCGTGCACCACCAACACCCGGCATATAGGATTTAAGTTTTTGGTCAGATAGACTGGGTGTGTATAATACCAGCAGTGAGAAGTCTTAGTCAGGAGACCAAATTCAAGAGTAGTCTAAATAACTTAGCAAATTCTTGCTTCACAATAAAAATAAAAGAAGGGGTAGGAAAGAAACCCAGGGGTAGAGTCTTAAGTTCAATATTCAGTGGCTTGTTGCTTCAGGGTTTATTTTAATTTTGCTTTGAAGTTTTCTTTGAAAATAGTGTGATGTAGAGGAAAGTGTCTTCTGCCTAGTCCTATAGCTTTTTAGTCCAAAATAAACACAGAGGCTTATATTAATTATGAACTGTTTGGTCGATGGCTCAGGCGTATTATTGGCAAGCTCTCTCTTAATTATTAACCCATTTCTATTAATCTATGTAACTCCACATGGTCTTGGCTTAGTAAAGAATGCCCAGCATCTACCTTCTGGATAGCTACATGGTATCTTCTTGACACTGCCTACTTACCTTTCTCTATTCCTGTTTGGATTTCACCTGGCTAAATCCTAACTGTCCATTATTTGAAACATCTTTATTCATCAACCAATAAGAGAATCAAATAGTCACAGCATACAGAAGGACATCCCCCATCAGTATAACAATACAAACTGTTGTTGGATGACATTATTTAGGGATTGGGATTTTGTAGCTCATTGAGAATTCCTTCTGATTGAATTCAGTAGCCCTGTGTTACAGTTTATATATCCCTCAGAGAAGGATAGACAGTTGAATTGTGTGTTAGTGGTTTTCATTGTGACAAAAATGCCTGAGAAAAACAGGTTAAAAAGAAGAAAGGTTTATTTTGGCTTACTGTGTCAGAAATTCCAGACCATTCTTTCTTGGCTTTGTTACTCAGGCCTGTGATGAAGACTGAACATTATGATCAAAGGTGAAGCAAAACTGAGCACTTCCTGGTAGTTTGGGAAAAGGGGCCAGAGTTCCCATGCATTCATCAAGGCGCATGACCAGTGAAAGACCTCTCGCTAGGTCCTTTTAGAGTTTCCAGCAGTGCCTGGTTTTACAGTCAGTGGGGATTAAGTCTTCAACATATGAGCTTTGGGGCCATTAAGATCCCCAGTGTTTAAGTTGTATTTACTGGAGCTATTGAGTGAATGCTTCATTTCTCTAGGGTAGCATTGAGGACTGAGTCCTATTGCAAGGTAATGTTTAGTATATAAGACACTGCCAAACTATTTTCTAGAATGGCTGTGCTGCCTACATATCAAGGAATACAGGGGACATATCTCAGCACAATAAGGGCAATGTACAGCAAGCCCACAGCAAGCAAATTGAAAAAAAAAAAAAAAAAACTCAAAGCATTTCTGTTTAAACTGGGAACAGGATAAGAACATCTACTTTCCCCTTCCTGTTCACTATAGTATTTGAAGTCCTAGCTAGAGTAATAAAACAAGTGAAGGTGATCAAAGGGATACAACTAGAAATAGAAGGAGTCCAAATTTCTTCATTTGCAGATGATAATTCTATATGTAAAAGACCCTAAAGCCTCCACCAGAAAATTCCTACAGCTGCTTAACATATTCAACAAGATAGCAGGATACAAAATTAGCACACAAAAATCAGTAAACCATATTGAGAAAGAAATCAGGGAAGTAATACTACTTATAATATCCTTTTAAAAAATATCTTGGAATGGAAGGAAATATCTTGGAATCTATGGAAATAGAAGACTTATATAAGGCAAACTTTAAAGAAATTGAAAAATAGATTAAGATCATAATGAAGATGGAAAGACCTCCCATGCTTATGGATTGGTAGGAATAATACTGTGAAAATAGTTTACCAAAAGCAATCTACATATTCAAATTATAATGCAAGTCTCCACACAATTTGAAAAAAAACTTATTTTATGTGTAAATATATTTTGGTTATGAACTTAACCTAGAACAGCTGAACCATCTTTTCAGCCCATTATATGTAAATATGAAAAACCCCAGGATAGCCTAAATAATACCTAACAATAAAATAACTTCTGGAAATATCACCATCCCAGATTTCAAGTACTATGGAACTCTAGTGTGGTACTGACATAAAAATAGACACCACTGCAATTGAGGACCTACCTGAATTTTGACAGAGTCCAACAATAGACATTAGAGAAAAGAAACATTGTCAATATTTGTTTCTTTAATTTTCCCTTTCTTGGTGTGGCTGGTGGCATCTCACAATAATTTTTACAATGTTGAACATATTTTAATGCACTTATTTTGAAACCATTTGTTTGGTTAACTGATTATACAAACATTTCACCAATTTAAAAACTAGTTGATTTTTATATAAATAATTTGGAGGCATCTTTGAGTTTTTTGTTTGTTTGTTTTCTTAAGATGCCAGATACATGACTTGTAAATACTTTCTCCTGGTTTATGGCTGACTTTCCTTCATATATCCACAGACTTTGAAAAGTTTTATAGCTTGATGAAATCCTTTGATTTGTGGGTCCCCCCTGAATTGTACTTCTACTATCATAGCTAAGAATTCTTCACATCATGAAGACTTCCTATGTTTTCTTCAAAAGTTTTATAATATTTTTGTATGTAGATCCAGATTTCATAGTGAATTAACTTTTGTATAAGGCATAAAGTTTGAGTTTTATTTTTTGCATACAGATTCCAATTGTCCCATTGTTGACTAGACAATTCCCCATTGAATATCCACTCTATTTTTGTGAAGGAATTATCAATCACTTGTTTGTGTAGTTTTCTCTTGTATTCCCTACTTTATTCAGTTCCCTTTCTAGATCTCTTCATGAGTAGCATACTACTTTGATTATTATAGCTTTATAAATTACTAAATCACCTCCAGCTTTTCTGCTCTTTCAAAATTGTCTGAACTATTTCCTTTATCTTCCCTTGTACACTTAAATTTTCGTGTCCTTATTGCTGATTCTGTGTGTTTATGTGTGAGGGGATCAGAAGACAGCATGCAGAAGTTGATTCTCTCTTTCCATGTTGCTGAAGCAGGGAAACATTTGGGCTTCTCTGTGTACTCTATGCTCACTGAAAGAAATCTTGCCTCCCTAATCTATCTCCACCTCCAATCTTGCAGTGAGAATGCTGAGATTCTAGATTTGAGCCACCACATCTGGCTTTTTGCAGATTCTGAGGCTGGAACTCAGGTTAGGATTACGTGACAAGTGCTTCTGATCCATCTTGTAGGACCCCTGTGAAGTGTAGAATCAGTTTGTGCTGTGTTTGTACGTATGTATGTACAAAACCCTGTGGGATTTTGGTTGGAAATACATTTGAATTGACATTTTTATTATGCCGAATCTTTTAATCTAGGAACACAGTGTCTCCGTGTATTTTGAGCTGACTTCTTTCAGCAGATATTTTGTTATATTTGTGTCTGAGCATTCACTTCTCAGGAGCAATTTTTCTTTTAAAAAACTGTTTCAGTTTTCAACTGTTCATGGTGAGCATGTAGGAATGATTGATTTTGTTGTGTTAATGACATTTCTCAAGACATTACAAAATGCACCTATTAATTCTGGGTGCTTTTTGTAGATCATTTTGGATTTTCTACCTGGACAGTTTTTCCTCTTGCAGATTACACAACTGAATCCCTACTCTGTTGGTCTATTGTGCTGAGCAGGAATGATGGAAGTGGTCTTTTTCTGTTGTGCTGGACCTCAAGCATCATCTTTTACTAATAAGTATGATGTCATCTAGAGTCCTTGGCAGACCATTTTTAACATGTTAAGAGAATTTGCATCTATTCCTAATATTATGGAAGGTTTTCTTTCTTTATTAAATCATGAAATGATGTCTATTAAATATTTTCCCTTCTTGTACTGAGATATCATATAATATTTGGACTTAGGTATCATAGTAGATATACTCATTTTTCACAACAGCCTTTGGCCATTATTTATATATTACTGTATATGATTTCTTAGTGTTTTGACTTGATTTAATTTGATTTTTGAGACAGAGCCCTATACAAGATAGGATAGCAATAAACTTACTTTGCAGCCCAGGCTGGATTTGAACTCATGATTCATTGGCTTCAGTCTTCCATGTGATGTACTACCACATCTAACTTTATTGGTTGATAATTTATATAAGATTTTTGTGTTGATGTTTATAAGTCAGTGACTGTGTTGGTTTGAATGAAAATGGCCCCCATAGGCCCATAGGGAGGGGCATTATTGGAGGTGTGGCCTTTTGGAGTAGGTATGGCCTTGTGTCATAGGGGATGGGCTATGAGGTTTCAGAAGCGCAAGCCAGGCCCAGTGGCTCACTTGCTCTTCCTACTGCTTGCAAATCCAAATGTAGAACTCTAAACTACCTCTCCAGTACCGTGTCTGCTTGCGTGACACCATGTTTCCCACCATGACAATAGTGGATGAAACCTCTGAATTGTAAGTCATCCCCAATTAAATGTTTTCTTATAAGAGATGCCTTGGTAATAGCATTTAGTCATAGCAACCAAAAGCCTAACAAAGACAGCATTTTAAAAGAATTTCTTGTCATCTTTTCTAGCACTGGTCCAATCTGCATGTTTGTTCATGAACAGATTTGGGGAGGGCTTCCTGCTCTTCTATTTTTTGGAAGAGGCTATTAACAGTGGTGATATTTGTTTCTTCAATTATGCCAGAAAACTCTCTGAGCCGCATCTTTTTAACTGCAAATTTATTTTTTTTTTTTTTAAAGAAAATGGTGAGCCCACCTAGAATATAAAGTTTATCTTCAGTGAGTACTGATGGCTGGTGGTGCCTGGGCTAATTGGTGAGCTTTATACTGTTGAGTTAATGTGCCATTGCTTGTCCTCAGTATTCATTAATGTAGGGTCTAAGTGATACACTCCTTCAGTGCTAAGAGTAATAATTTGTGTCTTTCCCCCATCTTTTCCTATTTGGTTTGGTTTTGCCTGAGTTTTTGTCAATATTATTAATCATTTTAATGATTAGTAAAGCCAATATTTTTTTCTCTAGTATTTTTCTCTTTCTGATATCTTATTTCATTTTAATTGATTGTTTATATTTTCAGTTCTGTTTTTTAAAGGAAAAGCTTAAAGTACTTACTTGAGGCCCTCTTTTTTTTTTTTTTAATCACAACCCACTCATGCTACCATGGTCCCTCAAAGACAGCTTTAGAGGCATACTTCAAATTTTATTTTAATTTTTTTCAGTGCTAGGGAAAAATGAACCTGGGACTCGGCGTTTGTCAGATCACCTGCCTGTCACTGAGCAACATCTTCAGTCCCCGGATTTTAAAATAATGGATTTAATTTTTTTTTTCAGAACAGTATGTTCTTCAAAATTTCAAGATTTCTTATCCAATACATGGTCTGTATGACACTGATATTTAGTTTATTCTTTTATTCACCGATAACTTATCTCATATAATATTAAAATTGTTTAATGTGCTAAGCTTCCGTTTGAAACTAAATGCATATGGCATATCACATGCATCTACAAGGGAAGGGTACTATGCTTTTTTTTAAAGACTCATCTTAAAATTTTAATTATGTATATGTCTGCGTGAGGATGTGTACATGTGAGCTCAGGTGCCCAGGGAAGCCTCGAAGGAGGTGTTGGATACCCTAGAATTGGAGTTACAAATGGTTGTGAGCTGCCTGAGGTGGGTGGTGTGACCCAACCTAAGTCTTCTATAAGGAGAGCATATGATCTTAGCTGTGAGCCACCTTTCCAGTCCAGTCTTCTACTTTCATTGCATCAAGTCTACTGATTTGAATTATACCACTTAGTTGATAGTATTGATCAGTTCTCTGTTACTTCTGATTGCTCTATGCAATAAGTGGATAAGTTGAGGTTGCCTTGTGAAATTAATTATGCATTTGTTCATTTGTTTACTCCTTTATTCTTCCCTGCCAGCTTTTGCTCCTGTGGTTATGAGGCTCTGTTGCTGGTCCACTCTCATGTAGGATTGTTTTTCTTTCTTGGTGCATTGATGCTTTTATCATTATGTGACACTCATGCTTTTCACTGTGTGTTATTTTGGCAAGTGTTTGAATGATGCATCCTTTCCTATCCTTTTACTTTTAACTTGCCTCCAGTTTCCATCTAAAATCCTTTCTGCCAGTCTTTGTCTTTTCATACGTGTGTTGACTATGTGGGTTGAATGACTGGTGCATCTGGATTTGGGCCTGAATGTTACTGGTTGCTATTATTCTTTTACTCCCTTATTGTAAAATTTCTTTACCACCATCCATTGTGTTGTATGAACTTCTAGAGTTTTATCTTATCTATTGTATGTCTCACTATATCATTAATTATAGCTTATATATCACTTGCTCAAGCATTTGGAAGTATTTAACTATTTAAACACAATATTTTACCACTTTCACTAAAATAAGAAAGATTGCTACTCTATAGGTACTTTTTTTCATAGGTTTTTTCTTCATTTGTCCAAGCTATTACATCAATGATCACTGGAAAATTATCAGACAATTCAATTATTTAGTTTTCATCTAGCAAATGTATTTTTTGTTATATTCATTCAGTGTGTGTATGTGTACATGTATGTATGGAGTTCAGGAGATAATTTGGGGGATATAGTTTTTTCCTTACATTAAGTGGGTTCTGGGTACTGAAATCAGAGTCCCAAGTTCAGAGCTATTACTTCTACTTGCTGAGTTATCTCAGAGATCCCATCAGATATATCCTAAGGAGCTCAAGAGAAGTCATACTTATTTATATTTCTACCATTTTTGTTGCTTTTCTCTTGTTACTGATAGTCTGATCATATTTTGATTTAAACAAACTCCCTCTAGGAGGGTTTGGAGGGTGGAAAGACAGAAATGTATTGTAATCTCAAAAATAAAAAATTAAAATATAAACCAAAAAAACTAAAAAAATTTCTAGACAACAATCTTTAGAACAATATTTTGGTGATACATTTTTAAATTTCCTTTATTTCAGAAAGTTTCTTTTTGTTTGTTTGTTTGGTTTGTTTCAAGACAGGGTTTCTCTGCACAGCCCTGGTTGTCCTGGAACTCACTCTGTAAACCAGGCTGGCCTCCAACTCAAAGACTTGCCTGCCTTTGTTGCTTGAGTGCTGAGATTAAGGATGTGTGCCACCATTCCGCCTTGACAGTATTTTTGAATGACAAGTGTTTACTCAAAAATGTTGCAACTGGCCTTTGAATCAATAGGAGAAACTACTGGACAGTTGAAATCCTTCCTTTCCTTTTAAAATTCATGTTCTCGCTTACTGATGTTTAAAGTTTTTTCCTATGTGTTTTGTTTTCAAAAGCTTGATTATAACTTTCCTTGGCATAAGTATTTTTATGTTTATGTGTTGTTGGGGACTATTTGATTTCTTTAGTTTATAAATAAATGATATTCACTAACACTGGACATTTTTAGGCATCTTTTCTTCAGATGGTATTTATGAATCATTCCTTTCTCTTAAAATATCTAATTATACAAATATTAGATATTTTGGTAATTTCCCTAAGGTGCTCTTTCCTATCATCTCCATTCTGTTATTAAGCTTATCCAGTGGTTTTCTGCCGAGTCTTACTTATATTTGTCTCAGATTTTATATTTTCAACAAAGTATTTTTATTAGTAGTTGAAATAATATAAGCCTCTAGTCATGTCTGAGGGAAATTATAAATTAGTTTTAAGTAAACTATATGTGGGTAGAGTCTGTGAAAGTGTCCACATGTTTCCTAACATGCTTTTCATTAGGTTCATTTGAACCACTTTCTCCTTCCATAATGCCCGATGTTATTTAATTGCATCGGATGATATGAAATATGAAGCTGTGTCAGTATCAACATCAAGCCAGCCATGACAGCACAGCTTCCCTGTGCCTTTCCTTCTTGGGAAACATGCTCTTGTAAATCAGCCACTATGTTGTGGAGACACATATAGACATAGATTAAAAATGTCTGAGCTGGCCGGCACTCACTGTTAGCACTCTCCTTCTCCAGCAGTAATCACCAGACACACACAAATTTCCAACCTTGAAGCTGCCCAGCCAAAGCTGAGTAGAGTATCAACAACCTATCCCAACTGAGTCCTACTCCAGTTGTTTTACTTTTGTAGTACCTTGAATAAACCCAGTGTCTTCTGTGAATACCAGGCCAGAACTGTGACACCAAGTGATAACTGTTGTTCCTTTAAAATAAAGTTTTGAGACAGAGTCTCATTACTTGTCTTACCTCCCCCAACTCCACAGAATAGAGAGACCTTCAACTGCAATCCTCCTGCCTCAGCCTCCTGAATAGCTGAAATGAAAGATGTGCACTAACAAGTCTGGCTAAGCTGTTGATTTTAGGAAAAATATATATGTTGATGTCACGTGGCTATCTATTTTTGGGTAGTTTGCTATCTAGCAATAGATAAATAGATGTTTTGGTATTTGGCACCTTAAGGAGCTTCTGAGAAGTTGTAACAAAACCCTAAAAATGTAGTAACTGTTATGGAATCTCAAGGAAAATGCCAATGAAAGTATGACATCTTAAAGAGATTGTTTGGTAGACACCTGATGCCCCTTGAGAAGCCATCATTGAGGACATAAGCTGAGGAAAATGTGGGTGGAAGTTGGAAGGAAGGGTATGCTTGTTATGTAGAGACGCATACTACTGCACCTGAAAGTAATATGAATAACAAACTGTTTGACAAGGTCCCCAGGGTTTCAGCCTTAGTCTCAATATTGCCACTTTGATTTCTCTAGCAACTATAGTCAATGTATTTGTCCAGACAATGCAGTCAAATGCAAGGAGAAATATGTAGGTGAAAGGAATATAACCATGGGACAGAAAGTTGCTGTTTTGTACAGAGGTTAAAGGAGCAATCAATCAGGTTTGGACTAGATTTGAGGCCCATTTCACAGGATGGAAGCCATGCTTGGTACTGTAAACCCAGGCCAGATCCCATGGCACAGGAGGTCTTAAGTCTGGTGGTTGAAGTGGGAGAGATACTACTATGTACAAATTTTCTTGCTAAATAGGCATACTGCCAAACTGCCTTCAAATAGATATATTTATACCTACCCACAGATCAGTGGTTCCCTCAGTCTTGGCCAGAGAAGCTTCTCTCTGCAGAGGGTAACAGTTAACTCATAACTGCTCAAAGTGTAGAGAATAAGGACTCGCAGGGACACCCACACTCATACTCTCACCTAGACTCAGGGAGCATGGAGGAAGAGGACACAGAAAGAATGTAAGGGCGAGAATTAAAGAGGAGCACTGTCCTCTGGACATAGCATGGCCATCACACTCATGGAGTCACAGCAGCTATGTATTGCTACCCACAAGATGGCAACTAGTCACTATTCCAACAAGCGTCACTAATTAGACTCAGTGGGTTACAAAGAGGAAGGAGGACCTCAAAGGGGAAAGGAGATGGGTTAGGGTGCCTAGAAGGGGGATAGTGGGGTAGATATGATCAAGGTACATTAGTTACATGTATTTGATTGATGAATAACATAAAAATATTCTATTTTTAAAAAGTTGTTGTTTTGGAAATAAAGTTATTTCTCCAATATGTTCTAGGAAGCAAGTAAAAATTGGTTCCAGGCAAAGACTGAGGTCAGAGCACTGAGGAAATGCGCTGCCTTTGATTCTGAGTCAGAATGACTTAAAGTGGTCCAGAATCAGGTAGAGAGGTTTCTGGAAGTTTCTCTAAAATGACTTAAGTTCAATAGAGGAAAAATATTTCCTCACTTCAGCCTAACAAGAAATAGAAAAATACATGAGGTCGTACACAGTGCATTTTGAATAGCTTGATTTAGCCATTCCAGAAAGAAAAGAGGTCAAAAACATCATGTTGTATCATGTTGTGTGGTATAAATATACATTTACTTCTTGATTGTAAACACACACACTTTTTTTTTTTTTGAGAAAGGTTTCTTTCTGTATCTCTGGCTGTCCTGGAATTTGCTATGTAGACCTGGCTGGCCTTGAACTCACAGAGACTTTGCCTGCCTCTGCCTCCGGTGTGCTGGGATTAAAGGCATGCCCCACTATGCCCAGAAAAACACATTTTTAAAAGTAGGAAAGGGCTGATGGTTTTGAGATTGGTAGATATAGCTTATGTGAGATCAAATGAGTCCCAGTAAAATCCTTAAGAAACCCATGGAGTTAAGAGAATTATATTCTTAGTAGCCTGCACCAAGCTTCTCAGTGACATTGGGATCTCCATCACTATTGCATGCCTCTGCCCTGGAGAAGGATGTTCCATCTTCTATGGAACAGAATCAATAGCAGGTTTTTCAGTCTCAAATAATTAATCAATTTGAAGTATCCATTTATTTAGTCTTTTTGTTCCTTCCATCAATTTGCCAAACCCTGTCCACCATCTCTATCTCATGATATAGCACAATGTCTCATCCAGGCATGATGGAGCTATTGTATCAACATAGCAACATAGGGGATGTAGCTCTAGGACATTAAGATCTGAGGGAGGTCCTGGAACCCAGTTGTACAGGAGGAGTGATAAGAGGTCAAGACCAGGTTACTAAAATCCACAGAGACAGCTGACCTGAACAAGGGGGAGCTAATAAAAACCCAAACTGATCACTGGGAAACCAGCATTGTACTGACCCAGACCCCCTAAACATGGGTCTCAGTTAGAAGGCTTCGGCAGTCTAAGTGACCTCTGACAGTGGAACCAGGATGTATCCCTGGTACATAAAAGGACTTTGGGGGCACATTCCCCATGGAGGGATACTCCCTTAACCTAGAGGCAGGAGGGAGGGCCTAGATAATGACTTGACAGATTTTAATGATCCCTCCTGGAAGGCATCAACCTCCCTATGGAGTGGGGGGGGGATGGGAAGGGAGGGGGAGTCAGGGGTCATGGGAGGGAGAGGGAAATGGGATTGATATTATATATACATATACATATATATATATACACACACACATACACACACACACACACACACACACACACACACACACACACACACACGAGATCTGAGGGACGATAATCACATCAATAAACCCTCCCTCAGCCAGGGTCCTATGATGTTTCTTAACCTTAGGCCCATTCTAATTCTTGTCAATCTTGCAAATCTTGTGATTTCTTCCAAAACTTATTCCTCTATGCATAGACTGTGTAGCTCTTGTTCACGACAGACATGCAGACAGCGACAAAGTGCAGATCTTGAAGAATTCAGGCATGTGTGATGAATATTTCCTTTAGCTGTGCTACTGCAGAGCTTCCTGTCAATAGACAGGTCTTCTGTCCCCTCCTGCTTCTCTAGAAGAAAATACAGATTATTTCCACAACACCAAATGTTTAAAGGAAGCTTGATATTCCAAGTTCTTGATCTTATCTACACACCTCTCATTTTGGTGCTGTCTCGCTCTATAGGCCAGGCTGGCTTGGAATTTAAGTAGTTTAGCCCATGCTTGCCTCAGAGAGGTTCTGCCTAAGTGACTATGAACATGAGCCACCAAACCCAGTTTACATAATTTATCCCTTTAAAAGACATTTGTCCATATACCAGTGGTTCCAAACCTTCCTAATGCAGCAACACTTTAATAGAGTTCCTCATGTTGGGATGACCCCCCAACTATAAAATTATTTTTGTTGCTACTTCATAACTGTAATTTTGCTATCTGATATGCAGACTATCTGAAAATGAACCCTGTAAAACAGTTATTCCACCCCAAATGGGTTGTGACCCACAAGTTGAGAACCACTATCCTATACCATTACAGCACTAGAACTACGTTGATGTTCATCTTGTACTTTTGCCACCTACACTACACTGTAGCTGACTCCCAGACATTGTGATGGCACAGCACATGTAGTGTTTGTCCCTCTTCTCACACTTGAACATGCAACAGTAATGGTATTTTAGTTAGAAAATCCCACAGTGAGGTTATGTCCCCACAGCAACTCTTAAACTGGCTTTCGGGAAAGCAGAGGTTGACAAGATGTTGCGGTGTGGGGAGTCCCTTGGGAAATTATCTCAGGAAAGAGTGAGCAACTGGGGAGAAGGACATGCCAAGGAGCAAAGTCAGGAAATATTCTGTGGTGCCCTGGCTTTTGTCGGGATGAACAGGACTGGGGTCTACTTGGGAAAGTCTGAAAATGTTTTCAAGTGTTCCTCAGAATTGTTGCACTACAGAGCTAATGGTCTATTTACATGTGAACCCTTACTGAACCTTGTTTGAGTGTTTTCCTGTGGCTATTAGCCAGTTTGTGCTTTTAAGTGGGTCCTGTGCATCCGTTGAGTGACCTTCTAAAACTCCAGAGAAAACTCGGATATAAAAGAGCAGAGTTGTCATCTCCCAGGCGAGACACCGATACCACATGTGAAATTGCTTACCTTGGCTGAGCTGAATTCAGATGAACTCAGTGGTGTGAGGCTTTGGGAGCCGCAGTATCTACCACTCCTGAAAGATGTGTTACACTTTGTTTAAAGGACATAATTTCTTTTCAGTCAAATTGACAGGCACCCTGGAACTCTCTGAGCCCCACATTAAGAACCTGGGGTCTACAAGCTCAGTAGTTCTGTGTTCTCTTTCTAGGTGTACATGAAGTCTTATTTCCATCCAAGCGGGTTATGCTACTGGATATATCAAGAAATAAAATGGATCACTTCCCACTCTAGCTCTTAAGTTATGTAACTCTGCACACGAGCCAAGACGGAATTCATCAGGAAGATGCTGAAGCAGAATAATGGAAGACACCTGAATCCTTGAGCCATCCCTTGTGTAAATGAAATGTGAAAGTTATCAAAAATCAAAATAGACTCACCCTGTCGACTCTAACACAATTTAAAAAGTAAATAAACCCCAATGGTTATGAAGGAAGGGTTCTTATTCTAAATTGTCTGCTAAGCACTACTGCAAAAGACAAGGAAGACTTACAGCCTGCATTGGCCCATGCATAATGTAGGCACAAAAAGCCACTGAAGTACTTCACATTAAAAAGCACTTGTGCAAGGACATCTGTTCAACTTGTCTGTTCAGTCTAGGACCAAGGCCTCCCATGCTCATCACTGTGGCCAAGGGTTATTATTTCAAAATAGCTGCTGTAAACATCCTCAGCCATGTCTTCGAAAACTCTCTATTGGTTCAACCTCCTTGAATGTGCCATAGTTTGCTATGTTCTGTCTGTCCTAAACAAATAATATTGATTTTTGGAGAACAGTTCTCTGTTTCTGTTTTAGGCTAGAATAAAGAAGCCTATGCTGGTCATCCAACTCTTACCAGGCAGTGTGACCTAAGTAAGAAGTGCTTGTGTGTGTGTGTTTGTGTGTTTGTGTGTGTGTGTCCTCTCTCCTCTTGTGTGTGAGTGTAGGTGTGTGTGTGTGTGAGTGTATGTGTGTGTGTATGTGTGGGAGTGTGTGTGTATGTGTGTGTGTGTGTGTGTGTTTGCCATGGATAGTTCCAGTTGTTTTGTTTTAGTGAGTGTTAATGTACTGGGCTAAAAAAGTCAGTGTGTAAAGGAAATCTAATTGAGACTCTGAAAAAAAAAAAAAAACAAAAGTTGTTACCATTCTGTGTGTGAACAGACAGAATCAGGTATGTGGTTTACTGTCAGTCTTTTAGGGACAAAGCAAGCAGCCAGTTAGAAGCAGCAGTCATTAGTTCTAGATAACAAAGTTCCTTGTTCATGATTTGGAAACCCTGTCCATGGTTCATGTTCTTGTTAACCACACTTAATGGAGAACCATCACTCCCTGAATTTCACAAACCCACCGATACACAGGAGAGAAGAAACCAGAGGGAAAAGCTGTCTGCTTTCTCTTTATCACTAGTGGCCAAGAAAATATCTAGGCTATAATAAATATGAACCAAAGAAAAACAAGGAGATAATAGCTTAGATTTTAGAGGAATATACAGGAGCTTGCCAAATGTTTAATAATATGCTTTATCATTAAAACAAAAACATAAGGATGATTCTCTTCAGCAGCAGAGCCAGGTAGTGTGGCAAAGAAGTAAGAATACTCCCTCTTGTGGTTCTTGGGAAAAAATAATCCATCATAAGAACATACTGAGAAAACAGAAATAACGAGTTAAGATAGCATCAATGGGTAATTGCAGTGCATGGGTTTTTCTCTCATCTGGTTTTCTGAGCCTAAGTAACCATTTCTCAGTTGTGCTGACACAGACCCTCAGGGGAGTGTGAGCTTGCATGGTGACTTCTGGAAGGAACCAGGATTGTCACATGAGCAAAGGACTCTTCAACCTGGGCTGCAAAAGGTCTTATTTTACCCAGATTTTTTTTTTTTAATTCTGCCTGAAGGGTAAAAGGAAAAAGCCTTTGACACCTAGTTTCTTGTTCTCTTCAGCTGCACCTGGCACTCCCGTGCAGCCTCCTCTTGGTCTTGCAGATAGATGTTTTGACCTGAAAGGAACATGTTTGGTGCTGGTCAACACACTATCTTTGCCAGTTTTTTGGTTTGTTTGTTTGTTTCCTGAGTTATGATGTACTTACCCAATGCATGTGATTTCCCCTGCCAGTTTGGCATGTCATTTTGCAGCTTTGTTTATCTCAAAGGGTGAGAGGCTGCAAGAGCTCGAAATAGGAATCTACTCATTTCCTAGGAGGGAAACTAGGATGACACTACAATCAGAGATCCCAACTTCACCAGCATCAGTGGTAGCCCTGGGTGAGGCTGATGCCTTTCTGATAACTGATGTCCCTTGCCTTTCAGCTCCCAGTGTTTCACCATTAGAAATGTGACCTGCCCTCATTCTTCACACATTAGTGTGGGAATCACTGTATCTCCAAGTCGGGCTTTCTAGTTAGAATGTACATGTCATGTGGAACCAGGACGTATCCCTGGTGCACAAAAGGACTTTGGGGGCACATCACCCATGGAGGGATACTCCCTTAGCCTAGAGACAGGAGAGAAGCCCTAGTCCCTACTTCAAATGACTTGACAGATTTAGATGACCCCTCCTGGATGACATCACCCTAATGTGGAGTAGGGAGGTGGGAGGAGAGGATGGATGGAGTGCATGAGGAAGGGAGGGATGGAGAGAGAACTGGGATCGATATGTAAAAATAAATAAATAAATAAAATTTAAAAGTTTAAAAAAAAAGAAAGAAAGAAAAAAAGAATGTACATGTCATTCTGGTTTGGTCAGAAAAGCCCTGGTGAGTGCTGCCATCTCAGTGGCCTGTTCAGTTTAAGATCTGTTGTTTTCACATTGTGTCAATGGAGATTTTAATAATTTTAATTTTAATTTCACCAGCCATAAAATACAGAATTGTGAAAACTGGAGGCATTTTACTGAAAGTATTGAACTGTTTTATTGAAAACACTATATTCTTAAAAGAGAATACCTGTGGCATGTTATTGGAAGCAAAGGACTGAAATGCATGAAGATGAACCAAAAACAATTGCTTTATTTTGATGGAATGATTGATGCTCAAGTATCAATAATAAATGTTGAAGAAGTTTTTGCTTATCACATTTTGTTTTAAGAAAATGCTTTACTTTGGAAACAGTTCTACTGTGGTTTGGATCCAAACAATCCCACCTCTGGTTAATAAATCCATATACTTATGACTCACAATTTTAAGTATGCCTGCTACAGTATCTGTGATTTATACTAATTGGTACGCAGCATGGTTATCCTTATTGAATCTCTACATCTCATCTATTTTGGCAGAGCCATAGCCATCATCATTACTTCACTTCAAGGGCCCTGAGAAGTCCTGTATCAAAACCTCCCACAGTATTAGTCTCAACAAATGCACAACAGTGATAGGCTCCAAGAAACATTAGAGGATATAGCAATACAGGTTTTGAGCCCTGTGAACTAATCCACAGAGGGACAGCTTGAAGAAGCAATGGTCCTTAACTGCTGAGCCTCCTCGCCAGCTTCCTGCCTTTTGGATTTTAAGCAAATAGTGTAGGTGTTAGCCCAGAAAAATAATTTCTGACCACCAAATATTTCTGTTAGCATCCACTACTTGCTGCTTTTGTGGACAAGAGCAGTTTGGCTCTCGGCACTCTGGAAGCTCACAACTACCTCTGCAGCCCACTTCTGGTCTCTGTGGGCAGTCCTCCCTCCACACATGCACACAGAATGTGGGAAAACTCAGTACTTACCACTTCTGTTCCTACTCAAGTTAAAAACCAGGGGACTTTTTGCTCCTTTGTTCCATTAGAACCTTGCGCTCTCTGAACCAACTGGATTTCCTGGCTTCCCTGACATCACAAAGTGGGTTCTAAACTATATTGGATTAGTGTGATATTGTAAATTAGAGCCCAGTATGACTCCATAGCCTGCCAGGCCAGGAAAAATAAAGACTAAAAGCAATAGAATTTTTAAAATTTTTATTTCTGCCATCAACATATTCATTATACATGGTACCAAGTTTTTTTTATGTCTATAATGTACTTTTAGCATATTCTATCCCCTACACCAGTTAGTCTCCTCCATTTTACCTCTCCCCCTTCCTGTTAGCCCCTAGATAATTTTGAAAAGCAATGGGATTTTAACATAGCTTATAAAACCACCCCATTTTATCTTCCTGTTTGGCCAAGGGAAGGAGTAGCCGTGGACCTGGAACTAATGCCTCCTTGCTGTAGTTTCTGTGGTGGTGGTATCCAGTATTTGTAAAGGCAATTTTGTGCATCATTGCTTATCTAGCTTTTAGTTACTCTAAAACAGCCATGATCATTCCAGTCTTCCTTCTCCTTCCAAAATCATTTCTTTACATTGGCAATCAAGGCCTTTCAGGCCACAGGAATGAGCCTGTAGGCAAAATTATAGTGGGTATGGCTTGTAAAGCTGCTGCAACCAATAGGTGGGTGAGCCAACAAGTGAACCATGGGATAATTAATTGATAGATAGAGGGTCTCAGTAGAAATGTTATTCTTCTTTAATTTAAAGATATTTAGATTTATTTATGTGTTGAACATTTTGTCTGAATGTATGTAGTTTTACCATACGCATGCCTGTTGCCCTAGGAAGCCAGAAGAGAATATCAAGTCTTCTGGAACTGGATATGAGCTGCCATATGGGTTCTGGGAATTGAACCTAAGTCCTCTGTAATATCAGAAATTGTTCTTGACCACTGATCCATCTTTCTAGCTTTCCCCAATAAGTTGCTTTATTCCAGCTACTTTTACATAACTCATTGTGTAGCAACAGACAACCAACAGTAAATCTATCTTGTCTCCAACTTTATATTCATTTCAGATTCCAACTCATTAGGATGAAGACTGACCCTAAAATAAGGCTTAAGCAATCTGAGTCCCCTAATAGGTATATAAATCAAACATCTAAAGCTCAAGAAAAATAGGACAGCTTGCTGAATGGTGAATAATTAAATTTTTTCATATTTAAAAAGCAGCAGACACAAAGTTCTGGGGGTAGTCATTGGCATAAAATTAGAGAATTTGGGAAACTATTCACACATATTTTGTGATTAAATGTTTATATCTGTGATTATAGATATGGATACAATATATATTTTAATACCTAGAAACTCTAAAAGCTTTAATTTGATTTCAGGCTCAAGAATGCTACAAAGCAGGGGCTAGAGAGATGGCTCAGCTAGGAGAGATTGCCTGCTCTTCCAAAGGTCCTCAGTTCAATTCCCAGCAACCACATGATGGCTCACAACCATCTGTAATGAGATCTGGTGCCATCCTCTGGCCTGCATGCATACATGCAGGCAACTGTACACGTAATAAATGAATAAATCTTAAAAAAAAAAAAAAGCTAGAAAGCAATACTGGTGTGAACTTAATATTGCTTAATATTTATTGGGAGAAGAGGACCATGAAAGACAGAAGTGGAGAACAAGAATGGGCAGACAGAGCCTCTGGTCTCTCCCTTAGAAGGAAGGAATGAAGTCAGTTAAGATTCAGGGAATCAATCTATGGTGCAGATCTGACAGGTCTTGGCCAATCCAACACAAGAGCCTGAAGCTTCCATTTGAGAAGTCTTCTTTAGTAGAACCTGCCAGCACCTACCTACAACATGCTTGACCACTGAAGTCACTCAAGAACATAGCTTTAGCTAAAATGCTAAGGTAGTTTCATGGTGGTGCCAACAGTCTGATCTTTTAAGTGGAAGATGTGAACTGTGCATCTCCATGGCTATGGCACAGGACCCCATGTTTATGGTTCTCTTCTATCAAGTGTCACCTGATCCCTTGTTCATCTCTGCAGACTTACTGTATCAGTCACTTTATGTTGCTACGACAAAAGTAAAACCAAAAAACACCAGCAAAAGAAACTTATGAAAGAGTTTAACTCACAATTCTAGAAGGATTGTGTCCATCATGATGGGGGATGCTTTCTGGTGGCAGCCAGTGAGGAAACTGAGAAGTCTCACTTCAATCACTCATATGATACAGAGAATAAACTGGGAGAAGGGCGAGACTCTCAGAAATGGCTCCCAGTAATGTACATCCAACAAGGTTGAACCTCCTGGATCCACTACCTGTGGATCATGTATTCAAATATGTGGGATTGTGCAGAGAGTACCCATTTAAATCACCACACTTACCTTGGTTTTGCCGGTAGTTTGGTCTCCATGGCTTTTCTGCTTCTTCACGATTTAATTTTGCTTATGGCATTGATTTGTCATTTAAAATCCCATGGTAACACATTCATTTCCTTAGATTTATTACACATTGCAGCTCTAAATTCTTAGGAGAGAAAAATTCCACGATTATATTAGACACATTTCTATTGCTCTGGTAAACACCATCACCAAGGTAACTTAAAAAGGAAAGCATTTAGTGAGGTTAATAGTTCCAGAGGGTTAGAGTCCATGATGACAGAACAAAGGTAGTAGTAGGATGTGGCAGGGGTGGCTTAAAAAAAGCCTAAAGCTCACATTTCAAATCACACACAGAAAACAGAACACACTGGGAATGTTGTGAGACTTTTGAAATCCCCAAGCTTGCCCCTGTGATATACCTCCTCCAAAAAGGGACACATCTCTAATTCTTCCCAAATAGTTTCACAAACAGGGGACCAACATTTCAAACATATGGGCCTATGAGGGTCATTTGCTTTCAAACCACCACAGTGAGGAAAGCATTTTTCAACCATCATTGATGGAGAAAGAGCTATGGTTTTCAGAACTCTTAACAGAGGAATGGATCATTTGCTAATATCTGCAGTTCAACACAGTAAGTTATTTTATATACAAACTCTAATGCAGATTTTGGTCAGCATCCCTGGATGATTCTCCTCCCCTTCTTTTTTGTTCCTTGTATCTCTGGTAGGTTCACCAGGGATATCCAACATCACACAGATGGATAGATAGTATCAGGAACTGCCTCTGGCTTATATATTCTTTTGTTCAAAAGAAAAAGGGCCCAGAAGCATGCTTTACTTCTGTGCCCAGAAATAGAAAAAGTATTCCAAAGTATTTAGCCAGTTTTTCATCAACTACTTTTTTAGTCATTAAAACCTCACTTTCATGTGCACGGCACATAATCACCCCTTTCTCAGGAGAGGTCACTCTCAAGTTTAAACTCTAGGATGTATAAATGTGGACCATCCCATACTTTAGTCTGGATGTGTTTCCTCACAGACCAATAGACAGTATTCCAAAAGAGGTGGGTTGTTAGTTTGTTACCCTTCACCCCACAAACTCAAACTGATGTTGGTTGTTTGGGGGGAAAATGGCAGAAAGGAAGATGCTAGAAAATCATTAGGTTGTGACATTTATAGAATCCCACTGAAGCCACACTGAGATCATGTGAAACAAAGTCATTAGATGCAGCCGATTTCTATTGCCCTTGTGTATTGTTTTTTTGTCTGTTGCTTTAGGTAACCCCTGCTAGCTGATTCTTCCCAGTTTATTGTTCTCCGTGGATTCCTCTGACCTGGGTACTAGGAGTAAGCCCTTATTACCTGCTCATGGAAATTGGAAACCTGAGCTTAGTGTCAAAACTCAAAACTTTTCTGTTTCAGAATCTTGGGACTTACTAACATACCTTTCTTAAAACTTAGTATCTTCCTATTTACTTATTTTCTATCACTTCCATGTGTTTAAAATCCAAAAACTTTTCATCTCTCTCTCTCTCTGCCCCCCTCTCTTTTCAACCCCACATTGCATTAACTCAGCTCAGTGGTATCAACCCTGTAGCTGTCAGACTAGAGCAGGAAAACCACACTCTATATATGACTTTCTACTCAAAGTCTGACTCATTCAGATCTTCAGAACTCGAGGCTTCATCTCTATTGAGACCTAATCTTCTCATGGCTTAGATGACAGAAGCAGTTGACTTTTCCATCCAGCAAGCCTGGGCCTTCCATTTTCATCTTCTAAACTTTTGAACAGCCAATTCTTCATGTTAGTAACAATGAATGAGAGCTGTCAAGCCTCTCTTTCCTAACTCTTCCTTTAAGTGCACATGCTAAGCAGGAGTAGTACAATATTTCTGCCATGTAGCCAAGGACAGCTTCCCCAGGTACTATAGCAGTGTGGATAAGACTTGGCCTATCAAAACTGTACTTTTTTGTTGTTGTTGTTGTTTTGTTTTGTCTTTCATGACAGGGTTTCTCTGTATAACAGCCCTAGCTGTTCTGGAACTCTATTTGTATGTAGACCAAGCTGGCCCCAAACTCACAGAGATCCACCTGCCTCTGTCTTCTGATTGCTTGGAATAAAGGTGTCCACTGTCTGGCTGAGTCACTACAAAACTACATTCTTATGCTTATTTCTCAACTGCTAAGTTACTGGAATATCTAGTTAGTCTCTGCCATATTGACCTAGAAGAAAAGATGAATGAAGGAAGTCCATGAAAGGTATATGTAGTACAAAAATAAGAACGATGTTATTTCTATGTTCCTTCTAAAGAAATTGAAGTTTAGAGAACCCCGGAACATTGTTTTTGGTTGGGCTGGCAAGATGACTCAGTGGGCTAAGGAAGTTGCTACCAAGCCTTAGGTCCTGAGTTAGCTCCCTCTCTCAGACCCATTTTTTGGGAGGCAAGAACACATTTTCCTTTGGCATGTCCACATGCACACCCTGGCATGGATACCCAGATACATATACACATATAAATAAATTAACCAAATTAATTTTTAAAAGAGAAAACTGCCTGTGGTCAAAAAGGGTGTAACTAAGCACAAGTGTGAGTCCCCTTGACTTCACGTCCCCACAGTCACAATTGCCTCCTGATGTCTGTACCAGTTTCCAGAGATCACACTTGCAGCTCATTTGTGTGTGTGGTTAACAGACACTAACATTTCCGTGATGGGATGTTATCTCTTACTTTAGCCAAATCATAATACTTGCATGCACTTTGAGAAGCCACGGCTGAGTAAATATATGAGAAGGATTTATATGCTTGTCTGCCAATGATTTATATTTGATTTTCTTCTTATGAAAGTTCAGTTTATTACCTCAGTTATTTACAGAAAGAAACAGTCTTTCTTTTTCCTTGTAGGCCCATGGTTTTTCGCCCTCCCTTCTTTGATTCCTTTATTCTTCCCCTCAGCATCCTCACCCCCATGTTAGGCTAGAAACAGAACTACACAAGGTATTATACCACCTTTCCTTTGTTGAACATAGATGCATAACCTAGTTCTTGGAATCCTTCAGGGATGAAGTAATATAAGCCTGGAAGATTTATATATGTACAATTATCTCCCTTGTAAGTAAGTGCAGACTCATAAGAGAAAAATAAAAAACCTGAAATTAAATTCCTCATTGCTTTTGCTGGTTTAGTTTATCAACTGTTCATCAGACGGTTGGTTTAACGGGATGTCTTAGTTAAGATTTCCATTGTAGCAATGAAACAGCATGATCGAAAAACAAATGGGGGAGGAAAGGATTTATTTAGCTTACACTTCCATATCACTGTTTATCATTGAAGGAAGCCAGGACGGGAACCCAAGCAAGGTAGGAACCTGGAGGTAGGAGCTGATGTAGAGGCCATGGAAGAGTGCTGCTTACTGGCTTGCTCTCCATGGCTTCCACTGGACCCTCCCATATTAATCACTAATTAAGAAAATACTCTACATCTGGAACTTATGGAGGTGTTTTCTCAATTGAGTTTCCCTCATTTCGGATAACTCCAGCTTATGTCAAGTTGACAGAAGATATCCAGCACACAGAAAAACTACGTTAAAATATAATACATTAAGCAAATCACTTGGCTGTTTTTCACTTTTAAAAAAAGTCAGAAGTCAAGACAAATGATATCTTTTAAAAATGCTTATTTTTATTCTATGTGAATTAGTGATTGCCTGCATGTATGTCAATGTGAAAGCATCAGATCTCCTGCAGCTAGAGTAACAGATGCCCATGAGCTGCCATATAGGTGCTAGGAATTGAACCCAGTTCTCCTGGAAGAGCAACCAGTACTCTTAACCACTGAGCTATCTCTCCAGCTCCAAGATATAACCTTTTAACAGAAAGACAACACATGTGTCTTAGACTGAAGGAAAACCCCAACATGTTTTTCTCTGCGTGGATACTAGAGCTAAGATCTTTATTGGAGTTACTTATGAGGATGATTTCACATGACATTTGAGACCAATCAAAATTTCAGAAATTAAAGATCTGTTGGAGGGGTTGAGCTTTTGTCCTTATATTTATGTTGGTGTTTTTCACAGTTCAGTCTCAGGACACAATTGGACTATCTGGTGCTCATAGCCAACTGAACAACTGTTTTAGTCAGATTTCCCATCACTTCGACAACTGACTGAGAAAAATCACTTAAAGAAGGAAGGATTTATTTTGATATGTGGTTTCAGTCTATCATGGTTAAGAGAGCATGGAGGAGCAAAGCAGATGGACTCATGGTAGGCAGTAAGGAGGGAGAGAAAGGAGAGGGTGGGGGTGGGAATTGGAGGAACCTAGTTAGTGCAGGCTCTTGCCTCTTACGAAATTTAGATCATGAGCTATAGTATGAAACCACCCGCGTCTGGGGCTGGTCTTCCTGCTCTGCTCATCCCTTTTGGAAATTACCTACAAGTGCTTCACCAATCTCTCAGATGTTTGCCAAACCAATCAAATTGACATTACAGATTATCACTCACACTCCCCATAATACACATTTTCCTGTTTTGATTCTCCTACTTTTCATTGCATACATAAATAAACAAGTTCTGTTGCTTTACTGGACTGGGGACCTGCAGAGCATTTTATAGACTGAATACTGATTATTTTCCAACTTGTCTTTTTTTATTTGTGGTGGGGGGAATGTGTTGGGTTGAGTGGTAATTTGTTCTTACCCTTTCCAAGCACAAAAACTAGAGACTTATCCTTTGAGGAAACACATAAGCCAGGGACACATAAATCTCCATTTGTTTCAAACAACAGATCACATATTTAGCCACAAGCAGGAAGCAGACTTTCTCAGAGAGAAGTAAAAAGTATACAGTGTTCAAATGAACACAAGCCTGCAGTTCCCATACCAATGTGTGCAGATGTAGTAATTCAGACATGCCTGAGCATGCCTTGTAACCACCCCAAAGACCACTTTTTTTTTTTTTCTGTATAACTGAGGCAATTTCTAAACAGTTTGGTTCCATAGGGTCAAAACCTTATTTATATCTATATGAGTATGATACTAAAATTTGCTCAAAATTTTGGCTTTCAGTTGAGTTGTGTTCAGGGTGCCATTAGACATGGGCTTAAGTCCTGCAGAAAGGAAAGGGTCTGTACACACGGACGGGGACACTCTCTCTCTCTCTCTCTCTCTCTCTCTCTCTCTCTCTCTCTCTCTCTCTCTCTCTCTCACTAAGACCAGATTTTCTAAAATGTCTCAAGTATAAATATACAAACAAAGCTTTAACTGTAGTGGGGGAAAGGGAGGTTGACCATACCCCAATAATGACTATGAGGAAGTGTCTGAAAACGACCCCCCATGCCAAAATTTTGGGGCCTTAGTTCTCTAATGAAAACTAATATAGGTTCTTTTTGGAAGGGATTTTGCAGATGTAATTAAAGTTTCAGGTTAAGTGGCCATAAAATACAGTGATTATTTGGGTAATCTAACCTAGTCAGATGAACCACTTGAAGGTGGGGTGTCTGTAAATGGGAACAGAAGAGGAAATTAGAGATTCAAAGCTTAGGGGGATTTGGTGCACTGTTCTTGGATGGGAGAGGAAGAGGCCTTGTGCCAAAGACTGCAGGTGGCCTAAAGAGCTGAGAGTGGTCCCTGGCTGACAGCCAGAGAGGAAATATGGACCTCAGTTCATATTTGGCAACAATCTGAATAAGGAAATTCTTTCTTAGAAGCCCCATATAAAAGCTTAGCCTAGTGGCACCTTGATTTCAGCCTTGGGAGAGCCTATGTAGAGAGCTCATTTGACTTAAAACTGACCTATAGAAGTGAGAGATTACTAATTCCAGAGGCATTCCATGCACAGGACTTTGTTGGGCATTGGTAGAAATCTAATGCTGTAATATAATATGGTGTAGGTTTGCATACTGTAGGCTTCGGGTCCCCAGTGTGGTGGGAGGCTTAGAGACCCTGAAATCCTGTGATATGTAGTGCATACCCAGTGTTGAATAGTAAACGACAGAACAGGCTTGGGAGAAACAGAGAGACATAGGTTATTGCAGATTGTGAGTCACTAGAATCCGCAGACTGATGAAGCCCACAAAAACCCACTGTCCCATTTTCAGAAAGTCCAAACCAGTTTACTCTTGGAATACAGTACTTTTGCTGACCCCCCTTCCCATTAAATAACAGTCTTGACTTCTTCGTGGGTTCTGACCCCCTTTTTACAAGAGAGTGATTTAGTAAGTATATTCTTGATGATCTAGACAGCAGAAAATAAATCCATCATTAAATCCTTGTTATTGAGACAAAATAGAAACTCGACTTTGAGAGAAAGGTCATTTCTTTCAGTAGGATCCTGTGTCTTTATCATATGCTTCTATTAAAAATAATGAACAAATATTTTATTTTGGGCTTTTGATTAGAGAAACTTGATGAAGTCTGGAAGAGTATGGAGTTACCCAACTTCAAAGTCAGGATGCAGATTAGGACAGAGATGACCCCATGACAACTATACTATAATTTTATTTCTGGATTGGGTTTTGTACTATAGTTTTACTCAAGTGCTGGCGGAAAACAGTCCTGCACAGATTCCTGGTGTTTCTGCACATCTTCTTCACAGACACATTTACAGCTTCCTCCTGAAGTATCTTTTCAAGTGTGTTTACATGGCAAACCGATTCAGAAGATAAAAGCCGGGTCTGGGTACCAGAAAAAAAGAGAGATTTGTTTGCTGTCCAGCATAGTAAAGATAAGATCTCCTCTCAGACCCAAACATAGGCAGGTTTAAGAGCATTTTCTTTCAAATGTTTGGTGATTCTTGAGCTGAGGGTGTCTCAGCTGTGATGCAAACCCTGTGAGCAAGGGGTGACCAGTATGTTCTGGTTTGCCTAAGGTTTTATTATTCCAGCACAGAAAGTGCTGGAAACCAGGAAAAAAAACCCCAGTCTTAGGGAAACAGGAAAGGCAGTCACCAGAGTGAACTGTATCTTCTTCATTTGCTCTGTGTTCCCCCTGTGGAAATAGGAAACGCAGATACTGGTTCAGTTCTGTCAGGGATGCTGAAAGATGAAGGGCTTTACTGAGAAGCTTCATCTTTTTGCTAGCATGCTCAAAACTATGGCACACACTAACTTATTGGGTAGCAAATGAAGAAAGACCTGCTTTTTGCAAATAATTGTAGAAGTGTAGTTGAGGGGGCATGTCTATTTTAGATTAAAAGGTGGAAACTGACAGAAACTTTCTCAAGTTTTTCCTAAAGCCGCTTCTGAAATGGCCACCGACCTGATCATTTCACGAGAGCTAAGAACCTGGGTTTTTAAGGGTTCCTGTGGCTTTTTGCCCTCGTGCTCATTCAGCATATATGGGAGTATGTTGACTGATTTCTAAACATTTAAGAATTTTCTAATCACCTTTAACTCCATGTCTTTACTGATCAGAAAATATCACGCGACTTCTGTTCTTTGGCACTGGCAAAGATCTGCCTTGGTGTGTTAGGTGAATGTCCACATTCATTTGTCAAAACTGTTCTATGAGATTGTTGGCTGCAGTGTCGGTCTGACAGCGAGGGAGGGTGGTGGGCTGTCTGTCAAATATGTTATATTTGGTTATTTTTTATTGTCATTCTTTGATTATTTTATCAGCTGTGGTTACATTTTTAAGTATGGTTGTGGATGTACCTCCCTTGTCTATGTAGCAAACAGAAAATAATGCTCTACCTTCCTGAATACTTGATTCTTTTATTATTTGTCATTCAAGTCTACTTTGGTGTTAATAAAGCAAACACTAGCTTTCTTGACATTTGCATGGCATGAGTTTTTCTATCCCTTTTACCTTCAAGTGTTCTTTGTCCTCTTTGAGGAAAAGCTCACACATACTTGGGTATTGGTGTAATTTTTTTTTTTTCACATTCAACATGATAGTCTTGGCTTATTTACATCTCATGTAACTGTTAATATTGTTGGATTTAAATCTATGCTCTTTTCTCAATGTCCTCAATGTTCATGGTCTTTTATTGAATCTTTCTTTGATTGTTTTAACTGGGTCTTGTTTATTCTGTATTCCCTTTACCAACTTTTTAGTTATTGTGATGCTTAACTTCCACTGGCCCTCTTCATTTTTTGCTTTCTCACTTACCTAGATGTGAATGAGCATCCTCATACTTCTGCTACTATAGCCAAGGACCACACCCTCCTTCATGCTTTCCCCACCATGACTGACTACAACCCAAGCCATGATCCAAAACTCACATTTCTTAGTTTCCTTCTTGGTAGACATTTTCACCCAGTGATGAGAAGAGTAAATGATACAGTTATACATTTAAAATTATTCTTTTGGCCCAGTGAGAAGGTTCAATGTTAAAGGTACTTGTTTCTGAGCCTAGTGACTTGCGTTTACTCCTTGGAACCCACAGGAGGGAAGGAGAGAATGAGCTTTTAAAAAGTACCCTCTGACTTCCACATACCATAGCCCTAAGTAACTAGAAAAATAAATATTAAAACGTGTTTTAATTATTTTAATTTAATTACAATGTATATGTTCGTATCTCATTGAACTCATATTAATATTAAGAAATGCTAGTTACTAATACGAGGCCTCATAGTTTGACTCCAGTTATCTGGCTGCCATTATTTGTGCTGTTTTCATCTTAGATTTTTACCGGTGGCATGAGACATTAGCATGAGTTGAGAGGCATTTGAATGTGGCTTTGAACCCTCCTCTCAATTCCTTCCCTGTCTGAGATTTTGAGGCTCAATTTCAAGTTGTCTTGGCAGTTCTGAACTCCAGCCAGGTTTTCCTTATTCCAGTAAGACCATCACTTTCAGTGCAGCTATATGCCACCCCACCCACCTCACAGTTTGAAAAATGCCCTCGGCAAAGCCACAGCATGAAGGTAGTGTGTACCATATGTGCTTCTCTCACAGAGCTGAGCCGGTCCTGTCTGTCCTGGTTTCCTGCCAATGACTTCAACTGGCTGATTTATCTACGTTTTCCAGCATTTATAGTTTTTCTTTTTCCTGTTTCCCCCCCCCAGCAGAAAGATTATTTCAATACCAGCTACGTTCTCATGCATGGCTGAGGTTGGAAGTGACTTTGACATTTTTTTAAAAACAGAAATGTCCTGTCATCTCCTATTTGGTACATGCATAATGGAGCTAACCTAAACACAGGATTATTTGTAAAATCACAGTTTGAGAATAATATTGTTTTCTTATATTCTCTAGTGTTTTCCAGTAATTATATTTTTAGCATGGTTAAGAACTTACAAATCTAAGTAAACTGTGTTTCAATGCATTTTAGATATTATTTTTAATGCTGTTCCTATTATTAACTATTGACTGCCTTTTTAAGTTAGCATGTCTGAGTCTTTTACAAGTCTAGGTGAGTTTGGTAACTCTTTCCGGTGATAGGCTTGGGGATTTCTCCTTCACACACCCAGAATCTGATGTGGGTTTAAGGGACCCAAGGTAGAGTATGAGAGGGGAATCAAAGGGAAGTTGTATTTTCCGAGCACCATTACACCCCGGGGAAAGCAAAGAACCTAGAGAAGAGCTGATGGTAAAGGCGGATGGAACTTCATGGTTCCTACAGGTCAGAGAAACATTCATGGAAAGGGGCAAGTGAGGGTAAAATTAACACAGGTAAAGGAGGTAAGCAGACCAGGAATGAAGGCCTGGTGACTGGGGTTAAATAAGAATTAGAGGAGCCCGTTGTTCTGAACTAAGCTGATGCAATGGGCACAGACAAACCAGGTCAAATGAAGTCATTTGTTCTAAATGTCTGTTTTGCCAAGCTCCAGCTAAGTTGATGTTTGGCCTTCCAGTCAATCATGAAGCAGCTGGTGGGGAAGGGTCCATTTCCCAAACAAGCCGTTTTTAATGAGTGTTATGAGTTCACTCCATGCCTGCGTGTATAGGAGCCCCAGAGTGACATGTTAACTAGTTGGTTGTCTTTCCCTAGCTCTGTTGCCCTGTCTCCAACTTTGAAATTACAAATGTCAGTTTTGTTATTAGTTTCTGTTTTTCTAGCCTTCTTGTCTATAAAACTTACCTTTCCTGGTCAGCCTGCCAGATACTCTTCCTATTCTATGCACATGGCACACCACCAACTCTAAAGCTGGAAACAAAGACAATCAAGGCGATTACACTTTGTGGTAATTTTTAAAATCAGTTTCTGTATATATAACGTATTGCCTGATGTAGTCACATATGTATTAGGTGTGACACTTGTCAGGCCATTTTGGAAATGGAAGTATAGAAATGGTTGAGAATGTGAACACTTTCCCATTGCCTGAAAGAAGTCTATACATGATACATATTTCCTCTAACACCAACAGGTTCTATTTTACAGGCACTTATTACAGGGTAGGTTCTATAATCTTTTCTAATGAAGTTTCTAGTCGGTGAATATATCCTTTATGCCTGCACTCTTTTAGCATTTGTTGTCTTTTAAAAAATGATTTCTGTATTTCCTTTACTGAGACTTTCACACACACGTGTGTGCATGCATACTTATTTGTGTGGGAGTATGGGCTCATGAGTACAGCTGCCCATGAAGAACAAAAGAGGTTATCTGAGTCCCCTGGGGCTGGGTTTACAGGCCACCATGAACTGCCTTGGGTCCTCGGAGCCAAACTTGGTCCTCTGCAAGAGTAGCACTTACCCTCTGAAGTGCTGAGACATTTCTTCAGCCCCAATCATTGTTTTCTCTCAGTGACAGCTAATTTTGTCATTTTCTGCTTTGTTTGTTTTCCTTGTTTGAGTCAGGGCCTCCCTTCACAGTCCAGGCTTACAACCCTCTTGCTTCTGTCTGCCAAGTCCTGGCATTCTAGGCCAGGTGCCATCATGCTTGACTGTGATTTTGTGCTGTGACAGTGGCACCTTATATCTTAACCAGAATAGTATCTGTTTGAATGACTTAATCATTTCAGCATATCAAGGATCAAACAATTCCTATGTCACCAGCAATTGCATAGACTCAAGCACAAGAATTTTAAAGCATATCTGTTGAGCACACTTTCATTCTGAACAAAGTTTGCCTGGAAAATATTTCTTTACAGTGTTTAGAAAATGAAGCCCCCTAGTCCGCCACATTGTCTCAGCAATGTATTTCCCTTACTTTAAGTATTGGGATGAACTGTAGAAAAAGAACAAGTAAAATGTTTTCTATATCATAAATCTCTATTTGTTATTTCAATTATATGTTTAAATATGCTTATTTAATTAACATTTCTAAGAAGCCTAGCAAATAACCTGTTAGTTAATATATTCTGTAGAAGAGCTGGTAATTTTTTAGAGAAATTCTATTGACTATTTTACATTCACATTGTTTATATAGAATTATTAATACACATTTATTAGCAAATAGGCTATTAATTAATCTTTTCTATGAGGGAGTTGGAGGTCTTTAAAGAAATTCCAGGAATGAACAGTATTACTATTTGTAATGTACATTTTCTAGACAAGAGTTATTAGTATGATAAAGTTTTGAGGTCATCGGAGGAGCATAGTGATGTTACTATTGACAATAACTGTGTTCATGTGTGATAGATGGCTTTGAGTCATCTGTGCTACGAGTTAATGTCTCTGGCATGAATAATATTATTAAGTCTAGTGGCAGAGGCACATAAGAGATAAAAACTGTTTGGGAAGAGCAAGAACTTCTTTGGGGACAGACATAGGGCTATCAGAGAGCATTGCCTCCTTCTACCTAGCAGTCTTGGTATTCTGTGTTTCTCTTAATCTCAGAGTTCACCACAGTGGAATCATTCCAAACAGAGGGAATGAGTAATGCAAGAGCGTAAGGCGAGAAGGCTAGAGGACAGGCAATGCTCTGATTAACTGGCCGTGATAAGGAGCCTGCCTTTTGTTTTGTACCAGAACCAGTGAAAACAGCTAGTCGTATTATATAAAACCTACAGAAATTTAGCACAAAATATCCAGAAGATTGTTAGTATGAGAGATTAAGGGAAAGGACAAAGAACTGGCAAGCTTCTGATTTTGGTGGAGCTGGAGTAGGGTAACAAGCTTTTGGGGAGGGTTAATGTGGTGAATACAGTATCTGTGTGTCCCTTTATACTTAATCAGAGTTCTATGTGAATGCATCTGGCAAGTATTTGTTTTAACCTTAGGTATCTTGTCGGTTAACCTCCCTACTGCTCCCAGAGAGTGAAATGCATCCCAATGTTTTTATTAGGAAACATCTGTCTTGTCTTGCTGCCCTTTCACTGTTTACTTGTTCTGTGGGCTTTTGTGTCCCTTGAATAATGTCATGTTCTTGGTGGATAGTTTTATAATGAAAACACACACATAGGGCTGTTTGTCATAGAGATAATACCAGTCTCTTCTAGAGAGCATCATTGCACAGAAGTGGGCCTGGATGAAAATTAGAAGAGTATGTCTTGTCAGTTGCAACTCTGAATGGGATTTCAGAACATGCTAACTGATTTGAAGTGTAAGGGACAACCAAACTGCCTATCCTTGGGGAAGACACAGACAGCACTGCAGCAGACATGACATGCAGGACAGTACTGGAAAGAGCCATCAACATAGGGGATTACTAACATGTAATTTTGATTGGCACAAGAGCCTGTTAGATTAGCTGTTATCAATCATCTTGACATTTATTTCATGTACAGTTTTAAAATCAAAATGTTTTCATGCTGACATCTTAGTTTGCTTTCTATTGGTGTGCTAAAGACTCTGACCAAAACAGCTTGGGGAGGGGAAGGTTTATATGGCATACACTTCCACATCACAGTCTATCATGAAGAAAAGTCAGGACAGGAACACAGAGCTATCTGTCTCGGCTTTTTATATTAAGAAATACTTTTAACTCTATGTCTTGTGCGACATTAAATGTCAGTGCAATCTTCACAATGCACCCAGACACCACCAAGAAGTCTTTTTGCCCCTCCTAGGGATGTGATGGTCTTATTGCTGATAAAGCAAAACAGTGCCCATGACAAAAACCTTTGTCTCAGAATTAAAGTTGACCCTGATCAGCATTGTCCATAAAAACTGAACTTATAAAGAGGGAAACTGTATTACAATCCAGAATCTAACAGTGAAAGTGAATTTGAGAGCTCCTAAGGGTGATGCTTTGTTTCAGCCTAAAGATGAATATATTCTGAGGAGTAAGAGGTGCTGGCATTGTCTGCTTCATGCTTCCTCATTAACCCAATTTCCCCTGCCTACTCTATCTCCAGTCATCCCTGGGATGTGCTAATTGTAATGTCTCTGGGATCAATGAGAGGTAAACCACACAGGTAGAAAACAAATTAACTGTAAAATCACCAATTATATTTCATAACATCCCCAGACTTTGTCATCATCCTGTTTCTCTTTTTTAAAGGAGCTATGGTAAAGCTAATGAACTTTTAATCCTATATTTATGAAGTTAGTGTTCACTACTGCCTAGATGCAATGTTGTTAGTTGTTCTTTCTGTCTCACCAATTAACAGGAAGGCTTGAGATCCGTGTTTTAGATCTCTCTTGCCTGTCTCCTTTTGTGCCTGTACTCAGTCTGTAAGATTTTCTGCTTCTCCATTTCAGTTCTTTTTTATCTGCATCTCACAGTAGTAATAACGAATGGATGGAAATTGCTCACAGTTTGGTAGTAATTTATACTTTTGAATTCATTACTATTTTAGTTTAAATTAATGACTTGTGGAAGGTAGACTGATGATATTTTCATTTCTGCTTTTCAGATGAGGAGATGGGTCTTATTTTTAAATGTAAGAAAAATAGCATTTCCTAGATCTACCATCACAGCTCTGAAAGTACAGCATGAAGTTGGGAGTCAGCCTATAGGTAGGACATCAGGAATACACATCCTGGCTATGACACTCATTGGCTGCATGTTATTGAGAAAAAGTCATTTGTATAAACCTCAATTTCTTATTCTAAAGAGGTAAGAATGATGGAAGAAGAAGCAAACATCACATCTGAACACTGAGCTAAACTCTTGGAATCCAGTTGCAGACAGGGAGTAGTGATGAACAAATAGGTCAAGACCAGGCTGGACAAACCCATAGAAACTGCTGACTGAACCGGGGGGGGGGGGAGCTCATGAACCCCAGACTGATAGGTGGGAAACCAGCATAGGACTGTCCCAGATTCCCTGAATGTGGGGTTAGTTGGGAGGACTGGGCAGTCTATGGGGCCTATGGTAATGGATCAGTATTTATCCTTAGTACATGAATGGACTTTTGGAGCCCAATCCACATAGAGGGATACTCTCTCAACCTAGACACATGGGGTTGGGCCTGGGCCCTGCTCCAAATGATATGACAGATTTTGAAGGCTCTTATGGAAGGCCTTGCTCTCCCTGGGGAACAGAAAGGGGATGGGATGGGGGTTGAGGGAATAGGAGAGAAATAGGGGAAGAGGGGAAATGGAAGGGTGCAGGAACTGGGATAGGTAAAACAAGCTTGTTTCAAATTTAAATTAAAAATTATATGAAAATAAAAAAAGAAAGAATAAAAGAATGGTGATATTTACACCTCTCTCAATGGGATGTTAGGAACTATCTAGGCCATTACTATAGTTACATATTATTATTATCATCATCATCATATTTATTCATTTATTCAACAAACATAATTGAGTGTCCACTATGTTCTAGATATTTTCAGTAAGACAGACACACATGGAATATACATACCTAAATATCCATGTTCAGTCAGATACCTGAGTGAAGCAAGAGAACCCAAGGGCACTCAAAAGTCAGTCAAGACTTTGATGAGGAGCTAACTGGGAGACTATGGGAAGGAAGGAGCAGGAAGACAGCATACACACTCTCCAGAAAGCAAACAGGGAAGTGTTCAAGATGGTGGTGGTGCCGAGCTGATCAAATGCCTCTGACAGTGAGAGTCAATGAAAGCCTGCAAATGAGACTTGGATCTTGGCATGGAGGGCATTAATGATGCCTTTGAAAAGAGCATTGCTTGTGAAAGGTGAGAGCAGAGTAAGCAACTGCTTAGAACATAGGAAGTATCAGAATGAATTTCTCCTGTAATGCACCTGATATATATATAAAAAAAAATAACCATCTCTTGGTAACGGGGCTGACTGGCACCCACACTACTGCAATATACCTATTTGATGGGAGATGTCATTCTGTACATGTTTCTCATACTGGTTAATAATAAAGCACTGTTGGCCAATAGGAAAGGAAGATAGGAGGGACTAGGAGACAAGGAGGAAATAGGAAGTAGTTAGGAAGAGTCAAGATGGAGAGTCTGGAGAGAGCTGGACGCCAGCCGCCTGCCCGGTAAGAGAAGGCCATGTGAAAAAACATAGATCAGCAGAAATGGGTTAATAATTAAGGCAGAGCTAGCCAATAAGAAACAAGTAACAGGGCCAACAGCATTGTATCAAATACAGAGTCTCTCTGTGTTATTTGGGGCTGGCGCAGCAGCAGGACAAGACCAGCGGTGGCGGGCGGAAACACCATACACCTTACACATCTCCATATTAGAATACATGGGGACATGTGCTTCAAACTACACTGTTCATTGTTGGTTGTCATCAGTACTTTTACGGCCCAACACTCATTATTGTAACCTACAGGTGTAATAACTAACATTTTGCAATGATTGAAAAGTGGCTATTGATGTCATCATAGGTTGGTCAGTGTTTTAAGAGATTCCCTTGATCTTAAGGGAGTAAGATATCACCATTTTCAGACTCACTCTAACACAATACATTTCTCATGCAGAGCAAGACATGGACATCTTGCCTTTTGACACTGGCTTAATTTATTTCTTGAAAGTAACCAGGACTTGAAGAAAGCACAGACCATGCTGACATGAGATTTTTGTTCTCAGATATTAAAACGTGGGATCGGTTCTGGAATGCCTTGCCTTGTTTGGGGAGAAGGATGAGAGAGCAGAAGTGATGGTTGTGTGAGCTTCGCTTTGAAGTTTCTTGTTGGGGTTGGAGGCCGGGTTGCCTTTGAAAGAGAGTCATTCTTGTGTTTGGTACAAGAACACTAGGAGAGCATACACTATAGAACTTGTTAGTAATACCTCAGCTCCGACAACTTTGTCAGACTGATAAGTGATTTTTAAAATGTAAGAGTCTAAAAGTGATTTACTTTTATTTTGTGTGAGGGAGT
This sequence comes from Phodopus roborovskii, assembly GCF_943737965.1. Taxonomy (NCBI): domain Eukaryota; kingdom Metazoa; phylum Chordata; class Mammalia; order Rodentia; family Cricetidae; genus Phodopus; species Phodopus roborovskii. The sequence continues at coordinate 33,567,838 of NW_026126469.1, forward strand.
TATGTGCCACAGTGCACACGTAGATGCCAGAAGGCAACTTGTGGGAGTTAGTTCTCTCCTGTTATGGATTGAATTCGGGTTACCAGTTTGGGCAACAGGTTCTTTATCCACTGATACATCCTTTAGCCTAACACTTTTAAAGAAGATTTTAAAAAATTACTTTAAACAAAAATGCTTTATAAAAACACAATAATGACAATATACAGACCATCTGACATCTGTTTGTAGTGTTTTCTTTCCTCAACTTCTTTCCTCTTTGTAAGCATGACAAAGTCTGTTGCCTTAATTTTAGGAAAATAATTCAATGAAGATTTATATATTAAAAAACCTAGGAATTTTCAATATTTAAGTGAATGTGTTTTTTAAGTAAATGAAACAGGATGTTGTTCTTATACACAGATATATAAAATGACTTTACTGGTTACAAATATATATCCATTCATTTGAAAAGAGAAGCATACAGCCAGGAGGTGGTTGCACACACCTTTATTCCCAGCACTTGGTGGCAGAGGCAGGTGGATCTCTGTGAAAGCTACACAAAGGAAATCCTGTCTCAAAATACAAAACAAAACAAAAACAAAAAAAAAATGCTAACTGCTCATTATTTTGATTTATAAAGACACAGTTTTCAAAATGAGTGCTTCTAAGATTTTTTGTGGAAAGGTCCTCATTTGAGAATACTTTTGTAATGTTCTTAGTTTATTAATCTGCTTTTCTTTCAAGATGGGTTACCTTTCTTTCAAGATGACCATAAGCTATTTTGGTCATCACTTCATAACTTGAGACAATGTCCTGGTATTCAATTTGTACAACATTTACACAGAACCTATGTTTGGGGAGCCCACAAGCACTTGCCTGTCACCACATATATTTGCCATGTGTCCACAGGGTGAGAGCTATGAAGCTATTTCCTCCAAGTCAAAGCTATTCACCAAACAGAAATTACAGCCATTTAAAGGCACGTGAGTACAGAGCAGAGGAACACTGCCTCCAGTTCACATACCCTGCCATTCTTCATGTAGACAGCCCTGGAGGATAGTCATTGTTAAAATATAGGTAGCTCTATAGAGGGTATGGGGACAGATCATTTGCCTCTTGCTGCTTACATTTGCTGAGGCTCTTATGAAGATTTTCCCTGGGCACATGAATCAGTTTAATAATGATTGCTGCCAGTTGGTGGCTAGACATCAGCATGCCAGCCTACTCAACAGCGTCGCCATCTGCTATTTGGACTCACAGTGTGTTGCTGCCACGCACCACCTCATTAAGAACGGGACCCTTGTGAGCCATAGACAGTAGCTTATTCAAGTGAGCTGAAGCAAACGCCTCCCCGAGCCAAATTTGTAGAGGCTGCATGCATCTTTTCCTCCTTGGAAATCGCTCTATGCTGAGCATGCAGTCTAATGGCTCATTGTCACTGATTATCTAGGTGTCAGTTTTCCAAGCCATCCTTTCAAGGTACCACTGAAATACAGATATGGTTATGCAAAATATTTATTCCAGCCCCCCCCTTTTTTGGGGGAGCAATAGAGTCACATCTTGAAATGATAACCAGCCACCACGTTACTGAACACCAACATTTCAACAAGTCTATTGTGATACACTCTTTTATTTTTTTAAAGCTATTTCAAATTAGCTGTTTTCTTTTAATTTTATGAGACGTCTGGTATGAGGCTTTTATTTCTTGGAAACAGATTTTCAAAGGCTTCCATAGTACTTTCCCCCTTTCCTTACTAAATATGTCCAAAGGCAGCTGTGAATACAAAATATTTGTATTCGTCTGACAAAAATGAGTGTACTTTCTCAGTTCTCACATCTGTACTCAGCCAGATGTGTTTCTTAAACTTGGTGCCTGTTAGATCTTCTATATTTTCTTTCCTGGGCAAATCGAATCTAAAGGTGTGTTTGCTGCGGGGAGGATGGAGCCTCTGTGTTCTGCAGGATGCAGCTCTTGATACTCTCAAATACAGTTAACATTGTGGCTGTTTATTAAGAAGTGTGCTTTGGACCAGCATTTTCCGGGAAGATAAAGATACAGCAATCTGGGCTGCTACACGGCTCAACAACAGCTCTCCCGGCACCACAGAGAACTCTGGAGATGAGCCATGGAACAACTCTGCTTCCCTGCAATGATCAGTCACTGACGTGTGTCATCCTGTGAAGGAGTGTGACATTAGATGGAGTGCTTCTGTGCTGCTGAGGCAAGACCAGAGGAGACCTGATGGCAGAAGAGACCTGACAGCTGCAAGCTGCTTGTTAACAGTTCATGCAGCAAATGGGAGCAAGTCCTTCTCTGAAGGGAGACTAGGGCCACACATGGATACGCGTCTGCACACACCACATCATCCCCTTTGGAAAGGTGCCCCGAATATCTGCACAAGAATGACTCTGAGAGTCAGGCACTAAAGAAACCTTTCAACTTTGTTTCTCTCCTAGCATCAGTTCATTTGCTAAGTATCAGTTCATCTCCATAAGTGTCACCCTAACTGTGATAACAAGGCCTTGTAGAATGTGTAAAACAAACAAACAAACAAACAAACAAACAAAACAAAACAAAATTGCATGCAGATGGTTTGTTTGCTCTAGGGTCAGTTGTCTTTCAACAGCAGGCTATTAGTCCTGCCTGAAACTCTGGTATCCTTATTAATTAAGTAATGTACTCAGCTCTATGGAAACCTGGTTTTAATTTTTTCCAAATCTGAACATAATTTTTTCATTCTATCTATGGTATGCATATGAAAACCCACACACACACACACCTCAAACCCTTATTTTCTAGATAAATACAAGCATTGTGTTTTAAAGTAAGTTAATGCAACGTTGTCTCTCAGTTTATTGGAGTTAGTGTAACAGAACACCCACTATAAATTGGGTAGATTATAAATAACAGAAACGTCTCATACATCTGGAGGCTAGAAAATTCAAAATCAAGGTGCTGGCAGAGTCTGTGGTGAGAACACACTTAATTGCTTGTGGCAGCTGTCTGTTGTCACCTGGCAGAAGGGTGAATAAGCTCCCTTGAGCTTCTTTTATAAGGGAATATATTCTATTGACTTCCTGAAGCCCTAACCTCTGAATACCACCACCTTTGGAAGTAGGATTTCAACATATGCACTTAGTGGGTACATACTAAGTACACAGCACTCACTTTTCACTTGGGGTTGCATCTGTGCTCTAGAGGGCTAGGTGATATTATAGCATTTGATTCTTCATTGGTGTCTATTTGTGTCTGGCTTCAAGTAAGATGAATACTGTCCTCTCGGGTAATTATTGACGTGCACACCCCCACGTTGATATCTGATGAAATCTAAAGCATCTTTCAGAGTTCACACTGTATTTCTGCTGAGTCCTTCAGGTCTACGGGCTGCTAGAACTATTGCTCTAATGCTCCCAGTTGCACCAGAGAGATTTCTTGGTCACCTGACACCATAGTGACTATATGGCAGTGTGGGATCCCTATACTTAGGCACATGCAAATTCAAACCTAGACTAACTATGCAACATCATGTCTCAGGGTAACAAGACAGGGCAGGGGGCACTCGTATTTCCACTTTTAGATTATGTAGATTCTTTCTGGGACCTTTTCAGACTGTGATTTGAAATGTGGAATCCTTCAGGCACTGCCATCATCAATAAACTCCACTGCTTTCTCTTGGAGATTACTCACTGATGAGTTTTTCCTTTTCAACCCCCTTCTTTGATTGAGTTTCGAGGACATAGGGTGTGACATGGAGGGCTAGGGATTCCTCCAGTCTAACATCTGAAACCATGACTTTGGTTCTTAGAAAAACAAAAGCCAGCAAGTTTTCATTTGCATGTTTCTTTGAGTGGGTCTTCTATGGCTCCGTTCCTCTTAAACACTAAACTTATGTTCTGGTTTCAGGGGTGTGGGATGTATGCTGAGGTGGGAAATGAAGCATCTGCCTTCAGAGGGAAATGTATCCAGTGTTTTGTTTCTGTATTTATTTCATTAGTCTAGTAGCCATCATTGTACAGACAGTGAAGTACTCCCGATTCTGTAGCTTGCTTGGGTTTTAATGGCCCTGAAGTTATTCTTCATACCTATTATAGCTGTCACAAGTCCACTCAATTTCTAAATAGGTTTCAGGCAGTTTATCAATTTCATCAAAATAAAAGGATCTCCTGGGAGCGTCATGGGGATGACACAGACAATAAATATTGAGTACATTCAAAGTATTGATCTTTAAAACATCTAGTCTTCCAAGCCTTTATACCCACCACTCATTTAAGTGTTTAACGTCTTAGTAATGCTTTTCAGTTGCTAGTGTAGAAAACTGTAAATCTTACAACTAGCTATTTGAATCTATTTAAAATATTTTAATTTGTTCAGTTGAGCCAATGTAAGGATATACAATTTTTGATATCTTGACATTAAGTTCAGTCATTCTCACAGTCTGTAGAACAGTCCGGGTTTTCTACATGCACAATCATTCATGGCATGCTGGATCTGCATGACAAGGGACAATACACGATTGTGGGAAAAATCCGTATTCTATTACTAAGCAGTATGCTAACTGTGGGTTTTCTTAATAGATTGCTATCAACTTCCCTTCTGTTCCTAGTTTTCAGTTTGTATTGTTAATGTGAGTTGATTTGTTTGCTTTGTAGCTACTGACATATGGTTTGCCTTATTCTGTTATATGATGGATTGCATTAATTAACTTTCAAATGTTAAGCCATTCATGATGTACTGGTCTCTTTATACATTGCAACTTTCATTTGATAATATTTTGTTTAGTATCTGAGCATTGACATTTGTGAGACTTACTGGCTCCCAGACAGAAAATTAGGTAGCTAACTTCCATTATTTTGTCTGTGGAGGCATCTTGGGGGTTGTTCCTAGGGGGAAAAAGATGAATGAGGGTGAATCTCTTTGTTTACATAGTGACAACAGACTTCATGTGAACAATGGGAATTCCTAGGAGGTGGTTTATGACTTGCTTCCACAGGCTATCCATTTTAGGATTATCATAGTCTGCAACTATGAAATTATGAAGGACAGTGCCTATGCAAATGTTGTATGCATCTTATATGAATCCAAATATATGGAACTACGTAGCCTAACAGATTCTATGTCCTGACAGTGCAGTGAAATGGCTCAATCAAAGCAAGAATGAAGGACCTCGAAATCCAGAAACTGCCAAGATTTCTGTCTACCTCACTTGTGCACACTTGATTATAAATTTAAAATTAACAGGTTAACAAATTTATAATGAATAACAACTTATTTCTATGAGTTTTTTCAGGTTGATTCAGGAATCTTGTCTTTGAGGTTGGGTCTATAATCCCCCCTCCCTTTTTTTGATAATGTTTTGTCAGATTTGAGTTCCAAAGGTCTGTTTATCATCTACAGGTGGTATTTGTTTCGTCTATCAAGACAAAAACATTGACCTTTTCCTGTTCAGTTGATAAATCCTGCAAGTTTGGTAGTATTTTCCTGTTAAATATTTAGTTGACTTTAACAATGAAATTACATTGGCCTAAACAGTGTTTTGTGGAAATCTGTGCATATCCCCAATCTATATATGGAGAGCCAAAGGCCAGGTCTCAAAAGGTAAATGGTAGAGTGTGCACCCTCACCCATGGAATGTCTGTCTTCTTTCCTGACTGCTAAAAGATGACTAGTTGAATTCCGCACAAAAAGTTAGTGGAGCTATCCTGGGTCTGACAAGGCAGAAAAAGTACTATATACTGCAGAAGCTGTGTGACATATATGCAAGAACCAGGAGAATATTTCTAGGAGTTAAATTTGATCAGTACTTTTCTGAGGTGCTAGAATATAAAGATGTATAAGAATGTATTTATTTAGGAATGTTACAGGTGTTTATCATTTGGTGTGGTCGGTCTACCCAAACTCAAGTGTGAAAGCACTTAATTGCCAGTGTGAACACATTAGCATTTGGCACCTTTTAGAGATTAAGTGATGAAGGTGAAAGGGATTTATGATTTCTAAGATGGGCTACAGGAAAGCTATCTAGGCCTCAGACTTCCTTCCACTCTACCATGTGGAAATAGATACGTCTGGAGGATAAAGTTAGAAAAAAGCCTCACTAGACACCAAACTTGCTGACATGTTTATTTTAATTTTGTATTTCCATCCTCAAGACCAGTGAGAAATAAATTTTTGTTCTTTGTAAATTAATCAGCCTCAGATATTCGGTTACAGATGCACAAATGGACTAAGATATTACTCCAGGAGGAACACCTGGGATGAAACAAATTCCCAGATAACGTGGCTCTTAAAGGCCTGAAAAGAGAAAGGGTCACTTCTGAGCAAAGTCGTGATGTCCACATTGCCCTGGTAAACAGGGAAGATATAAACAGACCAAGGGAACTGGCCATGCTGGGATGGATATATTGTAAGGGTTTAGAAAAACCTCTGTGGCTTGCTCCAAGGCAAGGACCAGAGAACATACAATTCACCAAGGCCACCAGGAACACTCCTATGAGAGGGTACCAGTATCACTGAGATAAGTGATGGTGCTTGTATTCTAGATAGAGCTGAAGATGAGGCAGTCATGGCGCTGGGCTTGTTAATATCACTCAGGGTAATGGACCCTGAAGTAATAAAGGGCCCTGCAGGACTGGTGCTTAGCTACCAAAAGCCAAGAGGCCATAATTACTGTAACAACTGATAAAATTGAAGGGGTAGTTAAGTGGGCTTGACTCACAGGGCGTTAGGGAGATGATTAATTGAAGGTAACGCCTCTACAGGCAAAACAGAGCAAGTAGGAAGGATGTGGCTTAACTTCTATAAGTAATTAAGGCAAGAATGGAAAAGCAAGATGTTAATGGTACTGTCCCCAATGAATCTTTACAATCTCTTGCTCCAGTTTCCAGACATGAATAAAATTTAAGGGCTACAAAGAGTGGAAAAGTGGCTCAGCCTTCACAAATAAAGACCCTGTTATACAATGACATATGCATATCGTTATGACTCTCAAGTTCTTCCCCAAATGGACTTCTGGCCATTTATTAGGGTGACTAGTCACTGGGAAAGGAGAATATTTATCTACTTCTAGATTACCTAGCATGGGCTCCATCTGATTTTGACACTTAAGCCAACTTCCTGGCAGTTGGGTCAAGTCATCCCCAAGTAGCACATGTGTAGAACAAGGGGTAGACTGAACTGGGGTGGGTGAAACTGCACTCTTGGAACGTTTGCTTGAGGAGACTTTAGTGGTCCTTGCTGCTGCTCTGAAGCCAGTGTTATTTTCCTGCCAAGGCTACTTTTCCCACAGGTTTATTCCATGAGCACAGTAGCTGAGTAAAGCAGGTAAACTAACATAGGCTTATTCTTGTGAAGTAGGGATGTCCCCACTGGGAAACTTTGGCTTATCGGCCCACCTTAAACTTGATTAAAATTGCACTATAGCACAAACATCTTGGTATTCTGTCTTTCTCAATTAGGGTTTCCCATTGAAACAGAACCAACAGGATCCATCCATCCATTCACCTACCCACCCACCCAGATATTTATTATACAGAATTGATTACACTACCACAGAGGCAAAGTCCCATGATCTGCTACCTGAAGGCCTGAGACCCCAGAGCACTGATTGTGTTAGCCCCAGCCCAAGGTCTGAAGATGGATGCCTCACTTCTACAGTAGTCAGTTGGAGAAAGAACTCAATCTCCCATCTCTGTTTTGTCATTATTCACGTCTTCTATAAATTAAATGCCCTGCCTTACTGGGGACCACAATCTCTTTTACTCAGTTTATCAACTCAAATGTTTGTCTCTTCCAGAAGCACCCTACAGACATACCCAGAAATGACGCTTCAGGCCTAGTCCAGTTGGGATATCACCCAGTGACACATGGATAGGGTGAATAGGTCATATGACCTAAATACTCCAGCTTCACTGGCTTCCTCTCCTTTTCAACTCTCAACAGACATTCCCCCAAATGAGACTCTTGTAAATATAATTATGTCTTTGTAAGTGCTTGTTGGGAGGGCTGGACTAACAAACTTGTACTTTGTTCTGGGAGGAATTTATATTGGATCAGTAGGATACTATTCAAGCTTGTTCTCAAGTTCCTTTTTGGGTGGTGTATTTTAACCGGCCAGTTGAGCCCCACTGGTGTTAATGCATAAGCTTTCAGGGATCCTGTACTCAGCAAGGACTGTCAGCTGTGGTTGGCTGCAGATGAAACCGTCCCAATCTCATGCCAGCCTTGAGAAGTGGGAAGCTGAGTGCTGAACAAAAGGTACCCAGTGAACTCTTTGCAGATTTTGGAAACTTTTCTGTGTGCTTATCTTCCCACTTTAATGGTACTTTTTCACAAAAATTCATGCCATCCATTCCAACTTGAGTCTTTTCTTTCTCTCAATTCAGCAAATCTGTCTGCTCAAACACCCAGAAAGCTAGCATATAGAGAAGTCACAGGCTGAAGAGATGGCTCAGAGGTAAGGGCTCTTCCTGCACTTGCAGAGGATGGGGGTTTGTTTCATAGCATCCACACAGGCTACTTCATAACCACCTGTTAACTCCAGTTCCAGGGATCTAACACCCTCCTTTGTCCTCTGTGGCACTGCATCCCAAACCAACCTCTGTTTTTTTTTTTTTTTTTTTTTTTTTTTTTTAGAACACTAATTAAGAATCCTTTCACAATATTTCTGCATAAATGCTTAGACTTATATGTATGACTTAAAAAAAGTAAGCTTTAAAAAAAAATAAGGCTGTGTTTCATGTAGCTCTGACCAGTCAGTCCCTCTTGAATTCTATATGTATTCAAAGATGGCCTTGAGTTCCTGTCTCCACTTCCCAAGTACTGGGATTACAAAGATGCATCATTACATCCAGGTCCCATAAACATTCAATTTCATATCAACTCATAGTATTTTTAAATCAGAATTAATTTAGAAATATATTCTAATGTCTAATGCAATTTACTGACTCATTAGTCATTGGGGTTTTTGTAAGCATTTGGAATTAAATTGCAATCATTTGGAATCCTTTGGCATCTTTATAAACTTGACTTTCAGTTTTATTCATATTAAATACTTCAGTGTTTTGAAACTTGGTTTGTGGTGATCCAGTTTATGACAAGTGTGTAACTATTCTGGAACATACATTACAAAAACACACATTCGTAAGTGTTTGAGTGTACTATTTTACATCATGACTTGCTTACAGCCATATGACAATATCATATACTCAGTAGAACTCAACACATGCTGAGTTGAATGACTCACTAGCTTTCTTATTAGCATCAGTTAAAGAGAAGTAAAAAGTTGATGACATCACTAATTCTGAGGGAGGAATAGACAAATCATGCAGTTCCCCATATTCTGATAAATGTTAATGCCATGCCTTCATCTGGTGGTCTTTATCCCCAATGCTTTCCTTCTCATGTACCTACCCATTTCTCTCCATTAGTCACTAGCGCATCATGAGAACAGAAGACTATCTGAAGAATTTCTATGATAATAATTTATAAAGTTCTCAGAGACACAAGAAAGAGTTTTCCTTCTTCAATCTTTTCCACCCCCAAACAATTCATGGTTGCTCCTGAAACTGCATGAGAGAAAACTGTAACTGACACCACTCACTAGTGTTCAAACATTTCAAGAATGTTTGAATACTTTATTTCCCTTCTTTTCTTCTTCTTCTTCTTCTTCTTCTTTTTTTTTTAAAGTTTATTTTTCAAGACAGGGTTTCTCTATGTGGCCCTGGCTGTTCTGGGACTCACTCTGTAGACCAGGCTGGCCTCAAACTCAGAGATCAGCCTGCCTCTGCCTTCCAAGTGCTGGGATTAAAAGCATTTGCCTCGACCACCTGGCAAGAATAATGTCTTAATTTTCCAAATTTTCTCTTATAAACAAATACAACAGGAGGTCAAAACTGTTATAGACAAACAACTCTTAATATATTTAATCTTCCTTTTGCCAGCCCTGTCTATATAAATATGATTACAGAAAGAAGTGGTAATAGATTTACTCAGGTCTAAAAATATATTATGCAGACTATGAAAGGCCTCTTATACATTGTTCGGGTCTTTTTAACGTTGGGTTCAGGCCACAGTTCTGGAAAGTTGGACCATACTCTTTATTAACAGTGCTACAAGTATTATTCCAAGCACCCAGCCTCCTACTGGAGGCTTCTCTGATGCTGTGGTACTAAATAGAGGGATGGCAGAGTTGGCATCTCAAGCAAGCAGTCTTCCACACAAAGATGGCTACTGACAGAGAAATGCTTCTCTCTTTTGTCTATCAGAAAGACATTTGTGAGACAAAAAACATGAGATGCTTCTGCCTTACACAGCATTAACAGTGAGCTCTTAGCAATGCTGCCCTGGATTCCTTTGCCATGTGCCCAGATTCAACCTCCATCTTTCTTTCTGTTTCCCGGGAGCACAGTCCCAAGTAGAATGTAGCTACATTTTGTTTCAGGCACTACATTCAAGAATAACCTAGACTAAAGCAGTAGGTGAGCAGGTTATACATATTACATGACATAGGAATGTAACTTGCTTGACTTTGTGCAAACTATAAAGCAACATTCACTCAGTGGCAGCATTGCTGGTGCCATCCATCTGTTTCCTTTTTGAAAGCTCACAGTCCATGCTGAGCCTGACTGCCTAAAGAAAAACAAAAAGGTGTTACAGTTTAGCTTGTGATTGAGTAGGCAATTTTCTTTGGGATGATGGCTCCTTGGCAATTTGAATGGATACTCAGGTGTAACTTGGATGAGTCCTCATCCTAACTAATCAGGAAAAGCTTCAGGTTGCTCTGGAAACAGCATACCACATTCTCAAGATTCCTCAGGAAAAAAGCTACATCTTTTACTGTTTTTCTGTTAAGAAAATCAAACTAACTTTTAAACATTTACTGGAATACTACTTAGAGGGTTTTCTTCATTCATGGAAAAAAAAAAATCACAATAGGCCCAGAGAGCTACTAGAAATAAATTAAGACTGCCCATATGCTAGCCTGGGGTAAAGGTGCTAACAATTCTTTTTGTTGATGTTGCTTAATCTCATCTAAGGTTCTAAAGACATCACAGAGAACAACAGTGTTTACAATCGCTCCCTTGTAAAAATTCTAGTGGGACAGAAGATGAGAAAAGAAGTAAATAAACAACTAAAACATTCTATATTTGAAGAAACTACAGACAAAAACTATGAATGGCTAATATGGACAAAATAATGTTTCTGCTACAAAATTCTCCTATTGAAGTCCTTACAACCAGGGCCCCATAACTTGTGTACCTGGAGATTGTATTTGTTTAATGATGTTCATTTGTCTGTGGTAGGTATATGGAGGTGCCCACAGAGGCCATAAGAGTGTTAGGTATCACCTGCCCACCCCCAACACACACTAAGCTGCAGTTGCAGGAAGTTATGAGCTCCTGGTGTGGGTGTTGGGAACAACACTTTGGTCCTGTGTAAGAGTTGCAAGTGCTCTTTATTCCTGAGCTATCTCTGCAGGCCCTGGAGGTGAGACTTAAGGAAATGATTAAAATGAGGACCTCAGGGTGGACCCTACTCGAATTCACATCCTTGCCAAGAGGAAGTCAGGACACTGATCCTGGGGTTGCTCAAGCACACACAGGGACAAAGCTTCAGGAGAAGCCAAACTTACCAACACCTTCACCTTGAACTTTTAGCCTCCACAACCAAGAAGTTTCACTTAAAGCAGACCATTTACTCTGTGTATTAGCTGTGGCAGGCCCAGCAAACTAATACACAGGAGAGAGAATAGGCAAGATTTGTTTTGATTACCCCCCACCCCCACTGAGGCCTCACAGAGAAAATAAAGTTTCAACAAAGACCCAAAGAAGAAAAAAGTCAGCCAGAGGATATTTGGGGGTGGAGCATTCAGGAGAGGGAGGGAGAAACAACCCCGGGAGCCCTGAGCTGGAGGGTTGCCAGTGTGGTTTGAAACTTAAGTATTAAAAGATGAGGGTAGAAAGTGCATGAGCAGGAGGCGAAGGCAGACGGTGTGAGCGAGGTTCCATGCTGCTGCTGCTGCGCACCGAGGAAATGCTTCCAGGACCTGGGCCACTGTCCAGACCCGTGTGATTGTGTGGGCCTGGTGGGTCTGGTGGACCTGGTAGATGGGCACAGAGAGCAATTCTACTTCAGCAAGGTAACTTTCCATTCAACTGTTGTTACTTTAAAAACGACTCTCTGAATAGATATAAAATATATAGCTCTTTAAATGGATATAAAACTGTTATGTATGAGAACGGTCAATTCCATGGATGGCAAACTTGGTTTCTGGATCAATTCTCTGTTGTAAACAAGTAAACATTCTGGATAAAATGTATTTGGTAAAATTTAGAAACTGGCAATTACCTTCTCAAACAGCTCCCTGCTCCTTACTCTTTCTCCTTCCCTTCTGGGAATTTCATGTGTGTTGCGTCGCCTAATACTATTTTATAAGTCACTGAAACTCCAGCTACTAGACAACAACATTTTCCTCTATATCCTTTAAATTGAGGCAAATTTCACTGACTCTTCAAGTTTAGGAAAGTATGTCCCATGTGTCAACTCTGATAATCTCCAATGATCTCAGTTATTTGTCCAGTTAGGGTCCCCATTTCATTCTTTTTATATTATGTGTGTTTCTCTTGAAATTCCCCACCTTTACCTCAAAATCAAGCCTAGTAAAAGCCTGTAATATACTTGTCATGTGATTCCATATTCTTTTTCTACCAATCCCAGGCTCTATAAATCTGTTTCTTTTGGTTTGTGATCCAGATGAGAGTGTAGACTTATGCAAGGAGTTTAATTGTGTTTTTCCAAAAAAGATTTAGGACAATTTGATAAACAAATTTTAAAAAATTCTACACAAGACTCCAGAATTAATTTTAAATGGTAGATAAAAACACTCACATATAAAATGGATTATATCTTGTGGCTTTGTGGGCAAGAAATGATTTTTTATAGTTTAGCCATGGTACTGATCTTGGGAAAGAAAAACTATATACTTTAATAAAAATCTAACAATGAGATGGCTAAAATACACAGACTGTAGAAGAGAAAAATACATTTGGGCGTGGAACACATGTGGGATTTATGTATGAAGTGAAGTGTATGACAATCAATAGAAATAACTAAAGTTCCCTTTACTAAAGAGGATGTATAAATAATTGCATGATAGACACTTTCTGTCATCAGCAAGCACAGATTAACACCATACAACCACTGAATGATGGTGAAGGTGTGGAGTACTGTGTTCTCTTCATACAAGGCTAGTGGGAATGTAAACTTGAAAAGCTTGTATTGTATATATAAGGGAGCCACAACATTGGTCACGTCTGAGCTATCCAACATGCAGGCCTATCTATCAAGAAGCATGTATCTACTTAAAGATATACAAGACTAATATTTACTCATGTAAATATTATTTGTAAGAACACCAAATCTAGAAATGTACAGTATCACTACGAGAGACCAGGCACAAAATATTTCCTTACTACATGTTTCAATGTGTATAAAATGATCACATAAAGCAAATCCATAGGCAAGATTATTGGTTATTGGGGCTGAAGGAGATAGGGGAGATACTTTCAAAGGATAATAAGCAAAGTACATGGAGTTGTTTTTCAGGTGATGAAACTGATCTAAAATTTGGTAATAGTCACACAAAGTGAATATAGTAAAAAAAAAAGTCACATACTTTAATCGGATAAATTGTATGACATGAACTGTATCTCCTAAGAACCACTATTAAGTGGAAGTATTTTGTGTATATTAAGAAAACTGGAGGCCACACAATATTAAGAGTAAAGTAACATTCCAAAATGACTCATTACAAGGAACAACATGCATGAACTCAAACAGTATGAAATGAAAGGACCAAGGAATTACAGACTATTTGAAGAATCACTATTATGACAGGAAACACACACACACACACACACACACACACACACACACACACACACCAAAAAAACCAATGTCTAGAATACTTAAGGATAAGGCAACATGTGTATTTAGGGAGACCGGAGAGTGTTCTATCTTTGTTTCTGACTGGGATGACAGACACTTGTAATAGTTGATAGTATTTCAATGTGGCTGCCAGAGTATGTTTGTTTATGTACTGGACAGTATTTGTAATCGGTGTACTATTTTCTGTGCTGTATTTCAACAAATGTTAAAAAGATTTAAAAACCCAAATGTTCAGTAAGTGGTCTTACCAAGTAAGCACTGAAAAAAAAAAAAAACTAACTAAAAGAATACATAAATACTTTCAAGTTGTTTTAAGTGTGTTGGGATTAAGTAGAAGATTTTAAACATTCTTCTATATACTTTTTATTATTTTTCAAATGATCACACTCGACATATTATCACAACAAAGAAGTAATTATCAAAATATAATAGTTTATCCTAATTTATTTTTAAACTAAGATAATTTACCCAATATATAAGATTTTTAAAAGCTCCCTACGGGAAGCGACTGCTATTTCAGAATAAAAGGCTGACCATTGTGGCAACTGTTTTCAGGGTTCCTGGTGGTCTTATCAGGCAGGAATTCACCAGGCAACAGGCCCTGGGAGGAGGAGCAAACAGGTGCATGGGGCTCCAGGGGTGTTGAGCAGAGCTTGGGCAAGCAAAGACTGAGCATCCTTACAGAACCTGGGCTCTTTCTGCGAGCACCAGGGAAGCGGCGCAGGACTCAGCGAGGCTCCCACAAAGTGAAGAATTAGCCTGCCATTGCAATCTGCAAGCATGTAAGGCCCTGGGCCATGAGTGGGTGTTTCCTCCTCTTCCGCAAGGTTGAGAAAGACTAGTATTTGACAGATTTGACTCTTCACCCGGGGGGGTTCCCCCCACCCACCTCACCAGAACTGGCGACTCTTTTCATCGGCGACTCTCCAGGCGGATCTTAAGGTGTGTAAAGTTTTTACCTGGGCAGGCGAAGAACCGGGGAGGAGCGGGGTGTGGCCGGATGCATGCTGAGGTGCATGATGCCCAGGACGTTCGGGATGCTCGGATTCCGGGGGCGGAGTCCAGTCGGTGTCAGGATGCTGCCCGGGTGGGACAGGAGGATACTTGCTGCACTTTAGCCCATTTCCAACAGCGGGAGCCGCTTCTGACACGAGGGAGGCTCCTTGCCGATCCGGGGAGCGCATGCCTCGCTTGCGGGCATCTTCACCTTTCTAACCAGTCCGCTTGAGGCTTTGCAACTTTGGTAGTAGGGCGGCGTGGGTGCGGCGGGCTGCTCTGCGCGCATGCGGGGTGCCAGTCCAGGCCCCGCCCAGCACTCAAACCCCGCCCACCTCTTAGCCCTGCGGCTTGCTGAGCTATGGGTAGGAACCGGTCTCTCCTGGTGCTTGAGGGCGGAAGGACACAAACAGGATTTTGAATTAGTCCTGAAGACTGTCTGCCTTCACCCAGAAATACCGCCCATACTGGACCTACGAACCCGGCAAGGTCCTGTGCTTCAACCTAGTTTCTCAGAATAAGCGATTTTTCTCCGCCAGCGTTTCTCAGCCACCCACGGTGGTAGCGATTTGGTTTGGATGATCTTGGGGTGTGTCGATAAGCTGCAGGGAGTTAGTATTTTGCAGCATCCCTGGTTTCTAATCACTAGATTCCGGCTTCAACCCCCACCCGCGCCAGTTATGACAAACAAAATGTCCCCGAAATCTCCCAAGTATGTGCATGTACTTGGAATCTAGCAAAATCGCCCATACTGACTACTATTCCCACAGGCTCAAAATGCAGGGGGACGGGAAATGTTAAGAAGTTAGCAAGTCAGCAACTTCAATCTGATAGAGTTAATATGCTTTAATTTTTATCAATTGTTCCAAAAACATGTTTTACTTTATTGTTTGTTGGTATAATTTTAAATCAAGGATTAATTCGACCAGACATTGCATTTAGATGTCAATTATCTCAGGCTTCCTTTGATTTAGGGCAGTTCCCCATCCTCTGTTATTTGCTGTTTTCTCGGTGTTGACTAGGGCTGGTGTTCTTACAGAATACCCTTTGCTCTCTATCTTTGATTGTTTCTGCACATTGATAAGACTGGTGGTAATTCTACCTAGATGATGATACATTCAAATTTTTTGTTTTCAAGTGGCTGTCTACCTATTCTAACAACAGTTAATTTTATAAAGTTCTTTTCCTCCTTACATCCAGGGATGTAAATTTCTACATTGTACTTGGGTCTTGATCTGTGGTTTTCCTTGTCCACATTGATTAGATATTGTCATTTTCTAAATTTTCCCTGTTTTATTTATAGTCTGTACAATCTATTGCAATGTCTGAAAGGATTAGGCGGGCCTTATTGCTGTTTGCGTTTTATATTCTTGTTTTTTTAAATATAAACTATAGAATTACCTCCATTAAAATACTTTTTAAAGAAATTGACCATAATTTGATGTGTTTTCCTATCAGAGAGCACAGTTTATTTTTTTCATTTTGAGACCCAGTTTTGTGACATTTAGTAAGACTCTCTAGTGTTTTCCCTATAGGATGCTTACATGTCTGGCCAGATTTATTCCTAGGATGGGTTCCTTTTATGTATGTAATGTTTGTACTGTAAAATAGGATCATCTCTGAAAGTGCATGTTGCCCCAAACAATGAACATAATGATTTCTCCATGTAATTTTATATCTTGCTGTTATATTTAATTTGTTATTGATCCAGTTTTTCAATGAAAGCATTTCTATTCTTTTTACATAACTGTAGCCGTTATTCATGGAGGCTCAAATTTCCCATTCTTGGTACTTCTACTTACCTGACACAACTTTGAGCCCCTTGATAGAGCCCTTGCTTTCTGCATTGTCAGAGCCCTGGTCTCAATCGGGTGTGGTCCTATACTGTGCTGCTCCAGACCTAAAACCAACACTTCCCAGGGAGTCCTTACAGCACTCAGGGCAAATGGCATCTGGAGAATGCAGTCTGTTCACCTCAGGATGCTCATGGCTTGTCATTGCTGCTTACTCTTCCAAAAAAAAGATTTAGAAATATGAATTTTTTATAGAAGGAAAAAAAGCATGTTTGTGGTAATATTCAATCCCCGACAAAAGATTATAGGATAATTATTAACTTGATGTTACGGTGTTGCTCCTTCTTTCCCATGCTGTAGTTGATAAATCCCTGAATTTTGTGATTATTTATCTTTCCCTACAACATTAGAATCACTAATAAAATGCCAAATGTGGTTAACCTATCAAGATTTGTTTTACATTGTTTAGTTAAAAATAAAATTAAATACAAGCTATGGAAAAAAACACACTATCATCTCTGACTGTATTCTTTTGAGTGCACTATCTAACTTATTTAAGTTTCTAGTTTTTATTGCTATAGCTATCTATCTACGTCTCTCATTTTTATTCTAAACATTCGTTAGACTCTATTGTTGTGTTTTTATTTTTTTTCTAGAAAATCTCAATATCAGCTGATACTTCTTTTGCCATTTAATAGAAAAATGGAAATGGTCAATGTCAGAAGCTTTTTTTATTTAATACAGTTTGATGCTGTGATTTCTGGTTTATCACACTGTCAATAAAGAACGTTATTTGCATCATATTTCTTCGTGTACTCTTTCAAAATATGCTTGTTGCCTACCAATATAAATCCTAGGCAATTTTAATAAATAATTTTGTTAAATTTGGGCTGGAGTAAGAGATTACATTCCATACTGTCATTATTTACGTATTTCAATTGTTTCTTTAATTGTAATTTATTCTGTGAACATACTTGCTGGGTTATTAGCTGTATACTATTTCATAAATATTTTTATTTTACCACAAAACACAAATTGTGAGAAAGTGAGATGTGCTAGATGGTTTTGGGTCTGAGTCTCTCACTTTTTGATAAAAAAAAAAAAAGCAGTTCTTTTATATAAACATTTTCTTGCTATGCTTTTGCTGTTGCTCCATCCATCCTTTTTGTTTTCTGAAGTTCTCATCATTCCTGAATTATTTTCAGTTTTACTGTTGTCTTTTATGTGTGGCAGAAAAAGGTTTTTTCATGTTGTTTCCCTTTTTTAGAGAGGGAAGCCTGTGATAGACAACTGAGACAGAATGCATCAGTCAAATGTATAGCATTTATTTTTGTAAGCTGATTTGGTGTCCATTAGTGTTGCTGAGAAAAGTGGACAAAGGTCAGTTAGAAGCCGAGGAGGGAGTGGACTGTGCCTTTTGTATCATGATTGGGAAAGTCACCTAGAATGTGATTTTTTTTTTTTTCACAAACACTTGAGGTAGGTGAAGGATTGAGTCCCTTGGATAAATGGGGAGAGAATGTTCCAGACAGAACAGTGTAGGCAGAGGCCCTGCAGCATGGGAGCACCCAAGCTTGCATTCCTAAGCACCTTTTGCCCTTCGCAGCCCATTCCATTGCAATGATCCTTGAATATAATGGTCTTCAAGTCTCTGATGTTTCAGTGTGAACTTTGTATTCTGCCTCCAGCATGTCAGATAGAGATCTCAGTGATAGCTTTGGGCTGTTTATCTGAAGCTTTGTGGCTACAGGGGACAATTTTTTGTTGCAACATACGCACCAGTGAAAAATACCTTGACTAACAAATGTTCAAAAGGCACGAAATCATCCACCCTCTACACTCAGAATTGGACAGGCTCTTTTGAGTTCTCTGGAAGCCGACTATTTAGTTTAAGACAGTTTTATCTTTAAAAAAAAAAAAAAAAAATCAATCTAAAACAAAACAGAAAAGTATATGGCAAAGAAAGTAGTATGGAATAAGAAATATGTGTGAGGGAAAATAGGGATGAGTTAAATTTGTAGTCAGAAGAAAGACAGAATTAGGGATGGTAACAGAGAAGGGACAAACTTTTTATCTTTATGGAGAATTCTGCCTTCTCTACACATTTTACTTAGAAACGTTTTAACGTTCTCCTTTTCATTTTCCTCGTTACTTTTCATTTTCTTAAGGTTAGCTGCCACAGTGAAGTCTGCCTAAGTCACAATTCATATAGAAAACAGAACCGTGTATTGTAAAATAGGACACAAAACAAAAGACTTTATCTGAGCTGAGATCATTGCTCTTACAGAGCAACCCTTCTACAGAGTTCCTCACCGCCTGGGACGGTTTCTGCATTCTTGGTGTGCTGGTGCCCCCTGCTGTTCAAGCGGCAGCATTAACTCCAGCAAGGAAGGCTTTGGTAAAGGTATTTGTTTATAGCATGCTCCCAGAAAAGTTAATGCAGATTTGAACAGAACAATTTCAGAAGCTGAGTACAAAATAAATTTTAAAGCATCTTTCCCTACTCCCTGACAGGTGGAAAAGAAACGATTCGAGTCTTTGTTTTGTCTTGGGCTGTTTTTTCTTTCTTTTTTCCCCCTTTGATGAATTCAGTTCACTTTTTAAGTTTGTGAGGGAAGCAAAGTCCAAGGCTATTGAGGTAGAGGAAAGACAGCAGGAAAGACAGCAGGAGGGGGTGAATTAAAATCTAAATTGGAGCCAGAAAGTGCAAACGGAGTGGTTTCTGTGGGTGATGTCCACACAGCAAGGACAAGGTAGTAAGCAGGACCTGAACAGCCTTTCCGCCTTCTCCTGGGAGCCCAGTCAGAAACTCACTCCAAGGAGAAGCCAAGGTGAGCTCTTTGTGAGCTTCAATTTTCCTTCCTCTTTCTGGGTTTGTACACCGACGTTTCTCAAAGCTAGTAGGATATGGACTGGGACCTCTTCAGCAGGGCCTGGGAGCTTATTTCGCAAGTGGTTTTTAGACATCAAGGCGGGTCCAGGTCTGTTTCCCTGAAGTCAACCATATGCAAATGTGTGGACCTGAGTGAGCATAGGAACTGTGTGTTATGGGTTCCAGGGTCCAGAGCTCTGACTTCTGTGGGCTCCTGCAGACCAGCGCCCCGTGGGATGATTCAGTAGGTGCGAACATACTCCTTAGTGACTCAAGGCTCAGCGGAAGTTAGAGTCATACTTGAGTCGTGCTCAATCTTTCTCTTTGAGCCACAGGGTTATAGCCAACTCTCCAGCCCAGCCTTCCACTGGTTTTCTTAAGTCACCAATGCTAGAACTTTTGCCTTTCTGCCTGTTCACACCCTTGTCACATCAGTGTAGGGCACCTAACGAAGTCTCGGTGGGGACCTGAAAGTTTGTTTCCTTTCTGCAGACCTGATGACTATGAGGTTTATTTTCAAAAGGGAGATTATATTTGTAAGTTGATAAATAAAAGACCCAGAGATAGATAGATAGATCTTGGGGTTCGAGCTTCAAGCTGAAGATCACAGAAGCAAAGCAGCCAAGTTACCTCTACCAGCTGAAATGGCAATCCTATTTCTGAGAATCCTCAGAGGCAAAAGCTCCCAGTTCTGTCTTCTCCTCCTTTTACTCCTTTCTTCACCCAGTGATATCACTTCTGTCTCCACCTCCCTAGTGCAGTGTG
Source organism: Phodopus roborovskii (assembly GCF_943737965.1). Classification (NCBI taxonomy): domain Eukaryota; kingdom Metazoa; phylum Chordata; class Mammalia; order Rodentia; family Cricetidae; genus Phodopus; species Phodopus roborovskii. Next base: position 33,588,185 of record NW_026126469.1, read on the forward strand.
TGATCCCAAGTGCTGAGATCACCTTTGTGGGAGTTTTTTTGTTTTGTTTTGTTTTGTTTTGTTTTTTGTTTTTTTTTTTTTTTAGGACTGAATCAATTTCCTGTAGTCAGTGAGATTAGTCTACCTCCTAATCCTGAGTCCTGGAAGTAAAGTTGTATATCACCACTGACTGACCTCTATAGCTTGTAGCCGACTTTGCTTTCTGTACCCTCAGGCCAGTTTTAATAAATCATAAATAATATATCGCAAAATGTATTTATGATTTTAGAATAAATATCCAGCTTGCCTTTGCTTTATTGAACAAAGTTCAGAGTTTACTGGCACTTTGCTTCTGCCTTTTTAGCTGTCTACAACCCAAGTTTCACCCTATTGCCTGTCTTATTTAATTTGTCATTACATACCATTATCCAAAACAAAACTATATGCATTAAATGCTCATAAATTTTCCATAAGTTACTGTGCCACAATCTTCTAAGTGCCTTGCAGGAAGTACTGTTGAGTTAAAGCTTTATATATTTTTTTTCCTTCTGAAGTTCAGGGACAAATATAGAAAGCTGATCTTGCTTCGGAACACCCATAGATAGATATTGTTGCTGTGGACAATAGTTCATTAAATAACCTGCATGTGTAGTCATGTATGCATAATGCTCATACAAGTAAAATAAACTAATGTAAAATATTATTTAATTTTATGTGTATATGCTCAAATGTATAGGAGCCCAGAGAAATCAGGTCCAACTGGACAGTTGGGAGTCACCATGTGGGTACTGGGAATTGAACCTAGGTCCTTTGCAAGAGCAATATATAATCTTAACAGAACCATCTCTCTGGCTCTCGAAAACAATTTTTAAATCATCTTTATGATATTTGATTTCAAACAGCACCCCCTCTCAATTCAAATTGCCCCAGGATTCTGCGTGTAAAAATATTTTGTCTTCATGAAACCTCTTTTTTATAATTAATCCTGCGGTGTGCTTATAATCCAGATTTAATTTGTAAGCTGGAAGGTTCATTTATTCATGATGTCACACCTACTCCATATTTACTGAGTCCTTATGACATTAGGGTTGGTTGGGTTCAAGGCTAATTTTCAAGCTTACTTCTACTGTTTGAGAGTTGTTTTTGCCTGGATTCTAGGAAATCCCACTTGCAGAACAGATAAGGTCTCCACGTTGGGCCTCTCACACTTTGCTGAGGTCTCTATTGCCCAGCTTTCCTCTTGACATCAATGGTGCCTGTGGGAATGGAGACAGAGCACAGGCTAGGCTTGCTTGTTTGTGTCCTCAGCAGCTGACACCAAGCCCCCTTGGTGTCAAGGTACAAGAGGCTGGGCTGAGTGAAGAGGGCCTCATGTACACAAGCATTGATCTTCCCAAGGACACTGGGATTTTCTGTGCCTGTTAGGGACATATACATTAGCCTATCTCTTGTCACATCGTAAACCTTCTCTTTAAAGGACAACTTGGGCTGGAGAGATGACTCATCGGTTAAGAGTACTGGCTGCTCTTCCAGAGAACCTGGTTTAAATTCCCAGCACTTACATGGCAGCTCACAACTGTCTGCAATTCCAGTTCCAGTAAATCTGACACCCATACACAGACATACATGCAGGCCAAACACCAATGCACATTAAACAATTTCCTTCCAATTTTTTAAAGAAAAGAAACAACAAACAAACAAGCAACCATAAAACTCTGCTGAGCCTGCTTTTAATACTAGTATTCTGGAGACCAAAGCATATTGGTTTCTGAGGCCAAGGACAGTCTGGTCTATATAGGGATAACCAGGACTACACAGTGAGAGGCTCTCTGAAAACCAAACTAACTAACTAACCAACCAACCAACCAACCAACCAACCAACCAACCAACCAAACAAACAAACAAACAAACAAAAAACCCCTGCATTCCCCTCCCCTAGCTGAGGAGCTATTGGCAGTTGATAGCAGCTCAGGGAAGGGAAGAGAACTTTCTTCAAGAGTGGGACCACTGCTAAGTTCCTTATGCTCCAGTGTATAGGAACAGAACTAATTGGACTCAATGGTTTATTTAAAAAAATAAAAAGATCTGAAGTAGGGAGAGATGTTTGTTGGGGAAGGAGTCTAGGAAGAGTAAGGAGTGAGTAATGGGAGAAGGATATGATAAAAAATATATACATTTATAAAATTCTTGAATAAATTAAAAAGCTCTGTTGAGCTGGGAGGTAGCTCAATGGTTGAACTCATGCCTTAAATACACAAGGCTCTGGGTAGCCTAATGCAAGAATGAAGTGGAATTTATGTCATTTTTGTGATATTTGGATCCCTAGATCCCAAATGAGTGGAATATCCATTTTTGAGAACACCTGTTTCATAGTAATTTCAGAACATCTTTCAACTCATCGGGTAGGAGAATGGGGCTTTGGGAAACTGATGATGGGCTCTCTGGGAAATCCTTCACAGCCACGAAGCATTAGTCAGTGTCTGTAACTTCAACGGGCTTCTGTCCAGGTAAATGCACCTTACAAGTGCTTCAAGGATAAAACAGTGTTCAAAGTAGACAACACCTTTTGCTGCCAGAAGATTCTTCAGTTGATAGAAATCACTGACCATTCTCATTTAGAACAGAAGCAAATACCTATTCTCTGAACAAAAGATTTAGCTTTACACCTCACACAGTGGATAGATTGTGCACTGCAAAGAGAAACACATCTGAAATGTCTATATATCACATCATAAATTTGACTATTTACTTAGATAAGTTCATTAGTAGTGAATTCTCTTGCTTTTAATAGAACACACTGGTGTACCTTTATGGCCGATGGAACAATGGCTTGAGGAAAAGGTACCTTGCTTTTGTATGGATCAGCAGCAGTCTGAACCTGGGTAAGTCACCTACATCCTTAGCCTTTGTATCACTGCAACACAAATCCAATGCAGCTCACTCAGATTCAGCTCACAGTCTGGGAGCTTGGAAGTCCGAGACCAGTGGTTTGACCTCTGTGACGGTGGTAGTTAGCAGCGCATGATGGCAGAGGCTGTCCTGTCTTCACCTGGAGGGAAGAAAGAAGGTGGGAGGGAGGAGGGAGGCATGGAGGTAGAAGGAGTGTATACAGCCACCTGGTCTCGGATGTTCAACCTCCCAAACTGTGAGCTGAATAGACTCTTTTTGAGTGAGCGGCACTGGGTTTGTGTTGTAGTGATGCAAAAACATCTTTAAGTGAAGAAATAAATTAATACCCAAGTTGTTGTACTACCAGATATTTTATTTTCTGAGATGAAATATTGATTGATGCATCACCTAGGCTGGCCTAAAACTCAGGATTGTCCTGCTTCAGCCTCCCATGTGCTGGCGTGTTGTGTTATACCTTAATATCTATTGCTCTAGATATTTGTCGGCATACATAAAGAAGTATAATTGATATTGTTAGCTTTACCAGAAAAGTCTTTATTACATGTGCAGGTCTTGAGTACTTTTTCTGGTTTTTCTATTTTTTTTTCAAGTGTAATACCATGGTATTTTGTTGTCCTCTTCACTGCCTTGCTCACTCCCTGCCAGCCAGCCAGGTCACCCTTACCTCAGAGGGTTTGGTCCCCCCCCCCCAGGGTGTTCAGGGCTCCAAGGTAGAGCTATTGTGTCACTGCACCATCAAGTCTGCCTTCTAGATACTGTCCTTCACATCTGTGTCATAATGAGGGTTATTGCCATCTATCAGTGTGTATCATACAATATCAGCCCTACTGTTAGCTAAAGATGCATTGCACTTGGTACCATTTATAGGAGTGTCTTTTTAAGGGCAGATGGTTTGGCTAGTAGCTTAAAATTCTTTTCATATACTGTTTACAGCAGTCAAATGGAAACAATAAGGAGGGCTAGCTCTAGGTAATTGAACTTTGCCAGAACCCTAGGCTATTAGATTATCATCTGGAAGCCACTCTAGAATCGGTTAATTACAGTCACTGTGATTTCTACAATTTCTAAAAGCTAAGAGGCAAGGGACTACACAGAAGGACATCGATTGTTTTGCATGATCTGTTTATAGGAATTATCTCCCTTAAATTGTCTCCCCCTTGATGAACAAAAAGAATGAGGCAGGAAGACATTCTACTTATAATGTTAGGCACTTAGTAAAAAAAAAAAAAAAAAAAAGAACAGACTTAATGTCTCCTTATATTTTGTTTACTTTACTTGGCATTTATAGGAAGTGCTGTACTGCTCATTACCGGCACCTGGACCCAGTATTACTGACTAGCACCGCTCTTGGAGCATGCCAGTTATAACTCAGTCACAATCTACATGTATACACTGCTTTGTTTTTCTACTTACAGTGGAAGAGAGAATAAAAGCAGATCTAGTCATTAAGCAAAGATGGAAACCAGGAAAAGATTTTACCCAAAAAAAAAAAAAAAAAAAAAAAATGAGTGTGGAAAGCAGGAAAAGGGATGTGGAATTGGACGAATGTGTATCACCTTCTTAGGGCTTCTACAACAAATCATGTCAGCATCTGTGGCTAACTCTACAATTGAAGTATGTATCTTTAAAATGCTCAGAAATAGCAATAAATTCTCATTTTATGCAATAAAGCAGAGATCAATTGGAAAGACCCCTGATAGTTTTCTCTGGTCTCCTCAGTATGCGCTCACACATGTGCACACTCATGTACATGCAACACACACAAACACACACACACCACCAACAACTAAAGCAAACAAGAGAGAGCAAGGCAGTGCAGGGGAGGGGCTAAAAGGAGGAAAAAGAAGGAGAAACTGGTACAGTAATATTATAATTTTAAAAATTAAAAATTATTATAAAATATAATAGGTGATTTTAAAATTCTCTTGTCTGTCTTATAATGTAGTCTAACTGGCTGCTCCTACAAGTGCATGGTAAGTGAACACTTCCTGGCCTATAATTTGTTTCTACAAGATGTCAGACAATTTTATGACCCTCCCAGGGTACTGATAATCTGTACTACACAATTTAGCACCTAATTACAGTTGGTTTCATATTGTTCATTATTATGTCATTATGAAACTCTGTCCCCTTAGATAGATTCTGTGATCTTAAATGGCAGAGACGGTGTCTTCACATCCCTTACCTAGTGCTGAACGGATTGACAGAGAGGCTTATAGATGTGTTAAGCAGTCCCATCCCCCACCGTTATAACACTAGAATCACAGACACAGTAGCGATGTTTCCACTTCCCCAAAGGTTTGCCATCACAGAGGAAGCGAAGGCAAGGAATCGTGACTGGGGCAGATGGAAGAGTGAGGTAAGATCCACTGTGCTACCATTATCTTCTTGATGTAGATGATGGCTGGCATTTTCCTCTTCGTTTCTTCAGTTGGGCAAGCCATCTGATGGTGTCTGACCCCTGGGGCTTCACTTGGCTGTGCAGCTAGGCTAAATGGGTTGGCACACAATACCTTTCTCTCCTTGTGAGTGATCTTGTTTCTCAGGGAATCAGATTTGCATTTTATTATACTGTGGCAACATACACATACCATAAAATAAAAACTGCCATTTGAGCCACTCTTTGGCACAGAGCTTAGCTGTTAAGTATATTCATCTTGCTTTACAAATATCACTACCATTTGTCTAGGACTTCTATCATCTCAGTCTGAAGCCCTGTATTGGTTTGAACAGTTCCTTAACACCCCACCCTCTAAGGTACTCTATGGCTCTGTGAACTGTGTAGTACAGGGACTTGATATACATAACCCTGCAGGATTTTCCTTTCTAGTCTAGATTATCTTACTTGACATGATGATCATAGTTTATCCAAATGGTGGCAAATGCCAGAACCTTATTTCCCTTTAAGGTTTCACATGTAATCTATTTGTCCCCAATATAAAGTATTATTAAACTATTCATCTATAGGTAAACTTTGGTAGGTTGTTGTTACCTTTGGCTATTATGTATGATATATAGTTGAACATTTATATGTACAGATCTATGATATAATGAACAACCATTTCATATTCACTGTGAACAAAGTACCCAAAAAGAGCACACAAAATTTTTTTGGTGGTGGGAGGGCTAGTAGCAGCGAGGCACAGGGGAGCGATTGTAGGGTAGGGAAAGTGTGTGTGTGGATTTGATAACTCACTTTTTTTTTCAAAATATGACTTCTAAAAATTTAATAAAATACCTGGGTAGCGCAGGTTTGGTTGTATATGTTGATAGTCCCAGCACTTGGGAAGCTGAACAAACAAAAAAGATCAAGACTATGATGCCAGTTTGTGTTACGTAGTAAGAACCCATCTTAAAAAAAAAAAAAATCCTGGTAAGACTCATGGAATCTCTGGAATCTCATAACCTGCATTCAGGCTTGAGCACTCGTCAGGAAAATGTGGCCTGACAACATTTTTTAGATTAAGACCATGAGCACTGGGATTTCGTAAATATGTCCTGTTTATCCTCAAAATGCTTCCTGTAGCTAATTTCTGCTCTGCCAGGACTCCAAAGTATGTCTCGCTGCTGATCTGTGGGGAGGTGGGACTCACATTCCAACTACTTCCCTTGCTCCCTGTCCCTTTCTGATTTCTCTTACAAAACACGGCTTTGATCACTCTATGTCGCTGAACTCTGGTGGCTCTCAGACATATGTACAGCAATCCCAGACCTGTTTGTCTGGTCCGAGGTCTTCTGTAATGGCACTAGCTTACCTTCTAGACCCAGCTAGTCCTGCTTACATCAGCTCTGTCCTGAGTAGGGATTTGTTTGTTGTTCTTTGAACAGATCACAGTTTTCTTGACTTTTCTCATTGCTCTGTACTCCATCTTATGCAAATATTTTCATGCTGCTTCAAAAGCATCTCAGCCAAATCTTTTTTGTAAACAACGTGTTTGCAAATAAATGGCCAATTGCTCTGTTGAGTATCTGTGTTCTTACTGCAGGGCAAATCATGTTAAGAGAATGTTTGCAATGGCTGACAGCTTTTGAGTCCTTTAGCTAAAGGGTTTACATGTGTTATTTTATTTCCTCTTTATGGCAGACTTGTGTAGTATGCTATTATGAGGCATTACTTGGATGCTGAACTTCTGATTTTGATGTGCTAATTTATCATAAATCACACAAGTGTTAAGTAACAGATCTAAGTCTATATATCAAGTTTTCTGATGAAAAAACATCATGGAATGTGTGTGTTTATTATTTTGGTTAGATTATAGGTCCATGAATGAAGAGTTATTGAACTGCTCACAGGGTTTCTCTTGGGAACTGTCTATGAAGAGTTCAAAACATCAGGAAAAAACAAAAAAACAAAACAAAAAAAACAAACAAAAAACAAACAAACAAACAAAAAAAACCTGACCACTGAACACTTTTTCTTTTAGCCTATGGTAGTTTCCAGCTGTTTATTCCATACTGTTTCTTTAAGATGAGGAAAACATAACTGCTTATGCATGATTGAGTGCAATTCTGAGCTGTTCTCCCAATGACAGACACAATTGAACTGCACTTATGTGTAATGCTTGGCTCCCTAGCAACACTCTTAGCTTGAAGTCTTCAAACTCAACAATATTTTGTTCATGTGCTCAGCATATATGTTAACCTTTTGTTGCTATGACAAAAATACCCGAGTCAAAAAAAGAAAAAATCAACACAAGAGAAGGTAGGTTTATTTTGGCTGCTGAACTATGAAGTTTCAGTCCTTTGTTACCTGATGCCATCGAGCACAGGCTTGTGGAATGACTGTGCTTCACAGCCAGGAGTTTGGAGTAGAGCAAAACAGCAGCTCATGGCAGCAAGAAATCAATGGCAATGAGAAATCAAGAGGAAGAGATGAAAACTTCTCAAGGGCCTACCCACAATGCTTTCTTCCTTCTATTAGTCCTGCCTTCCTCAAGTTCCACTCCCAATACCACCACAGGCTGGTAGCTTGTGACTCTCTTAGGGACCTTTAGGCCCCAAAACATAGTACTTACTAAATGTTTACTAAGTGAGTTAGTTGTATCTGTGGCTGTTATTTACCCTGAGGGTTTTGAGATGTATTTCTGTGAAAGTTGGATAATATGTAAGTTGAATGAAGTTACACAGGGTTTGTCCTCAATGAGGAAAAAAAAAATCAGTATTAGTGAAAATTATAGTTAATTATTCTACAACATAACTTGTAAGATATGTTGTTATGTATGATTTTAACAATAAATTTGGGTGCAAGGAACTAGAATTTATATGCAAAGGTGACAAATAGATATTTGGGGGCAAGGAGCTGGAATTTATATTTATATGCAGAGGTGACCAGTCCTATGTGTGAAGAACTTGAACAGATTTTCTTTGTAGACAATTTGTATACAGTTGCAGTTTAAGATTTTATACACATCTTTATCATTAATAATTAATTTGCCTTAATAAGCTTTGAAAATGACATTGTGATTAATCATTGAATTATCCAAATATCTCAATACTTAAAAATCAACTCCGCAGAAAGTAGCTATTGAAATTTTGGTCACTGGGGAAGGTATATTTTACATGAAAGATAGAAGCTGATTTTTTTAAAATTTAATTATTTGTGATTTTATAACTACACCTTAAAAAAATAACGCAGAAAAAGTTGAGGACCTAGTGGTGAAAGCCCTGAAAAGGTTTCCGGAGAATTTTGATGGAGAACTCAGCAACATCTCTCAAATAGTTTGTGTAGATTGACGCAAAAGTACCTGGTACAATGCTTTGTCTGTAGTAAACATACATTTTTTTTTTCTGTCCACACCAGTAGGATTCGTTATTCTAAGGCAACAGTTGTCAATTATTTCTCCTTCATGACACAATGCCGCAACACATTTCCACAGACTTGCTATAGTGTGTGCTGAGGTTTATGTACAATAACTATGATTCTGCTTTCTCCGTCTCCAGGAGGACATACACATGTAAATGAGAGCATGTCATCGGGCAGCAATGACAATGATACTATAATAACAATATTTATATAATGCAATTAAAGTGCATAGTGGCTTTTCCAGTAGAAGCTAAGTGTCTGAGCCATGTAGGCACGAGAGTCACCAGAGACCCCCAACACACATCTCATAGAACCACCTCAACAAAACATAAGCAGGAATGACACACCAGCATTCGTTGTGAGCTTGCCCAGATCACGGTGTGGGGAGACTCATGGGTGGTTCAGAATTTGTAATGAAGATGTCAAAAATCCACACTGAAGAAATGGAATTTTATTCAGTGCTAAATTCTGAAATTATAAGATTTTTCAGATAAAAAAGTGTGAAACTGGAAAAAAATATTACACCAAGTGAAGGAACCCAGGCACAGAAAGACAAAACACTAAATATTCTCTCTTATATTTGTGTTTTTTCTTTGCAGTGTATGCAGAATTCAGGAAAGCAGGGAGGGGCCACTGGTCTGATACATAAGGGAGGAGAGATAGGAAGAAATGGAAGAAATAGAGGCTGTAAAACCAGAGAGGGAAGACTAAGGATGGAGAGTTTGAGTAGGGATAGTGATGGGGGCTGTGGAGGCTAAGGGGAAGAGAAGGTGTAACCCCCAAAAATACGGTGTTTGCAAAAGCTGTATAGAAACCTGTACTTTGTAACGAGAGACAGACAGTGATAGACAGAGAGAAACAGATAGATGCATGGATGGATGGATAGATAAATAGATAGATGGATAGATTGATGGGTGAAACAGACAGAGAGACACATAGAGAATACTCTATAGAGTATGGGGTTTGATACTGCTACATCTATAAGTCATAAGTTATTAAACAAGAAAACAAGAATGCTAGTGCCAGGTGTAGTGTACCTCTGTTTTTCTTTCTTAGAACAACTCAGCAAAATAAAATTCCAGTTTATTGTTGGACATGGTTTCACATCAAATAGGCAAAAGAAAAAAAAAAAGAATAAAATAAAGTAAATAAAATAAAACAGCAACTTCATAGACAAAAAAAGAAGGAAAAAAGAGAAACTTTTTATTTTTGGCCTTTTTAACCATCTCATACAAACCAACTATTTATAGTACAGCTAGGAACATGCACACACACACACACACACACACACACACACACACACACAAGTTACTGGAATGCTTGGAATAAGATTGTTTTTTTTTTTTGGTTGTTTGTTTTTTTTTTGTTTCTGTTTGTTTGTTTTTCCTCCTTTGAGATTATAATGAACATGGTCACATCACAAGTAAGGTCAGTAAGTAGGACAGAGATCGATCTAAAGGCTGGTTTGGTCACCTGTTACCATTAAAAATGGCTGACTCCCTAACACTAGGTACAAATATATAAAATGTAAATAAAATGCAAACAAATTTTCCTTTTGAAGTATTTTTAAGGAAAAAAAAAAAAAAAACAGGGCCTTAGAAGTTTTGGTTTTCTTTCCTCCCCTGTTGCAAATTCATGTTGTGGTTTTGGTGGGGTGGTGGAGAGCGCATGCCATCTGTGGGTGTCACTGCACGCTATGTGCGGGCGGGCCTTGCCCCTCATGTTTAAATTCTGAGACAGGAAGTGGAGGGCGAATAGGTCATGGTGGCCTTAAGTTTAGCTTTCCCTTTCTGCTGTCTAGTCATCGTCATCAGTCTTCTGCTTCTTGGTGTCAACGTCATCATCCTCATCATCTTCAGCTACCCACTTGCCCGTAGGAGCCTCAGCTTCCTCATCTTCATCTCCATCCTCTTCTTCACCTTCACCTTCCTCCTCCTCTTCCTCCCCACCTTCTTCCTCTTCTTCATCTACCTCATTGTCAGACTCCTGCTCCCCATTTTCCTCATTAGCATTCCCATTGGCAGGTGCGTCTCTTCCATTCTTTGCTTCCTCCACAACTTCTTTCTTCCTTCAAGTCCTTGGTAGTGATCTCGGAGTTGGTGTCCACGGCCGCGTCTGACATGGTGGGGCAAGCCGGTGATCCGCTGCAACAAGGGAGGAGAGAAAGCTGCCAGAGTCTGCTGCTGAGGTGGAGGCGGGTGGCTAAGGTGGCTGCAGTGAGCGCAGAGCAGGACCCGGGAACAATGAAATGCAAACATGGCTTTCCAGAGCAGCCAGTGGGGGCCTAGTGTACCTCTTATGAGTTGTTGGTCATGGAGGCCCCAGAAGACCTCAAACAATACCTAGGCCCTAGGGAAACTTACTCTTCTTGTTTAGCTTAATTTTCATTTTAAATGTCTTTGTTTATACCAGGAGACGAGGACACACTCCCTGTGACTTACCTCCTCCAACTAGTCCTAACCTCATAACCATCTGTTCAGCTATGAACCTATCAATCGATTAACCCACTGATGAGGTTACACACCCCATGATCCATTTACCTCTGAATACAATTGTATTGAAGAGCAAGTTTTCAACACATCAGTCTTTGTGAACATTATACATACATAATACATACATACATATCATAAGAAGTAAGAAAGCAGGCTAGGTGTGGTGGTGCACTCGTTTAATCCCAGCACTTGTGAGGCAGAGGCAGAGGCAGAGGCGCAGAGAGGCAGAGAGGCAGAGAGGCAGAGAGGCAGAGAGGCAGAGAGGCAGAGAGGCAGAGAGGCGGAGGTGGAGGCGGAGGCAGAGGCAGAGGCAGAGGCATCTCTGAGTTTGAGGCCAGCCTGATCTCCAGAGAGAATGTCATGGCAGTAAAGGTTACACAGAGAAACCCTGTCTCACCAAAAGAAGGAGGAGAAGGGAGAAGAAAGAAGAAGAAAGAAAAGGAAGAAGAAGGAGAAGGAACATGAAGGAAGAAGTAATAAAACAGATCAAAAGATCAGAATTTCTTCATGGTTTTACCTTATTTTTCTTTTTTGAATAATTTTTTAAGAACATGTATGCATATCTTACATACATTCATGCCTGCACGCCACATGCATACCTAGTGCCCTCAGACCCTAAAAGAGGGTATTAGACCCCTCTGGATCTGGGGTTACAGACAGTGAATCACCGTGTAGGTGATAGGACTTGAACCTGGGTCCTATGCAAGAACAGCAAGTGCTCTTAACCATTCAAACTCCTCCATAACAAACTTTAAAACAAAATGTGAAGGACAGTAAGGGAGGGGAAAGGGTGCTCTCATTTTGTTTATTGGCTGAAACTCTGGCACTCAGCACAGCTGTGGTACTGATTAATCCTGGGCAGGATCAATGCCTCCCCACCAGCATTCCTCTAGCTAAAAGAACACAAGTCCTTGATAAGTGTTCTCTTAAGAGTGCCTTTCATTTTAGCTGTAACTTAGTACAGATTCATTACACAAAATAAAAGCAACATATGAGAACATGTTCGTTATTGACCTATGCTATAAAATGGTTCCTCTTGTTTTATACAATTTGAATAAATACATCAATTCTTCTAATAACACCACCTAGTCCTCTAAAGAATGAAAACAACAAGACCCCAAAACACACATCATGACGTATTTTCTGAATCAGAGACTTTGTAAGTACCAAAAGTACAGAGATACATGAACCTGGCTCCTACAAACGTTAACAGTCAGCAGCAACGGTGAGCAAGTAAACCACTCATTAGGTTTGTGAAGTTGCAGCATATCCACAAGCTAGATGCTCTGTATAGAAGCTCAGTGAGACACGGCATCTGTGATAATTTCTCTTTCCTAGCACCATGATGGGATCGAGAGACACCTAGGAGATGACTGAAGCACACTTCTAGGAATGCCCATTAGGACAATTCCAGAGATGACTGGCCATAACTGAGGGGTAGACCTACCCTGAATGCAGATAGCACTGTCCACAAAGCTGAGGGGCCAACTGCAAAATTCCGCAGAGGGAAGAGAAAGCCTGTTAGTTCAGACTCACTTCAAGCTCTCTCCTTCCTGGTTGTTCCAAGGCAAGCAACTTTGCTCTGCCACACTCAACTTGCCATGCTATCCTGCCTCACCACAGCTCCCCGGGCCCCCAGTAATGAGCCATTCAGTTAAGGATGGAATCCTCTGAATATGAAAGGAACCCCAAATAAATCTTTTTTCTCCTTTACTATTCCTATATTCCTACCAGGTGTTTGTCACCACGAATAAGTCTTATTCCCATCCCCATTGTAGATGTGACTTGGGTCAATAACTGCTTGTCTACGTGTTTTTTTCTGTGAACTTTGGGCTCTTCAGCAGTGAAATGAATGGCTTAGTGAGGTGATCTGGATAGTGGCAAACTCCTCTTGGTTTGCCTGATTCTTTCACAGTCTTGGCCTTGATTTTAAACCTTCTGGCAGCCCTAAAAGGGCTGGGGAAACTTAGCATTGATAGTCCATAGCAGGAAAGAATACTCGGCGTTTCTGATGTGACTAAGATACCCAGACTGAATGGCAGTAGCAACATCTCTGGCTTTCTCTCTTAAAAAAAAAAAGACATTTCAGTTTATTTTTCTTTATATATACAAACTATATTACAGAGTATTGATTATACAAATATATGATGGAGTATCGGTCAACCATTAAGAAGATGTATCATTTTCAGAAAGATGGATACAACTGGAGATTATCTCGAGCAAGCACACAAGAAGACAAATGCCATATTTTTTTCTCCTTTCAAGTCTTTTATAAGTCTAGAGAATTATAAATGACTTGGAAAGTGATGGAGGGCTGTTTGAGGAGAGAAGGGGAACCTGTAAGACGGGCAGGAGAGGCTAATAGGAGGTGAATGAGTAACATTATGTATATATGTATATATGTATATATGTATATATATGTACACATAATACATATATATATAATACACACATATAGTACACACATATGTATGTAATATATGTAATATACATATATATAATATATACATATACATATATACAACACACACATATATATTACACACATATGTATGTAATAACAAACCCATTATTTAATAAAATAAAATAAAATTGATATGTATATCAATAACACTATAAATACTAAAGGGTGAATTATAAAAAACCTTTGGGTTTCTATAACATACTTTGTGTGTTAGCTGTGACAAAAACATTGGTAGTGTACTTATGGGAGACTGGATTTTGCTTTTCCAAGAAAAGCTCTCACAAATAGTCATACCCAAGTATGCTACAGTCAGAACCTTATGTAAGCCTTGGCTGTGAGTTCCAATGGCAGTTGCCTCAGCTCTGAGCCTCAGTTCTGTCTGTTGTAAGTCTGGAGCCCTGGGAAGAGTCCTGGCTTTGTAGTCAGGTGATGGCCCTTTCAGTACCTCATCACAGAGCTGGAGAAAACACCACCTCTGTAGTAGTTTCTTCATTTATAAAACAGGAGCAATCACAGGGTAATTGAAGGAACATATTGTTAGGTAGCAAGTGCTCAACAGATATTTATTTTATTTCCCTAAGCAGTGTACTTCCTACTATTCTTAAATCACAGAGACTGGGTTTAGGTTTGGATACATGCACTTTACTGCATCTGAAAGTCTAAATATAGATGTATGCATATGTACATGCATGTAGACAGTTGTATAATCTCTGGTCATATTCCTGTATTGGTGTCTTAGTTAGGGTTTCACTTGCTTGCCATGTCCAAGGCAACTTGGGGAGCAAAGTATTTATTTCATCTTATACTTCCAGATAATAATCCATCACTGAGGGAAGTCAAGGCAGGAACTCAAGCAGGGCAGGTACCTAGAGGCAGGAGTTGATGCAGAGGCCATGGGGGAGTGTGCTTAGTGGTTTGCTCTCCATGTCTTGCTCAGCTGGCTTTCTTATAGAACCCAGGTTCACCAGCCCTGAAATGGCACAATGAGCTAGGACCTTCCTTATCAATTACTAATTAAGAAAATGCCCTACAGCTGGATAACTTCATGATGTTTTTTTCTTTCCTTCTACCTTGTAGGCTTTGGGGATTGTCAGGCTTGGCAGCAAGTGCTTTTATCCTCTAAGCCATTTGCCTAGCTCTAAAAATTCAAAATCCACAAATGTATAAAAAAAGACAATATTTATAACTCTCTGCACCATAAACACTACCATGAGAAGTAATGACAGAGAGCAAAAAGCAGCTATACATAAAGAAAAAAGCAGAATGCAGTTACAGGCATGTTCAACCTCTTCCATGATCAGCTTACATCCCAGAATGAGGTTTAGTTCTAACTCATTTGTAGGTGAGAGTGTTGTGGTGCAATGTCAAACATCTGGACATATTGCTCACATCTGGGGAAGATGCAAATATAAGACTAAGGGGAGCAGGGGATGGATTGATATGTGTAATAGTTCAATGACAAATTAGAGCGATATTATCCTGTGTTCTAGCAAGGGAAAAATGTACCTTACCCAGCCCTACAGGTCAAATAGGTGAGGAAGTCAATTTGTATTTCATAGGCCAAACTTTAATATTTACATTTTCATTTTTTTTCTGTAGAGCTAAAAACATTGGCTACCCAAAACACAGACATTGATGCTGAAATGCCTATTTGATTCCTGTATCTACACACTACTGTACGTCCACCGTGTGTGGGGTGCTGAGGGTAGGACTCAGGAGGCAGGAGCCCAATGGGAAGCAAGGAATGACTATGCAAACCATCACATAGCTGGCATAGTTTCTGTCCTCTAAAAGTTAAGAGTTTTGCTGAGGAGGCACAGTTTTACCCATAAATAAATAAATAAATAAATGAAAGGCAATTTAATAGAGACAGTTTAAAAATCAGTTTTGGAAACATTTTTTCCCCCTTCAAGAATTTAAAAAGAAAGTAGGAGCAGAGCCAAAACAGCCAGTTCTAATGTGACGTCCTTAAACTTTAGAAGTTTCCTTGGCGCAGCAAAAACATTCCAGGAAGTGAAGCGGTTATAAATAGTTTCAGATCATTGTGGAAATGTACTGGGAAACTGGCAGAAAATGAATCAGTAGGGCTTTCCACAAGACCCACCTAAGGAAGATGTCACAGCAAGGTCCAGGGGAGACATCTGGAGATGATGTGCTGCCGTCCAGACCAACAGTAGGGCTGGTGATGACAGGGTCACAGGCATGAGAAGGAGAGACATATTTAATGAGGTTCTGAAGTGCTCTCAGGCTGGGCTAACCTCAAGAAGGACAGCATGCTTTTCTAAGTGGAGAAGAAAGACTCTGGAAGATGTGGTTTCTAGCAAGGCAAGGCAAGACTTTCTCCTCATAAACGCCGAGGAGGTTTCTGTTTAGAGTAAGAGAGCTGGTATAGTGAGCACCTTTGCATTTTGTTTGTTGTTGTTGATTTTTGAATAAACAAAGGCATGTCTGGGGAAACTTCTAGTATTTTATACAGTGCCACCTCCAATATATCTCACAATGGGATTTGATGAGATTCATGAAAGAACTGCGATGTCCAGTTGAACCAGAAGCCCTGCAAAGTATGTCATGGAGATTTCAGTGTGATGCACTTGGCTTCCTTTGCATATTTAATATTTAATTTTATGTGCATGCATGTTTTGCCTGCTTGTGTGTCTGTGTACTTAGTAACTGTGTATGTAGTAAATAAAGAGTACAGAAGATGGAGTCAGATCCCTTAGAACTGGAGGTATAGCCTCCAGCCCTTAGCCGCCAGGTGTGTGCTGGGATTCGAACCCTGTGTTTTGTAGGAGCAGTCAATGCCCACAGCCAGAGAGCATTTTTGTCCAGTCACCACCCACCCCAACCCCTCCCACCCGCCCCGTGTCTGTCCTTTGTATCTCTGACGGTGGATGAGAATAGCTGTGTTCCTTTTTACACATTGGATGGATGCTTGTGAAATCACTTTCCTGTTTGATGAATGAGATGGGAGAACTCCAAGAGGGAGTGTGGAAAACGGCGAAGGGAAGAGCTCTGCAGAAACGGACCTCTCATGATAGTGGTGGCTGTTTTATTCCCTTGGGCTCTGGATCCTTACAGTCCCTGCAGTTATGATATACTCTCTCTGGGAAATGCTGGCACATCATAAATAAGAAGGAAACAAAAGTAAAACTTCCTTTTCAAGTTTCTTTTGAGCATTGATGAAAAATATTTGGCCGTGGGTACACTGGGCAACTTATCAGTACTGATTTCTAGCCTAAGCCTAGGTCAAAGAAAGCCCTCTCGCAGAGAGGGAAACTACACTTCTGCGGATTTTCTTTTTTCGAGGGCAAAGGGCAAAGGAGTTTGCTGCTCTGAAAACTTGTGATTTCCTTCCTGCTTTTTTTCATCAACCCTGCATGCCCCTGATCGCCCTTGGTGGCCCTTCTACCACCCGATGATACCTTCTGCAGTAGGTGATTTTCTATCCAGGACTCACATCTGATGGCTGTTTTGGCGACATTTCTTGTACTTGTGTGGCAGCTTAGAAATTCCCATCCTTTGGAGCAGCCACAGTCGGGCTAACCAGAGCCTGTGGGAGGGGCTTAGAGGGAGCTCTGTCCTCCAGGGAGCACTAACCTTTGGCAGTCTAACAAACACAACTTTTAAAGTCCAGGCACTCCACAAGTTCGCTCTGTACATGTGAAAACAACTGCAGTTTTCCCAAGGTTTACTGATTTTTTTTTTTTTTTTTTTCCTTTCTTGTTCTCAGGAGTCAGGTTTCTGTCTATGGAGAGGCACATTCTTCAAGGATTAACTGTGATCTCATGGCTAATGTGGATGCAAAATAAAATCTGGAGACAGCTGGGAAGTGATAAGGGGTGGCAGGGAGACATTTGGGGATGTGAAAGTGCCAAGGTCTAGCTTTCGTTGCCTATGTTCCCTACGGCCTAAATTGGGAGGGCAAGTTATTATTATTGTTTTCCTTCTCCATTCTCACTATGTTCACATAGGTGATTTTCAGTGTGGCTTCCCTTCCTGGGGGCCTGAAGGGTTCCAGATGGCTTCTTAGAGGGTGGGCATAGTCAACTCAGGCTTTCACTGTTCATCCTCCAGGGATGACAGTGAATTAACCCTCAGGCTGTGTCTGTGTCTGAGGCTGCCACACTGAATACCTAATATATAACGTTTGGCCCTACAAGAAGGTAAATTTAATCAACTTAGTACTAAGCAGAAAACAAGGATAGCACTGGGTCGTGGACTCATGTGGGAAACTGGAAAATGAGCCCTTATTTCTCTATTTCCTTGCATTGTTCTCCCCAGAGAGGATTTTTCTTCTTCTACACTGTGTATCATAAAAATGAAAAGAAGGGAGTCCTGTTTGTAAGGAATGAGTCATGAAGGAAGTGGGAACAATTGATTCTTTTGGTAAATTAAAATTTAGACAATGCTTTTCTTGACATGTATTTTGCAAGAATAAAGTGTCACAATCAAGACACTCTTTATACTGAGAAAAGGCAAGAAAATAGTGTCATAGCATAAAAACAAGCAACAGTCAGAGGTCAATTGGAAACTTAGAGGCACAATCCCTATGGCATTGGGAAGTTTCACTTTGCGGCTCACAAGGTCTGGTGATGTTTTAGTTGTAAATAGAAAACCTCAAAGCTATAGAAAAATAACTAGCTGAACAGCCATCTAAGGGGTTCTTAAATATTAGCCAGGGGTTTAGAGAATGGGGGAGTCAGAGAGATGATAATCAGCTGGGGGGGTGCAGTGCTGCCCCCTGGAGGCAGCCTCAGCCTTGGCAACCCTTCCTCCTGCCCTCAGAACTGCTCTCTACACACTAAGCATCACTGTGCAGGACTCTTCAGGGATTCCCTTAAGCCCTTCCCTTATAATGATATTGATGACTACCTTAAGTACCATCTAGAGCCTTCATCCAGTAGCTGATGGAAGCAGAAGCAGACACCCACAGCTAAACACGAACCGAACTCCTAGAATCAAATTAGAAAGAGGGAGGAGTGATGAGCAAAGGGGTCAAAACCATGACGGGGAAACCTACAGAAGCAGCTGACCTGAACAAGTGGGAGCTCATGGACCCCAGAATGACAGCTGGGGAACTTGAATAGGACCAACCCAGGCCTTGTGAACATAGGTGTCAGTTGGGGGTCTTGGGAAGTCTATGGGGCCTCTGGCAGTGGTGTCAGTATTTATCCCTTGTGCATGAACAAGGAGTTGGAGCACATTCTCTCTGGAAGGATACTCTCAGTCTAGATACAGGATGGAGGACCTCTGTCAGATCCCAAATAATGTGACTGACTTCGATGATCCCCCAGGAGAGGCCTCATGCTCTCTGAGGAGTGGATGGGGGTGGGGTGGGGAGATGTGGCACAATGGAAGGACGGGAGGGAGAGGGAACTGGGATTGGTATGTAAAATAAGATTGTTTTAATTTAAATAAAAAATTAATAAAAAGAACAGAAAACAAAACAAAACAAACAAACAACAAAACCAAAACCAAATTCATGACTAGGAGAGAGCTTCAAGTGGCTGAACTCTGGTCACTTGTCTTTGTCACTCAAGGTGGGGAAGTGGGTTAGCATGACATTGGGAAGTGACATTTTCATTTCCAGCTTAATTTTATCCACCTGCTTACCTTCACAATGACAAGATGATCCCCTCCTTTAAGTACACTGGAGATATCTTCCTCTCTCCCTTGTACTTCAGTAATTCTATGGATCTGAAGGCTTTATTCTATTTATACTCTCTCTAATTTCTCCCACCTGGCTGAATTTCTGGAGATAGGGGATATGTTGTGTTTCTAGTGTCTTTACCTAAATGCCTAATATGTATCATATATTATACATTTTAGAATACATTAGCTCAATAAATTATACTCAGTGAAACTAGTATAGCGGAAATTCAGCACAATGCTGATAAAGAAAATAAGAACAGAGTATAGATGAAATATGTCCCATATTGTTGGTTTTCTCATTTCGTCTGTACAGCAATCTCTTTAGTTCTGTTATTAACTAAGACTCAAGTTAAACCAGTGTCCTAGTTCTTTTATGGGAAGGGACAGGGTGGAGATTCCAGCTAGGGTCACAGAGGCCAGGCTGATCCTCAGAGCTCTACTGCCCCCTGGAGGAGGATCAGTAGGAGAGAGCAGGAGAGGAATCCTGTCTCAGAGAGTGGGCAAGCTGGCTACTTTGTGTTCTCATGACACCTGCAGTAAGGTATTTACTTGGTGGTTGATTGACTAAGGGAGAGTTGTATGTTGAGTCATAAAAATTAAATCTTTTATATTTAACATTTTTCTGAAGGGGCTGATATTTCACATTAGGTGTTTCCACTCACACTGTTCTTAGTGATGTTTATGCTTTTTAATGTAAACAAACAAATATGGATAAATCCACAAAAGCACATTCAAAGAAGCATCATTGTCTCATGAAAAAATGTTTATTATTTTTTCCTATTTGGCTAATGAAAGTAAGAAAATGAATTTTCTAGTTTACCCTCACCTTTAATAATTTTGAATATTCTTTTTATTCTCATCAAAGATTATTATTAAGATCTCTGACCTGAAAAGAATTCTTGCTTAAATACAAAGTAGCAGTCACCTACACATTTTTATTGGCATAAATGTATACTTTTTTGTTTGGCTGAACATGAATGACTTATTTGTGCGTGTGGATGTGTGTGTGCATGTACAGCTTGCACGTAGGACTCACAGGATGGTTTCCATCATTAGTTGTTGTCTTTTAGCTGGCAGGTTCCAGGATCTGAATTCAGGTCATCAGTCTTAGAGGGACATTACTTTTACCCACTCCACCCTCTTGGGGTCCTGAGAAAGAGAGACAGGGCTTTCGTCTATAGCCCAGGCTGGCTCTGAACTGGTGTGACTCTTTTTGCTGAGATTACAAGTGTTAACTATAATTTCTTGCACTTATATACATTTATGCATCTATCAGGATGTTTTTATGTGTATGGGTATTGTGCCTTCATGTATTTCTATGCACTGATGTACCTAGTCCCCATAGAGGACAGATGGCTTCGTTTGATCTTCTGCAACCGGAGATCGAGATGGTGAGCCACTATTTGGGTACTGGAGATGGAACTGAGGTCCTCTGGAAGAAGCATCCAGAGCTCTTAACTCATCTCTACTGTGTCCACAAATTTATACATTTTAAAAGGTGAATTATATCAGAAGCAGAATTATACCTTCTGATAAAAACATGATTCAGAGAAATAGTTCTACAAAATGGCAAAAAGCCTGGCTCTCACGTATTCTAAACCTGAAGATGCTATCTTGTTTGAGTGAATACAGAGGATGGATTATTTCCAATGGTGGCCAAAGCAGCCAGGATACTTTGGAGGACAGAATGGAGTGAATTTAGAGCCAGTCTGAATTCAAAGGCAGTTGCTTTGCACTTGTATAATAGTTTGCTGCAGTGAAGATGAACTCCACATCACTTTATTTCCAATGCTTTAAATAGCGTCACATGTAGAACTCATACTTGTAGTTGTATATTTTAAATATATGTGCTTATTATTGGTGTAAGTCATAATATGTATATATGTGTGGATGTGTAAATATATATGGATGTGTGTTTATAAAGTTCTACATTAAGGTTTTGTTCAATCTAAGTTTCAAGTACGCAAACAAGAAGTACGTGGAGATCTAGGATATGGTTTGCACTTTAGTGAGCTAGTGGAAAGATTTTATAGATTACGGAGATTGAACCTATTTGTAGTAGAGGGAACAGGGATGAGGAGACAAAGCAGAAGTCCAAGAGAGACAGGAGGCTGCCTTGGAGACTTTGGTTTGTTGAAGAAAGAGTGGCAGTGAGAAAGATCGGGTGCTCTGAGGGACCAGCGTGGGGTGGAAGTAAGTATGAGAAAGTCAGAAATGAGAAATACAGGGCAGACACTTCACCTTGAAAGTGAGTCAGTTCTCGGAGACGATGGGTGACAAGTGGCTGGAGCGGATGACAGTTGTGTGCATTTCACCTTGAGTCAGTCAAAATGGAAGATTTTTATCTTAGGCATTTAAGGTATTAAAGGCTTTGGGGATGCATCCAGGAGACCAACAGATTTCAGAGAAGTGCATGAGTGAGCAAATGCCTTGGGAGAGGATGGTGAAGCCTGTAAGGGAAATTGTTTGCCAGCAGCAGAATATATAATGCCCACTCTTCTAGGCCACTAAACTAAGAGGAATGGGGAGTGAGCCTTAATGGGAAAAGAGATTTCCATTACGAGCAGGGTAAAAGCATCTTCTTTTGGCTCTTTTAAAATTAATATCACAGCTCAAAGGTGTGGCAATGGCAAGAGAAATGTCACACTGAATACTGGGAATCCAGAGCCTTAAAACAATGTGCCATCATGAAAAATGGGTTTTGAATACAGCTGGAATCGACTTTTCACCCCAATGCCATTGTCCCTTGACCTGGGGCCCAACAAAACTTCTCAGCTTTGCTGAGCCTCGATTCTTTTTTCCTGATACTAAATAAGAACTGTCATAACTTACTACATACTGAGTTGTTGTAAGGATAGAATATGCTATCTGTTATAAGAACTATTATAATGTGGATTAGTAGTTGCCATTACAAAGGTGCTGTCTTGCTCTGTTATTTTCTGTAGTCTTAGTTAACTGGATCAATTATAGTTAAAAAAAATCAATAACAGATTCCAGAAAGAAACCATTCCTAAGTTTTAGATAGTGTACCAGTCAGAGTAGCATGTTAAATAAAATTTTGTGTCATGCCATCTCATTCTACCTACCCAAAACAGGACTCATCCTTTAAGCCAGTGTATCTACACTGTTATACACTATCATCCCCACTATTCACTGTGTCTTCTCAGGTATCAGACTAGATACTGTGGTAACTCAGAGCTCATACATAGGATTAGGTATTTATTTAAGGGTTTAGTCACCTACTATGGATCTTGGAGCATATTCCCTCAATAAGGGGTGAGTGTGTGGGATCTATTGTATTATTATTGTTGTTGTTGTTGTTATTTTGGCTTCTGGTCTCATCATCTATCAGGAGGATGGGCAGATATAACTTTCAATAAATGGAAGAAAAACTAAGGTTAAACACTTCCTGGAAATCATATGTTGAAACTGTAGCCCTGAGTTAAAGTTTAGTGAGATAACCAGACCAGGAAAAAAAATCACTAAGGTGAAATAAAGAGTTTGAACATATGTGAGGTGCATTAACACACTGAAATATGTGAGTGCAGTTGGGAAATGAGACCTGGTGTCGATATTGGAAGTATGCTGTACCAAAAGAAGCAGCTTTGTCCTAGGGTAGATATGTGGTGTGTCTGGGCTTCAGTGTTTTTATTAGAGCACTAGATCTCCCCAACCTACTGAGTTTCTGTGAAGATTAAATGAGATCAGTTAAGTTTTTTGGCAGCTGTGAAGGAGGTACATATGGAGGTCATTATGTTTATGAGTATTTCTGAGCAAAATTTCCAACAGTTGCTGTTTGTGTTAACTCAGTAAGATACAGAGAAAATGATGAACTATTGTCCACAGGAAAGAGAAAATAAAGTATTCCCAATATAATAAAAACTTTTATGAATACTTTGTAGAAGGAATACTTTGTAGATCTGAAGAATGGCTTGTCCAGTTAGTGTCTAGTGCTCACATTTTTTTTTTCTTAGTAAACAACAACGCCATAATACCATGAAATGTGACATTTTTTTTCCTATGAGAATAATGGCTTTTAAAAAGGGGGTGGGAACCAAACCAATACATAACTGATCCTCTTCAAGTTGTTTATTGGAAGAACACAAGAAGATAGTTATCTTTCCTGCATTTAAAAGTTAATTTTGTCTTAGCTATATAGCCTTGTGTCCACAGTATTCTTGCCTCTGTATCTTCAATTCTGAGATTACAAGTGTTTATCTTCATGTTCACCTACCTGCTTTTATTTTCTTTCAGACCTTTATGGCCCTTCTCTTCAACTGTCTAACTGTCTGCCCATTTTTAATGCATTTTTCTTGCTTTTCCCTCTCTGCCTGTTTGTAGTCTGGTTGGAACAAGAGATTCTGCACATGGAGCCCATGGAGCCATGGAGCTTAGCTTTTTTTCTTTTTTTTTAAATTTCAGTTGGCCTCCAAATGATTGGTTATGTTTAAGTTTTTTAAAAATCTAATCAATCTAAACTTTGGTAATAATTGGGGAAAGTGAGCGAGTGGCAAGAATTCAGCCCCCAGAAAACATGGTCAAGCCTACTGGATTCAGATGAGGAAGACTGAGGTTAAGGGCAAGAGCGACTTTGTTGATGTAGCTGTTGAATCTGGATGTGGCATGTCCGCAGCAGCTTAGGCTGCCTGGACTGTCCAGCTTCTTGTTGCCACTGCTCCTTATGAAGGATGGAGGGTTTGAAGCTGGTGGGAATTGAAACTGGCACAGCCACTTTGGAAACCAGTTCCTCAGAAAGCTAAAAATAGAACTAACGTGTGACCCAGCTCTACTAACTAGTCTTTGGTGGATAGCCAAAGGACTCTAAGTCAACAATACCACAAGGATAGTTACACATCCATGCTTATAGTATGATGATTTATAGCATATAGGAAGCAAAACCAGCCTAAATGTCTATGGGGTAGCTGAACAGATAAATAGTTGTATTACATACACACAATGGAATTTTATTCAGAAGTAAAATTGATAGAGCTGGAAATCATTATGCTAAGAGAAATAAGCCAGACTCAGAAAGATAAATGCTCTACATTTTACCTTATATGTGGGATCTAGTTTATGTCAGCAGGTGTGTGTGTGTGTGTGTGTGTGTGTGTGTGTGAGTGAGTGAGAGAGAGAGAGAGAGAGAGAGAGAGAGAGAGGAAAGTATAACAGAGACCATAAAAAGTTAATGAATAGATCTTATGGAGTGGAGGATGGGAAAAGGGAAGGTAACAGAACACAGGTGATATGTCATGGCTCTCAGGTGATGGGGGGGTATAGGTAGTGGGGAAGATACTGGGAAAGGGGGCTAAAGAAGAATAAAGTATATTGAAATATATGTATAATATGTCATAATGCATTCCTGTCCCAGAGTTTTATTTCACAAGAGCAGGGCTGTGTATGGAACCCACACAGTGCAACATTACAGATGGGTCACTTTTAGTTGTGAAGGACTCACGGAAGACTCTAAAATGGAAGTCAAGCAAACCACCAAGGTCCCTGGAAAGGTGTCCATTGGCTACCAAAGTTTAGAATGTGTGGAATAGGAAGGAACACAGGTTAAATTCTTGGCTATAAGAGACCAAGTGTTCTGGGCTACACAGGACATCTTTACCTCCTCTCCACTCCAGGGCTCAGGGAGAGTCTTGGAGGAAGAGGCAGAAAGAAAGTAAGAGCTAGAGGATGGAGGGCTATCTTCTGGACATGACAGGACACTGCGTGGAATCATAGCAGCTGTGGTTAACTGTACAAGACCTGTACACTGTCAAGCCAGGCAAACGTTCTGAGTAGATGGGGTAGGAAGGACTCTCCAGTCCCTACCTGTTGCTGCAGAGGTGTTGGGTGGTGATAGCTGCTTAGGGAGGGAGAACCACTCTCTTTTGAGGATGTGGACACTGGAAACTTTCCTATGCTCCAGTGGATGGTCCCACACTCATGCACATATGAGCAGCACTAACTGGATTTAGTGGTTATCAAACAAAAGCAGAAGAAAAAAAAATGGAAAGGGAGTTGGTTAGGGGACACACAGGGGAGAAAATGGAGGGTGGATATGATCATATTTCCTTGTGTACTTGTGTGAGAGTCTCAGGAATAAAGATAAATTATTAACAACAACAACAACAACAACAAAAAATCCCTGCTTAGCGCTTAATTGAAAATGTGTTTGAGAAAGTTGTGCAATTTTGTAGCTCAGGAGATGAGTCATGCTGGTCTGTCTGCTCTAAAACTTCATGTAAGTCAGGTACACTTGACTGCCCTTGCTCTCCAGTGAAATCCTCAAAAATTTTAGTCCCATTTTGGAGTGTATTTCTGAATTTTCTTTTAGTCTTGGCCTGTGAGACACTCACCCATTTGTGGGGAGGTCTGGAAGCACTGGTTATAAAGTTAAGTTCACTGTGTTTGCTGCACTTTCTTCTCAGGTCTGAGTATCCACAGGAAGCTTCTTTCTTCCTTTTCAAAATGCCTTGACAGGATTTTAAAATGAAATCCTTCTCCTTTTAGAGATTGAATGGATTGAGCAGTGGCCTTATTGATGACGAGGGACAACCATCTTGGGTTCCCTGTGCTTTGAAGAGAAACTTTTTTCTAATGAAACTAGCATGATGGCTTTTTAGAATCTTAAATCCTTCTTGGAAAAAACCTATTCTGTCCTGACTTGTTTCTGGATCTTTCTGTAAGAAATAACAGGTATTAACAACGTCATTTATAGATAGGAGTTTTTTTTTATTAGGTAGCTACTTTATTTCAAGTTGTTTAGAAGAAATAATTGTTTTCCCCCTTAAAAAAAAGTGTTAAGCACTCTCAGTTTCTTTGCTTTATTTTCTTTGACAGAGTTTTAATTTTTTTTGACACCAGAGCAATGACTTGTTATTATTAATTGTTACTATTTTGCAAAATGGTGTAGCAAATTTAAGTATCAAATATGGAATGTGATCATCTGGTTAGCCTATGGTGACCCAAGGTAATATGCTCTCAATAAATCATTTTTGGTCTTTTTCTCTCTCTTTGGCCAATAATAGGACTTTTCAATTATGTGCTTTAGAAATACCAAGTTACCTGTTCCAAATAGTCTTCATAGTGACAAGCCACATGAGGCAAATGTCATGTCACTTTCTTTAGAGACCTGCAAACTCGGAGGCTCTAATGATAGCTGCACCTTTCCTAGCTGACTCGTGGGGAAATGCGACAGTGTTGTCTGTGGCTTCAGGACTGGCCGATGGGGAGTGGCCCAGCTTCTTCAGAGTAGCTTTGTCCCTCTCCAGGCCCATGCAGTGTTCACACAGCTACATTCCGTGCTAACATGACTCATATACCCTCATTGGCAGGTAAGGGGCGTTTACAAATGTCATCTCTCACAGCTTCTGAAGAGGCTCTTCAGCTGTCACCATAAATCTTGCTGGGCTAAACACGTGGAGGGATCATCAGGTTTAGAGGGCTCCACTGAAACTTGGTATTGTTCCTGGCTCAGCTTTCCACTGGACTTGCCAACAATCTAATTGTGTGGACTTGCAGCATCTGAAGGCACACTGGCTTCAATTTAGGGTTTCTCAGTCCCCAGGGGACGCCATCCATTCTGCCAGGAGTCTTCCTATTTTAACCACTTGGATTGCGTCCACGTTCAGAGCAAAGATGGGCGCTCTCTCTTACTCTCTCAATTACATACTGTAAATTCATGGATGGCAGCTTTATTATCTGTTTATGAGGTGGTTATCATGGGGGAATCTGCGACTTTGAGGTCACCCTCTGGTGTTTTTCTACTGTCCCTTGTTAGTTATTTCTAAAAGGGCACATGGGGCAACCTCAATTTTCCTTTTAAGCCAAGGGGTCTTTTGAGGGAGGGAGAGATGAGTGGGGGTGGGGTTAGAATGAGTTCACCAGACCCAGGATAAATGATAAGTAGGTGTTTATTAGGGAAGAACTTACACAGATATGAGTAAATAACCGTTGCCGCCTTGCTGCTTCAGAAGATACTGCCCTTCTGATACACTCCCAACCCAAGAGCACTCAAGCTAACCCCTCCCCTACTTTATAATGGGTCATGCCTGCACCTGAAACCATTCTTAAAGGATGTAGCCACTACTAGAATTTCACCGGCAAGGCAAGATGCTGCTACAATCTGTGTTATGTAGTGGTGTAAGTATGAGTTGGTTGTGGGCAGATAGGTTATGGTGCTTACCTCTGACAGTTTTTCATGAGGGATCTACCATATTTTTGTATGCTAATCAGTCTCTTGCTGCGTTGTCTTTAAAAATTGAGTCTGGGTTTGTCAGGAAGAAGGTAACACAGTGTGTGTGACAAAGAATTTGGTTGGTATGATGAAGTCTCATTAAGGGTTCTGTGATGGAGCTAATTCTGAGGTTTTTGAGTTCGAAGCTCTAACAGAAATGGTGGAGGAGGCAACTACAAGGTCACTCTCCTAGCACCCACCTTTAAGCTGTCATTACTCATTTCCTTATTGAATCTGAAGAAAGCCCAAAAACCTAGTTATTTTGCTCCTATTGTTTTGCGTGTTCATATTTGTGTGGAGGCCAGAGGTAGTCAGTGTTGGGAAAGTCCAAAGACGAGCTCCAAGTTCAGAGCAGTGTTTTTCAGTATTTACACCTGGGATGGGGAAGTGTGAGCTGCCTTCCTACTTTCTATGGTTTGAGTCAGTGTCTCTCACTGAGCCAGGAGATGGATGACTTAGATGAATTAAATGGCTACTGAACCCCAGGGATGCCCCTACCAGACATGGCTGGTTTTTTTTTAGATGAATTCTGGAGATCTAAACTTAGGTCTTCATACTTGGACAGCCAGTACCTTGCTGACTGAGCTGTTTTCTCAGCACCTGTTTTCCTCCTGTTTCAAACACAGAGAACCTGAGGCTGAGCTGATTAAGTATAGTATCCTAGGATTTATATTTCTTGAGCAATATGAACAGTTAGTTTCACATCCAGCTAAGTGGGATTCTATAGTCATTGTTCTTCCACTGGAATGAATATGGCTCCCAAGATTAGCTCACACCTACTTTTGGAAGTGTAAATGTAAATAAATGTACTCATTTTGGAGGCAACTTACTCACCATGCTACCTTCTGATGAAGATGTTAGCCCAAACTATTAACTACATTATGAAAAATAAATTGCCAAAGCTTATTTAGAATAGATACTCTCTCTATGCTGTCCTCTAGTTTCATATACCATTGGAAACTATAAACAGTAGAAGACCTACTTAGAAGGTTTTTTAACCTGTTGAGTGTTTAAGATGGGCCTTCATTTTCTAGAAGGTTACGGCAAGAGAAGGCCTTCCAGATGCTGCCTAGATATTTGATGGGCAAGGCACATCAAAATGTGCATGCCAAAGCAAGACAAGGCAAGGTGCAGCAAAGAATGTGCATGGCAATGTTTTGAAGACTTCTGAAAGAGTTCTAGGCTAGAATGGAGAGTGAGGGTCTGGGTCATAAAAGGAGGTAGAATGCAATGTAGCTAAGACCATGGGTTGTAGAGACAATGACTATGGTGAATCTCATCCTTGTCACCTAGTAGCTCTTTGACCAAAAACGATGATCTAAATTCTCTCAGTGTCTGATTTCTTGTTATCAGGATGGGTAAATTAATTCCAGCCCCTACTGTCATTGACAGTAGACACTAAACTTTGTTTTCACTGTGGTAGCACCATTGTTTGGCCTGTGACAAGGCTTTATGGCTCTGAGGGTAATGGCTAGGCTAGTGGTTGGTATGTTGAAAGAACTCAAAACTTTGATTCTAGTAAATAAACAGCTCAGAAGGTGGCTGCTATTCAACAAGGAATGAGCTAAGCATCACTGATTCTTCATGGCATAGGGATGAGGCAATTCTAGGAGCAGGGCTGGCAGCCAGGCTTCAGTCTGCTGGTGTGGATATTGATAATTGGGAGAAGAAATGGTCACTTGGCCAAGTAAGAAGATTGGGAATAGCATTTCTGAAAAGGGGTAGCTTTTCTTTATAATTTTGGTTTAGTGTTCTAGAACTTCACCTTTTCTGTGACTTAGACATTTCAGTGCATCTAGTGGTATCTTTCGACTGATAAATGCAGCATAGATTCAATTCTGTGAGCAAAATGTCAAACCTGAGCTGGTAAGAACTTCCCACATCCAAGGTCTTTCAGTCTCATTTCTAAAACTTCTGCAAGTTCCAGAGCGCCTGTTTCAGGAGGAACATTGGTTTTTGTAACTTAGGGCTGAGTGTATGAAGATCTCAGTTCAAGGGAGTTTGTTTTATAGCAAGGTAGCTTGCAATTGCAGCACACTAATCGTCTCTGGAGGTGAAATGGGCTCTTATTTGTCTTAAAAAAAAGCAATCAACTTCATTTACATTTGAGACAATTTCAAAGTTCAGCTATCATGACATTTTGTGAACAGCACCTGTCTCTACATGAACTCAGCCCCATGAGCAAGGCAAAATCTTTTAGTTTAAATTTATAAACTGCATGTTCTCATAAGTTGAGGCATTTTTAAAAAAAACATCACAAAGTTGTCATAAGCAATATATTTATTGGAATCACTTTTCACAAAATGGTACTTTCCTTTATTACTTTTAGTGAATAATTTATGTATTTTGGAAGTACTCTCTGTTACTGTCTATGAAAAGTAAAAATGATATTTGTTTGAAAGCTCCATTTTCCTCCCAAGAATAAATTGGGGCTTCTTAATCAGTTGTCTAATCAGCAAAAGCATTGTAGGTACAAATCAAGTTGCAAATTAAGTTAGACATGGATTGATTTCGACAATTGTGTCCAAATGAAATAGCCTGGACCCAATAAAACTCTCTCTATTGATTTCCAGAAATGTCGTTTGGGATAGCCTTGCAGTACTAATGTGGTGGTCATGGCCTGATATTTGTACTCAGCTATGGTGGCAGGGTAAGTTTAAATTGCTAGGATGGGATAAATAGCATTATTCAGTTGTCCTGAATGACAGCCTATCTAATGTAATTGCATTTGTCTGCCAGTTTCTGTGTGTTAGAGCAAAGAAAGATTTTGATCCATGAATAATTCTGATGGAGAAGTTCAATTCATTTCCTTCTCTAATATACTACAAATTATACATTCTCATTACAATGGTTCAATCACTCGAGAAAGGAATGCATTTTAAATCAGGTTCCATGCCAAATACCTCATTTATGGAGTCACGCTGCTTAAAATTGGACAAATTGATTATTTTACTGAGTATTGAAAATATTTGTTGGAAGCATTAAAAACATCTTTATTAGCTCTGGATTCATATATGTATACATATATATATATATATACACACATATATGTTTGTGTATAAATATTTAAAGCTTTTAATATCCCATTGTTTAAAAAGGGAGAATTCTCACTTAGTTCATTGTGGTGAATTATTAGGATATGAATTCACAGGTCTGCATGCTGAAACATGATTTAAAAACCCAGAGAATCCCATCAGACACTTTAGACATAGAATAAATATGCCCATTAGATAGTCCCATGTGATACCATGGGGTTTAAAGCTGATCATAATGGTGTTTATGCCTACATAGCTTCTTTCATTACAAGACTAGGAAAAGTTACATGCTCACTTACTAACTGATCACCACAGCCCCTTTATGCTCTGAATAGCTGGTCTTTATTTGTTATTCTTTCAGTATCTTTTCACTTTCCAAGAGATTACCATTTGAATCAATCTGGTTCAGCACTATTAGAACAAAACTCACATATGTGAGTCTGGATTGAATTGTAACACTTAGAAAAATCACCGACTGTCACTTCAAAAGAGAATTTACTTTTATCAAAATTTTTTATTTCTTACCTTGTGCACACTTCTCTACCTTTTAAAACTTTAAATAGGGTCCGGGTGTTGCCAGGGTTTTAATTCTGTTACACAGAACCTCACAATCAAGGTGGGAAGTGACGCTTACATCCTCAGGTCCCGACTCTGTGCATGTCTGCTCTCTGGGGTCTCTGAAAGATGCGTACTGGCCGGGATCACAAATGTGTTCTGTGCAATTTGCAGTAAGAAAACCCTGGTTTGTGTCTTCTTCTAATAAGTTCAAGTAGAGGTTACCTTAAAAGTTTCATGATAACTTTTCAGTTAAGGGGCAGCCTAAACATTAAGTCTATTTTTAATATTAGGATAAAATTTCTTCACCCTAACATGATACTTGGAATTAATGGAAATTGTGGTTTCTATCAGTGACTGACATTTCGATATTACATGGGAGACATTTCTAATTTCTCCTATCTCAAAGCATTAATATGATTTTCAGAGGTTAAGTGGGTTGCATCAATTAAGATATTTTTTTTCTTGTGTTCTTAGTCAAATTGAAGATGCAGATGAGAACATAAACAGATATCATTTTCAAGGCTTGGCATAGTGTTAAGTAGTTTGCATATTCAATGTATTTTTCAATATTAAGCTTTTAAACCTTGTGTTATAAGATATCCCAGGTACCCTTCACCAGTTTTTTTTTCCTCCCGCAAATAGCATCTTATAAAAATGTAATGCATTATCATTATATCCAAGTTGTTAATTGTCTTATTCAGACTTCCCAGTTTAGTTTTGGCTCTGGGGCATCTGAGTATTGATTATGCTTTTCAGACAGGTTTTACTGTGTAGTTCAGGCTGACTAAAGACTCACCATGGTGACTTTCCTGCTTCAACAGCTGAAATGCTGGCATTGCAGCATGCACACCATACCTGACTTTCATGGAATTTTATCACGTGTGTGTTTATGTGCTCACCATGACTGTCAACTTAGGGAGTATTCTATTCCTTCTAGGATCCTTAGTTATCATCCTTATCCTATATAGAGAAGACATACAATTCCTATTTCTCCGTTCTTAACCTATGCTGGGGACCACTCCTAAAGTCTTTCCTTCTCTGATTTTACAATTTTGTCATTCTATGGATAGTATATAAATAGAATCATGCCATATATAAGTGACAGAAGACTTGACACTAACAGAACTGTGTAGATAAACATGCACATTGTTGTGTGTACCAATGGTTCTTTTTTCCCTAATGTGAGGAGCCCATGACATGTAAGGATCTACCATCTACTATTATATCAGTATACAATACTGATATACAATATAATACAATACAATATAATATAACTATTAGTATATTGAAAGACACCTGGATTCACTTCATGTTTGGGTTGTTAGGAGACATGATAAATGTATTAAGTTTTTATGTGAACTATCCATGTTGTTATTTATCTGAGATAAATACTTGGGGATCCAGTTCCTTGGTTATGGGGCAATTACATATTTAGTTGTGAAGAAACCACCATCTCTTTTCCAGCAATTCCTACTAACGAAGTACAGATCTAATTTCTCTACATCCCTGACTTCATTTGATATTGTGATTTGTCTTTTATTTAAACATTTTAGCCACTTTAGTAAATATGCAATATTTCCCTATAGCTTTAATTTGCACTTCCTTATTTGCTAGTGATTTAAACACTTTCCCATACTAGTCATAATCTAAATATGTTTTTAGTCTGTGCATTATTATTTCCCCTCATTTCTAACGGACAGTTCTCATTTTACCTCAGGAGTTCTTTGCATACTTGATGCTAGGGCTTGGTTGGAATGTGGTTTGGAAAATTTTCTCCTAAAGTATAGCCTGATGTTTTCATTCTCTTAACAGGGTATTTTTCATACTTGAAGGTTTGAGGCTAAACCAATAATTTATAAAATAATTCCATATTCTTCTATACAAAGTAAACTTTTATAATACGTCATCTATCCATATGATAATTACTTTTATGATAATTTACTTACTTTTAATTTTATTTTTAACTTTTTTATTTATTCTTTATTTTATTTGTTATATTTTATTTATTATTATATTTTATTTATTATTTATTATTAAAATATTTTATTTATTATTTATTCTTTATTCTCACATTATGTATCTTGATCACAATCATTTCCCCATTCTTTCATATCTGCCTTCTGCCCTTGCAAACTCCCCTTCCACCCAAAAGAAAAACAAAACCAAAATAAAACTTGAGGAAGAATGAAGCAAAAAATAAAGGTAAAAAAGAAAATTCTCATTATGGAAGCTGTTGTGTTACACAGTGAGTCATGCAGTAAACTTTAATCCATATATCTTTATGTGTAAGTGTTCATTGTAAAGAGTTATTGGTCTGGTTTGAGGTCTCTGATTTCTGCTACACCATCAATGCTGGACCCTCACTGGGACTCCTCTTGGATAGTCTGTTGTTGCCTTGTGTTGTAGAGATATGCGTCTTTGGGTCTGCATGACTGGCCTCTTCACATGCTCCAGCAGATAATAAATGGGGTATGTTGGGGTGGCCAAGTCATAACCCTGGTTCTGGGCCTGCCTAGTCACAGGGTTGGTCAGCTGCCAGTCATGTTGCTCTCTACACCCTCACACAAGGACATTACCCACTGACCTGTCTCTCTAACCCCTGAAACATTAAATCTTATATTTGTCTTCTACTGTTTATTCACTTTTAATCTTCTTTGATAGCTTACATACATAGACACAGAATAAACTTCTAAAAGTTGAATTTCTGCCTGGTGGTAGTAGTACACACTTTTAACTCCAGCATTTGGGAGGCAGAGATAGATGAGTTCCAGGCAAGCCTGATCTACAGAGTCAGGTACAGGACAGTCGGGGTCACATAGAGAAACCTTGTCTTGAACAACAAAAAAACCAAAACAAAAGTTGAATTTCCATGTGTTTTATAAAAGTAATATTTTATGCTATACATTGATAGCAATTAGATTGATAGTATTTATGGTCTTTTTTTCTCAAAAAATGAAAGTAAGCTTAAGTTTTATCTCAATTTTAAAGTCATTAGCTCGATGTCTTTTGAACCTCAGTGTACGTAGACTTACATAGATGTTATAACACAGATGGCTTGGCTGCATAGCATAGTTTCTGATTCTGTAGGTTCAGGGAATATCCTGAAGTCACCTTCCTAACAGGCTGCATTTGACCTGATGCTGCTCACAAAGGGATTGTATTTTGAGAGTAGCTGCATTAAGTAACCATATAAATATCTTTTTTTTTTACATATTTCTTGTGAAAATATGATTTCAGAAGAATATTTTGTGCATATGTCTAACAAAGAAGAGTTTGGGAGATTTCTTCAACCATTCTTCTTTTAGAATATCAACAATCACAGTGTTCCTCTGGGATTTCCCATTTCTTTCAAACTTAGGCATTCTCAAATCACAAAAAATACAGTGCTATGCTGGGGAAGGTCTCTCTGTGGTTTCTGGACTCAGGAAATACTCTTGAAACTTCTGGTGTTTTTTTCCAGTTATTGTTTTTAGTGTTTTGAATAGATATGGCCCCCATACACTCATGTGCTTGAACTCTTGGCCCTTAGGGCTAGTCACTATTAGGAGGTGTGGCCTTGTTGAAGTAGGTGTAGTCTTGTTGGAGGAACTATATCACTGTGAGCAGGCTTTGAAGTCTTATATGCTCAAGCTATGCCCAGTATGGCACACAGTCTCAATCTGCTGTCTGAAGATCAAGATGTAGAACTCCCAGCTCCTTCTCCGTCATCATGTCTGCCCACATACCACCATGCTTCCTGCCATGGTGATAGATAATAGACTAAATCTCTGAAACTGTAAGCAGCCCCAATTAAATGTTTTCCTTTATAAGTGGTCATTGGGTCATAGCAATAGAAACCCTAACTAAGACACCATCTATTAGAAGCCTGAGTTTACTAAGTCTGCATTGTAGTGATGTCCTTGTTCTTCAGGGGAGACCAGAGAAGAGCAGGTTGCTTGATTGTTTTGCATCTTGAAAATGACTGATAACAGCAAATGTGGTAGATAAATGAGATGGGCTAAGAATGTGTGTGTATCAGAGTTTCTATTGTTGTGAAGAGACACCATGACCATGACAACTCTTATAAAGGAAAACATTGAATTGAGGTGGTTGCTTAGAGTTCAGAGATTCAGTCCTTTATCATCATGGTGGGGTGCATGGTGGCAAGCAGGAAGTGTCTGTCAGGCACATGAGGGAAGCTTGAGTAAAAGAGACTTCAAAGCCTGCTCCCACAGTGACATACTTCCTCCAATTAGGCCATACCTCCTAATAGTACCATTCCCTTTGGGGGCCATTTTCTTTCAAACCACTACAGAGTAAGACAGCCCTAGACCCATGGTGGATCTTTCTTATATACTGTACAAGACATTTCCCCATAAATAAGAGTCTTATTATTTCAGGCAGTGTCATTTTGATTATGTTGTGATTTTACAGGGCTTCACGGATACTTGTAAGGATGGCCATCATTTACAACACTGCTTCTTGGGATAATGAATTCCGAGTTTCCAATTAATTAATGTATAAGTCAAAACCTATCTGCAAACTGGGCACTGTCTATACTGCAGTTTCTAAAGCATAACCAACTTCTTTCCTTAAACATCCATTTGTTTACAGTATGATGATGCTGTGAGTAGTAGGGGGACTGACACTTCCTGACAGACATTGTTTATTTGTGTGGGGTAGAGCTAGTGACATTAGAACTTTGTCAGTGGCTCATCCTTGCTAAAGGTCAAAGGAAGGCTAATCCCTCTGTTCAATTAGGCAACATTGCCGTGTGATAAGCACCCTCAAGCTGCAGCATATCACTTCTTCTGGGCATATTTGAGTAGGAGGCAAGTTGAAGAGAACTTTTAGGAACCAGGAAAAGGCCATTACAACAGCTATGGCATGAAGTAGCAGTCCAGAAACAGTGGCCAAGAAGGTGTGAGTGTTCATTTTACCAAATTTTTGTGTTGACAACATTGTCAACAGTGAGAAGATGGTGAATGATTCTGAGTAGGGAATGTGATGACCTCTTTTAACCAAATGCAACTTTGAGTCAGGGATGAGGATGCTTAAGAAATGTTAGGATCCAAATCAGCATTACTCAGGTTTTCCTAGAGAAACAGAACCAATTCAAGGTTGTACAAGAAGAATTCGTTTATCTAACTGTGGGTGCCATTACAGTTTATGGTCTATCTGCAAATTGGGGGCCTGCAGTGTGGTTAGTATTACTCAGTCTGGCTCCAAAGGCCTAGAAACCAAGAGCACAGATGCTTTAGGAGAGGAGAAGATGATGTTTTAGCCCAGAAAGATGTAAAAAGAGAAGTGCTTTCCTCTTGCACTGTTGTTCTTCTCAGACCCGGATGGATTAGGTGGAGCCCACTCCACTCATCTTCTGGGAAAGGGTCACATTTCTTTATTATACTCTTTCAAGTATCTTCCATAATCACTCACATGCATCCCTGAACCCAGTCAAGATGACACACATAAATATGTAGTACAATGACTGCAGGGGAAAGCTAAGGAAGCAGGACTGGACTGAGGAAGGGAGGTGAGTGGGGATACAGCCACTGCAAAGCTCTCAGCTGGGCCTGTTGATAGTGCTGATTTGAGTTCTATCAGCATGAACATCACCTCCTGCCTGGTGTTGTTCATCTGTGCAACAACCCTTATATATAAGCATTGGTTTCATTTTACAGGAGATGCGAATGGAAAAATGCACACTTACAGCCAGATAGATAATGACTGTCACAATCTCCCTTCAAATCCCCTGCTCTCACTCTTCCTTGAATACATCCATGAAATATAACTACATAGATTTTTAAACCCTGTAGCCATCTTAAACTGCATGAGCTTAGGCTTCTGGATTCTATCTCGGTTGCATGTTTAAAGGATTTAAAGGTGGTGATTGTTCCTAACAACTGGCAGAGGCCATGATCAGCTCACACATGGGCAAAGGAGGGGGGGAGTGATGGCAGATGGCAGAAAGTAAAACTTGATATTTTCAGCCTACGTAGTGGATGGTGGTTGATTCAGAAATTCAATACTGGACAACGTGCAGAGACAGAACATCAGTGGAGTGCTCAGTCACTAATGGGACATCTGCATCACATCTCTTACCCAAAGCTCAAGGACCATCTCATAAAAGAGGGTGAAAAGATTGGAAGAGTCAGGGGCCTGGAAAGACTGGAACAGATTGGTGTCTTCTAATATGGCAGGACCACTGCACTCATGAAGGTACCTTCCTAAGACAAGCTTATGCTTGCCTTAAGCAAGCCAGTCAACATTCTGGCATGAGCTATGGGCAGTTGACAGCTTCTGGGAGAGGGACAGACAGTTTTCATTAAGGGTATGTTTCCTGGTACTTGGTTATATTCCAGTGGAAAGCCCCTCAGCCAGGAGTATATGGACAGCACAAATTTAAATGAATGGGTTATTATAATGAAATCTTAAAAAGAGGATATGAAGTTGTGGGGAGGTAGGGGGATAGGGAATGGGAGTGAATGTGATCAAGAAAACATTGTAAGATATTCTTAAAGAATTAACAGTCTTGAAAATGTCTTAAAATGGGTATGCTAATGTACATCAACAGTGATATCTCCACGTGCTCACTTTTACTTGCAGTTAAAAAACATTTGTGTATATACATGTTCATGTTTGTGCCTGAATGTGGGTGCATGCATGGTGTTCTAATTTGGGTTTCATTGTTGTGTAAAGACCACTATCAAAAGCAACTTGGGGGTAAGAAAGGGTTTATTTGGCTTGTACTTTCATGTCACAGTACACCATCAAAGGACACCAGGACAAGTACTCAAGTAGAGCAGGAACTTAAAGGCAGGAACTGAAGCAGGAACCACAGAGGAGTGCTGATTTCCAGCCTTTTCTCCATAGCTTGCTCAGCTTGCTTTTTGAATATGGTCCAGGGCTATATGTGCAGAGTTAGGTCATTGCCCAAAGTAGGTTGGACTTTATCACATCAATCATAAATCAAGATAATATACTCCAGGCTTGCCTGCAGTCCAATCTGATGGAGACACTTTTCTCTGTTAAAAGTCCCTCTTCCCAGATGACTCTAGCTTGTGTCAAACTGAAAAAATATCTAACCAGCACACATGCCATATCACCTAGCATGTAGTGGTCAGAGGAAAATCTGAATCTTTTTATTTATTTATTTATTTATTTATTTATTTATTTAGAGAAATGTTCATTCAAGTCTTTGACCATTTATTATTATTAAGGTTGTTTGATTTTTTTCTTATTGTATAGCTTGAGATCTTATGTATTATGGGTACTAACTCCATGTTGATATTTCATTTGCAAGCATTTTCTCTGATTCTGTAGTCTGCGTCTTCTCTGCTAACTGTTCTTTTTTTGTAGAGGTTTTTAATTTGTTATAATTCTATTTCTTTTGTTTTTACTTTTGTAACTGATACCTTTGATATCATCTTTAAAAAGTGCTGTTCCATTTTTGATGGCAGATGCCATTCTGTAAATATGTTTCTCTTATTGGTTAATGAGTAAAGCACTGTTGGCAAATAGGAAGGCAAGACAGGAGGGACTAGGAGACAAGGAGGATTCTGGGAGTTGTGGTAGAGAGGAGTCAAGATGTAGATCTGAGGAAGAGGTCTGGACCCTCTCTCTGGTAAGATAAGAGCACCTGGAAACACTTGGATGGATAGAAATGGGTTAATATTTAAGACAGAGCTAGCCAACAAGAAGCTCTAGCCAGGCCAAAGGCTTTATATCTAATACAGCATCTGTGTGTTATTTGGGACTGATGTGGCTGTGGGACCTGGCTGTCAGGAAACTGCATGTAACACTTTGTAATAATGTTTTTTACTTGTGAAGATTTCCTCTTAACTCCTCTACCCAAAATTTACAGATTCAAAGCAATTCCTATTGCAATAGAAAAAGCATTCCTCACATAAAATATATATTATTTGTGTGAAACTGCAAAAGATGTACTAATGAAATTTTCATCAAAGAAAGAACAAGATTGAAGTCATTATGTTTTAAAAAATACGTTAAAAGGTGTAGTGACCAAAACAACATGACATAAGAACAGCTAAGACAGAATAGATTCCCACAGTACACCCAATTAATATTAGACAAGCACACAATTGAAAATTGATGGCTATTTGTTGTTGTTGTTAAGGATTTTAGGAAAATGAATAATCATCTGCAGATGAATCAACTCAACTTAGATTTACATTTATGTTAGGTTATATAAGAGGTTTATGTTTAAGATCCCAAACTCTGAAACTTATGGCACCATTTTATCTGAAATATTTGGTTCCTTTTTGAGAATCACTGTCTTATAATTCAAAGGGGGGAATAAAATACTCCAGTGAACACTTGTATGAGCTCTTTGGGTAACATGAGGTTGTTTTGCGGAGGCCCCAGAGGCCAGTGGCAGGTTCTGGTATTAACCTCTTCTCTTGGGGCGCTACTTTCCCCTCCCCTCTGACTGCTCAGGTCAAATGGAGATCTGATCTGTTCACTCCACCAAGAGGATCTTCCTGAAGATCCAGACCTACCTGGCCGTTAATCTCATGGGTCTCCCTGAAACACCCTCAT
Source organism: Phodopus roborovskii (assembly GCF_943737965.1). Classification (NCBI taxonomy): domain Eukaryota; kingdom Metazoa; phylum Chordata; class Mammalia; order Rodentia; family Cricetidae; genus Phodopus; species Phodopus roborovskii. Next base: position 33,627,840 of record NW_026126469.1, read on the forward strand.
GATGGATTTGATGCCAATGCTGGACTTGGCTATAGCCTCTAGTTTCTGGACCATTACACATCTGCAGCAGGTACTTCCCTCGTCAGTAGCCAGTATCTGATCATGGTGCATTTAAATGTCTATATGTATGGTCCATGCTTCTGTGGTACACCACTCTTCCCGTTATACACTGCCACTCCCAGGCTGATGTCATGACAGCTTTTTAAGTCATTGATTAGAAATAGGACCAGAGCATGTAGATGGGCTTGGGTGCCATCTTTTTATAAGCCTTTACACATTAACTGAAAGACAGATTGGGGCATCCTTTGCTACTATTCTTGTCTTCCTCCCAGACTTCCCAGGGCTGTAAGGCCAGGCTCCCAGGCTCCTCTCCCATCACGTATATATCTGCTCCTCCTCTCCAAGGCTTTTCCCCTTTCTTTCTACAAGTGATGTTGGAATTGCGATGGGGAGAACTGAAAACGCAGCAGTTTGGTGTTCTCAAATGTCCCTCTTCTATCAGCTATGCCACACACGATGGATTAGCCTTGCATTGCCCCTCTGCATCCCCTTTACTCTATGCAACACATTTCTAGGATTATTATTTTTTCCTCTTTAATTTCTCCTGACTTGTAATGCCTCTGAATTAAACATTTTACCAAAGGAGAAGGAGAGAGAGCATTTCTTCAACTTTGAGAGTAAATTGCAGGATTTAATAATTTAAAGAAGCTCTATTTTTTTTTCTGTTGGTTGAAGTAATAAAAAAAAAAAGCAGCTGTAGTTAAATGTCTCAGAAATTGAAATATTCATACAGAGCCATTTCTGATATAATTGTAATGGGTACTTTTAAGCCCATGGTGTGTGATCAAGAGTCTAAGGGGTCACAAGAGTAATTTAAAATCATTAATATTAAAGACTTCTTTAGTCATTCAATTTCCTTTAAAGTCTCATCAGCATGTAGTTTTCTTTCATTCCCTACTAATAGACCATTTCTAATCCCTGACAGCTCTGCATTGTTTTTACAGTGCTTGTACTCTGAAGTGCCATGTGGTTGACAGTTGTGCTGTTCTGTTTCCTCCTGGCCCCGTGGAATTGGCATCACCTGGAGCTTATTATGCTGACTCTCAGCTCAGCACAAACACACTACATCAGAATCTGGACCTTTCCAGCATCCGCAGTGACTTGAGTGAACACTAAACCATGAGAAGCCCTGCCCATCTCATGGGAGCAAAGCCTCCTGAAGACAACAGGGATTCAGTCAGTGTGGTTCTGCAAACAGTGTATAACAAATAAGATGGGATACAAGCAAATCATTACTGTGTGCTCTATCTTATTTTGATTTTCAACGTTGTCCACATTTTTGTTTGAAAGCAGACAGCTGTTCCCTGGGCTACCTGAGCTATGCTTTGTCCCAGTCGTCAGGCCTCAGCATTGGTCAAGGCTTTTCAGCACAGCTGTGGCATAACTTCAAGTCAGCGCTTCTCTGGGCCACCACAAGCGTCAGCAGGACACTCCCAAACAATCTTTTCTGTGTTTCTTTCCTCCCCCTTCAGCCCCAGCTACAGCCCATGGTAATTGAAGGCAACAAAAATTACTTGTCTAAAGTAAATCTCTATGAAGAAAAGCAGCTGTGGTGTAGAGTGGAACTAATTTTATTGAGTCTTTCCCTCCCTCCAACACCAGTTAAGACCACGGGAGGAAGGGGGTTGGGAGGGTGACTTATGAAATTGCCCGTGGCCTCCCAGGAGGGACCTCTATAGCAAAAGCAAGCCTTCCCATGCAGGCCAGCCTGCTTAACTGAGCATAAGGCCAGCTTTGTTCGACCTTCCCACTCCTTGCTATTTCCCCCATCTCACTTCTCCATTCGCCCCCCCCCCCATGCTCTACCTTTTTAGCATTCCGAGAATACTCTGAGCCTCTACTTCATTCCGCACACCCACCCTTTCCTGCTCCATGGTCTTTTGTTCCTTGACTAATTCAGTCACTGGACTGGGTGCAGAGTCCTGGCCTAAAGCCCATTGCTTTCATGACAGGGACCCAGAATGCACACATGGGCACACACAGTAGTATGGAGCAGAGGATCAGGGAACAGGGTCATAGACTTGCATGTTTGGTGAGAGGTATAAGTGTTATCGGCAGACATCAGAGTCAGGGAGCACTCAAGTGGATTTCCAGGTGCTCGTGTCCCTGGAACGGTGAATTGGATAATAGCAGAAAAAGAAACATTTTATTAAGAAATTGTATACTACCAAAGGGTCAGGGAGCAGAGATGAAAGTTGGATGTTCAATGGCTCTGTGTATGACTTTTACAGGCTATTTGTATAGCCCCGACTTTCTTTCGCATTTGTACACTAATGCTCTACCGTTACCTGTCCCCCCTCAGGGCAATCTTTCTCTCTCTCTCTCTCTCTCTCTCTCTCTCTCTCTCTCTCTCTCTCTCTCTCTCTCTCTGTGTGTGTGTGTGTGTGTGTTGGCTAGAGTTCTACTCTGCCAGCTGGCTTTTTTAGATTCTAATTTTGAACTGACTCTCCTGCCACACAGTATTTGGCCGTTATTAGCAACATCCAACAATTATAATGATGATGGCTATTAGTTACCTTTGTTAATTTGCTTATTACAGAGTTCTGAATCAAGTGTCATCATCATCATCATCACTATTATCATATTATATTTTGAAGTGAAGTCTTGGTCTAAGAGACTCAAAACAATTTCCACAGTTAGCAAACTATTATATCAGAATTCATTTTCATGTCTGAATCTCAAATCACTGCTCTCGACACAATAGCCTATTTTCCTTTTCATGTCTCATCAGATGAGCAAGACTTGAATGCAGACATTATCTACTTTGGGTGTGTACCCAGGTAGCAGAGGGTGCCATTAGGAAAGTCTGTCTGGAAGTAGTGGGGTATCTGCTGTGGGCGTAGAGTTGGGGAGCAGGATGCTGAAGTATGGGCAGAAACCAAACAGGATCCAGGATAAGGAGAAACAGGATTCTGGGCAGCTATCCATTGCATACCTCCAAATCAGGTAGGAGTGGTCACCTGGGATAAAACTATCAGGCTGCATCCTAGCAGCTAGTTACCAACAATTAGAACCAAAAGTTTTAAAACGAGGATGTGGGGAAAGCATGTGATCTCACATCACTTGGGATACAGTCCTGTGGACTGTGTTGACTGATGGAATTTTCTCTAAAGAGCTCAGAACTAGCCCCAGAGCTGGGGGTGTGATGGTATATGAAAATGGAGATGAAAATAAGGAAGTGACAGTTCTCCAGAGTTTCCACTGCAGCTGCTGGAGATGAGAGTGGCAGTTGCAGTGAGTCCAATTCAAGGCAAGCCCAGGAATCAGGACTCCAAGTGGATCATGATGCTGTGTGGAGCCATCCTGCTCCCCATCCCTAGGACGTAGGAAAATGCTCCCTTGCTTAAAAGGCATCTAGTGATGCCAGCCACATGCTTAATAACAATCTGAACTCTCACTGTGGCCCCAGAATCCATTCTAATGAGTTCTCTGATCGTCATCCTCTTGATTTCTCATTCATTCAGTTTGTTGTCAGGGTTACTTAAAGGGGATGTTTGTGTTTCAGCCTGGAAAATTCTTTCTAGGAGTGGGAGTGTTTTGAATAGCAGTACAAAGCTGGCACCTCCGGTTCTTATTTGGGAAATGCCAGCGCAGCCCCCGTGCTCTCACATGGCACATGAACGTGCCCACACAATTCGAACAATTCAGTTGAGTCCTGACTGTGGCTTTCAGTCATACCTTGACTGTACTATGTCAATCATTCCCACCTAAGGGGAATCACTTCACATGAGAAGTTCGTTTTACGAAGTTTCTCACATTCCTTATTTTTCTTTATTTTTTTCTTTTCTTTTTTTTGTGAGGGGGGATGGTCTCAATGCCTTTCCTTCAAAGAGTGTCTCCCTTCCTTTTTTTTTTTTTTTTAAAGAGTGCATTGCTTTGGTGTTCTATTTTCATGGCTTTGAGCATATTTGAAGGAAAAGAAGCTCGTGGGAGCTACCAATGTTTTGTTTGTATTTACTTATGTAAAGATAAATGTCAGTGTATAATCTCAAAAATACTTAAATCTCCCTCCCAGAAAACACATTTTAATAGTGAAAGGAATCTTTCTTCACTTTATCAAGATCAACTGCAGAATATAAAATCATAAACACAGTCATAGAGCCCTCTTCTAGTACCTGTTGGAAACAGAAGCAAACACCCACCACTAAACACTGAGCCGAAATAGAATCCAGATGCAGAGAGGGAGGACAAGACCACACTGCAGATACACATAGAGACAGCTGACCTGAACAAGGAGGAGCTATTGGACCCCCTGACTGATATCTGGGAATCCAGCATGGGACTGACTCAGAACCCCTGAACATGGGTCTCAGCTAGAAGGCCTGAGCAGTCTAAGGGACCTCAGACAGTGGAACCAGGACTTTGCGGGCACATTCCCCATAGAGGGATACTGCCTTAACCTAGAGACAGGAGAGAAATTCTAGTCCCTACTTCAAATGACTTGATAGATTTAGATGACTCCTCCTGGATGGCATCACCCTATATGTGGAGTGGGGGGGATGGGAGAGGAGGGTGGTCTAGGTACATGTGAGGGTGGGAGAGAGGGAAAAAGAGAAGGAGGGAAGGAGGAAGAGGGAACTGGGATCAATATGTAAATAAAATAAAATAAAATAAAAAGTTAAAAAAGTCATAAACACAGAACGCAAAGTTGAACATTTTCTAATCTTAGTCTGTCTAGAAGACAATGGGACTTGTAGAAAGTCCTAAACAAGCTTACTGACGGTAAAGACTATATATGTAAAATATTCCTGTGTCCATAAGCATGATGGGAACTGTTCTGGGGGAGCATTTCATGTAGCTCCAGGGCTCTACATGGATAGAAATCAAGGAATTCCCCAGAGCGGCAGATGTGACAGTCTAGTGACTACAGAGAAACCTTTTCAGATACTTCCTGATTAAAACATTGGCTAATTCCAGGGCATGAATTCCTCAGTGATCATTCATTACACGAGGGAGGTGATTGACAGGCTAGTAAGGAGCTATTGAAACCCTGACAAAAGACTTAATTTGTTTTGTTCATAGGACTGTTAATTGTTTCTTTTCTCATTGCCACTACCCATAAAAAGATCAAAGGATCATAGTAAATTTCACTGGGCACTCATCAGGAGATTTGCTGATTGCTGAGGCAGACTGTTTTTTTTTTTTTTTTTTTTTTTTGACATACTTAGGTTATAGAACTAATCTTTCACAGTTAAACACAAAGTAGATATTATTAGATAAGTAAAACTGAAAATCTAGGTTATACCTGAGTATCACTGTTGCTGCATGGTACTTCTTTAGAAGCAAAGAGTGGCTTTCATCCATAATAAGTGACAGTTTGTGTAATGGCTTTTAGATATCACTCTGTTGTGGCCAAGGAATATAGCGACACTATAATCCATCATGATCTCTGTAAGATTAGAGGTTAATCAGATTCCAAGGCCAAGCATGGACTTCCAAGAGAGTTCTGAAATCATAGGCAAAAGAATGTAAAGGTGCATTTTTTTTTTTTCTGGAAGGAGAAACTATAACATTCATTAGACCCTCACAGGCTGCTTTCTAGTGTTCTGATTGGCCGTCCTCAGACTTTCTCCAATGTGCAAGGGCGTTGAGTTCCATGGGAGAATTTTGTATCAGTTATTTCTTTTTTAAAGCCTTTGCTCTTGCTTTTACCAGTGTGTATCTGTGGAAGCCCCTTGACCTTGAGTGGATGATGTCACTGAATTAAAATCATCAAGGTCAACCTTAAAGAGTAGTTGAGGGTGGGGAGTTAGGAAGAGGAAATATACTAAACAGTTGCATTAAAAGCAGTATCAATTAAGCATTTCTCTAGCTGTGCATGTACATGCAATACTTTATGGTGTACTGGTTTCCATGGCAACTAGTTCTTCAAGTTATTTTACTCATAGGACTTAGGTTTATAAGTTGGTCACCTTACTTCCAGACATTGTCTTTGGGAAATGGCAAGCTTAACAGAAAGGAATTAAGGTCAGGGTAAAGACATTTGTTTATTTTTGGAAGTAGTCACTCAGAATGAAAAACCAATTCTATTTCTTTCTTGTCTATGCTGAAATATATAAATATACTATATTTAGAGTACATACACATGTATATATACTCTATTATGTTATACAATATAATTATACAATGTAATTAATTGTAGAACTATACAATATAATCAATGATTACTTTGTGCAGTTGTAACATGAATAATAAAAGAGCCCAGAGACTGATATTGGGGTTCAAACTTCAAGCTGAATATCAGAAAAGCAAAGTATCTGGCCACTAGCTTCTTACTTCTATCTCTGCTGAAAGGGCTGATCTGTCTCCATGAGCTCTCATCAAGCCTCAGACTGTAACCTCTCCTCCCTGTGGCTGGAGAACGAATGCCTCATCCAGAATACTGAATATCCTGCTTCTGTCTTTAAGGTTTCTCTAGTGCTGGGATTAAAGGTGTGTGACCTATTACTCTTTTAGACTGATTCAATCTCATGCATTCCTGAGTGGCCTTAAACTCAGAGAAATCCATCTACCTCTTAATCCCGAGTCCTAGGAGGAAAGGTGTGTACCACCCCCTCCTAGCTTCTGGCTACTGGGATTAAAGGTGTGTGCCTGGTTTTTATGGCTTGTGGCTGACTTTGCTTTCTGAATATTCAGGACAGCTTTAATAAATCATAAATAATATATCACCACATACAATTATCTAGTAACTAATAAGTATACAATAGTATTAACTTTATATATTATTACAATATAATAATATAAAAGTATATTAATATTATAAAGTACTAATACATATATTAATACTATATTTAGAGGTAGATTGAAATGTTTTAGGGCCTGAGACTTATACAATTTGGAACTTTTAAGAAAAACATACTAAATTTTATGAATGTAATCATGCTAGGGACCCATTTAATAAGGCCTTGTGCAAGTGAGGACCTCAGGGTTTAGCTACATCAGCCAAACCCCATGAAGACACATGCATGAGAAGAAAAGGCCTGCTTAACTTTGAGATGTTGGCATCAGGTGTGAATGTTGTTCATTTTACTGTAGTTTGGATTTACTCTCACTTTTCAGAATACTACCTGGTATTTGTGTTCTAAAAGGTTTCAGTACCAAGGTGCACCTCAGCAAAACCCACCCCGTTTACAGGTTCAAGAGGAGAGGGAATGAGTCTAGAAATGTGAGATGCATTCAGAAGTGTCCTGGTTTGTGAGGGAAACCAGAGCAGAAGTTTTGATTGCAAGTGTTAAAGTCTTTGCTTTCGGAGGACAGCTACTCCATAGTTGTTTAACAAAGATTTAAAAAATATGTATATGACTGTTTTGTTTGTGTGTATGTATGCATGCTATGTGTATGCCTAATACACTTAGAGGTCAGAAGAGGGTACCAGATCTTCTGGAATTGGAATTAAGCATGGTTGAGAACCACCATGTGGGTACTGGGAACTGAACCCAGGTCCTACAATTCTCTTAAATACTGAGCCAACTCTATAGCTGCAGGTATTTTCTTAATTAATGAATAATATGGAAGGGACCAGCTCTCTGTGGCATATGCCTCCCTGGGGCAGGCTGTATTGTGTAGTATTAGAAAATAAACAGAGCAAATCACAGAGAACAAATCTGTAGGCAACATTCCTCTGTGGGCTGTGGTTCCTGCTTTTAGGTTCCTATCCTGATGTTCTCTCATGATGGACTATTAACTATAAGTTGAAATAAACCCTTTCCCCCTTAAGTTGCTTTTGGTTGTGGTGCTTTGTCACTGAAATAGAAACCTAACTAGGACAGACCCTGAGTAACACTAACTAATCATTTTTTCTTTCTTTTTCCCTTTCTTTTTCTGAATAGCCCTGGTTGTCCTGGAACTCATTCTGTAGACCAGGCTGGCCTTGAACTCACAAAGATCCACCTGCCTCTGTCTCTGGAGTGCTGTCATTAAAGGCATGTGCCACCACCTCCCAGCTTCATTTTTATTTTTCTTGAAATCTTTATCTGCCTTTGTTCTTTGGCTGCAGTGGGTCTGGGAGATACTTTTTCTCCACGAGGACCTCTTAGCTGTTTTAACCACTTAAATATTAATTAGTACTATTGTCTTTTCACTTTAAAACTTAATTCTAATGACTATGAATATTTGCTTTCATCTTTAAAGCTCAACCATGGGCACAAGAACTGTATTGAAGATACTTCCTATTGCAGTTAAGATATTCTATCAATACCTATATCATCTTCCTTTCCCTCAAATTCACTGTTTGCAGCCTGGTTTTGGTTTTGTATTGTCATTATTGATGAGTAAAATCTCTGTCTATTGAGCTATTAAGCTAGAGATATGAGAATAATAATGATCCTTTCACATGTGTTTCAACATGCTATATGCCCAAATCTCTTCAATGTATCTAATGCCAAATTTCTCAGTATTTCTCAGAAATTAAAAATTGTATCCTTATAACCTATTCACTTCCTTTCTGCCTTAGCTTTCTAATTTATCTTCCACAAGACAGTCAGCGGATCTTTCCAGACATGAAGCTGAATGTTTCCCTCCTGTGAGTAAAATTCATCTGTAGCTCTTCATTGAGTCAGGAATGTGTTCTGAGCTTCAGATTGTTTTCTCCATATCCATTGACTGCTTGCGCCTTTTATATTCATGTCCAGTCTGCTGGAATCCATTAAGGCCATTTTTCTTTTTATTGCTCAAGACAACATTTCCTATAAGAATAGGATGACCAATGCTGTGTGCCTGGGATTTTCCTGTTTTAGCTTTGTGTGCCTCCTCCCTCACCCACAACCCCGAATTCCCAGGCAAGCCAAAATGGCTTGTCACTTGAGTCCAAAATATCTTCTTTTCTCTAGATGTCCCTTGTTTTGGGGAGGGGAACTTTTTAAAGCTGGCTTCTCCTAGAGATGATGCTCCAGTTTACCCTTTTCACTCCAGAATGAAACGTGTGCTTGTATAAGCCTCAGGAGAAAGGACCAACTGAATTTGATTGTAGTCTACTCTCGCTATACTGGTTCAGTGTCCAGAACATGACTGATCACTAATTTCTGTTTGTGGTGCAATACTAGAAAAATCCAAAACATCTCTTCACTTTCAGTGAGCATAGTGACTCCTTGGGTAGATTAGAGCTTCCAATGCTTTCCTTGTTTCTACCTTTGTAAAAAATGTTTTCTTTCCCCTGATTTACTATCATAATTTAACTTAAAAACTAGTGATTCTTTTCTTGTTATTATAGTGGATGCCATTTAATATATTTAACATTTGAGCATCTTCTCATGTTTATTCTATCTTAAAAGATTTAGAGATGTTTGGGATTCTTAAACATCTTTGCAAACAGAAGTTCTTAAAACATTCCCTAAGCCCCGATGCTATGAAAACTATGTCTAAAGCAAGGAAGTTTGACTTCTCCTTTCCAGAACTTTGTAATCCCAGTGGCAAGGCAGGCACAGAGACTTAAGCACAGAATGTTTTCTTAAGAATTTCAGGGGCAGGAAGTCCCGGCGAGTAGGGAACAAATCACAGATATATAATCTAATGCCCTGAATTTCTACCCCTTTTAAAGTACAGAATGTCCAGTTGGTAGAGTTAAGTAGAACTGAAGAGTTTAATTTGTTAGTTCCCAAACACAACCAAAAGAAGGCATAATATTTGAAACACAAAATCTCATTCTCTTTTTCTTTCAGCGATAATTATTTGTCTGCTCTAATTTTTAATTTTTAAGAAATTTCCATTTCCCATTGTTCCTTTACAATTAATCTTGTTCTTGACATAATCTCATCTATCGGAGAATGTTAATAATGGTTTTTAAATGTTCTCTTATATCCTACATGACTTGATTTCCTCTATATTTCCATTTTATTACTATTTCTGTTAGTGAATTTTCTCAAACACTTGTCATTCTTGACTACCTATTTATATTTAAGGGTGAGGCAATGGAAAATATATCAAATATATCATTAGCTATGTGCTAATAATTTTTCCAGGTTGAACATTTCCTTTGCAGCTGTTACCAATATGATGGCTTTAAGCAGTAGGACTTATGGGGGTGAATAGGGCGCAAAATCTCCTCTTTCTTTTTTGTGTGATATTAAAGTCCCTATAGAAAACCTTCATGATAGCACAAGCCCTTTCCCCTCCAGAAAATGTTGCAACAAGATGCCATCTTGGAAGCAGGGATCTATTTTCATTGCACAACCAAACCTGCCACTCCAAATGATCTAGGACTTCTCAGCTTTCCGAACTGTGAGGAACTAAAATTCTTATAATTATTCAGTCTTGGGGCTCTGCCATAGTGGCACAAAGGGAGAGAAAGAGACTTGCTGTAGTATTGTCAGAAGGGACCCAGCTTTTACGTAAGGAGCTCTCAGTTTGGGGTGTCTTTCCTTTGGCATCATTTGATGGTTTTCTAAGGAGGCATCCTCTGAAATACTGTTCTTTGATGGACTCTAAGTCCCTCTGTATATGCCAGGGGACCTGGGGGAGACAGCTGGGAGCTACTACTGTTATTTTGAAACTCATTAGGCACCCTGAATTGAACTCCCCCACCTTTGTAACCTCCCCTTAAGCCTGTTGTATGATGCTGGGTCTTTGAGATTCAAGTTCTCTGGAGGCTAAAAGGCTAAATCTCTTGTTTTCATGAATGGGGGAGTGGTGAGGGAAGGGCGGGGATAAGCTCCAAACTGTGTGGGGTTGTTAGGAAAGGCTTGTGGTTCTCATCCTTTACACAGAGTTTCAGTTAATACCTCTGTTTTTTTTTTTCAGTACACCTAATGACTCTTTCTCTGTACTATTCCTTTTTTCACCTCAAGAGATTTATTTCATCTTTATTATTAACCACAGTATTCTACCATATTTAGACTTTTAATTTTTATTGCTCCAAAAAGTACTGTCAGAGAAATTCTTGTTTTTGTTTTTGTTTTTTTTTTTTTCACACTAATGCTAGTATTTCTGCAGTGTCTGGACATAGACTATGTATATTTTCATATTTGATAGTTTTTGTTCATTTGGCACACAGACTGAGAGCCAGTGTGTTCACCAGGGTTTGGTACAGGAACACTGACACCTGGGGTGTGGCCCTCAGGTTTTACTTAATGAGCATCAAGGAATCTCCCAAGGATAGAATCACATTCAAACCAGCAACAGATGAATTAAGTGTGAAGATAAAAGACAAAGGCAAGCCTGACCCACTTCTGCTATCTGTAACTTCTGTTACAAAGGGAACACAATGATCATTTCCACTGACAGTGCAGTTTCATTGATGCTTCGAACAAAGCAGACAAGTAAGTCCTCTTCAGACTGGGCATGGGTTGCAAGCTTGGTGACCTTTTCCTGGGGCAGTGTCCCTTTCACCAATGAAGGGATGTCATCCTTGGAGTAACCAAGGGCAGCATGACCATCATTAGGTCACACAGGATTGTTGGAGGTATCTGCCAACACAGGCCTGGCATCTTGGGTCCTGGCAGTGTGGATTTTCCTTTATATTCTCACCCTTAAAATCTGCTGGTAGGGCCCTAGCTATGGGTCAGGGGCATCTTCCTTCGCAGGGCACTCATAATTTCTTTTATATATTAAGGCTATTGTTAATCCTTTTTCTGTTTTCTATTTATAAAACCTGTTGAAACCCATAAGACCCATGATATTTTACCCCATTTGTTTCTCTTTGTGGCTTGTGCTTTTTAATGTGGGAGATGTGCTTATGGAATAGGGGAAAATGATATATGTGTCGAACCTGCTGTTACTCTGAGTACTTATGTTAGATTCACAAACTTTTTCCTCTTTAATTTGATAGTTTTCCTTGGTTTATTCATTAATTTTGGTGCATTTAATACTCTGCTTCCTATTCTTTTAGAAGCAGAAATACTTTAAAATTTTATTGTTATAGTGTGTGTGTGTGTGTGTGTGTGTGTGTGTGTGAACCTGGGGAAGTGTGTTATCCCCTTCCATCTTTCCAGGGATTGAATTTAGGTAGTTAGGCTTGCAGGGCAGATGTCTTACCCTAGGCCAGTAGAAATCCTCTCCCTACACTCTTCCTAGTCACTATAAATTCAATAAACTCTACTGTTGATGTCATGGCCTATGTATGTACCAGAAGCTATCCTCTTTAGGAACTCTAGGGAAAAAAAAAATCGAAGAGCAAACCTCACAGTGCCTCTGGAGAGGCGGCTTTGCTTCCCATGGTTTCCACAGTCAGCTGTTGATCGATGTTATCAAGGAACTCACAGAAGGAAACTTTTTCCTAAGTTCATGGGTTTTGCAATGCCAGACACTTCTGTGAAGAAAGACCTTTCATGTCCTTGTTCTTTCTACAAACAAATAAACAAATGAACCAATCTTCAACCTTTGTTGATTTTGGTTTCCGTTCTCTATTATTTTATCTACTGTGTCCTGCTTGAGTCACACTTGCCCCTCACCAGCTCTAGTGAAAATAGAACATCTCTTCCACTGTACCTTTTTATCGCAGCCTGTTTTCTTTCCTGCCACTGTCGTGGTGGCTTAAAAACTTACTGGGATAGGTATATAGCTCAGTGGTAGAGCATTTGACTAGTGTGTGTGAGGGCCTAGGTTCAATCTACAATACTGAAAAGTTGATCAATCAATGAAACAAACAAACAAAAATCCTCAAATAATGTTTATGATTTTATTTCAGAGAAAACACCCAGGTCTTTTATCATGTCCTTGAAGACATCTCTGCTACCCATTTATTAAAAATTGATCTACAGGAGGGTTAAAGTTGGTGAATAATCATGAGATCAGCAGATGCTCCTTCCCCAGAAGACTCTATCACTTTTCTAGAAATTTGACCAGTAGAAATCCAGATAAAACCTGTCATCAATTGCCATCCTCTTTTCCTCACCTAAAGTTGAATGCAGTGTCTGTAAAACTGACTACTGATTCATTATTAGAAAATGGACTATTAAAATGCAGGCATAAATACATTTTGCATATCACAAAAGTCATGCAAATGAAGGAAAGCTCTGCAAGAGCAGATAGTAATTTTTCAATTAAATATGACCAATGTGGTGCTTTTTGATATCTTAGTCAGTATTCAAAGCTCTCAGATGGCCATACCTACCTACGTTATTTGGGGGTCACTGCTTTTAGACACAGGCACTAGCCTAGAAATCCCTACCCAACTACAAGCATGCATGCTTTGACTTTCCTATTTGTACAATTATGGAGATTTCACTCCATTTAACACTTTTATGTTTATGTACATAAATATTTATGGGGAAATAGACTCGAGTATTAAAAAAAATTGTCATTCAGTTTCCTTGACTTCATCAGGCTGTTTGTGAAAGGCTATTTCACAAGCACACAAGTTACAAATCAAAGGGATGTGACATGTTTTTATATTATCAGGCAACATGGTGAAGAAAAAAAATGAAATGGAGTTTGTGATCTTTATTACTCAAGGTGACAAGTTAATATGTGGGTGATGGTGTGCGGCTACCAAATGAGATTTGTTGTATCCCTGGAACTGTATAAATTGTCCAAAGAGAGTGGAAAGCTTCTATGCCACAGAGCGATTCACTGGATCTCCTGAGGAAGTTAGATTGGAAACTTAAGGTCCACGATTGTTTGTAGGCAGTAAAATGTGTGAAATGCAGAGTTCGAAGAGACTGGGACTGCATGAAGAATTTTAATGACTTAAAGTTTCTTTTCTTCTTATTAATGTATCTGCGGGAGGGCAGTGAGACAGGGAAGCCATAAATCTTGTGGATGTCTTTCTCTTCTACACAGGGAAATAGATGGCTGATTTGGCACAAGCATAAAGAGCAGGAATCCAAAAAATAGAATCAAGTAAAAATGATTTTATAGTCATTATCCTTCCCAAGAATATCTGTGCTTCTGGAGGCACTTACCATAGACAAGAAAATGCTACTGGAAACTCAGGTCTCTGCATGGAGAGGCTGTTGGTCATTTGGAAAGATGGGCTGATTGGATGGGACACATATCTCTAGGACTGCTCCCAGATCTTCTCAGAATTAAAGGCTGTGCTCCTCCTGTTTGCTCTTAGGACAGGTGAGTTAAGTTTGCTGTTGGTTACAAAGGATTACAAAGGGAATGAGTTACTTAAAGCCACTGACTCATTATTATCTCCTTTCATATTGACTTAATATCAGAAGAGAGTCACCAATCCACATAGGACTATAACTTCATTTTCAATCTGTTTACAGGAGCTTCTCAGTCCTGACTGGTATGAATGTAAACAGGATAAGCCTAAAACACTTGTCGGACTAAATGTGCCAAATATTTCTTCTGTGGCCCAAGTAAGTGGATTTCCCCGCCCCCAATTTAATTTGATTTAGCTTAATCCTACATCTTCTATGTGTGAGGGCTTGCATTCACATGCACCACTTGCATGTCTGGTTCTCAAGAAGGCCAGAAGAGGGCACCGGATTGGCTGGAGTTGTAGGTAGTTGTGAACTGCCACATGGATGCTGGGAATTGAACCTCGGTCCTCTGAAAGAATATCAAGTGCTCTTAATCACTGAGACATCTGTTTAGGCCCATTATTGATTTTTATGTGCCAATTTCAACCTGCATGTTTTGGAGGGCATCAGTTTCAGACAGTACCATTCTGTAGTTTCCTTAGGAGCATTAGAAGGGGTTATAAAATTGCTTTTAAATCCTTGTTAAGTCCCAAGATTGAGGCTCACTCATTTGCATTCTGGAAATCCCTTATTTAAATGGCTTCATATTTTTACTTTATCATTTCACAATGATCATTTATTTTTGTCTCTTTGAGAGTGTTTAAAAAGGACACCAAATATAAGCTCACTGTGGACATGGTCCAAGAATCCATACCTTTTAAATAAGACAGCATCATTAACACTTGACTCTATGAAAACACAGTGCTCATCATATCAGGTTCTGTTTTCACTCATATAAAAATTACTTGACCAGGAAAAATCAGATCTCACAGGCTTTTGCTGTCCTATGAAACCAGAGAGCAAAATAGCCTTAAGAGGAACATTCAACAGGATCCAAGAACTCCTTTTCTACACCAAAATGCCATGACAGGCATTGGGGAGAGAAAGGCAAATGTTAGATCATACAGCGAATTAAAGATGCTTAACAGACAACTCTGGCTCAAGTGATATGTGCTGTGATAGAGAAGTCTGTTTCCGTGATTTCAGTGTCAGTCGATTTCTGATACGGTTCATCTCATCTGCCGAAGAAAATATCTATGCATGAGCAAATGCCACCTCTCTGCACTACTGGAAATGACTATTTATGAAGTTGTCACTTACTTAGGAGGTGATTTTACTAGGTATTGCCCAACAGATGATATTGAGGGATGATAAGGATATTTTTAGTTGGGTGGCCCTTTGACTCCCAAGCTCTTATATTCATGTTTGGTGCACTCAGCCACCTTTCTATTAAAGGACTAGATGCTTCATTTCCAGAGCACTTACTAGTAATACAAATCCGCACTGTCAATAACCTTATCACTCTCTTCCTTGCCGCATTCAACTCCCATGAACACATTTACTGGATCCAGGTTGAGTTGCCTTTAACGTTTTCTGAAAATAGTTGATTTTTATCTTAAGGCCAACTTGTCTTTGTTTTACAGGGTTTTTGTTTTGATTTTTGCTTTATTTTTACCATACAAAAGTAAGAGTCAGTTATATATCCTAATCCAAGGGGCCCCCAAATTTCAGAACTCTGATGGACTGATAAAGGAGGAACCAGGGTATCGCACATGCTTTCCTGTGTGGCTTGTGTATACCTGTAGCATTAAGAGTTGGAACTAATGTTCAAAGTCATGTACAGATTTTCTCCATTGTCTATTGTCACCTTTGTAACCCATGAGGATCTTTTTTATATTTATTTTTTTTTTCACTCTGGCTTTCAGTTTGCCATCTTGTTCTTTAGAAATCTGATATCCTTACAGTGGCTGTTAAAAGCCCCACAGAGACCATTTTCTTTGTTTCACCCCCCATATCTTAGTAACCCTGAGCATGCATTACATTTACTTGCCCAATCCTTTCAGGATACAATCTAGGAAACCTTGTATGTGCTGTCACAACAGGGATCAGATAATACTGCCTCGTTAGAAGTCACCTCTGAGGGACTTCTTAGATCCTTAGATATGGAAAGAAAACCACCGTGAGATACCGGAAGCTTTCTGGGACTGTGTACAACTCCTGTCTCCAGTTAGAAACACAGGATACTTGGATAAGGGTCAGTGCATAACTTGAAACAATAGTTTTGTGATGTTAGATGGTAATATTGTTTAATTTGTGTTGTTGATACATACTTTACCTGAGCAATGTTCCAATGCTGTTCGAGTCTTACAGAATGGCGTCTCCTGAGTAAATCGCTTACTCTTCTGAACATATCATAGTAGGCAGGCTACTCAACTGTAAAGAGATGACGAGTACTGTATTTCCATGGGGAATGTTTAAAAATACATAAAGGAAAATTACATCACCTCAAGTACACTGGATCTAAAAGCAGGCAGACAGCCTGCCAAGTTTTTCTCTGCCCTGGAGAGTTGCAATAGTTATTGCAAGCACAGACAAAGCTAGGTTTTTCTTGCAAGTATGTTTCAGTGATTTCATCCTAGACTTTGGAAGGAGCTAAAGGAAATTGCTGCAGTACGGCCAGCAGGGGGCAGCAGATAATCATTGCAGAATGCCCAGGTCTCAGCTCAGGCCTGTGGAGCCTGTGTTTACTGTGAACATTTGGATAGATGAAAACACTGAAATGTCTCTGGTTACCAGCTCTTCTTTAACCCAGGAGCTCACACCCAGCCTCAGAAGCCCACGTTCAGCCAAGGAGGATGGCACAGTTGGCAGGGTCTGTTTGTAAGCATTGCTCTGGAACCTCGGCATCTTTTTCATTGCTTCCGTATTTTATTCACAGGATGGAGATGAGCTATGAGAGGAATTGGGCTACCATCCTTCTGTTTGCTTGCAAAATAGGCAGGTAGGGGTGGGTGTTTCTGGATCTTTCTGTTTAAGACAGAAAAATGATTAGTTGCCCAGATTTAATGATGATGTTGGTGAATTGCTGAAATATTTATTTGGCCTTCAGAAAGGGACACGCTTCTTAATGTTCTTAGGAGTGGTTTTCTTGGACACATTTCTTAAAAAGGTTTTCAATTTGAAGACACCATTCAAAATTATTCCATCACAATCCTACATCATTTAGCCCAGAATCAATATCTTACCTTGAACGATAGTTACTCTTGCATGCCATCTGCAATTTGTTGGCATGCCTTTATTTAAAATGAGTTCATTTAGGGCTGTGGACGAGGGCATAGATCAACGATCCAGTTGCAGAGAGGGAGAAATGATGAGCAAAGGGGTCAAGAACAGGCTGGAGAAACCCACAGAAACAGCTGACCTGAAGAAAGTCATGGACCCCAGACTGATAGCTGGGAAACCAGAATTGGACCAACACAGATCCTCTGAACATGGGTCTCAATTAGGAGGCCTGGCCAGTCTATGGGGCCTCTGACGGTGGAACTAGGATGTATCCCTGGTGCACAAATGGACTTCAGAAGCACATTCCCTATGGAGAAATACTTCCTTAGCCTAGAGACATGCAGGAGGACCTAGACCCTACCCCAAATGACTTGACAGATTTTGATGATTCCTCATGGAAGTCCTCACCTTCCCTGGGGAGTGGATAGGGGATGGGATGGGGGGATCGGTGGGGGATATGGGAGGATGGGAGGGAGAGGGAACTGGGATTGATATGTAAAATAAACAATATTAAATAAAACAAAGAAAGATGTCTGTGACAGTTTTCTAGTAGGTCTAGATATGCCTCATCTATTCTTTGGAGTTCACAATGGATCCAACCAGGTCTTTCTGCAAATAATTATGAATATCAAAAGTGATTAATTATGATCATGTAACATTTAAGACTATTCATGACCTGATATTTCATTTGTCATCTTGGTTCTCCTTTTCAGCATTCTATAGGGTTTAGGAAGGTTTCCAATGTCCTTTGTTTCTTTTGGTAAGGTAAGATCTATGTTTCTTTATCATCATAGGGACATGTGACAAGTGAACAGAAGCACACAGAGCACTTTGGATAGAAGACTCAGGATTGAGGACCCCTGGGATTGTTCACCCTGCATGCTGGGGCTGATTGCTTAACCATAAATGTAGGTCCCATCATTTATTATCTGATTGGTTTTGGCAAGTTACTAAGTCTATTCGTGCCTCAGTTTTCCCATCAGTAAAGGGAAGAGATGAGAGCATCATAATGTGAGATGTAAATGAGCTGTTTTACTTAGAGCAGAATTTAGAATCTGGTTTAGAATTTTATAAGTACATGAGAATTAAATGCTTAAAGGTGAGATAGGACATCTACACCAATCCCTTGGATTTTTCATTTTACCACGGGAACTTACTATCAGGTGATGTTAATATGGATATATAGTCTTATTTTTTTTTCTTGTGCTCAGTTTCTAACTGATGTTTCAGGATGTATGTGGTCTCATAGTGATAGAAATCTTTGAGGGAGAAGTTCTACAGCAACACAAACCTTACACAAAGAACATATTACAAAAAATAAACTCCAGCATATTTTATTTAACACCTATTTATATAGCACTTAGTATGTGCCATGGACTCTTTTAAACCTATGCAAATATTAGCTGACTTAATCTTCATTATAATGTGAGAATTCTGATTGAATTTCAATTAAGCAGTGCAAGAAATCCCATAGCCCAGTACATAACCCTTCAATAAATATTTGTTAGAGGAATGAATACCTTGTGAGTGACTCAATCAATCAGTCGGTCTTGTTTGGCTATCAAAAAAAAGCAAACAACACAGCAGGCTGTGATATTAAGTGGCCTAATATGTTCAGAGAAACTGGAAACACAGGTAATCTTTTACAGGAGTTCAGTTTGTACCCAGCTGCCCTACATAATTCTGTCTCCTGGATAATCACTTATTTTATCATTGGCTTAGGTCTTTAGATGTTATAGAATCTATAGTCTTTGGTGACCTATAGATGGCTGCGTTCAATCTATCTTTAATATTTGGGTAGACGAATATGATTTTCATTTTTGTCATGATTTAAGATTTGGAGCAAAAAGTATTATAGTCTCATTTAACATTAAGACTTGTTGACTTTCTTCCTCATAATTTTAATTGTGTATCTTTTTTGTTCTAGTCTGAAAAAACATTTGTATTTTGTTATTGAATTGGTCACCAGAGGTCAGTAATAAGTACAATATTTTGTATTGCTTTGTCATAATTAAAAATATTCACAAGTGCTGGGCAGTGATGGTGTACACCTTTAATGCTAGCATTAGGCGACAGAGGCAAGTGTATCTCTGGATTTGAGATTAGCCTGGTCTACATAGTGAGTTTCAGGTCAGCCAGGCTACACAGAGAAACTCTGTCTTGAAACACACACACACACACATACACACACACACCCTGAAGAATAAGTTTCAGACATGAAACTATGCTGAGTGTGTGTGTGTGTGTGTGTGTGTGTGTGTGTGTGTGTATGTGTGTGTGTGTGTGTGTGTGTGTGTGTGTGTGTGTGTGTAGCTTTTTGAGAAGAGTATCATTCTGTAGCCTAGTCTGTTCTGAAATTCAAGATCCTTTTGCCTCATCATCCTAAGTATATGTTTTTATTCAACTAAAAGATACCATTCTTTTATAATTATAAGGAAGAAAATCAAGAAATCTTAATGTTTTAATCGAGACCATAATACCCTTTACTCCTTTTTAGTCTCACTAAATTAATTGGGTTTACTCTTGAATCCTACTTGTTGAAATATAATTGACATGACAGGAAAGAGTCTGTACCTGTATAATGGCAACCTAAGACTTCAATAGCGTTAGGCCATCTTGTAACAAGACTTTCTATGTCCCTCCAGCTCCCAAATAATGACATGGAGACTTCTTATTAATTATGAAAGCTTGGCCCAAAGCTTAGGCTTGTTTCTCACTAGCTCTTATAACTTAAATTAACCCATTTATATTAATCTATATCCTACCAGGTGGCTTGTGGCTGTTACCTCTCCTCCTGCACCTCCTGTTTGCTTCATGTCTCCTGATGTCTCTGCCTTTCTTTTTCCCAGTGTTCTCTGTTTCCAGAAGTCCTGCCCAACCTCTTCCTGCCTAGCTACTGGTCATTCAGCTCTCTGTTAAACCAATCAGATGGTGTCTTGGCAAAGATACATCTTTATACTGTAAGCAGATATCCTGAAACAACATCCCTTTTATCTCACTCCTTAACTGTCAACCAAAGCATTGTGTCTTCCTGAGGCACAACAAACATGAGGTAAAATGGAATTTGATTTTTTTCTTTTACCAAACTATTGAGAGGTGGCAACTGAAGGCACTTGGAAATATACAGGTAGATTTCCATAGGGGAAAACATTCATATCACTCCAAAGTATTTCTCATGCTATTTCCCTTACTTGTTTTTTCTTAGCCCTTTCTGCCACAAATCATGACACATCCTTTAGGGATAAATTACAGACATTTCTTTGACCACTTTCCCAAAATGTTTGTCACTTTGCTAACCTCTACTTTATCTGTTCTGCTAGGTTGAAGACTTCCTAAGGGTAAGAAACACATACTTGTTTTCTTGTTTGTTATATCATTTCCGTTTCATTATACTCTGTTGTTTTTATCTTTCCTTTATAGTTTTATATTCTAATGTTGTATGACTACAAACCAAGTAGAAGAGAATCTTGGCTTTTTACACAAGGTGAAAACACAAGCAAATTTAGGCATTGCCCTCACAAATTATAGATTACCTTGGGTAAAACCATAAAAGTGTTATCAAGAGTCCTTTTTGCTTTGTTTTATATTTAATCTCTTTCAACCTTACATGAATCTAATTATGGCAGAAGATTTTAGATAGCTGGAAGTTTTCTCTGGTGGATAAAATACTGAGGTTTGGTATTCTAAAGTGTGAGTTTCATCATCAAAGGCATTATCAAAATGGATCTATAGTAAGTTACTGAAGATTGCATATTCAAAGTCTTTTGAAAGATTTCTTTGAAAAAATTATGAATCATGTATGTCTTCACAAGCTATAGTGTTTAAATTTATGATTGTATTAACAGTAAAGTAATTGACTTTTAATTTCCTTGGAATTGTAATGTCAGACATCTTATTAAGCACATGTAGTATGTTTTCAATAGTTATCTTATGGGAAAACATTTGAGTGAAATATCCCAATTTTTGGCATTCTATCCAGATTTGTAATTCAAATTTTTAATCTGGGTGATTTTGGCATATTTCCAGGCATAGTATATTTGAACAGACTTCTGTAACAGCTTTTATTTCTGGCCAAACTTAAAATCTCTGAAATAGCAGAGGTGCTTTTGTGTTCCTAAAGATTGGAAGACAATGAACCGTTTTCTGCACAGAGATTATATTTAGTGCTTTCTGAGACTCACAATAGTTCATTATTGTAATTATACTTTTTATCACAGACTGACAAATATAAGTATTGTCTTTTCTTTTTGTTTTAGTTTTTCTAAGCATATTTCTTTCTTAAGGCCATTCACAAATGTTTAAATTCAATTACATTCTTTATCTTGCATACGATATACTTATACCGTTTTTGGATAAATGGTTGATGATTGTTTTCATAGCTGTGTTATAGACTTTAGCATCACTCAAAGAATCCGGAATTTAAATTTCATGGGATTAGTAGGTTTTCCTCTTAGAAATGCTTAGAGATTGGTTCTTTTTTTTTTTTTCCTTTTTCTTTTTTTCTTTCTTTGACTGGCTCCATGATAGATGTCAGAGGGGATAAGGTCATACATTCCTTTTACATATAATGTAATTAATAGGAAAGTCTATGGATAATGATGAGTACACTGTGGGCAAGTTGCTGGGTCTTCTTGCTAGTATAAGCTTGAGGCAATGGATTGCACAAGTCTGGTTCTCACCCGCCAACAAGAATAGTACAAGAGGTGACATAAAAGTAAACATTAAAGTCTTATGAGGAACTTTCTGTGGACTTGACCCCTTCTGTAAATACAGTGGCAATGCATCTCAACTGTGACATCATAGAAAATGGCACTTGCATTGTTTACTCCATGATGCATATTTTAATTTAAGTTAATGTCAAATAAGTCATTCTCTTACTTGAACAAACGTCTTCTCAAACTGAACATGTCTTTTACCGCACAAAGTGAAATTAAAAACTTTAGATATCATTTTTTTTTGTTCAGTTTGAAGTTTTTTTTTTGAGTTCATTAAAAACCAATTATTACAGGCTTCCAAATAATATACCACATGATTTTGCATTTACTATTTATTTGGCATTGTGTGGATGAGTGGTGTTTATTTAAAAACCCTACAAGTCAAATATATTATTAGAGTAGAAACTGAAAGAAAATATTCAGCAATAAAGTAACATGAGCCTGCTCTCACCTTACCTTGGGCCCCTTCCCCTGCCCTCTGTCTGAGGTGAGTCTGGGACCAGCCCAGGCTGACCACCCCCCCAACATCCTTTTCTGGGAACTCCTGGGTTAGCTCTGAATCTTACTCTCTCCTAGAACCTTCGCCTGAGCAGTCCAGTCCTGGTACCCTGGTCCATACACCACCCAGAGCCTGTCTTCCCTCCACCCCTGGTCTTGCTGGGTCCACTGCTCAGGGTGAGCTTTGGGTCAGAGTGCGGGTCCAACACCCCCTCCTAGGAACTTCCTGGGTTGGCTCTGAGCATACTGGAACCATCTACCTAGGAGGGACCACCTTGAGCCCACACTCACCTGGTCTTTGGGCACCTTTGCCCACCCTCTGCTTGAGTGCTTGAGACTAACCTGAGCCTGCTTTCCCCATATCATTGGCCCCGCTTGAAAGACCTTCAAGAGAGCTTGGACTGTCCAGAGTTAGTGACATTGAACTCCTGTCCTACCTACACCACTAGGACAGCAGGGTAGATTGAAAGAGACTTCAACTGAACCTACTGGAAGGAACGATGGGAAGATGGCAAAACAAGAAAACACTGAACAATAGAAAGACCAGTATGACACCACCAGAATCTAGGGACTCTACACCAACAAGACCTGAACACACCAAAGCAGATGAAGCAGAAGAGAATGACTTAAAAATGACTTCATGAAAATGACAGAGGCCCTCAAAGACGATATGAGAAAATCCCTTAAAGAAATGGAAGAGAGACAAAACAAAATACTGGAAGAAATAGAGGAAAAGACAAAGCAGAAAATGCAAGAAATGAACAAATCTCTTAAAGCAAGGAAAGCCAAGAAAAAAAAAACCAATGAAACAGATGAAGGAAACAATTCAAACAGTTCATGACCTGAAAGCTGAAATAGAGACAATAAAGAAAACACAAACTGAGGGAATGCTGGAAATAGAAAACTGGGTAAATGATCAGGAACTATAGATGTGAGCATAACCAAAAGAATACAAAAGATCAAAGAGAGAATTTCAGGTGCTGAAGATAAACTAGAGGAAACAGATTCATTGACCAAAGAAAATCTTAAATCCAACAAATCCTTAACACAAAGAGGAGGGCCTAGTCCCTACTCCAAAAGACTTGACAGATTTTGATGATCCCTCCTCAACCTCCCTGTGGAGTAGGTGGGGAATGGGATGGGAGGAGGGGTCAGAGGACATGGGAGAATGGTAGGGAGAGGGAACTGGGATCACTATATAAAATAATAAAAATAATAATAATAAATAAAGCAATAAAATATTTAGTAAAGCATTACTTATAAAAATCTAACTGAAACTACCAAAACACCCCAAGATATACTATAGAGAAATGGTTACCTTTCTGTTCATGGACTTAGAAGCTTCAGTTCTTTTCCTTCCTGATAGCATTTTCCTAGGTATTCCCGACTGGCTCAGAACTCACAGTGCTCGTGCCTCAACCTCCTTAGTGCAGGAGAACTGGGATATATTAGCATTCCAAGCTGAGACAAATTTAAGAAAATGCTTTTAAAAAATGCCAGCCATTTCCTTTAAAATAAGAAAAAGTAGAGCTGGTAAAAATCAACCACTAGAAGTCCAGCAGTACAAACAATAACATTTTTTTTTGTAAAAATAAACAGACCAGTGGGCATTAGTCCATATGTCAAAAGAATTACATCCCTTACCACGTATTGATTGATTCTTGTTAAGTGTTAAGTGCACACTGCTGGTCAGGCTGTGACACAGGTGCTTTGAGGGTCTTAGCACATTTATTCCTCATGAGGCCTTCTTTTAAGTGATGAGACATAATATTAAGGATGGATCCCCAGGGTGAATAACTTCAGATAATTGTGAGTCTGAGAAATATAGGTAAATAGTTTAAAGACATGTCGGTTATATGTTGTATGGAACTAGGCATGCAAGTCAAATGCAGTTCATTTTAATAATGTGTTTCTTTAAAGGTCATACATTAAATGCTTAAAGTGGAGTCTGGACAAGGAGGTACAGACAGTAGATTAGTCTGTGATGACTCTTCCCCTCTATAATCCTGAGCAGAACATATGACTCCAACCATGTTAATCTGTTTCCCCAAAATGAGCTGATTGGTGCCATGCAGATGGAGCAGCCACCTTGATAAAACTTGAGTTGTATCTGCAGAGCTTTGTCTCAAAGAACTCTGGAGCCTACCCTCTGCTAAAGGCAGCTAACACACTCATATACCGGGAGTTCAAGGTTTCTAGGATCAGATCTTGCCATCCTTCCCCCATTATTGCCCTTTGGATGCCAGATGTTACAAAAACTCATACTGGGTAGAACATTGTTGTTGAAATAAGTTCTTATCAGTTCAAGAACTCTGTACCAAGGTGTTTAAATTAGGTTCTCTGCTTCCTCCCAAGCCTCATCTTAGAATGTCATAGACATAGCCATGCAAGTGAGAAAAAAACTGGTTTCAACACAGGTTTTGCTCCTTCACTTAAGAATGGACTCTGCAAATTGCTCAGTAAGTCCATTTTGCATATAAATAGAGAACACAGAGATGACTATAGTTTCCTTGGAATCACACACCTGCTGCTCAACAGGGTCAAGATTTCAACCCAAAGCTGTGTAGATTCAAGGCTCTTGGAGATCTCACTACTGGGGATACTGGTAAATTTTCTCCATTTAAATATATTCCTTGGTATTTTTTCTAAATTGTATATGATATTTTTCTTATTGAGCATGGAATGTTAAGAAAATGACCCAAAATATTGTTTCTATGTGATCCAGAGGTGAGAGAGAGGCTGTTTTCTTTATTAGTGAGAAACATGTCCCTGTTACTTTTTTTATTTTTATCACCTTGAGTTATGATTGTTCCTGCCATCTTCTGTGGAAATGACCTGAAGACAGACTAAAACACTTTGTCCTATAAGTCTGACATTGTCTACTTGATTTAGTTTCATTAATACCTGTGTGATCCAACTGTGCAAAAATTAGCATGCATTATTAACTAAACCAATTGAAGTAGAAACATAAAGCGAGAGAGCTAATAAAATATTTTAATAGATACACTAATTAATGTCTTTGCATTTTCTCCTTCTACTTCTAGGGGTTGAACACACAGCTTGCACAGTCTGGACAATTGTTCTATGAATTAGGTATATTGCCAACACACTATTTAATTTCTGTAAGCTTCTAACAAGATTCCACTTAATTTTAGAAACTTGAATATATACAAACTCATATATAATAAACTGTTTCCCCCTTTGGGTTAAGGGTGCTAGCCTCCTGGGAAAGGAAAGGCAAATTCAGGAATATGTTTATTCTTTACTTGCTCTCTTTAACTGTCTGAGGAAAAGATCTACTGGGCAGAGGAGTAGAATATGTTATAGTGTTCTGAATGTTTCTGAAAAGATACATTTTGGTGAACTGTCTAGATTCGAAATTAACATTAACATTAACAAAAAGGATTTTGGACAAAAAATTGGCCAATTTCATATTTCAGATCTGCCTCAAGCTCCATCATAAGAAGTATATTTCCCACTACTGTCATTCAATTTAGGAATACATTTGTATCTTTATAAACCTTCAAACTTCAGGGTAGCATGTGAGCAGGGAAGGGTGAATTATAGTCACACTTTTCACAGGACAGGTCTTTTACAGGGAAAACTACAAGGCATGCTAATTTAAGAGCTTCTGTGTATATTAAAATATCTCAATCTTGAGACATGCTTGGAATGAAACAGTTTAAAACCACACATGGTGTTGGTATGGCTTGATGTGTAGCCTTCTGAAATCCATAGAGGAATATAAGTAACAAGGTGATGGGGGACATAAGGTCTAGGGCTCTGGTGAAATAATTAAGTTGAGAGAGTTCTGTCCCTATGAACATAACTAAGACCTTTAGGAGAAGCTTCAGATTCCTGCCTGTTCCTTCCAACTCTTCTATCACATGATGAAGCAGTGTTGAACTCTTTGCTATGTGACTGCTGTCTTGGAAACAAAGCGAAGTGCCTAGGGAGCGCTAGCTTTAGAGCACTTTCATCTTGACATTACTAGCCTTCGGAATGCTGAAAACATTCCTGCTATTTATAATTATCCAGACTTGGGCATTTTGTTTTAGTAGCAGGAATAGACTTACAAAGATCTTAGGAATCATACAAAGTTTCAATTGACTCATAACCCCCCCTCCACATATTTGGAATGGTTGAGCTTTATTAATGGAGGGTGTCAGTAGTGAAAAAAAATGTTTAAGTTGAAAAATGGAGGAGTAGTCATAGATATATAGCTTAGTCTGTCTCCTTAAAAGAAAATTCCAACAGACTTCTAATTGGCAGCTGAGCTGTTTTTGCTTAGCTTTTAGTATAGAAGGTCTCTAGCTGTTGTGAATGCTGGCAGAAGTCAATAACTTTTAATATTATAATAATTTTAAACCACTAGTTATTTTGGAGAATGCCTTAGTGGATTGTTTTAGAATGTTTCATTTATGCCCATCAGTCTAGAGTAGTAACTGAATGCTAACTAACCTATAATATCGATGGTATTACATTTGATAAATGTCAATATTTTTCTGTATTAAGTTGTATTGTGTATATCTTTGCTTTGTATAAAATTAAGGCAACATTGAATATTTGGGAGTGGTTTACTAAGCTTTTTAGAAGACTCAATTATATTGTTATTTGTATGGCTACATTGTCCCAGGAAGTAGGGAATGAAATAGCTAAAGGGTAAACCCTAGATGATTACTTCTAGGGATTAGTTAATGCCAGCAAATAGAACATCTTGGAGAACTCTACTGATCAATAAATGAACTGTGTTTTCTGTAGGACTATAACTAGAAATTCTGCTAGAGTGGTTGTGTCACAAAAGTCCTTCCACATACACATGTCTTATAGAGAATAGGGCTGCCACAGAGCAGGAGAGGAAAACAGGCTACTGGGCTCAGAGGAATGCTTTTAGGTTATAAACATCTGAAGCTAAGATTTTCTTAGATATTGTGAAAGAAAATGCCTGTCACAGACATGTAGTAACATGGGGTAATGGATGTTGAAATTATATCTTTTAACATTCATTATAAAAAGATCAATATTATTTGTGAATTGTATTGAAAATACTGGTGTAAAGAAGTGATCATCTTAATAGTGTTTATGAATGTTACAGTCAGATGCTTGTGGATGCAGACAAGGCCTGCAGATTATAAAGAGGTAGATTACTAACCAAACCTGAGCCCAAGTTACCATAGAGTTGAGTCATTTCCTTTGCTTCCCTTTTGTCAGGGAACAGTGAGATGAGTGCTGATCTCAGGGAAAGACAAGAATGTTCTATAGGTGAATAACTGAAAGGGTAATTGTGTCTGAGGGTGCGACTTAAGCTTCAGTTTCTGTTATAGTAGCAAAACGTTGTTTTTATTTTTTTAAAATCTCCTTTGGAATTTGTGAGATGGGATGGAGGTGCTTGTATGGAGAGCTGAGGACCTGAGTTCTGTCGCTAGATCCCAGAATGACAAAAGAGAATTAACTACTGAGAGCTACCTCATGACTCCCACGTGCTTGGGTGGGTGAATGCTGGCACATTAGCACACATCACACATGCATACACACACAATACACACTTGCTCACACACACACACACACACACCACACTCACAGACATCACATACCCCCCAGCCACACACAATACACATTCCCTCACATCACACACATACACACAGACATCACACACATACACAATACACACACACACACACCACACTCACAGACATCACATACCCCCCACCCACACACAATACACATTCCCTCACATCACACTCATACACACAGACATCACACATACCCACAATACACACTCAAATCACACACATACTTGCACACATCACATACATCACACAATAAACACTTGCTCACATCACACACATGTATATACACACATATACGCACCATACCACAATACATACATACATACATATGCACGCACACACACACACACACAAATAAATAATCTCATTTGGAAGAGCAAGTAGGTCCAGAGGAGGAACGTGATGAGCTTGTGCTTTAAGATGGCACCCGTATTGGGGGAGAGAAGCAGTATGTCCTGAGGAAGCCAATTTGAAGAAAGGGGACTGGGAGTGTCGGAAAGTCTTTCTGGGAATATAAAGAGAAAGTCTAGGCAACTAATGTGCAAGAATCAGTCTTGGGTGAAAAGCAAGTTGCTAGTGTCTCTGGCACCCCAGTGAGCAGGGTATGCTGGAATGCTCATTTCCTCGTGGGCATTCCACAAAAATGACACCATTTACAC
The DNA here is from genome assembly GCF_943737965.1 of Phodopus roborovskii. Lineage (NCBI taxonomy): Eukaryota > Metazoa > Chordata > Mammalia > Rodentia > Cricetidae > Phodopus > Phodopus roborovskii. The sequence continues at coordinate 33,656,531 of NW_026126469.1, forward strand.
TTCTGTGTGTGTGCAGAAGTGTGAAAGCCGTTCAAATCAAAATGGAGTTTCTTGGCACAACTCTGACACAAAAGTGTACATGTGTGTGTGAGGTGATGAGGGAGTGATTGCACGTGAAATCATAGCCACATCTGGGACTGTTACACAACAGTGTACAGAGGATATTGCTATCTTGTGCACCAGTAACTCTACAAGGACACCTGCCTAGCAGCTATTTATTCAGCTCTGTGTTTGGGCCACATTTTGCTGTTAATCATTGTGAAAATGATTCTCATTTTAAAATATTGGGTATAATCTCCTCACATTCTTTTTTTTTTTTTTTTTTTTTTTTTTACAAACTTCCTCTTGTATCACTGACATGGCTCAGCAGTTAAACATACTTGCAAGCAAGCTAAATAATCCAGTTTTGATCCCTAGAACCCACACAGTAGAAGAAAAGGACTGACTTAGAGCTCTCCAATTTCTACATGTGGACACTGTGTCAAGCTGGGGTACAGTAAGTAAGTAAATAAATGGATTTAAATTATTTAAAAGAACTTTCCTTTCCTTAGCTCTTTGAACATGCCCCTAGTTTGTGTTGGCTGTGTACCCATGTCACAATATCCTGACATTTCCAGATAGATACTATTCATTGGAGTGCCTTTCTCTAACTTTTAAAAACAGTTGGTAGGTGTGTTTGTGTGCACATGCATATGTATGTATACCTGAAACAAGGGATATATATATATATATATATACATATATATATATATATAATTTTTCTCATTTTACATATTGATCCCAGTTCCATCTCCCTTCCTCCCTTCCATCCCCCCCGACCCCCCTAACATCCCACCCCACCCCTCCACTCCACAGGGAGGGTGATGCCTTCCAGGAAGGATCATCAAAATCTGTCAAGTTATTTGGAATAGGGACTAGGTTCTCCCTCCTGCCTCTAGGTTAAGGGAGTATCCCTCCATGGGGAACATGCTCCCAAAGTCCTTTTGTGCACCAGGGTTACATCCTGGTTCCACTGTCAGAGGTCCCTTAGACTGCCCAGGACTTCGAACTCAGACCCATGTTTGGGGGCCTGAGTTGGTCCAGTTATGGTTTCCCAGCTATCAGACTGGGGATCCATTAGCTCCCCCTTGTTCAGGTCAGCTGTCTCTGGGTTTCTGTAGCCTGGTCTTGACCCCTTTTCTTATCACTCCTCCCTCTCTGCAACTGGATTCAGGGAATTCAGCTCAGTGAAGCAAGTGATTTCAAACCTGACTTCTAGGCACTTCTGGGAGGAGAGACGGGAAGCTCAGTGAGGCCTGTCTCCCAGGATTGGAAGTAAACAAATTGAATTTTAAGGTGTAAACAATCAATATTCCACAATAAATGGTGCACATTTAATCATTCCCCATTTTGCTTTTTCCTTATAAAATACTTATTTAATCCCTCCCAGATGTTATCATACATAATTAACTGAATTGAAGGTATTTCTGCCAACAATTGCATCAAGGTTCTGTGGCTGGAGGGTGCCCTGGATAATCAGCATTTTTATAGAATGATGCCACAAAAGCTTTCATCTATGCTGCCATGAGGCTGGCATAATGTATGCCTTCAAGTTGTCATTATTTGCGAATTAATAAGATAGTTTATAAGCTTCTTACCCATTTTAGTCAAGATGTAATTCTTTATCTGACTAATGAGGGATTGTTAACACATAAGTAACATTCCAAGTGTGTGCCTTGCCCATTCTAGTAATGCAAATACTTATCCAGTTGGTGATAAAATCAAGATCTAAATTCAAGAGCACTTCTGTGTCCTTCCTCAATGGAAGGTATAACACGAAGTAAATTAAGACCCAATGTAATTTATTGGATTTTTAAAAGCTTTATGCACTTTTTCTAGGAAATGCCCTGAAGCATTAACAATAAAATTAACTAAAGCATCTGCATCTACTTATTGCAATAATGATCTACTCAAATGGAAATCAGGAGTGTGCACATCAAGCAATATGCTCAGTTATCCTTGGAACATTGAAGGGTGAAATAAAGATATATAGTTATTTTAATTAGGAAGAGAGACAGTTTTTCTAGTGCCCCCTCCCCCCTTTAAAAAGAACATTTTCTACACTGCACTTTATAAAGCGGCCAACAAAGCAGGCTAATGTGTGTCAGTGGTGGTATCTCAGCTTGGAGTGTGAATGTCCTTGCTTCTTGTCTGCCCCTGCCATGGCCTTCCATCTAGAGTCTCTGCAGGAGGTGCCACTGTAGGATTACCCCGCCCCCCCCCCCACATGTCAAAGCAAAACATAACTCTTACCTCAAGGAGAATAAAAGTTTATTCGTGAGTCAGATTTGAGAGCCATGACCTAGGAACTTGGATTCAAGTTGCACCAAATAGTGTATTTCAATGTGGGAGCTAGTTAATGTAGTATTTCTAGGTACATAGCAAAAGAAAGCTATAAAGCATATTTCAAATACATTGGCAGGAATATCTGGGAGACTGGTTTCAGCCAAGTGGGGGAAATGTCTGCTGTGAGTTTCAGATACCATTCCTTGACAGTCTTGGTTTTCAGCTGGTAGAAGTTTTTAGCTGCTAAATTGATACAGTCCAAAAGGTTTGATGGGTAGTGAAGAGGATGTTAGGTTAAACAAGGAAGTGGGCAGCAAATGATGACTGAAGGAGCTAAAGTCAGCCTAAGGTAATTTTTACTCAGAAATAAAATATTCAAATGCTCCACAATCAGGTAGTAATTAGACAATCTCTAGAACTGATCATATAATTGGTTTTGTTTTTTAGAAATTTCAGTTCGTGCATACACCAGCAATCCTCCACTGAATAGCCATGTGGCTCTCATGCAGCTCCTGTACATGTCTGCTTGCAGTGGGATGTGCACATTGGATGTTCCATGCACTGGGACTTCTGATAGGTCACTTGGGTTCTGTACATTTATGTTTCCTTTATTTAGAAAAAAAGAGTATTAGAAAAATATGACACACACACACACACACACACACACACACACACACACACACACACACACCTCACAACATATGTAGGAACATGAAGAGTTTTGAAAGCTTTGTGTACCTGATTTTCTTTCTTGCACAGGGATCTCTTGTGCTAATGGAGTGAAAACGTCAATGTGACAGTTAAAGATAATTAAATCCCTGCAGGCTAAAATAGCCTCTTAGATAAATATTCAATCTGCCCAAAGTCCACCCTCCTTGCGTAGGCTGGTGCTTTTCTTACAAATAGTTCTGCAGTGTGCTACCCTTCCCCTTCCCAGGATGGTGGCAGAGCACTAATGAATTGTTCCTCATGGATGGGTGGGAATCAGAAACTGGAAGCTGGAGGATGCCCCAGTCCCTTGTCTCCCCTGGGCCAGTGTGCACATCTTTTCCTCTGCCCTGCTGGTTTTACGACTTTGATGTTTTGAAAGCACAGGCAGCACAGCTCTGAGCCACTGGGCTGCTCCTGGGATTTTTTCTTTCTTCATCTCTGTTGTGTTCATGACTCCAGTGTCAGAGGTTTGGCTGTTACCCATTTAACCCCAGCGAAGCAGCCAGCTATCAGGCTGCCGTCCCAGGTATTCACTGTGGGTCAGGTATTTAGTGATTACTTGCATGGCACATAGGTCATGGGGAACACAGGATACTATCTCAGGCCACTTGCCGTTTTATTCCACCCATAATCACCTCAAATTTCAAGGTTGATTTGTCCCAGCTTTTCAGAGCTCCAACTAGCACCATTTACTTTTAACTAGCACGGGATGTCTATTGCCCCTCTTGACTCTGATCCATAGCACGCTGCAACCTTTTCTTTACCCTGCTGTTTTCCTCTTATTTCTCACTGCAAAGAAGTAGTCATTCCCAGAGGGGAGGTGTGAGGGAAGGGGAGATGTAGATGATCAGTTCTTTGTAATCTTAAGTCAAATCCAATCTCAGTTCTAGCTCTCGAGGCTGGTAGAGTGGCATGACATCAGATCGAAGGCTGGGGTTCATGTCGGATCCCCAGAGAGCAGGAAAAGTGGATTGTCACAAGATTCTAGTCAATAACATCACAGTACCTACACTAAGATGTGTAGTTGTCATCTACACCTGTTCACCTCTTCGGCTGAGAAGTGGAAACCAGCTCAAAACTCTTGTTGCCTTCTTATAATTAACCATTTGTGGTGATGGTGGAAAAGGAACTGTCTTAAGGTTTCTATTGCTGCGAGGAGACACCACGGCCATGGCAATTGTAAAGGAAACGTTTAGCTGGAGCTGACTTACAGATCAGAGGATTAGTACATTGTCATCATGGAAGGAAGTGCATCAGCATGCAGGCTGACATGGTTTGCTGGCAGGTAGCTGAGAATGCTACATCTGGATTGTCAGAAAGCAGGACGAAAGAGTGAGTCATTGGGCCTAGCTTGAGCTTCTAAACCCTCAAAGTCTATTCTTAGTGATGTACTTCTTCCAACAAGGCCACACCAACTCTGACAATGTGACACCTCCTAAGAGTGCCAGTCCCTATGAAACTATGGGGACCATTTTCATTCAAATCACCACAGGAACCTATTATTTTATTTTTAATATATATATACATATATGTATATATATATACATATATGTATATATATATTCTTTTTCTTCTTTTTTATTTTTATTTTACATATCAATCCCAGTTCCCCTCTCCCTCCCTCCCTCCCCCTTTCCCTCTCTTCCACCCTCACATGCACCCCAACCACCCTCCCCTCACATCTCCCCCAACACTCCACATGTAGGGTGATGGCCTCCAAGAGGGGTCATCTAAATCTGTCAAGTCATTTGGAGTAGGGACTAGGCCCTCCCTCCTGCCTCTAGGCTAAGGGAGTATCCCTCCATGGGGATGTAGAGTCACTATTTTGTATGGGGGCATCCTTTGCCGCAGCTCCACTTGTGATGGTCTTGTTTCTTTGTCAAAGGACCAGTCAACTGTACATGTATTATTTATTGCCTTGCATTGATCTAGTCACCTCTTTTTTTTTTTTTTTTGAAAAAGGGTTCCTCTGTGTAACAACTCTGGCTATCTTGGAACTCACCTTGTAGAACATGCTGGCCAGGAACTCACAGAGGTCTACCTGCCTCTGCCTCTGCCTCTGCCCCTCAAGTGCTGGGTTTAAAGGCATGTGCCACCATCACATAGCTTATTTGAGTATTTTTTAAATCAACACCACAGGAGATTTTTTTTTTGACTGTAACTTCACAGTAGTCCTTAAGTATCAGCCTTTCTACATTTTTTTCCCCCTAAATATTGTTGGCTCCTCTGGTTCTTTTGTTTCTTTGCATCAACTATGGAACCAATTTGCTGATATAAAAATAGCTTGATGGAATTTTACTTGAGATTGCTTTGAATCTTCAAACAGCTTGCTGAAAATGAAAACCTTGATAATGATCCCTTTTATCCATGTAGATTAAATGTCTTTCCACTAACTTAGTTCTCTGTGTCTCTGCCTCTGTCTTTCCTTGTCTTTCTGTGTGTATATTTGCTTTGAGGACCAAAGGTGACATCAGGTGTATTCTTCAATCATTATTTTATTTGACACAAGGTCAGTCACTGAACTGGGAGCTTGTTGATTTGATTGGTCGCAGGGATCCTTCTGATGGAAGGTATTGAACTTAAATTCTTATGCTTGTGTGGCAAGCACTTCACTATGTAAGCCCTAATTAATTATTAAAAGAACTAGATTTTGCACATATTTGATTTATACCTCAGAATTTCATTTTTGGAGATGTTTATGTAAATGCTGTAGTGCATTTACTTTTGATTCTGCTCACGTAGTACCAACATATAGGATGTAAGTGAGTAGGCAACATTGACCCTGTATCTTAAAACCTTACTATATTTGTTTTTAACTCTCGGGTGTTTTTCTGATGTTTGTTGGTTTTCTACATAGACAGTCATGTTTTGTGAGAACAGGATACTTTTGTTTTTTCCTTCCCCTCCCTTTTCTTTGCTGTTGGAATTTCTAAGACCTTGAAAAGTATTGAGGTGAAGATCCTTGCTTTGCACCTGGTCTTGGCAGGAAAGTTTTGAATTTCACATCATTAGGTATGCTATTAACTGTGTTTTGAGAATACTCTTTCTATAGGAGAGGAGGGTGTCCTCTGTTGATAGCTTAGTGAGTAGATTGGTCCTAAAAGGGCACTAGACTCTTGTCCAATGTTTCTATGCATATAGTGCTAAGATAATGTGGTTTTCCTTCTTTTGGCTATTGATATAATGGTCTACCTTACTTGATTTTCAAATGTTTAGACATCTTTGCCTACTTGGACTCTCTGTGGTCTCTGTGATTCAGTTTTGACTAATGTTTTCATACAGCAATATTTTTGTATTCTGGATTAAAGTTTATAATTTTATAATATATTGAAATTGTATTGAGTATATATGATATATTTGCCATTTAAGACCAAAATTTTCTCCCTTCCCCCAGTCCTCTACTGGTCAGTCTGGCTGGCTTCTAAACACATAAGGCTACCACAGACTGAAGGGCACACCGTCTTTGTATTGTTCAACTAAGTGGATGGCAAGACAAGGAGATAGTGGGAGGGTCTGGCTACAGGGACTTAAAAGGTAGCAGCCCAGACAGGAAACGTTGCTACAAAAACCAAATCAGTGGATGTTGTACACCTCATCTTCAGTTCTCTACACCAGAAGAACTCAAACACTTTCATTTTCATGGGAGATCAATTAAGCTTTGAACTCAGGAAGGAGAACAAAGAGAGAGGTTGGGCCTGAAAAACATGAGATGAGTGGCTGTGGATATGAAAAGAACAATGAAGATGTGAGTGGGAAGAGACATCTGTTCCTTCTTCCTGGCCTCATCTCCTATCCGTGCACCCCTGAGGCCCCTTCCCCCAGCTCTACAGACACACCAAAAGGCTGCTGTTGGGGAGACAACATTGCCACAGGAACTGTCCCTTTGTCCACCCTTAGCTTATTTTTCTTGGTTTGGGAACAAGGGAGTAAGGTCTTCCTGGGACAGTAAGTAGCCTGTGCCACAACATGCTTCTCCAACCATTTGGCCTGTTTTCTATTTCTTTTTTCTGTAGCATCTAATTGCTTCTGCTGTGCTAGATATTTTATGAATGAGCATTGATTAGTATCTCTTTCTGTGACTGAGATGGGGATTCAAAGAGGGAATCATTTGGTTCCTGGGTTTCACACTGTATCCCAGTGTCTGTAACAGGTACAGTGCTCAATAGTTAAGTTTTTGCTGGATGAAGATGACTTAGCTAAGAGGTAGGGAAGGTAGGGCATGAGTGTCATCCCCCTGCTTTATCTTTGTTCTTAAGAACCCCAAGGAATTATGATCAAAATGAATACAATATTCTAGGGTAGGGTAAGTATACTTTCAGTGTATTTCATTTATAGCTAATATAGCATATATAACTTGCAGCAACACAAAGGGATTGCTGCATGTGCTAAAATAAATGAGATGCTGTGACTTTGGAGTTTTGTCAAGGTGAGAAGCAGTATCATCACAATGAGCTCCTCTCCGCCTGTGGATAGCTGGTACCTCTCTGTGAGGCTATCTAAGCAAATCTCTATTTCAGGGTTATTCCAGTAAGGTGCAGTTTGAGGCAGAGGTTTCTCATTTGGTGAATAATGAAGTTAATAAAAGATTAGCAGAGATGCCCCAAAAGCTAACAAGTCAGCTGAAAGGGTGCATGGACATATTTTGGTAAAGGTAAAAGTTTTTCTTTTGGTGCCCATTTCCAAATAATTATAAACATTTAAAATTATTTTACTTTTATAATATTATGTGGAAAAATAGAATCAAATGCACATGTATCTTCTTCTTGTTGTTTTTGTTTTGTGTGGAGAATAGAACCCAGGACCTCCTGCAAGCTCGGTGTTTTCTGTACCACCAAGCCACCTATCAGTCCTTCATTTTTGAACTGTACACAATTTTAATGAGGGCTGTATGTGTGCAAGGGGGAAGTAAAAAGCTGTGAATTCTGCAAGCCTGTCATGTAGATTTTGATAGGATGTTTGAATATTTATACGATGTGGAATTTTAAAATGAGATGACTGGAGAGCTGTGCATTGAAAATGTATCCAATTGCAAATCCCATCTCACATTCATGTCCCTCATGAGATCGTGCTGGGCCTCTCAACCTGTTGGAGGCTTTCTCCATTGAGAATAGAGGTATTCCTTGCATTCCTCTCTAAACAATTTCTGACTTTGTATTCTGATGACTAAATATGTACCCTACTTGCCATGCAAGATCGTGGCTTTAAAATGTATAGTTGAACTTAAGACAGACCTGTGACATTTTTTAAAATAAATGTTGCAAATGTGACTTTCATAAGAATATGAAATGGGATTTTAAATCTGATCATACATTAAGGCACCCCAAATATTTACTTGGATAAGATATATGCTAATATCAATCAAGGTATATTTTTCAGTGCTAGGAAATGAGAGATAACCCTCTGCCAATAGAGGACTCTGGATAAAGAGTATTAAAAAAAATACCTGGGGGGGGAGAGAAAGGATAAGCAAGTTAAAATCCTTAATTTTCATACTTAGTGCTTGTGTGAAGAGTGGGTTCCATTATAATTCTGTGGCAAAATCAGAAGATAATCACAAACAGAGACACAAGGGCCTTTCCTTCCAGTTAACACAGCTATTGCTAAAATCACTGTGCTGAAGTTGAAGCTACTAGAAATAGCCTTCCTTATTGTTTTTACAATGACTGGCAACATGGCTCCTAAGACTGTCTCTGTACACAACACTTAGTGTTATTAAGTGATATTAGGGGAGAAGAAATATTTGGATTATTTAGTCATTCCCTACTACTGATTTTTTTTTTTTTTAAACGTATTGTCTTAGAATCTTTTGGCAAGAATCATTTCCTTCAGCGATAGTGCTCAGAAATAGGTTATGTTGGAAATGTTCTCCCAAGTGAGATTTGCAACATGGTGGCTCTGGGGCTCATATGTTTAATGACTACATTGACGTAATGAGATGCTACTCGAGCCTCATTGAGAGCTCACCCATTCAGCTGGAGTCCTCAGAGATAACAACCATGCTGTTATCCCAAAGCGCACAGCACTGCTGTGGAGCCAAAAACATCATTCATTTGTGGATGGCCATGAAGCGAAGTGCAATTGGCTTCCCGTGAGCGTCATATATACGCCAGGGCTAGCGATGATATTTGCAGAAAACACTGTCCATAAAACTGTCAGAAAAATAAAATTTCCATTGGTTAAGAACAGAGAAAAACCTTTAGAAAAATCTTTCTGGGCAAGCCAAACATATCTGACTTATGTGCTTGTCATTTTCAAGGCCATGTTTCTTTCTTTCTTTCTTTTTTTTTCTTTTCAATTTTTTTCCACTTCTTTTCTTACGTCTTTTTTTCCCAAGTCCATGAGCAGTAGCACGGTATTTAGACAAAGCAGTCTCGAATAAGCGTTTGCTCTTTCAGGGGCTGACAGGGAAGGACAGCGTAGGCACTGGAATGGTTCCCCCTCTTTTCTGCCTATCTAAATATTTATGCAGTCCTCCCCTCCCCCCCCAGTTATCAGGCACATGTGCTGGATGTCAGCTACTACCAAGGACAATACCGGGATCCCACACTTGTTTCTGCACTCCATCCTGTTACAGGACAGGGGCTTTGGAAATAACCACTGACAATTACTACTGCAGTCACACAGGTGGACAGAGATCCTTGGACTATTATCCTTCTGTGGCATTGCCATTACAAATTCCATTAAAGTATGATTTATGTTCTCAAGTATCTGAGGCATAGTCCTGAGTCATCCTTCAAGGCAGATATTCTAAACCACTCCTACATTTATTTTCAGATGTAATGGGCAAAAACTAAGGTTCTGGTCAAACGTTGTGTATATTTTAAAGCAAATGTCTATTGCTTCCCCAAAGAAACTGAATTATTATATGAGATTGCCTTTATTTTATCATTGCAGCCAGTATCCTGTACATTTTCTAAGGACTTGACTCTAGCATTATTGTTGATTTTGAAGTACTTTAGAAGAGAAGTTATATTTTGAAGATATGTATGCTTGAGTATATAATATTTGATACTGATGTGAATCACACATTAAGTGATAATTAGAATAATGAAGATGATTTAGGCTTTGCTTAATTCTAACTTATTGTGCCAACCACAGCAATGCCAATTTTTCATCTGAAACAACTACCCTCATAGATAATTTCATACTGTCTCAGAATTGCCCCTTTGCCTCGGGTTAGCACCTGGGTATGTATGCAGTGATTACCAGGTATGCATTTCTTTGGACAGGACAGAAATTAGGGGGGGTGTTCCTAGAAAGGATTTTCCAGAGTGCTGAGTTTCTTCCAGGGTTTCTTTCTTCAGGAGACTGCACGAATTAATGGTATACAGGTGACTGATTTCCATCTATATACTCCTGCATATTAGTGGATGATGAGTCCAGACTTTGGCCACAACCCTATGTGTGACTTTTCCAGCTCACATGTGAGGAGTTGTTAGGGTCTTACATGTCAGGCGTTTTGGGGAAAGCTGCTCTCTTTACACATGGCTCAGTTCCCAAACCCTTACATTAGGATTGGTGGAGGGTGAGACAGTGAGGGTCACTGGAACTTCGAGCTTCTCATGTTTTTTTCAGCCATATGCATTCTGAGTCTGGTCCCCTTATTGTTGGATCTTCAGAAGTTTTCTGCAGTCATGTCTCCTGAGATGTCCCTATGTGGAAAAAGCAGAAACCTTGAAGATAATTCTCTTCCTTTGACCCAGTATCCAAACCTTTTTGATTCCAAGAAGTTCTTATTGATTTCCTGCCAGGCTTCCTTGGTTCACGAAACCACAAGAGCCTTTGTTTGAGATGACCTGAGCTCGCTCTCACGGCCCTTACTTAGAAATGAGCCACTGGAGAAATGAGTTGTGAGAGAGTCAACACTTCCACCAGCTTGCCCTCATGCTTGCTTGTACGGTCACACCAGTTTCTGAAAGCTTGACAGTTACTTTCATTTTGCCATGATGTTTTTATCGATGACTCCATTGCTTTGAAGCTCAGTTCAATCCTGCTCATCTCTTGGCAGATGATGATACTTACATGTAGAGTAATATAATTTCCTTTAAAAGTTATATATTTATCTAGTCTGGATGTTTATGTGTGCATGCATGCATGGGCATGTGAATGCTATGGTGTTCATGTGGAATGCAGAAGACAACTTGTGGGAGCTGATCCTCTCTTTCTGGTGTGTGGGTCATAGGGCTTGAATTCAAGTTGTCAAGTCAAGGTTGGGACTACATGCTTTTACTGGAGGAGCCATCTCTCTGGCCTAAGCAATCTTATTTTGGTTGTAATTTTATGTCCAAAACCTAAGCATTATAATGGGAATCCAGAGATCTAGCCATTGAATCAGACCTTGGAGTTGCACATATAGAGAGGGTGGGAGACAAGACAAACTTATTTTATGGGTCATTATTGTAAGACTCACTCCTTAGATGTTTCCATCTGTGTTGTGGCCTATCTTCTCCTCTCTAGGAACCAAAAATTTAACCAAATGCTATCTTTAGTTAAATAATTGACATTTACCAAATAAGAAATCTGTGTCCTGTATTATATTGAAGTTATGGTGATTAAAAACAACTCATAAGTTTTCATTGCAATATTGAAGCAAAGAACAGATGAGTAATGCTTGCAAACAGATGAGCATGGCATTACGCTTGCCGGAGATTCATGCTTTACTCTAGCAGCACACTGATCCCCCCGGCTTGTGGAGATGAGGAGACAAACATCTGCTTCACATTTCATTTTTGTTTTATGAAGACACTTTCTTACTATATAGCCCTAGCTGGATTGGAAATCACATGCAGATGGGATGCCTTGAACTCGGAGTGATGTTTCTACCTCTTCCTCCCAAGTGCTGGAGTTAACCATTATGGTCTCCTGTACCCAGCTTGCTACCAGTTTTAAGTTTGAAGTTGTAAAACCTAATAGTCTTAATATAAGAATGAAGTTCACTCAGTGAATGGTAACAAAGAAGTGAGAATTAAAGGACAATGAATTAAATTCTAGAAAGAGGTAAACCAGAAAGGAGGAAGGAAAGGAAGAAAGCTAGCTCCAAATGGGAAAATGAGACCAAGAAATCAACTATTGATAGACATGTCTGGTCATCAATGTACCCGAGTCCTGGGTAACAGAGATACTGGTCCATGGGGAAAGGGCCATTCTTATGTTGTGACAATTATGTTAGTCAGAAACTCAGAGTTCCTTCTGATTTTTATCAAACTCAGCAAAGTTTTATGAATAAAAATTCATGTAATCCTGGGGTTTTGACTATTGTCCTTGTGGACCAATCACCAGTTCTAGGAACACATTGTGTTAAAAAGTTCTCTTCATCACAGAAACCTTATGTTTTGTAACTATGCATCAGGACCATTCTCAGCAGACAGGTAAGGCAATAATTACTTCTGGCTTGGGACAGGGAGATTTTGGAGTACTTTTGCCATCCTCGATGATATTTTGGATGTCTGGAAATGTTTAAAATGCCATGCTGGGATGATTGGGTATGCCCCACTGGAGGCCAGGGATTCTCTTAATCATCTGTACTTCCTAAAGCTCCATGATCCCCCGCACAGCAAGGAATATCTGACTCAAAATGCAATAGTACCAAAATTAAGGCACACCATGTTTCATGTTAAAATAATTTTATGCTATTGGTTCCTTTTGTGATTTTTTTTTAACCAGAGAACAACTTTAGCAAAAGTGTCAACAGTAGTAAAATCTTGCTTAATTTTCTACTGGGTTTATAGTTCAGATTCTTTAGCCTCAGAACAGAAAGGTAGTCATTGGTGGCCTGATGTTTCATCCCGGCAGTAATTTTCTTGTAATCTACTTGTGAACATTTCCTCTTTTAACCTTCCTGGTGAAAAAATCCAAGTCCCCTGTATTCCGATGATCTCAAAGTATAGGGGATAATAGCCAAGAACCATATTTTATTAGGCTGGGAAATCATGGAAAACTTAGTCATTCCAAGGTTCACTTTCCTGTGTTGAGTTTCCTTGCTAGCTACTTTTTCTCTGATTCTGACTGGAGTCTTTCTAGATTTGCCCTCATTTATTAGAAGGTCCTTCATAAATCCCTTCTGGGGTGAAGCCTGATAGCTGAGTTCTGATGGGCTAATTGCATTTAATCTGCACATTTATGAATGTCCATCAAAGATTAAAGCCTGTGAAAAATTAAATAATGTGAGATTGCATTTGACTCTGGGGTAGAAATATCCTTGACCCACAGTAAATCTTGTCTTTGCTTCATTTCAGTGAAGTTTATTGGCTTTGAGCAGGCTTCTTAAGTCTTTTCACCTCGTGAATCCTTTGTGCCCAAGAAATGCTTTTTGGAGATTGGGTATATAGGTATGAAATAGGTATATAAATTAATCATTAACTAATAAAGACTCATTAGAAAATTTGCTTAATAATAGCTCTTTTATATACATATAATGTTTCCATTTAAAAAGAGGAAAGCAAATTTATATATTAATTTATATATGAATAGCATTGATATGCTTGTGTAATTTTACATAAAGAACTAAAGCTTGGCTAAATATTTGATCCTGTAGGATATACAGAATTTTCAATGTCTTTCAGAGTTGATCTATAATTTCAGTTTTTAATTGTCAATGTGGGAATATCATTTCATGTAAATACAAAATGGCAGAAGCATATAAAAGACCATTTCAGAAATTATTTGAAATTGTGTCCTAATCCCAAGATCAAAATTCATGTAACAATTTCTAAATGAAATTTAGATCAGCAATTCAATCAATACATGTTAAAAATCAGACAATCTAATGGTGCTGTCCAAAGGCATATCGATTTAATACTTATGTGTTGAGGAATGTCAGTAGAATAATGCTAGAAGTCTTCATTTTCCATAATAATTATGTTTCTATAAGAGCAGAAAAATTTGAACATGAAGAGCTAACACTCTGTTTCATAACATTTAATAGTCTCAGATTTGATCTGGGGGTGTTTCAGGCTCTATTAGCTGGTGTTGTTTAGAGCAGTGGTAATGCAGTCTGTGCTGTCTACTCAGAATCACGTTTGCAGTGCAGTTCCATAATGGATAGGGCTAAGTGCTGTTAGAGCACCTTGCTTTCAATGTGAACCTGATTTTGAATTAATTTTTGGTTGTCACACATTCAGAAACCATTTATTCTTGCTAACCTTTTCATCATTCTCACTTTGAGCTATATATTCCCATGTAGCATTGTAATTCACAGTTTAAGAACTTTGACATAGTTTGTGGAAGATTGAACATTTGAGATGAGGGATCCACATTATCAAGGCTGCAGGGGAAGGGTTTAGAGGGCATGGATCCTGCTCTCTTAAACTGCTGAGGGAGTGCAGGTTCCAAGTGTGTAAAGAGCTAGTGTTGGATGTTAGATCTGAAGTCCAGGCTGTTTTATCAGCCTAAAGTATCTGACCTGATTTCGTTCTGTAGATCACATTCATTTCTGTGTGGTCAGAGATGCCCAGTATGCACCACACTAAGGCCAGACTCATTTTTCCTTGTATGTATACTTGTATAGAATACTAAGGCGTCTCCTTATGTATGTTATCTCATAGCAAACATATCTTATTACATTAGTAGAAAACTTTTGTTTCCATTGATTAAAAGGAAATGAAAACTCAAAGATATGAAGTAACATTTAAAATTTAGTAACTAAATGAAAACAAAAACGACAACAAATGAAAACTGGATCTAAAGGTCTGTCTTCTTTGTGTGGTTTATTACAAAGTCAAACAATTATACATTGTCAACTTAGCAGGATCCTGCACTCTTAAAGAAAGCTGATTCTTCCTGTCCCAGCAGCTATCGATTGCCAAAAGCTCCTTGACTAGGGGTGGGAACGTGTACCCAGCTGCCCTCTCTATGGTGGAATCTGGTCTAGCTTGAGCTTGCATAGGTCTGGTGCATGCTGTCACAACCACTCTGAGTTCATACGTGCAAGTGTCTTGTTACATATAGCAATCCACATTTCTTGCTCTTACACTCTTTTTGCTCCCTCTTCCGCAATGATCTGATCCCTGAGTCTTGGGAAGAGAGGGTGCAATATAGGTAATCTGTTCAGGGATAAACATTCCCCAGTCTCTTTGTCTCTGTCTCTTGGCCAGTGTTAATCGCTACTTACTGCAAATAAAAGCTTTTCTGATGAGGATTGAGAGACATATTAATCTGCAGAGTAGAGTCTTAAGGGCATGATTATTAATCTTGATACTTGACCAGAAAACTGAGGCTTAGTGATGTCCAGCAACATGGTTATATCGATCTGTTCTTCCAAGTTTAGGTCAAGATTTGTTTCATTCCGAAGTTTGTATTTTAATTATTATACTTTGGAAGAAGCTCTGTTCAGCTTAGTGTTTCTGTATCTATTTTGATAATACGTACAATGTCTTGACTGCAACAGTCATTGAGCATCAAATTCTATGTATTTATTTATCTTCTGATTTTAAAATCCTTTATATTTCTCAATCCTTAGGTTTAACTGACACTGGGGAGAATGGAGGTCATAGACAAAGGTAGTTTTCTCTTTCTTCCTTATTTTTTCCAGTCGTGCCTGTCTGATTTTCCTCCCTAATATTCCTGCATGATCCACTCACTCTAATCTACAGTATGCAGTAAGGGCTGGCTTCCTAGGAAAGATGTCTGATTGTGTCAATACTTGGACACCTTTAATGAATCAACAATAGCTTTAAACACTAGATCCTTCACAATCTGGACTCTGTTTTGTTATGTAGTTTTATACCTTGCAAATCTTTCATACACTGTACTCCAGGAGTCCTGCTCTTTGGTTCTTGCCCAAGTTTACCATGCAGCTTCCTGTGTCTACCTTTTCACATTCTTTATCTAATTCTTTATCCTGTCCCCATTTCTTTTGCTGGCTTCACTTCAGCCCCTTAATTACTCTGCTCTTTCAAACTTTCAGGAATAACATTGCTTCTGAACTCCCCAATTAGTCAGGATCTAGTTATAACATAGCTTCTATTACGTTTATTGACAGTTGCCATTCTTTTCAAAATAGGCTATGAGCCATTTGAGGGAAAAGACCTTTCTTACTTGTTATTTCCCCAATGATTGGCTCAGTTCCTGCCATATCACAGCAAGTTATGAAGTTAAATGGACTTGGAAGTATCAGAAGAACTTGAGAATTGAATGGCTATGAAAAGTAAAGGGGGAAAAAGAGTAGAAGATGGTTCCAAGAGACATCCCATTTGTTTAAGAAGATGTCTTGGAAGAACTTTGATTTTTGGACTGGAAAATGATAATTGAGAGTGAAAATGTTGGAGAAAAGGAAAACTGGTGTATTTGATTTGCTCATAGTGAATATAAGATGACCAGAAAACAGTACTTCCAAACAGCTATATGCCTTACATCCCTACCAGAAAAGATAGACATCCATTATCTGTGGACAAAAGCCCGATAGAAACGTTCAACAGACTTTGCAATTATATATTATTATCTATTATAATTAAACAGATCTTAACTTTAACGGCAAAGCAAACATAAAAACAAGAATGGGGCTGGTTTGATTGCTCAGACTCTAGGTTTTCTCCATTATTCATTTTGACAATGTTCTGGAAGAAGTTAAAAATTGACCCTTAGGGTCTGAAGAGTTGGCTCAGTGGTTAAATGCTCTTACTGCTCGTGAAGAGGATGGACTCTGTTGGAAGCGCCCATGTTACCTAACAGCAGGCTGTAATTTAAATTCCAAGAGATCTGACTGATGGTTTTCCTCTTACATTTGTGAGCAACTGCATATATGTAATGCATAGAAACGAATGAAGGAACACATATAGACATAATAAATAAATAAATACATACATAAACCCCCTATATTTTAGGGGCAACTGATCAGTAGCAAATGAGCTTGCTTGAAATGGGATGCCATGTACAAGTGGGTTTTGGCTAATCAAATGGTCCTTAATAATGTTGTGCAAATATGCACTCAATTAGAATACAGCTTGTTTTATGATGCTATGCTTTTTATTTAATATTTAGTAATATTACTTAAGCAGAAGATTCATATTTGCATGGAGGCTTCCTATTCTCATGAGAACTCAACTGGTTAGAAACAGGAAGTAGAGTCCTGTAAGAAAAGAACTTCCTTTGTGTGAATTACTCAGATCCAATAGGAGTTAGCTACTTTGTTCTCAGGAATAGACCGATCTGGTTACTTTACCAAGATTTTTTTTCTCTTACACACACACACACACACACACACACACACACACACACACACACACATATATATATCTTCTAGCAAAATTTAGCCACAATGATTTTTCATTTTAGGGATTTTTGACATATCTCAGGCTTTTCTAATTCTCTGGCTGAGGAACTATTGACAACTTAGAATTCTCATCATAGAATTTACTGTAGATGCAGTTTAAATATGAAATATGAGCTCCTGAGTGGAAGCCAAGACTCGGTAAAAGCAAGTGTTGGGTAGCAGTACAATGTCTGCTGTCCTAGTCCTGCTGGGGACATTTTAGTGAACCATCATATATGAGCATCCTGAAACAAGAAATATATCTGCCAAATGATGAACTGTGTTGCTATCTGCAGCTTTATATGGTAAAATCCAAACTCTCACATTTGATTGTATTTGGAGATGGGTTCCTTGTGGGTGTTGTTAATATGAATCCTGCAAGCATGGGGCCCTATGTGAAAGGGCATCTGTATAATAGTACAAAACAATGTCACATGATAATGTGATGACAGTATGATAGTTTATATTGATCCTCAACTTGTTAGTCTAAAATCACCTTGGAGACAAATTTCCAGGCAAGGTAGGAAGGCTCACCCATTCCACGCATTGTGATCCTATAATGCACAGAAAGTAGAGATTGAGCTGAGGGAAGGCATTCACTCCCTTCAGATTTCTGATTGTGGATATCAAATGACCAGCTCCCTCAAACTCCAGCTGCTGTAAATGTCTGGCTATGATGTACTATGTACCTCAGAACCATGAGTCAAAACAAATCCTTCTTTTTGTTGCTTTTATCACTGACAGGAGAAGAGTAACTAAGACAGACTACCATCAGAAAGCCAAGGAGGGAGGCCTTGCTTCCCTATGACCCATGAAAGGACCCATCACTATGGGTATCTTGGTCTCAGACATCTAGTCTCCAGAATGATTAGAACGTAAATTTCTTTGGTTTTAGATACTCAATTTGTGGCACTTTGTTTTGGAAGCTCTAGTGGACTAGTGCAATGTTTTCTTATTTTTATAAGCACAGACCTTGTAGTATGCACATCTTGTTTCTCAGGGTTTTTCTTGCTGTGATAAAATGCCACAAACAAAAGCAACTTGGGGAGGAAATGTCTTATTTTAGTTCACAGTTCTAAGTCACTGAGGAAATTCAGGAGAGGAACTCAAACAGTGCAGGAATCTGGAAACAGGAGCTGATATAGAGACTATGAAAGAGTGCTGTTTACTGGCTTGTTCCTCATGGCTTGCTCAATTTGTTTCTTATGCATGCCAGGACCACCAGCTTACTGGCCACAACGGGCTAGGACCTCCCAGATCAATCATCAATCAAGAAAATGACCCACAGGCCAATCGGTTGAGGGCATTTTCTCAAGGAATGTCCTCTTTAACATGTGTCAACTTGACATAAAGACTTGGCAGTACAATCTGTGATATAACAGATGCTCAAACAGACTTTCTGAAGCAATGGAGAGAAAAGGGTGCCATAGCTCTTAGGTATATATGCATATTTCTACAACCTGCTATCCACTTTCTCGCAAAATTCATTAATAAACTAACAGTTGTCCTCATTAGGACTATGGCACATACTGTGTATCATCTGTACTGAGAGCAATGGCTATCAGCGTTGCCATCAAACTGATGATTTCCTGGGCATAGACATTGTAGGAAAGTTAGAATTAATCGAAATGTCTCAGGTGTCCCCATTTATACAGACAGTCCTTTTGTTTTACTGCTTGTCTTGGTACTTGGTGTCAATAGTGGTGCCCTTTATTTTCTGTGAAGGAAGAGCAGTAACAGTTGAAAGATACCCAAAACACACATTCCAGATTTTCTCCTGGAAGGTTTCTCCAGGCTTCATGAGGACAGTTTTCCAGCCTGTAGGATTAGGATCTCCTAGGGATGTAGGTCATCTCTATTTCTCTGCATAATTTTATTTTTTTTTTTTGTATTTTTTTATCCAGACACTAGAGTAAAAATAAGAGTACTTACCATGAGGTTTAAGTGAGTTTACTTTAAGTCTGCTTTCCCTCTCACCATTACATGATTTTCTTTCTTTCTGTCTTCTGAGCTTACAGGGATGTTCATTGCTCACTGCTCCTTTTTTAGGAGTAAGGCTTTGCCTTGGTGCCCTCACATTTCCCAGCATCTTCTCAGATCCTTTAAAGCACACATCTCCTGCCTAGTTGCAGCACCTTGCTGTCCTTCTCACTCTCTCTTGGTGCTGGACCACAGAGGTGGAAAATCCAAGTACTTACCACATTTTGCCTTTTGAGTTTTCCTATTTTGTGGCATTCCATAAACCATGGTGATTTCAGTATCTACAAGGACAATCTCATTATTGACTTCTTCATCACCAAATGCTCAAGTCTTTTTCTTTTTAATTTCAGCTTTAAAATTCATTATGTTTTTTATGCCCAAGACTTTCACTTTCAAAATCTCAATTTTGAGCATCCCATTCATTATCTTTTCATTTAAACCTCCTTGTTATGGGTGGAATTGCTTCCTACTTAGTTCATTTGTTGATACCCTAAGCCCTGACACTCAGGACTTTTTTGGTATAAGGTCTCTTAAGAGGATACTAAATTACAATGATGCTAGTTCAATATGATGCATTTATAGGAAACGAAGGAAGAAGACAACAGAGAGGGATTGCCACATCAGAAGATAATAGCCCTGTATAATCTGTGGAAAGGGGAAGAAAGGAACCAACCTCACTGGCATGTTGGTCCAGTATTTCTAGTCTCTATAATGTAAGAAAATGCAGTTATTTGGAGTATATATCATTCAGTCTATAGAGCTTTGTTACATCAGCCCTAACAAACTAATACTCACTTTGGTATAACTCTATTCTTAATTATCCCCTTCACAGCTTAGTTTTATGGTCTGACAAAGCAATCATGTCCCTTTTAACCACTGTTGTTCTAGCCCTTTACCTCCCTATTAAATATTCTAAATCTTGTCTGTCAAGACTTCTTACCTGGTTATATGAACTTTAGCATCACAAGCAAAATTCATTTCACATCTCATGGCTATTATGTCAACAACATAAAAAGGAGAGGATCTGTCTATCATTTATTTGTCTGTGTCTATCTAACTATAATCTATCTATCTATAGATCTATCTATCATCTATAGTTTCACTATACATCACAGATGTATAATGCCAAACACATTATGTATCATAGACTAACTCGGAAAAAAAATTGTTGACCACATGTCTAAACACATTAAAGGAAATGACTTCTATGAGTCTTTGCAAAATCATTTCACTTCTCTATTCACTTTCCTCTTCTCTAAGAAGGTTTCCACTTTCTTGGTCTTCCAGTTTCTAATCTCCTCTGAGTTTTCAACCAGTGACTTGATTCATTCTTCTGGCCTAAACTAGAAGGAATTAAAAAGGACCTGTATGATCTTCCTTCCACTAAACCTATATGAGTTCTTGTTTCTTTTCCAGCATAAATTTTGCTTTGTCATGAGAAAGGATGGGTCATAGGCATGGTCTATCTAAGGCAATGTGTCTGCTTATCTTCTGTTTGCTTACGCTGGGAAATGGGTCTTACATGTGTTCTCCACATTTTCCCATCCTTCCTGTAGGGCTACTCTTTTTTTTCCTGTAGGGCTACACTTTACCAGCCTACCTTATACAATAAGCTTATACCTTATACAATAGATTGTGTTGTGCTGCAGTTAGTTACCCCAAATCCTTGTGTACACAACAAAGATTCCATTCTTGCTCACATACCAGATGCACACAGAGTAACCAGGTTAGCTCTGGATTTTTGTAATCACATACATTCCAGGGAGAGTGGCATATTCATAGCTGAAGAGAGAAAACAATATATTCTTTTAAAGGGAAAACCTGCTTTAGAGAAAAAATATTTAAAAGTAAAAGATATTTAACTGTACTATCTACTATGTGGGAGCTCACTTCCTGTTGCTAAGTAAAGATGATGTCACCTGTCATTAATCCTAGTACTCAAAAAGTTAGGGCAGGAGGATTTCAAATTCAAAGCCAGCCTGGGATGCAGGGTATGATTTGAAAAGGAAGTAAAATGAAGTAAAGTAAAACACAAAATAAAAGATCATATTTTCCTTCTCATGCTATCATCACAGTTGCTCCCCTAACCCCTGTATGTTTTCATCACAGTACAGGAAACTTACCTTGGGAAGAGCAAAGATGCTTTATTCAATAAGTACACAATAGGTGCAGGGGGAATGTTTGTTGTCTAGTGTTTCTGCCTAACTCAACAGATTCTGACATAAAATCTGAATTCATGAATGAAATGAAACAAAACTGTTGTCCGTTTTTGTCAAGGTTGAGACAGGTGAATGTGTTTTAGTTTGCACATAACTTTCAAGAGACTTCACATCATTCCAACTGTTTTAGTTTTAAGATCCTACCTGCATGTTTACAAATATGTCCTTTAGGACAAACAAGAGTTTGCATAAAATATGAGATGTTGTTATATAATAAACCACAAAGAAACTTTGAGTCTCTAAGTTTTTGTTTATTTAGTCTGTGATTCTATGGGTCTGTTTCTGCCATTGGTTATCCATTGGTCATGTAGATCTGCTTCTGAGGTATGACCAGTGATAGGCTCAGCAAAGATGAAATGCTTAAGGCAAGCACTGTGCATCCTCTGGCAGAGCAGCTCAGATATCCTCATGGAGGATGTGAAGGATTCCAAGAAAGACAGTGGGTTCAGACCTGGGTATGAATTTGACCCAGTTCTATCTTACTTTTTTTGGCTAGGCAAGGTACGATGTCAGCCTGTGTTCAAGGAGCAAAGAAATAAGTTTCAACTCTAGATGAGAAGAGCTAGAGAATTAAGGGTAAGTGGACATAGAAAAAGGAAGAGGGATGATTTATGTAATTTACCATATAGGGTGTGCACTTGCCGTGCTACTTGGGGGGTTTGCAAATGTATTTATTCACCCCGTACTAAGGTAGAGAACAGGAGGCAGAAGTAAAATAGGAGTTATCTCCATAATTTACTTTGTTTGCCCACCTCAGCTGTCACAGTTAAATACAAAGTTAGAAGAAAATAATCATTCACTTAAAAAGAAAAAACTTCCACTTCTAAGCTCATTTATTTTTGAGTGGAAAGGGCTTTTTTATTTTTATTTTTGAAAGAGGAAGTGTGTTGATTGCATCAAGAAAGACCAGCATCTTATTCCCATGGTAACAGCATCTTGAATTCTCCAAGTGTTCACCATCTGGTGCCAGAGGCCCAATAGCCAAATAGAATCACCTTCGATAATGTGACCGAAAGAATCTATATACATAGCATTAAAGAATGTTAGGCCTGCAGGTGTTTTTTTTTTTTTTTTTTTTTTTTTGCTATGGAATCAGAATTATTCCTCACTGAATAGTAGGAATATAGTTAAATTGCTAAAAGAATCATAAATATACTAACTAATCTTACTTTTAGGAGATATTTGGATAATTCTGCTATTACAAAAAACATAGAAACAGACCATGTCTTCATGCTTTTAAACACACCTACACCATGAGCTTTGTGTGTCCATGTGCAAACATATTGGACTATATGTGTAAATACACATAAGCATGCAGACATATGTATGTACAAATAACCCTGAAATTCTGAAGTGAAACACAAATGATAACAGCTGTGATAAACCTCTAAGCTGTTGCTGGAATATTTGACAGCCCCTGGTTTGCTATCACTGATTTGACAGCCCCTGATTAGCTATCATTGTTTCAAGAAGCTATTTAAGAAATACAGTGTGTACTTCATTGGAAATTTCTGTGGGTGGTGCTATTTTGCATGGGGACTTTTTAAGTTCCCAAAACCTTGTCACTGAGTTTTTTGTTTTTTTGTTTTTTTTGTTTTTTTTTTTAACTCAGAAATCAGATTCAAATCAAGCTACATCTCCATGAGGTGATTTGATGCACAGATACAACAGATGTAATGTCTGTGTGGATCTATGGCTACTGTTCAGCTGCACCGGAGCTGTGAGAGAAGAACAAATCCTTGATCTCTGTGGTGGCTGTACGACTGTGTCGCTGCTGAAAGCAATTTTCTATATTTTCTATTGTAAAACCCAGAGTAATAGAATTCAGAAAGGTGGATGCCTAGGGGGCTGGAGATGGATGTGTATGGGGTGTTTGTGAATGAATCAGCAGGCAGGATTGGAGGTGTTCTTCACATTAGAAACAGCAACCTGGTGGGTTGATTGGAAAGGCAGACGTGAGCTTGAAAAGAGATTTTTTTTCTGGGACCCAGGACATGGAGATTTTTCTGGGACATGGAGGCTGAGAAGTTACCAGGGTGATGTCATCCTCCTAGAGGAGATAAAGAGAGTAGATGACCAAGGTCCTTACCTAAACACAAATCAGCTGGTATAATGACCAGAGAAGTCATTGCAAGCATCCACACTTTAAAGTCCAGAAAGTGATGTACAATAAAACTTTAGCAGTCCCTGGGAGTTCACAGGGGGAGAAGTGAGGCCAAAGCGGGGAGCTCTAGGATTCAGTTTCAAAAGAAAACATTGTTCACAGGTAATCCACTGTTCCCTGACTTGGCAGTGGGGCTCTGGGACTGAAGATCTGAAGGGCAAATTGAGTGGAAGACAGAAGCAGGGAAATCATTGCTTTTCCCATGGTGCTTCAAGATAACTTAACAACTGGGTGTATTTCTCTTAGGAAAGGGAATTCATACTCAACAAAAGTGCTCTGAGAACACCCATCATCTACCTCAGGGAGTCACGCAAACTTATATCTTGGGTATATCCTTACTTCCAAGAATCACTCTATCATGAAAGTAAATATATAATTATTCCATTTTTTTAGATTATAAAATAATTGTGCCATCCCTCTCCTTTTCATCCATCCAAACCCTCCCCTCTACCCTATTCTTTCTCCCTTTTAAATTCATGGCCTTTAAAAATGTTGTTACATATACATACATACATACATATATATTCCTAAATACATAAGTATGGTGTGCTCAGTCTGTAGAATAAGGTGTGTTTTCGGGGCTAACCATTTGGTATTAGAAAATCAGTTGGCTTGCTCTTCCCCAGGGAAGACCATTTCTCCCACTCCCTTCATTCCTTAGTTGCCTGTAGTTCTTTGTATAGGACTGAGGCCTCATGGTCTTTCCTCCATTCACTTTGGCTTGTCTATTGGTGTCAGAAATCACATGCATAAAGTCTCATCAATATGACTGCCTAGGCATCACATGAACAAGGATGACACCAATAGACATGCCAACATGGTAAATATATATATATTCTGCAGCCACAATGTTAAAATCTAGAAGGCTGAAAACTTGGAATTCTGGTAGTGATATCTGACTTTAATGGCTACAAAATTACAAATTAATTTATATCTTCAGTTCATTTACCAAATTGATACACTTGCCAAAGAATTTTCATTATGTTTTATAAACTTGTGGGAGCTCATGGACTCTAGACTGACAGTTGGGGAGCCTGCATGGGGCCAAACTAGGCCCTCTGCATGTGGGCAACAATTGTATAGCCTGGTCTATTTATGGAATCCTAGGCAGTAGGACCAGGATCTATTCCTGGTGCATGATCTGGTTTCTTTGGGGCCCATTCTCAATAGTGGGATGCTTTGCTCAGTCTTGATATGGGGGTGTGTGTGGGGGAGTCTTGGTTCTGTGTCAACTTAAGGTGCCAGGTTTTGTTGACTCCCCAGGGGAGGCTTTACTCTTTCTAAGGAGTGGATGGTGGGTGGCTTGGGGGGATGTGGGGGAGAAGTGAGTGGAGGAGAGAGAGGGGGAAACTATAGTTGATATATAAAATGAATACAAAATTTAAAATAAAGCATCAAAATTATGTATTTCAAAATTTAAAAAAGTTTGATATTTAAAAATTTGCATAGGTGTACATGTAACCCTATATCTGGTTCCTTTAAAAAAAAAAAGGATAGTATGATTCCTTTATTGGGAAAATCCAGCTTGATCACTGGGTTTCTGTTTCACATCATATTGGTAAATGGTAGTGAGGTAGAAAGGAATATTCTTTACTTATCTGCATTTAAACAACGTTGTCTTAAGCCTGTTGACCTAACACAGTAAGACAGAAGGAAGTATTTCCATAATGAACATTTCAGAGGCTGTTCTGTAAGTTTTCTTTTCCTTGATAGTGGTTCCTTTATTTTGTTTTCCGGCTTCTAGGGTTTTGGAGTCCCCCCTCCGCAGCGTTGGCCTAGACTATATTTGTATTATAGCCAATAGCTGTCATTTTATCTATTGTCAAATCTTCCCTATTGTTCTTTTTGTTTCCATTGCTTCTTGGTGATATAGCTCTCACCCTGCTATGCTGGAGGCTCACTGGCAGAGGTTACACAGCAGTTACAGGAGGTTAGGATCAAGTGAGATGAGCAGCTTACTTTTTGTAGAATACACTTTTCATGCAATCTATCTTCAAAACTGAATGTTGATACAGTTTCCTGAAAAATGGTTTAAAATCCCTATCTCATGTATGTTAAACAGTCTTTTATAGTGGCGACAAAATCTTGAAGATATGGGAAAGGTTTTTTTTAAAAGACTGTTCTAAAGTTGGCCTGAGCATGTCATTTCAAAATGTATAAAGAAAGAAAACTGTCATCGATTCAGCTGGAGTTTGATGTTTGTCCTTTGTCTTTTTCTGTCACTTTACCCTGGAGTCCTTGGCTTTACCGTGGCCCACTTTCCCAAGATATGATCGTGTGGAGTGCAGGGACCCTGTAACGCTGATTCCCTGGAGCTCCACGTCAGCCGTGATTTCTGTATCCTGGGATGCAGGCGAGGCTCAGAATCTGTAACTCCAGAGAGTCTGCTGATCCCTGGATGGATGACAAGGTGAGCACAGTCTTTTGGGACAGCAGAAGCAGGACATTACAAATCAAGGACAGCCCTGCTGCAGAGGAAGAGGGAGAAAGCAGATGTGAGGGCAAGACACAGGTGACAACCTGGACGTTGGAGACACAGGATTCTATGGAAGCAGGGAGGGAAATCAGCCGGCATTTGGCAGTTCTCACAGAATCAAGGCCTGAGAGGAGGCGACAGACGTTGAGGCTTTCAAAAATTTCTGACCTTCTGCCTGCCGGCTTGGTATTAAATTCCTTGATGGAGCGGGAGGAGGGCAGCGGTGGAAGAGGCAGCTGCCAAGAGATTGCTGACCTGGCAGCTTGACAAAGGGATGCTGCTACTGTCACCTGAGGTGTAGCGGCCAGGCCTGCATAGTTAGTAGATCTAACACAAGGTCTAAATGCCCCAGTTTGAACCGCTTGAGTGTCCTAGGGTGTCTCCTCTGCAGATAGCACAAAAATGTCCAGCAATAAAAGGGACAATATCATGAAATTTAGTGTTTTTGGATGGAATTTTTAGGTTGGCATTTGGAAACGTTAGTGGGCTTTGTCCTGTCCAAGAAGCATTAAAATCCTTTGTACTAAGACTGATAATACATTTACAAAAAAGGATTCCCAGTAATATAGTCATGTTTTCAGTTCCAAAAGCAGAGGTATTGGATTCAATTACATTCTCCTTCCTCCCTGCTCTGTGCAGTGACTTTTCCAGGTGCTAAATATTGACCCAGGATAGCATCATCAATGGCTGGGGCAAGGACTCGCTGATTGTATTGGCAGGCAGCGGTGCTGCCTATATCACCAAAATCCACTAGATGTCGCTGTGACTCAGGGCTTTGTGTCTGGGAAGCCCGGAGTGTTGCACAGGTTCTTTTGTGCCAAGGGGAAAACCAAGTTCAGGAGAGGTGGATAATGCCTTCTGCGTGGATTTAAATAAGACCTCTTCACCTGGCATTTTTTTTTTTTTATCGAAAAACAGATACTCCGTATGTTGTGGCATTTGGTTGTCATTTCCTTTTCAGTTTTTGAGCAGAAGCGACTGAATTAAATGTCTTTCATCCCACCAAGGTAGCCCACCGGCTCATTCTTAATTGTCCCTCACAATATTGCTTTTCAGAGGTAAAAATGAGGGTTGTTTGTTAGAAAATTTAGAAAATCACTGTACTTTTCGTGCTATATATGCACTTCAAATGTTTCCTTCTCAGTCTCTCTCCCAAACCCTAGAGAACTTAAAAACGTCATTTGTAAACTTTTTTTTTTTTTTTGGGAAAATGTTGTAGCGCTGACTTTAACGTCAGGCTCCAGACTGGAGGACACATTTCTGCGCATGTTAAAATGCTAGAGTTAAGACGCTCTCACTTGTTTTCCTGTTTGTGTTTTCTCTGGTTAACTACTAAAGTTTTAGTGACCTACATGGAATTAAAACAATAAAATGCTTTTATTAAAAAGTGATTTTTGGAAAATAATCACAAGATTTAAGTGAAATTACTATACTACACCAAGTTATCATCGGTAATAAGGAATGGCAAGAGAATTACATTAAACTTTAAAAAGTATTTCATAGGCTATATACTAGGAAGTGTATCGGGGACCAGTGAGGTGACTCATTGGGTGAAGGCACGTACTGCTAAACCTGAGGACCTTCTGAATTCTACTTCTGGAGTCCACACGGTAGAAGAGGGCATCAACTCCTGCAAGCTGTCTTCTGACCTCTCTCTCCCACTGTGGCACACACATATTCACACACATGTGCACACACATAAATATAAAATACTTAAAAAATTAAGTTAAGGCCTTAATTGAGTGGGTGGTACAAATAAGTCATTTGTATTTTTTATTTTTTTTTGAGTTTCATATCAAAACATTTAACATTTGTGTCTTTAGCTGTTGGCTATCTCCAACAACTGCAGAGCGGGTTGACCTCCAATCTAGGACTCCATCAATCTGTTTTCCCTGTAGCCATGACACCTCAGGATTTAGAACAGTTGAGCCCTGCAACTCTAGCCCTGTAGTGCCAGCATTCAGTAAGGGCTCACTGCTCTGAATCACATGAGGCTAACAGGTTCCAAGGCAAATTTTCCATCGATCTTAAGAATATTTGGAGTCCTTTAGTATTCTCCTCTTTCTCCCCTCTCCTGCTCCATCTCGTTTTCATTTTCTTTGTTTTCCTTCAGTTTCCTTTCTAGTTCCTTTATTCTTTGACTACCTGCCTGTTCTGTGCTTCCCATATGTGTGGCAATTTACTTTGTGGCAGACTTCTCCTAGGGGTAGAATCATAGCCATGTTTGTACTCCTTTCCAGTCCTTCATAACAAATGCCTCCAACTATACAGCTTTAGGCATCATCTGCTTCCTCTTCTATATAGCTCAAGATGTCAGATGTGTGAAGAGCCCCCCCCACTTCAGTTTCAGGGCCATGTTCCCTCTATCTGATCCTGGAGGCCCTCAGTCTTTGTGGGACCCAGATTCTGAAGCCCTCTTCCTGGCATTCTTTTGCTCCCCACTTTCCTTTCCGCTTCAAAGCCAGCCCTGTAGCATATGCAGAGGTCTTCTTGTTGAGAACACCAACAGCATCTTCTGCCTTCCACGTCATGTTTTCTCTGCCTATCTCTTGGATGCTTTTATCATATTGAGGATCCACTCAGATAACCGGAGTTGGCATTTCTTCAAGGTCCTTAATCTAGACACACTTGTAAAAGCCCTTTTGCCATGGACGTTCACATTAAAAGTTCCAAGTAATAGAGCCTGAATGTATTTGGGGGATCCATTTTCAATCCATTTCAGCTTCCTAGCAGTATCTTTGGATGCATACTCAACCTCTCCAGATCTCAGTTTTCTTACCAAATAATGTTTCCTTAGGACTTGAGACTGAGATAGTAAAGTGCTTAGCACAGTGCCTGGCAAAGGGTGAGGGCACTTTAAAACAATTTAAGTGCTAATACATACTGTCTATGATGGAGCCTAATCATCATAAAGAACATCCAATTCTTCATCTTCCATTAACCTTTATGGTGCTGTAGTAAAAATGCCATTATTTACCAAACTGTTGTTCAAGGTCAGGAGACTCCTAAGCCGGTCAGTTCGAAGACCAATTCTAGGGCTTCCTTTTAGAAGTGTCGATTCCCTTCCCTACCATCTTTAGAGTCACCCTTCTTACCTTGTTTCTACTGTATCTCACTTTCTGGCTTTCTTCCTGGCTCATAGCATATGCCCCTCACTTTCTTAGGCTTCTTTCAGTGGTCTTCCTTCCTTCCTTCCTTCCTTCCTTCCTTCCTTCCTTCCTTCCTTCCTTGTTTGTTTGTTCTAAACTCTGGAATAACCTGGAATACTTGATAGCTAACAAATACTTGGAGTGACATGAATAAGTAAGGGTGGAGATCTGTGCTATCTTTTACAGCTAATCACCTCCCCAGGGCCCTATCTTCTAACCATCACTTTGGTGGGTTACAAATTCAACACACAGATTCTGTTGACTTAGTCCATTCTAGTGGTGTTAACAATGAAGGTCTTGGCTCTTTCCTGTCTACACCTGGTAGCCCCTTCCCTTCTGCATGCTGTTGAGTCTCTGAGCTGATATGCTTTAGGATGGTTCTGGAAAACAATGGGACTGTGAGAAAGACTAGTTCAGCTTTATTTTTTGCTTAGTGGCGTTATGTGGTTCTTCATGTATTAGGAAAACCACACTGACCGTAAATGTGATTTGGGCAGTGTCATAATGTACTCTTCTGGATGATATGTTTTAGCTGTGGCTAATGTAGAGGCAGAAAGGAATGATTTCAGCCTTACCTTGGTCTCCTCACCAAGCAATCACATTAGCAGAGCCCCAAGTATCCTCCCAAGAAGTGCCCTCCCCCACCATAGCAACAGTCCAAGAGGGTATTGACATGCAGTCTCAAGCAGTCTGTGTTCAACATAGAAATAGCAACTAGGGGGAGAAGGATGCTGGACTTTTCACTTATTAATGTGATCACTTAAGTGGCCAGATGTTTTCTTAACTCCTCTCAGTGCCACTGAAGTGTTGTTGGAGTTTCAAAGACCACCCTGTCCCTTCCTCCCATTAAGGAATTCTACTGCAAAAGTGGTGACATTTAGATAAGATATAAGATAACCTTAACCCCAAATGAAAGCATGCTCTGCTAGTGAGCAGAAAGTCTGTGAAGAGCTTGTGCATGGTGAAGGGAAACATTTGATGGGCATTATCTGAGTCATTTAGGAAAATTATATAGTAATCCCAGGTGTCAATTTCAATAAAATGATATAAAATATCATTTCAATGAAAACCCACAAAATATTAATTTTATTATCATGCTGATTGCATATTTTTACTATCTTGAAGAGCCCTATGATGAGACTTTGAGTCTCTCCATTTTGCAGATGGGTAAGATAAGATGTTATGAAGTTAGATGATGTGGTCAAGGACAAAAGGATAGTCTGATGCAGTTTAGACTGAGGTCTGCAGGACTGTGCATTTGTACCAGGCAATGATGCAGATTACACATTATGAAGTTGCTTTCATGGCAGAGGTCTCTCTGTTACCCCTAATTAAATAAATGTTAATGATGTTACAATGCCACATATACTAAACCACCTGGAGCTTCAAAGGACAGACAGAAGCACATAGTAAACTAATTAGCTAATTCCAAAGGCATCTGTATACATAGATGTGTTATTCTGTCTGTCTATCCACTCCCACTTAAGATTAAAGGAGTAGAGTCATTGTCCTAACCCTGTGGTTGGAGTGGCCAGGCCAGGCAGGCAAGACAGATCTACACCTGGAGCAGGCCCCTTGTGGGAAATAGACTGGTCCCCTTAGATGATGACAGATAACAGTTCTTGAAGACTTATAGGATGTGAGCTGAGATTATGATAATGATGGGATCTGCCTCGACCAGGACAGATTACTTAATCATATCTCTTGTCCCCTGCCCCAAGTCTTCTTCCAACTAAGCCTAAAACTTATACCGGTACCCCAGAGATCAACCAGGGCTCACCAAGCTCCTTCATTTTTCTCTCCTCCCAAGTGTGCTATTTAAATCTCCCCTCTCTACTGTTCACTGACACCCTTCCTTTAATTTGGCAGGCATACTTACTGAGCCCAGCCTCTTGGGGTTTACTGGGCAGAGAATTTCCCCTAAAACTCAAATTCCCAGAATATGGAGGCCTCTCCTTTGCCACATTTTCTTGTATTGTTCTCCCTGAAGAGCTTACTTAGCTCATTGCCCAGTGTGTGACTGGCTCCTTCTCATACCTCTCTCTTGGGTATTCATGGTAATCTTCCTTATTGCTGCACTTCCTTCCTAACCACACCTTGTTCTTGACCTGCAGAATGTGTTTTCAGTGATGATAATCCTTTATAGCTCATCACCCTTCACTCCAAATTAACCGCTAATTCCTTAAAAGTGAAATGTGTGATGTCTTTTTAAAAATTCACTGACACACTCCCAGTGATAGTCACCTGATAGCACCAGCAGCAACATTAGAATAGTCACTGCACAGGTACTGTACAGTCTTATGCAGTAGCATGGATAAAAGACAAGCCCAGGCCAGACTTGCCTGAATTAGACACTTAGCTCTGTGTGACTGGACTAAAGTGCTGGTTCCTGTACTCAGGCGTTGCTTGGGTTAAATGAGGGTTGTAATAGCAATTCATGCATAGGGGTGCTTTTAGTGATACAATATGTTACATGTATATGTATACACAACTGGCATAAAGCAAGGACTGTACACTAATGATGGTCAGTGTAGAGGAGGTATTTGGGCACTACTGGTTTTGTTGGCCTAGAGAAAGTGAATGACAGGGCGGAGAGGGATGTTGGCTGTGATGTGGGCAGCTCGAGAGGAGGCAATAGCAGGAGACATGGATACCCAGAGGCTGTGCTCAAGCAGCTGAGAGGATGGAGGACAGTACCTAAATCAAAGAGACAGACTGGGAAAATAGGTCTGTATTCTGCCCAAGAGTGAGGCTCTTGGAGTGTGTGTAGCGTATGGGGGTGATGTTAACGACAGACGATTCATTGTGTGGTTTTACTTTGGCTTGTAGGGGTCTCTCATTGGCAGGGAGCAAGCTGCTCTTGATTTTGGCAGAGATTCATGAAACTGATATTTTGGAATTTGTTTTTCCCCTTGAAAAATCTCTGATTAGTCACCACAAGAGGAGAAATATGTGGGCAGGCCTGCAGACCTGTGGTTTGCAAATTGCTTATAATTCTCATATTACTGTTTGCCACCAAAAGTACCTTAGCCTGACAGGATGAGAGCCACTGTCACCCTTTTTCATTTAATTTTATTTTGTAGGAAATAATGCCTTTTCTGCTCCATTCTGTCCAGTTTTGTTCTCTGCTCCTTTTCATTTTTCCCCCCATCACTGCAAAGTTACTCCTTTCAGTAACGTCACCTTCTGGTGTAATGGTTGATACCTTTGCATTATCTTCATTGCAGATTAATGTCTTCTATGGTACACTCCTGAGAGCCAGAGTTAAAGTTAAAATGTACACCTGCTGTTTAAGGGATAATTTCATATTTGTTAACAATTACTTTAGGTGACATTACTTTTACTTCAACACTTTTAAAATCAGTTTAGAAATTCAGGGAAGACTAGAAAGACACAGAACTCCCTCTTTTCTCTCCACTGTGTCCTAGCTCCCTAATTTTCTTTCCCTCTTTCTGATCAATAAATGAGGGAGTTGTGGAAGGGGAGAACAGTGAAAGAGATGTCTTGATAGAGAGAGCCATTATGGGGTTAGGGAGAAACCTGGTACTAGAGAAATTCCCGGGAATCCATAAGGATGGCCCCATCTAAGACTCCTAACAATAGTGGACAGGGTGTCTGAATGGACCTTCAACTTTAATGGGATTAGTGACTACTCTAATTGTCATCCTAGAACCTTCATCCAGTAACGGATGGAAGCAGATGCAGTGATCCATAGACAAGCACTGGGCTGAGCTCCTGGAGCTTAGTTGAAGAGAGGTAGGAGGGATCACATAAGCAAGGCAGTATGGAAGGGGGAATCTAAATCATGATTGGGAAAACCATAGAGACAACTGACCCAAGCTAGTGGGAGCTCCAGGACTATGGACCGATAGCTGTGGAACCTGCATGGGACCAAACTAGGCCCTCTGAATGTGGTTGACAGTTATGTGGCTTGATCAGTTAGTTGGGGGAGGGGTGGAAAGGAGGGAGGGGACAGGAGAAGGGGAGAGAGGGGGAACTGGGGTTAGTATGTAAAGTGAAATTTTTAAAAAATCAAACAAAAAACAAAAAGCTAAACTCTTATGGATATTATTTTATCTCTTTTCCATACCTTTGATCAGTAGATTTAGAATTTACAATGAAAAAAGTTGTCAGGTTTTGGAGATGTAGCTCATAGGATCATGGACTGGGATGAACTTTATTTAGCATCAGATTATTTCTGCTACCTCAGGGGCTGGGCTTGCTTTTTGAGTTTTTCAATTATGTACTTAGTGGCTACCACTTTAAGAGTCTGAACATTACATTAG
Source organism: Phodopus roborovskii (assembly GCF_943737965.1). Lineage (NCBI taxonomy): Eukaryota > Metazoa > Chordata > Mammalia > Rodentia > Cricetidae > Phodopus > Phodopus roborovskii. The sequence continues at coordinate 33,690,089 of NW_026126469.1, forward strand.
AATAATCACATACTTGCTCTAATTTGGTAATTCTTTATGCTCTATGCACTTGCACTGGAACTATACATTTTAGTATAATTTATTGCTTACACAACCAAAATTCTGCTTTGGAACTTGGAAATACCTAGTGCCTTTTGTTCTGGGAAACTGGGTCAGCTTTGCTTCCCATTCCAACTCTCACCTCTTGTCATGGGCCACTGCTTCTGCAATGACATAGCCTGAATGTTTCAATGAGAGACTATTCGTTATTTATTTTCCCCAAAGACAGGATGGCTACTATCCTTTTACAAATCACTATATCCACTTTTAAAAATGGCTCTAATTATTTTTCTGGAACTGCTGTAGCTGGGTTCATGTGAAATGTGTTAATGGTAGTGAGATCATTTTCTCTCCCAAAATGTAATTTCACAGGTGATCTCAATAGAACATAAAAAGTCTCATGAATTAGGTTGTTTCTACAGCTAATGCAAGTATCTGACTTCTACCCCAGATATTCCTGAGTGTTTTATACTTAGCAGCTTCTTAATAAATATTTTTGATATCAATTTTCTTATCTTCTCTTTTATCCAAGCTCTTGGAGGATTTACATAGAGTTTTGAAATTGACATTTATATAGTGATATGCATCTCATATTTTCTAAGGTGGTATCATAGCTGGCAAAGCTGATAACTGTGTGGATGTAGCCTGCCAACACCGTAATTCCATCAGTATCTCTTTCCATGCTGCATAAAAATCCTGTTTTTGTGTCTTGGCTTACAATCCTTTCTCGACTTATAAGAAAAATCATTGCTTCTTCCTTTCAAGGGCACATGCTTTGCTGCACTGTTGGAAGTTTTGTGACAATTACTAATTTACTTTTCAATTTTCTGCATTACAGATTCTACTTCAGTTCACTAAAACTGGTTGCAACTTTATTTTTATTTCTTGTGTTCTGTGGATGAGATCCATTCCAGCAGAAAAACTCGTAAGATAACAAGATTCCATGTTGTTGGCATCTCACTACTTCTGTGAAAAGGAATCACATAGCAAAGCCAAAACCTTCAACATTTGAGCAATAAAGAGGACCCTGGAGAGAAGCCAGGTTCAGAGTGGTGGTGATTATTGCCTCTATTGATTCATTGAGTATTCACTTAAAACCTTTAAACAAGTATTTATGAGTTGTATGCTATCAATCAAATTTCATTCCTGTGACTTTGGTTTTTCTTCATCACTGCTAAATTTTTAAAAAAGGATGCATGTGAGGGGGGGAGTGAGGGTAAGAGGGAGGGAGAGAGGAAGAGGGAACTGGGATTGACATGTACAATAAAAAAAAATAATAAAAAGGAGATCTATTTTATAATTTAAGGATGCCTTTGTGTTATTGGGACCTCACTGTTTACACTACAACTCATTAGAGTTAGAATGGACCACAGTTGTTGCTAATCAAAAGACCTGAGATGCCAGGTGGCACTCAGGTAGAGGTCTAGTTTCACAGCTATAGGACATTAGCTGTGATGTCCTTTCTTTTTGACCTTGCAGTTTGTTGGTGACCAGTCTAGTGCTGTCACTAGATCTTATTCATTCCCAAACATGCCGATCTGGAATTGGTGCTCTCTCTGCTTGCCTATTCATGGCTTCCTGACTCTTCAAGATGTTTCCTTCACTCCCAACTCCACATGAATTTGAAAACAAATCCAAACCTGTTTCCAACTTGTAGCTATCTATCTATGTTAGAAATGTTATATTTATCTTTCACAAGCAGGTTATTATTTCAGTACAATATGCATCACTTGAAAAACGTATTATGGAAAGATATATAGCAATATTAAGTTTCAGGAGAGAATTATCAGCATACATCAAAGTTGTAGATGACTTGGGAAATAGATTTTGGTACTCATACACATTCAGGACCATGTTAGAATGACATAACATAGCCTCTCAGTCTTTTGGTATTGAGGGTATCAAACAATTAATATGCTTCTGAATAGAGGCACTTCCAATTCATTAGAATATGGTCTGGTAGCTAATGTTTTCGGCAATATTATGTTACAGAAAATGGAATCATTATCCATATTGAGCTCTTTTTTAAATGAAGGAAATATATTGACATATATGTGAGTATGAAATAAGTATGATAAATTTAGATGTGCATGATAACCCTAGTCATCTCAAATTGTGGAATAATGTAGAAACCACCAGAATTTTGAGTTCCAGTGAGGCCAAAGTCATGCTTCTTCAACTCTAATGTGCACAAGAGTTACCCAAGACTTTGTAAACATGCAGTTCTAAGTTAATGGGGACTGAGTAGGGCTTACAATTCTGCATTCTTAGGAGGTTCTTAGGAGGTGATTCAGGCCTTGAAGGGTGGAAGGCTATTGGTTAAATTTAGGCCCCACTATACCTGTTAGTTAGGTCTCAGTGTTTCCATAGGCAATCCATCCCTGCTTCTACAGACTTATTGTTTGTCCTAATGCAGCCTGCCTGCAATAGTTCATCCTTCTCTACCATCTCCATTCTCTAGGGATCCTAACTCTTGGTGGGAATTCTGGTTATCTTAACTCTTCCTTAAAGTCCCTCTTAGCTTTTCTTTCTGGCACATAACCATTTTTTTTTCTGCCAATATCTGTCTGTCATAAGCATTCTCTACCAGGGACCCATAGCCTAGGATCCAGAGATGGCAATAGCAAATAAAGAACCTAATACTCACTCAACAAGTTAAGACCAACTACAGTAAGAAATACTTCAAAATCATCATAACTTCAGATACTTGATCACAGCACAAAAAGACAGGTGTGAATAGCCAAGACAATAAGCCTTCATCAGAAGCCAGTAACCCTGTAGGGTCCAGAAGCCAGTAGGGTCCAAGGAAATTAAAGATAGCGGAATCAAAGGAAAAGGACTTTAAAAATAGAAATTATGAATATGATTAAGGACCTCAAAGAGGATATGGGTAAATCCCTTACTGAAGTCTGTGAAAACACAAACAGTTGAATGAAAACAAAATTTAACAAAGAAATGGTATCACTACAGAGAACACAAACTGGAATAAAACTGGAAAAAAGTTTATGATGTCAATAACAAAACTCAGAGATAAGCCTCACCAAGAGATTACAAGCCATGAAAGAAGAAAGAAGAAAACCAAACCAACCAACTAAACAAACAAAAAACCTCAGGTGTTGAAGACAAAAGAAATGGATAGCTCAGACAAAGAAAACATTAAGTCTAAAAAATTCCAGGCACAAAACATCCAGAGTATCTGGGAAACTATGAGAAGACCAAGTTTATGAATAAGTTAAGGTATTAAAAGTGGCAAGGGAAAAGGATGAAGTAACATAAAAAAGGCAGGCCCACTTGAATAATAGCTCTGAAAGACTCTGAAAGCCTGAGTGGATGTTCTACAAAACCCAAAAGACCATGGATGCCAGCCAATACTACTATACTCAATAAAACTATTATTCACAATTACTGGAGATAGAAAAAAATGTGACATGTTAAAAATGTGACAAAATTAAAGCAATTTCTATCTACCTGTCCAGCTCTACAGAAAGATACTAGTAGGAATAAACAATCTCAGAATAGTAAATCGAGAGAGGGAAAAAAACCCACACAATAAGAATAAAATAATGGGAACCAAGAAGCACTGATCACTGATACCTGTAATCATCAATGGTTTCAACTGCATAACAAAAAGATACAGACTAACAGATTGAATTAGAAACAGGATCCATCTGATGGATCCAAGATTCATACCTCACTACCAAGGATAGACATCACTTCATGGGAAAAAGATGGAAAAATATATTGTAAATAAATAGACTCCCAAATCAAGTTATATCCATTTTGGCCTGACAAAGTTGGATTCAAACAAAAGCCAATCAGAAGTGGCAGAAGGCACCCCATATTCACTAAAGGAAAAGCCCACTAAGAGAATATAACATTCTTAACACTTACCTACCAAAACAAGAACACTCCAGTTTATAAGTTCATAAAAGAAACACTACTACTAATCAAGCCACACATTGATCCTTACACAGCATTAGTGGGTGACTTCAATACTCTGATGTTATCAATAGCCAGGTCATCTAGACAAAAACTAAACAGAAATTTTGGAGTTAAATAATGTCATAAGTCAAATGGATCTGGAAGCCATCCAAACATACACACAAAAATATATATTTTCTTATCAGCTCAGGGAACTTTTTCTAAAATTGATTACATACATGGACACAAAGCAAATTTTAACAGATATTAGAAAATTGAAATCACATCCTGAATTGTACATAGAGAAAAGCTTGATATCAATAGTAATAGAAAATATACTAACTTTTGTAAACTTAAAAACCCAGTATTGAATAAAATCCTTCCAGGTCTCAGTCAGCCAGACTTGACAGATGTCCAGCAATGTGGGTTACTATACAAGACAAAAGTCAAGAAGGAAATTGAAAATGTAATACAATACAAATCAAAACACAACATAAGAAAACATGGGACACAATGAAGGTGATTCTAAGAGGCAAGTTAATAGCACAAGTGCCTACATAAAACACTGGAGAGATCTCAGAGATTAGCAACACATCTGAACTCTCTAAAATAAGAAGAAATAACGTCCTAAAAGAATAGAAGTTAAGAAATTATCAAACTAAAGGTTGAAATCACTGAAATAGAAACAAACAACAAATCAATGAAAGGAAGAGTTGATTCTTTGAGAAACCCTTAGCCAAATTATCAAAGATGGAGAGAGAAGGTACAAATTAATAAAATCAGAGATAAAAGGTGGGGGCATTACAACAGATATCGAGGAATTTCAGAGAATCATATAGGCATACGTTAAAAATCGGTACTCCAAACCAGAAAACCTAAAACAAATAGGAGAATTTCTTTATAGATACCACCCATTGAAGTAAAATGAATACCAGATAAGCAATTTAAACAGATCCATAATCGCCAGTGAAACAGAATAGGTCATTAAATTCACTCAACTAAAAAAGTTCAGAGCCAAAGAGATTAGGCACAGAATTCTACCACATCTTCAAAGAAGAATTAACATCAATACTCCTTAAATTATTCTTTGAAATGGAAACTGAAGGAACATTTTCTAATTCTTTTCATGACACTACTATTGCCATGATACCAAAACAATCCAAAGACACAACAAAGAATATTATAGGAAAAAATCTCTATTAATGTAGATGTAAAAGTTTTCAGCATATTACTTGCAAAGTGAATCTAACAATATACCACAAAGGATACCTACCATGTTGTGGGAGATACCCTTCTTTATGCTATGAATATATGTTTCTCTTATCGGTTGATGAATAAAGCTGTTTTGACTAATAGACAGACAGGATGCAACCAGGCAGGAAGTATAGGTAGGGCTACTAGACTAGGAGAATTCTGGGAGTGGAAGGCAGAGAGTCCTTCAACTAATAAATTGATTTTGAAAGTGTGGTATATTTTCACAATGGATTATTATTCAGTTGTTAAGAAAATTGAAATTTGCAGGTAAATTAAAGGAGTTAGACAATCAACCATCCTTTGTGTGGTAACTCAGATGAAAATAAAGGACGAATATTGTATGTTTCCCTTTACATGTAGATATTAGCTTTCAAGCCCTCAATGTATGTGCTACAATTATAGTTATTACAGGTGTTAGTTATATAGTAAAAGACTAGTGGAGAAGAGAAGATCTCCCTAGGACGGGGAAATAGGATACATTATTATGGACTAAGAAAGAGGAAAGTAGAAGGGTTAAATAGGAAGTGTGAAAGGAGAGACTATGTGGACAGAAAACTAATACTAAAAGACATTTGAAAAAATATGGAAACCTACTAGTGATAAGCTTCCTAAGATATATACATATATGGAAGGAATATAAATGGAGTCATCAAAAGATAAGGGAGATAATGCCCCAACTGGATAGCATATAACACTAAGTAAAGCCTCCATTGCCAAGATTTGGTTACATCTTGTTGAGTTGTTGGCCAAAGATCTCCATGGAATTCCCCAAACATCACAGACTATTTCCAAGGCTACACTACACAACTTGACGTTAAGGCCCTAATCCTGAAGTCAATACTTAGATATCTCATTAAATACAGAGTTGTTAAGTAATGGCTTAATTAGAAGTTTTCTAGACTAAACACTGCATACTGCCGAAAAGAAAGGTAATCGTCAAATATCTCCCAGCTATAAATCCTGAGACGTATAGCAGTGACTTACCTACAGGATATACTGATGCAATAGTGGCTCAGATGTTATGGGAGTACCATGACCTGGAGTGTATTCTGATTGGATTTAATGCCCACTCCATCAGATGGGCCCATAACTGCTAAAGTGGTCAAGAATCTGATAGTAGGTAAGTCATGGTCACAGGGGGAAACCTAACAACATTATTATGTTACAGAAACATAGCAACAAAAACAATTCCTTCTCTTATACCTGTAGATTAGTGCTTTGGGTCAACCATCACCATAGAAGTTTCTTCTTGAAATTGATCAGAACAAAGACCCACAACTGAATAATGTAAAAAGAGTGACAAACTTTGGAACTCTAAGTCCTAAACAGTATGTCTCCATCAAAGTCAGGAAGATTAAGGCCACAGGTGACAGATGACACCCAACAAGTGATGATACACATATGACCCCACAGACTATAGCAACATGCAAAAGGCCAGAACAGCTTCATGTTAGATAGGGTTCTAGCACTAAGAGAGGAGGAAGTAGACATGGGCTCTCCTAACCCAGATGTTATCTGCAATTGATAACTGCTTGAGATGGTAAAATCAGTTTTTCCAGTGGCATAGCTTCATGTTAGATAGGGTTCTAGCATTAAGAGAGGAGGAAGTAGACATGGGCTCTCCTAACCCAGATGTTATCTGCAATTGATAACTGCTTGAGATGGTAAAATCAGTTTGTCCAGTGGCATAGCACTAGGTATATTAACCACACTTCAGGTCAAGCCCTATGCACAGGAGTAATTGGCTAATAAAAATAGTGTTTTTGTATACTTTTGGCCTCATTTTGTTTCTTTGCGCATGTATTTTTTTTATCTTATTAGTCTTTTTCTTGCATGTTTGACTTCTGTTTTGTGGAATTTTTTTTTTTTTGAGAGAGAAAAAGAACAAAAAATTAGGTGGGGAGGTGGGAAAATCTGGACGGAATCACGGAAGGAGAAAATGTGATCAAAACATGAAAATGTCCAGTAAAAGAAACAATTTAGACATTGAGTGTTTTGAGTTCTGAATACAATTTAGATTGTTAAATTTTTATATGTAGGAACTGAGCCCAAAGGAAAGACCTTACTACCGATGTTTGTATGTGAAATAAATCTGTTCCAAACTCCCAGTCTGGAGTTTAGAGAGTAATGAACTCTACAAAGCTCTGTTTTACCCCAGAGCTCATAAGTTCTATGGAAACACACAGAGACCTCTTGAGTGGATAGAGATGAGAGGTTTAGACAGGACTGGGTTTGAGCCAGTTTACTTCTTCTTGATGTCGTGACAAGGACACGCTCGATGTCCTGGTTCAGTTTTCATTTTATTTTGTCTATAATTTGGCAACAAAAGTAAATTTCAGCTTTATAGGTTTGTCTTGATATGAAATGTGAGAATTATATGACAGCATTTTCTACGGGTCTTGTGCAATGCACGCACTAGTCGAGTGAGGGCTGTGAGCTGGCAGCTCACCACAGTACTTGTATGCTGCAGTAGCCTCCACTGTTTTGTCATTTATTTATGCAGCAGTTATTCTGACTGAGATGCAGGTATGCTTTCATTTTATACAGGTATTATTTATGAATAGGTACTGGCTGTTAATCCTTTAGTTTAAAAACATTTTTTTCCCCTTAAGAGACTCACATCGTCATTGCTATTCCAATACGGTTCATGGCAAAAGGAAGTGATGGGAAGCTGTGCAGAAGTTGATATATGACTCTGCTTCAAATATTTACTTAGGGTTCTGAAGCAGGTGTGGATGATACCTTCAGAGAATTGCTTAATAAAAACAGATCTGTTTGGTCAGAAGAGAATATGCTGTCCTTATCATCTAGGGAACTAGTTTGCCTACAGGCAGCTTGCATTTTAATTGATTTCTTGATGAACACTGACTGTACTAATTAAGTATTATACAAAATGCCCCATGGCATTTGATAAATGACAGGAAAGACATTAGAAGTTTAGTCAACACTTAGGAATTCTCCATCAGCAAACATTTATTGAATGCCCTCTGGATGAGAAAGAAATATGCTTGTATTTAGAACTTGTGCTAGTACCACAAAGTATATTTTTGATACTTTTTTTGGTTAAGCTATTCTCTTTTCTTACATAAAATCCCATATTTATGGAGCTTTGATTCTCTCTCTCTCTCTCTCTCTCTCTCTCTCTCTCTCTCTCTCTCTCTCTCTCACACACACACACACACACACACACACACTTCTAGAAAGTATATTGCAGAAATATATATCTTTGAGGAAAAAAAGAAGGGGATATGGAAGGAAGCATTATAAACATTTATCATTTTTTTTCCTGGAAAACTTACTCATAGTTAATGACTGTGTAGAAATGGTTTTGAAGAATTAAATATGTCAGGGATTGTGAGTCAGATTCTTTGGCATGGATATCTCATTTAATTTATCAAAATGTGTGACTAAAATAGCAAAGTTCAATGGTTTGCACTTTTTCCCTTTCCTGATTCTTTTCATCCTTGGCCCTGTCTGTTCATCCTTGTCATTTCTCTTCTAAGTTTAGAGAACTTTTTGGATATGTCATTAAGGTTTATGTTGTATCAAGCATCAAGGTCTGTCTTTTGAAAAATAGTGGATGGCCCTTTCTGTAGACATTAGCTATCTTTGTTGATGAGGCCACATTTAATGTTTTAAACTCATCACTGAATGGCATAGACTTGGGAGAATATTGGTTTGTGGATAAGGGTCCATTTTACCTTTAGCCATTTCTGTAATTCCTCTTTGCTCTCATGTGCCTCTGGTGGTAGCACTCATTGTGACATTAGTTCAAACCAAGTAGGAAAAAAACCACTGAAAATTTCTGTAAATTTGATCTAGGTGATATTTAGAGAATCTTGAATTTGTTTTTTCAGAAATACATGGAACATACTGTATTAGAACTAATTTCTAGTGTAACTATATCTATACATGAATATAAGTTAAAGAGAAATAATGAAACAATCAGTTATGTGGCTCATCAACAACTTTTCTAAATGTTTGTATTAAATCACATATGAATAATATATTTTATGTATAATTGCACCCAAATCCTTTCCAAGTGGGTGTTGTTCCATAGAAATTACTTGAATGAATACAAAAGTATCTCTTGTATTGTGCTTATTAATTGTCTATTGGCAAATTAGTTCATATACTTGAATAGTTTGCCTTAAAAGAGATAAACATCTAATATTGCATTCAATACTCATTTGCTTGTAAGTCCTTATATAAAATCAAACTTTAATCAAATTAATATACACTGTACTGAATATGGAAAAACTAATTCAGGAGGGTTTATGATCTTGTGATTCAGACCCCTCTGCCACCTGATCCAGAAGGGATACCAAGACTCTATCAATTGGTGTGAGTGACTTCTTTCACACTAACTTTTAGTCTTGATTTTAGTCATAATTTTAACTCTAATGTTAATCCCTGGGAAATTTGAAAACGGTGGCATTCTATTAGCATTTTTGAATTAGACAATTATGCAACTCACATTCCCTCTAAGGATGGCCCATACTCATCTTTGAATACATGTGAGTAGGTTTCTCCAGTCTTTGGCTTTCAAAGGCATCCTTGAGGAGACTACTTTCTTATTTCCAGATAAAGTTTATTTTTTGCATATTCATTTTTATATATTTATTTTATATCTGTGATATCATACCATGTGTATTTCTGTGCAATACATGCATTCACTGCCCACAGAGGCCAGAAGAATGTGTTCAATATCCTGGAACTGGAGTTTCAGATGGTTGTGGGCCAACATGTGTGTGCTGGGAACTGAACCCAGGTCCTCTGGAAGATCAGTTAGTGCTCTTAACCTCTGAGCCACCTGTTCAATTCTGGACATTATTTTTTAAGTATAAAGAAGGGAATCATGAGTTACCCAGTGTTGGCAGGACTCCTGAGGCTAGCTTATAAACACTGGCTGATTCACCATAACAAGTTTTAGAATTTTTTTTTTTTGGTAAAATTTTCCCAGTATAATAAGTGAAGTTGTTTTTATATGTGGGATCCCTTGCTCTCTCATAATCCACAATACCATACATTTACATGCACAAAAAAGCAGATAGGGAAATAATTTATTATTATAGTGAAAGACACATCATAGCTAATCTTGAATCACATACATATGGGTCCCTTTCTCTCTGATACTGGACTTTCAGCCTGGCCAGAGTTGTCAATTGATAGAAGAGAAGGAGAGAAAAATCCCTTCTGAACCCATGTGAAAAAGTTCAAACATCTAATTTTTCCTAATTAGATCCCTTTTGTCTGCTCATCCTTTTCACAGACACAGGGTCTTCTGGATCATAGATTTGAGTGAAATTTTCTATGAATTAGTTTTCCTTCTTATCCAAAGGAAGCTTACAGTACTGTTATTTTTTTTCTGAAGTATGCTCTGCACTTTACTGATAAATCTTTTTCAAGTAAATTAGGAAAATTCTGACTGCATCCACTTACTGAACAGATATCTTTTACATAATTCCTTGTAGACACAATATAAGATGACGCAGATAAAATATTGGGCAGGCTGTCTATTTCCACAGTCCTCATGTTTCTATGGGCTTATAAGGACAACAAAAATCATCAATGGATTGCATGGATATGTAACGCCGACAGGTAATTATAATGAATGTAAAGTATAGAACCTTATGAGAGAGTATTTTAGAAAGCTTGTAAATAGTTTTGGAGGACTTGAGGTCTAGAGAAGTCTTCCTAGAAGAAGGAAGACATGGCAATGTAGGAATGAGGCTGCACGCATAAGAACAGAAGTATAATGTTGGAGGAATCCAAAGAAATGTAAAAACTCCCCAGTGAGGTAAGGAAAGCAGATGCTAGCACAGGCTGTAAATCAGTAGTTTCATTAAGAACACCTCTGAAGGACAGTGGCATCATCCTGTTAATCACTGCTGCTGTGTAAGTATGGTTTTGATCATTCTCCGCTGTCAGATTTTCAAAGAAAAATTTTGGTTGAAATATGGGACTAGAGTAGGGGGGATGTTTGGACTGAATTATGTTCTCCTAAGATTTATGTGCCAAATCTCCAACTTCCAGTGTGACAGTATGTGGGGACAAGAACTATCAAATGGCAGTGAAAATTATTGAAAAAAATTAATCTGTTGAACTGCTTCTGCATAAAAGACATGAGAGTACTCTCTCTGTGTGTCTTCTTTTCTTTTCTTCCATGCACAGTGAAGGCACCACAGGAGAATACTTCCCTGAAGTCAGGATGAGTGGCCTCCCTGGAAAACAAATTTCATGTTCTACCTTCAGAAATATGAGCAAATAAATTCCTGTTATTTAAGCCCCAAAGCTTGCAGTATTTTCTTATATCAGCTTAAGAAAATGACTATGGATTGAAACAGTAGATATGGGAGTCCTGAGTGAAGGATCATAGGCACATTTATAGCAATTAACCACGATAATAAATAGAGCAGTAGAAAAGGAAAGCAAAATAGAGAAAATGTAGAGCATTGTTTTTTTTTCTTTTTTCTTTTTGGTAAAATTAACAGCATTTTGTATTGTATTGACTAATGTGTGATTAACCTTTTTGGCTTACGTAATGGTCAATGGCATGATATTTTACTATAGGAGTCAACCACAGTAAGGTCATGGTAGAAGTTGAAATCTACCAGGTACTTGAGTATTTTAAAGAGTCAGGTGGTCTTGGTGCTTAGAGGGACAATTAAACTGTGCTCAACAGATATCATTACTGTATAATTTTTCAGAACTGTGATTATATTGATATGAAGTGTGATCCCTTAGGTCAACATGTGGTTTTTGAAAATTTCCAAAGTTTGACTTCTTTTCTGAAGGTTAATATCATCTAAGGTACATTTAGTATTTAATGTTCTGTAGGGTATTTTAGTCATTGATGGTAGGTGAAAGGATCTTTGAATGTTTTCTTCCCTGTTTCTTGATTTTATTTATTAAAACAGCCTTTGGACTCACGATGGCCACTGTACTTTGTTTGTTTGTGTTTTTAGTTTTTCAAGAAAGAGTTTCTATGAGTAACAACCCTAGCTGTCTTGGAACTTGCTCTGCAGACCAGCCTAGCCTTGAACTCACAGAGATCAACCTGCCTCTGCCACCTAAGTGCTGAGGTTAAAGGTGTGTGCCAACAACGCCCTGAGCCAATGTACTTTAAACTGAAGAAATGGAATAGAGAATGATGTTATGAACTACTAGTTACCTTCAGCTAATGTTAGGACAGACTGATTGATTAGCAGTCTTTGCCTCTGACAGCATCTTCAACAAATGGTTCTGGCACAATTGGATGAGGATGTGTAGAAGACTGCAGATAGACCCATGTCTGTTGCCATGCACAAAACTCAAGTCTAAATGGATCAAAGACCTCAACATCAATCCAGCCACATAGAAAGTAGGAGGTACCCTTGAACAAATTGGTATAGGAGACCTATAACTCCAGGGGCACAGACACTGAGAGAAACAATTAATAAATGGGACCTCTTCAAACTTAGAAGCTTCTGTAAGGCAAAGGACACAGTGGACAAGACCAAACGGCAGCCCACAGACTGGGAAAAGATTTTCACCAATCCTATATCCGACAAAGGGCTGATCTCCAAAATTTACAAAGAACCCAAGAAACTAGTCAACAAAACACCAAATAACCCTATTAAAAATGGGGTACACAACTGAAGAAAGAATTCTCAATAGAGGAAATCAAAAAGGCTGAAAGACACTTAACAAAATGCTCCACATCCTTAGCTATCAGGGAAATGCAAATCAAAACAACTTTTAGATACCAACTTAGTCCTGCCAGAATGGCTAAAATTGGAAACACCAATGATGACTCATGTTGGAGAGGATGTGGAGAAAGGGAAACACTCCTCCACTGCTGGTGGGAGTGCAAACTCATATAGCCATTTTGGAGATCAGTATGGCAGTTCCTCAGGAAAATGGGAATTAGTTTACCACAGGACCCGGCAATCCCCCTCTTAGGCATATACCCAAAGGATTCACATCCATGCAACAAAGACATCTGTTCAACTATGTTGATAGCAGCACTATTTGTAATAGCAAGAACCTGGAAGCAACCTAGATGCCCCTCAGTTGAAGAATGGTTAAGGAAGATGTGGCACATCTACACAATGGAATACTACTCTGCAAAAAAAAAAAAATAATGTTATCTTGAAATTTGCAGGCAAGTGGATGGCACTTGAAGAAACCATCCTGAATGAGGTAACCGAGTCACAAAAAGAGGAACACAGTAGGTACTCACTCATATATGGATTTTAGACCTAGAGCAAAGGATCACCAGCCTATAATTCACACCACCAGAGGAACTAGAATACAAGGTGTATTCTAAGAGATTCATATAAAGTCCCTCACAGAACTGGTAAGGGACAAGTCCCCCAGAGCTCAGGGGAAGTGGGGGGGACAGTGAATGGAGAGAGAAGTAGGAGAAAACGAGGGGGAGGATAGGAAAACATGTGCGACCAGGAAGATTGAGCCTGGTTAGGAATAGAAGACAGGAAAGAGAGAGAGAGACAAAGACAAAAAGAGAGAGAACATAAAAGAGGGAGCCAATATTGGTTTGAAGATAAAATTGAACACAAAGAAAGGTCTAGAGTACTACAAGACTGCTGCCAAATAACAATTTTGAGCTTCCGTGGAAAGGCTATCATAAATGCCCTTCCCGGAGAGTGAGATCAACCACTAACTTATCCATGGAGCCCTCAAGTATGTTGGAGCAAACATCCATATGTAAACACTGATTTGAAGTAGAACTCAGATGCAGATGGAGAGGACAAGACCAGGCGGCAGAAACATATAGAGACAGCTTACATGAACAAGGAGGAGCTAATGGGCCACCATACTGATAGCTGGGATGCCAGCATGGGACTGACTCAGGCCCCCCTGAATATGGGTCTCAGCCAGAAGGACTGAACAGTCTAAGGGACCTCAGACAGTGGAGCCAGGATGTATCCCTGGTGCACAAAAGGACTTTGTGAACACATCCCCCATAGAGGGATAACTACCTTAATGTAGAGACAGGAGAGAAGCCCTAGTCCCTACTTCACATGACCTGTCAGATCTACATGACTCCAACTGGATGACATTCCCCTACATATGGAATTGGGGTGGGGGGATGGGAGGGGAGGGTGGTTAGAGTGCATGTGAGAGGGCAGAGAGGGTAAAGGGGGGGAAGGAGGGAGTGAGGAATGGAGGGAGGGAGAGGGAATTGGGATCGACATGTAAAATAATAAATTAAATTAAAAAAAATTGCTTTGACTCCAAAATTTAAGTTCTAGGACAAGTTACTGGGGAAAGGGATTTCTATTTTTGTTTCCACAGAAAATGAAAAGATGTGGATTCCGTCCAGACTAATGTGGTTTGATCAAGCCAGACCGCCTGAAACAGAGTACCAGGTGATCCTACATTCAAAACAGCTGGACAAAGCAGCCTTACAGACTACAGCCAGGATTTCTGCATCTTCTTAGAATCCCCCATGACAGTGCTCCTTAACAGCAGGAAGTAGTTTGGAAAGGACGACACCCAAATTCCCAAATATTGTCTATAAATGTTTGTTTTCATTTAAATGGATTGGTTATATAAAATAAATAAAAAAAGAAGTCTTTGCCTCTTTATACATGTTGACAACTATTTCTTAGGGTTATACTAATATTGGAGTTAGATTTGAACTTGATAACTTAGAAAACTTGTTTTCCTTGAGCTAGCAAACACAAAGATTTTAAAATTCTTACTTGAAGGACTTTTGGGAGTTTAGAATAGAGAAATCAAATTAAGTAGACTTTGTTTTCTTAGTGTTTGGGGCATATGTAATATTACTCTGTATTTAACACTTTATAACTCATTTTCATTCACATATATTCTGAAAATTTAGTTATTTTAGTAATTTAGTAAATTTAAATACACCAATGCTAAAGTATTATATGGTATTTTGTAATACAAATGTCAAAAATATATTTATATATACAGTTTTATTCAGCTAGACTAAAAATGAGAACTGTAGATAAGAAGGGTGGTAGGAAATACAGAGAGGAATGGCTCGAATATAACAACTAAATGATGCTTGCTGTTTCTTGACCAGGAGGAAAAACAACAAAACAATTCCCAAACTCCTCAAACGTACATGTGCAATAAGAATTCTACTTGGCATGCTTGCTTCTGAGAGATGAGTAACTAGTTAAATCTGAAAAATTTGATTCTAATGTCAAATAGTCAATAATATTTTGTGACAAAATATATGACCTTGCACTTCTTTAGTGCTTCTCAATTGAACAGAAGTCACAGTGAAATTTGTATCCCAGCCATTTGTGGTAGTTCATTAATGCACATAGCCTCTTCTTTCATTCCCCAACTGCATGGCCCAGAATCATTCCATAGATGCTTTTGGTATGGATTTGGAATGGAACTAAATATTCGTTCACTTCTGGTTAGTAGGTTCCCTAGCTTCATTTGTATCAATGTACTTCTAAGAGAAACATTTTGAAAGTGATAAGTTTGGAGGTTAATGATTCAAATAATCCCCAAGGTATATCTAGTTGTTATTCATACCTGTCAGCACCGCAGCTCTCTACGCTGCGACTGTCACCATAACATACAGGAGCAGAATAATCACTAGAGAGTTGAAGATGCTGAACTCAATTTACCAATTGCTACAAGAGGGAAAAAATATGAGATACAGTTTTTATTATAAAATACTCATAGGAATGAGGTTAAGCCTGTGTTACTATAAAGTGTTAATAAGGCTTTTAAGACTTAATTAAAATAACATATTTTCTGCTAGGATTACTGAATTCAAACCTATTATTCCTAAATTTAGGCTAAAGGGGTCTTTTTTTGTGGTAACAAATGTAACATAGGAAGACACTTGCTTTTCTCCAGGAAAATTTTCTATTGCTATGAAATTTTCACATGGAAAATTTTAATTTTTCAGCATCTCCCCTTGGCAAACTGAAACAATTGGAATTACATTTTATATGTGCCCATACCTTTCAATCATAATAGATTTAGAATCAATTTAAACATCCTATTGAAGGAACCCAAATTCACTAAGCTTCTTGACTACCCAAGTAAAGTTCTTAGTTGAGAAAAATTACATTCGTTAGGGTTTAGGAACCTCAAGTCAGAGATAGAATGAGCAGCCAAAACACCTGCCAGCATTATTAAACTATTGATTGGATATAGAGGGTCATTAAAAATAATAAGAGAATGTGCTATTGAAGGGGAAATGTGTAACGGGTGCATGAGGGTTTGAAAGGGTGGAAATGATTAAAATTTTAAAATGTCAAAGAATAAAAAATATTATTTAAAAAGCGAATCACTATGCTATAATTTGTGAAGCATTTTATTTTTAAAAATACTTGTAATTAATTAACTTTTCTTTGGAGAAAATGTAGGTATGCAGCCCAAGCTGTCCTTGAATTTGAGACACTGCTGCTTCTGCCTCCAGAGCACTGGAGTTACAAGGATTCATCCCCGCGTCTGGCTTCTCTTTTGTGTTTCATACTGCACCCTCCTGACTGTGCATAGATGTGGGAACTGACAATCTCCTACCATGCTGCATGTCAGGACTCTGTCATCGAGCTCACTGTGCCCTGTGCTCCTGTCTCTGTCAGCTTCACTGTTGTTACTCTGGAACTTCCTTCCATACTGGATGGGCTACCACTGCTGATCTGCTCATGTGAAATGTCAGGAGGTATGGCTGATTCTAATCGTTTTTTATGGCATTAATTTATTTTTTGACATGATAGGTTGGCCTTAACCAGGCTTCTTACACTATAGAAAGAAGGAAAATTACCCATGTTGTAAATGTGTTTTTAGCCACCTAAGGATAAATTTTGAAAACAATAATCAGTTTTCATTGAAATTGCTAATATCGCTGATTACATGTGATCTCTGAATTATTATGCCGATCCTAAATCAAAGAGACGAGAGCTGTGGTTGAGGCTGGAGATTCTTCTTCTGATTCCCTTTTATTTTTTATGTTAATTGGTGTTTTGCCCACATGAGTGTTTGTGTGAGAGTGTTGGATCCCTTGGAATTAGAGCCAGTTGTGAGCTGCTATGTGGATGCTGGGAATTGAACCAGAGTCCTTTGGAAGAACAGCCAGTGCTCTTAATCTGCAAGCCAACTCCCCAGCCCCTCTTATTACTTCTGGTATGTTTTGACCTTAAATTTGGTATCTTCTAGTTGCTACATTTAGAATACGTATTATAGACAAATGTAAGACCATTACTATCTCTCATTCCTTAGCATAAAGCTGATTGAACTGAATTTTGGGTAGTTTGGTCACACTATGTATTCATGGCTATTGATGTTGCTATGATTCAGCAACTGCGGATAATCATGTCTATATGGTTTACTCCGCAGTTTAAAAAATACTATGTAAATGTAATTCTGGGGAGAATTGCATTTAGATTTTAATTATAATTTTCAACACATAGTTAGCAAATCTAGGACTTCATACATGCCACTTAATGCTGATGCTGATCAGCTTCGGGGAGACTTTTAGCTTCCCAAATGGACTGTAAGAATATTCAGAAGTTTGCATTTGTGAAGATTCAGGGTTAGTGAAGCATTTCTTTAGGAGGCTTGCTCTTCTCTGAAAAAAAAAAATGGAGAAAAAGTAAACTTCTTCCCTCATGTTTAAGCAGGATTCTCTCCCTCCTCCCTGAAGCCTTCCTCTAGGTGAAGAAACCATTGATGTTACATTTCAGGTGAGAAATATGTGTGGAGGAATTGCAACTTTTGCTCATCCCAGTGGTGGGAAACACCAATTTTTTGAGATAAACTATAAGTTCTGAGAAAATAGAATTTCCTAGCATGTCAATTCTGGACACTCTGTGAGTGTCCAGGAAAGAAGCCTGAGAATTACTTCTGTCAGTATGACTGGCAGAAGCTCTTGTGAGTGTTGACAGCTTGTAATTCTTTCTACTGACTTTCAAACAAATTATTGACATTATTATGCATTAACTTTCTGGAAACATAACAACAGCAAAGCTCATGATTGAATGAAAAATTTCAAATAAGACCTTATACTTAAAAATTAACCCCCAGGAAGGCTTCTTTTTATTGTTGTTTAATGACTATTTGATTGCAAAAAGCTTTGTGCCTATTTTGGTTAAGTGTTTAAGTCTAAAGTGACCTCCCGGGATGCCCTTATACTTGTGCTGGTTTGAGGGAATGCTGTGGAAGCAATTAATTCTGCCAGATAAGTTGCTTGTGACTTAGGCTTTCACTCCATGGCAGGCAAGCATCTGAATCATGCTTTATATTGTACCATACTGGATGACTTCTGTGCTGTAGCTAGCTATGTTGCTATATTCAGTGAAATTGTGTTTTATTAACACTAACTTAATCTATTACACTTTTATAAATAATGGTCTCACGTGGCAGGCAACCCATTTCTTAAAATATTTAATGCTAAATTGCACAGTTTGATAAAAAACTTATTTTGTTTATTAAAAAAACAGAGTTTGGTTTTGGTTTCAATTAACCTTCTGTTTTTCCCATGACTTCTTAGTGAGTAGTAAGTACTGTGTTCATTGACAATAGAGTATAGTTTTATCTTTTAATTTTTTCACTGAAACTAATTCTACTTGATAAGTAAGTTTGAGACTTTTAACTTGAGTTATATTGCTGGGAATGACTAAACCACATAAAAGAAAACAAATATTTTCATTTCATTCCATGCTTAATGTCTACTTCTTATAACATTTTAGAAATATTATACTGTGAATAAACCATTTCCTGATAAATTTAATATATATTTAAATCACATATTTCCAAATTTGATAAGCTTTACATGAATCTAAAACTTTTAATACCATCTGTTCAGGACCACTTAATAAATACCTTGTAGTCAGTTGAATGAAACAAGACCAAGCACTTTAGCCTTACATGTTAGAAGGCTGAATAGGGTTTTCTAACTCTGTCAGAAAATGCAAGTATGTAAACACTTAGCATATTATTTGAGTTCTGAAAGAATCATGTGTATGAACACAGCTGCACACTAAGAATGAAGCCTTTCATCTGACACATTAGGGGAAGGCTCTCAGGAGAGTTTAAGGATGAGCCCAAGAGACAAAAGAATATCCTTAGAAATACTAAGCAATGTGTATACAACACAGTGTATACAACATACACAAAGACTTCACTCAATTTCTGATGCTGACTCACACTTCCCCAAACTCTTCAGTGACATAGTGAAGTTGGCTAATAATATGTTGTGAAAGCAGGATGTAATCTAGACTAGGCACAGTGAAGGTATGACTGTTTCCCTGGTGGTGGCTTCCTTAAGCTCATTGACTTACCTAAATAATACTGGATAAGGAGACACAGTGCCCATGGCCCATCTCTTATGCTAATGGGGTTCTACTGAACTCACACATTATAATTAAGACTATGTCTCTCCAGCCAAGGAGTTTTCCACATGCCCTGGGCTGCACATAGAGATATTTCATTGACCCCATGCAAAAGAGTCAAGAGAAAGTTCCAGACACCTAATCCTTACCTCTGAACTCACAATTTCACCAATACCATCCACCTTGAACCCATCAAGGCAGTTCTACAACTTCTAATCCTAATTTTCTCACAATAAGAGAAAAAGTAGACTGCCAGACTCTGGCTTCTTAAAAATTTTCATTGTGCTACCTGAAAACCTATTTTATCTGTGACCAGTCTGTTATGGAAATATCCAAACCACCTCTTCTTACCCACTAGAAATCTGTCCTTCCACATGTTCACTTCCCTGATCAAGACCCTTTGGCACTATGAACCATTTATATTTTTTTACTCAGAGAGTCTACACTTCTGGGACTGGAGAAGAATTTATGTCATATGTTTATGTCACCCATATTCTGTCATTTGTTGTCATCTCAACTTCTATATTGTTACACTATGTTTTTCAAAGATTTTAGTACCCAACTACCTGACACTTTTAGCTTCATCATTCCTGATTTCTACCTGAGTTCAACTTCTATTTTATGAACTTTTTATTACTGTTCTCTAGTAATCTTTCCTTTACCCAATTTCAAATCTTACTTAAAAGATACTAACTGAATCCTATCTTTACAAATACTTACATATTCTTTATATACAACCCTTTCAGAGGGGTCACCTAAGACCATTGGAAAACATAGATATATTTACATTATGGTTCATAACAGTAGCAAATTACAGTTATGAAGTAGCAATGAAAACAATTTTATGGTTGTGTCACCACAACATGAGGAACTGTATTAAAGTGTTGCAGCTTTAGGGGGGTTGAGAATCACTGCTTTAAAGGTTCAACACTTTCCTAAAACTGGACCACCGCCTAGGGATCAAGTGTTCAAATACAGACCTACAAGGGACCTTTCACCTACAAATTATAACTTTAGGATCGAGTTCTATGGTCAATCACTATGGATGCTTCTTGCATAAGTTCTCTATTATTATGTTTGTTTTCTGTTTCATTAGACTTAACATGGAAAAAGGTGACAATTCTAGTAAAAAACATCTTTGTCCACTGTTCATGAGCTATCCACCAACTAGTAAGACATCTAAATATACTCTGGCAACACCAGATTCATGATGGGAATGAACATGAAATACATTTCAGTACTATTTAAAAGCCATACTGTATCTTCCAGTACTATTTTGACTTTCTCACACTGCTATCTTGTACTTTTTCCTTCCACCTATACATCTTGTTTTTCAGCTACAATTTCAGCAAACAACACTGTTCTTTATTTCATCAAGAAAATGGACATGGACACACCTAACAGAGAACATATAAGGACTTCCAAGGTAACATATACTCACCTATCAACCATGATTCTTGCTTTTATGATTCTATGTAGACCTCTCCAAGTCACATCTCTTAACTTGTGTACAGATTGTATAAACATGTATATCTTCACCCCTTACTTAATGACATCTGGAACAAAGGAGATCAGTAATTACAATCTTAGACTACTGTAACTATATTGAAATCATATTTATATTCAGAAAACTGCAGATGTACAAGATGATGAAACCCATGAAAGCAGTACCATGACTGGTTCTTGGGGAATTATTGTTAACCTGGAAACAATTGAGACAAAAAACTCAACCCTTACTTTCCAAAGTCTCCTCATGTGCCACTCAAGTCCTCTTTTCCTCTGTCTTTGTCTACCATTTTTTTTTTGTTTTTGAGATTATATTTTTTTATTATCTACCATTTCTAATAGACTACTTAGATTAATTTTTCTTTTTACACCTAACACATTAATCAATGTTTTTGTGTAAATAGTTTATTTCTTTATAAAGCTAACCAAAGTTCTATAATGCTGCTATGCCAAATTTTGCTTATTCATTCATTTTTGTAAATTTTTACAAAATGCCAAATAGGAATTTTATTGTATGTGTGGAATTTTGGTGAGGATTGCAATGAATCAGTAGATTGCTTTTGGTAGAATGGCCACTTGTACTATGTTAATCCTAATGAGCATGAACAATCTTTTCATCTTCTGGTATCTTCTTCAATTTATTTTTGCAATGTCTTAAAGTTTTTTTATCATTTAAATCTTTCATTTTCATGTATACAATTACTCCAAGATATTTTATACTATTTGAGGTTATTGTGAAAGGTATTGTTTCCCTGAATTTTTTTCTCAGTTCATTTGTCATTTGAATACAGGAGGACCACTTTTTTGTGTGTGTATGTTCATTTTGTATCTTACTACTTTTCTGAAAGTGTTTATAAGCTGTAGGGGTTTCCTGGTTGAAATTTTAGGGTCACTTATATATACTATCATACCATATTCAAATAAAGATACTTTAATTTTTTCTTTTCAAATTTGTATAGCATTCATCTCCTTCAGTTTTCTTGTTGCTTTAGTTGTAACTTCAAGTGCTGTATTGAATAGGTGTAGAGAGAGCTGCCACAGGCTCCCACTGCCACAGAACTGCCTGCCAAACAATGACAACAAAAAACATGTTTTGTGCCCTTTTTTTAGTGGAAATGCTTTGAATTTCTCTCCATTTAAGTTGGTGTTGCTATGGTATTGCTATAAACTCCCTTTATGTTTAGGTATGTCCCTTATAGATTTAATCTCTCCAATACTTTTATCATGAAGGGATATGAGACTTTTTCCAAGGCTTTTTTCTGCATCCAAAGCAACGGTCATGTTGTTTTAGGGAAAAGGCATCTTACATATATTGACTTCCCCTCTCGGATATCCTGTTGCTATTCTGTGTCATGGAGATCCGGCAGCTTTGGATCTGCAGGACTGGCTACTGCAGATATTAGGATGGGGTGGATGTTTGATTGCGTCAACTCATAACCTTGGTTCTGGGCCTGGGTAGTTGCAGGATTGGACAGTTAACAGCTCTCCCCCAACCTCACCACCAGGTGAGCTACTCTACTCTGTCCTGTCTTCTTCATCTCTTGCAGCAATGAGCAAGGGGCAGGGTCAGTTCTCCCACTTTCATAATCTCAGGGTTGGGTCTCCCATACCTTGACCTTTAGGGTCAGCACTACTGTGTTGCCCAGGCGAGGTACAGGGGAGGGATAAGCATTGATAGTATAGCAGAAACTAGTGGCCTCTAACCAGACTAAAAACTCTTTGCAATGAACCCTTGCAAGTAAAGATATATGGACAATAGGGTTTACTGTGTCACTCATTGTGTCATACTATAGCTGCCATGATGAGATTTTTCCTTCTTATTTTTCTCTTAAATTTTATTGTATTGAGGGATGGTTTGCAAGGGCAGAAGGTGGTTTTGAAGGGCCAAGGAAAGACACAAAGAATAAATGAAAAGAAAGTTAAAAATATTGAATTTTTTATATAAATATAGTTTGTCACAATATTTATTTGTGTTTTTAATTTATCCCAGCAATATTTTGTTGCTTTCATCATACAGATGCTACATAATTTTTTTAGTTTTTATCCTAAGAGCCAAATATGTTTTGGGTTATAAATTGCATTTTCAGTTACCAGTTTTTATGGTAGTGAATAAAGATAAAATTGATGTTTTAGCATGTTAATCCAGAATCCTACCACCCTGATTACAAATAAATTTTGCTGTCTCTTCTTAGGAGTTTCATCAGATTTTCTATGATTCCTGAATATCATATACTCTGTGAGTATTGATATTTTTTTCATTGCTAGTGTAGTCTTGTTTTCTTTACTTACTGTAGTGCATAGAACCTTCAGCATATGTTAAACAGAAAGAGATGGGTACAGACATCTTTCTCTTAGTTGTGACTCTCAGATTTTCATTCCAAGCAAGTAGTATGGAACCATTTAGTCTGATGTATGTATTGATGTTCTGTAGATGTTTCAAACACAGACAGTTCGTTTCTAGTTAAGTGACACTTTATATGAAGGATATTATATTTGATTGAATGTTTTTCTATGTGTACTGAGATAATCTTGTACATTTATATTTTAGCTTGATGCTAAGGTAAACTATATTGTTCAGTTTTTAAGTTATCAAATCAATCTTTCTTTACAAGGTTAATACTTGATTTTGTTGCCCTTTTGTATATTATTGGGTATAATTGGCTAACATTGTGATAAAATTGCATTTGTATTTGTGAAGGACATTGAATTGTAATTTTCTGATAATGTGTATATTTGATTTTGATGTCAGCATAACCTGTTATCAGAGAATGTTTGATAGTATCAACTTCCCTTGGATTTTATAGAATATCTATATAAAAGTTATTATTACTTCTTTCTCAAATGCTTAACAGGAGTTTAGACAATGATACAATCTAGTCCCTGAGCATTCTTTGTGACAAATCTTTCCATCACAAATTCATTGTCTTCAATAGATACCAGGCTTTTCAAAATATTGACTTATTATTGAGTGAAATGTACTAGTTTCCCTTTCAAAGTAGTTTTTTAAAATCAAATTTAATTGTCATTTAATTCATTGTTATATAGTTACTACATATTGTGTTCTTTAAATTTTTTTATACTTATTCATTTTAATTTAGGTGCATGAGTTTTTATTGCATGTATGTTTGCCATATGTACATGTGCCTAGTGTCCACAGAGGTCAGAAGATCCCTGGAAATGAAGGTGTGGGTGATTCTAAACCACAGTGTGCTAATGGGCAATGAACCTAGGTCCTCTGAAAGAGCAGCCAGTGCTCGTAATCAGTTGTTGTTTCATTGGTCATATCCATTGCTTCTCTGTGTTTTTATGAATTTATTCTCAAAACCTTGTTATTGTATTTACTTCAATTGTTTTGGTTTTGTTTTCCTTATGTTGGCTAGAACTTGAGAAATCTAAGGTATTATTTTTTAGTTTGACTAATATACCGTATTCTGACTCAGTTTAAAATATTATTATTTTTCTTTGTATTTTTCTTTGACCTATAAATTCTTAGAGCTGTGCTATTTGGGTTTTAAGTAGGTAGGAGCTATTGGGATATATTTTGTTATGATTTCTCATTTAATTCCATCATGACCAGAGAACAAACTTTTCTTACAATTTTGTTTCTTAAAATTATGTACACTTGGGACTGGATAGACAGCTAAGGGGTTAAAATTTCTGGCTGCTCTCCCAGAGGACCTGGTTCAATGTCAAACACCTACATGGTATCTCACAGCTCTCTGAAATTCCAGTTCCAGGGGTTCCAATGTCCTCTTCTACTCTGTAGGATCCTGCATGAATATAGGGAACATAAATGTACACAAGCATATACGTACACAAATAAAAATAAAAGAAAAGTAAATAATATATGGCCAAGAATCCTTCATGAACCACCCCATTTAAGCTCTCTAGCATGCCTACTTTGTTATAGGGTAGAAGACTTCCAGAAATGTTAATATACAAGATGAATGAAAGTTACTGCATTTTCTATGAAATGATATTGTAAGAGAGCAATAAGCTAAAGGAAAAAAAAATGAATTCTCAAGGAGAAAAGGAAGACTTCTCACCCAGAATTCACTGAGTTTGAATATAGAAATTTAGCATCTGAAACAAGCAAATGATTCTTGGTGTAATGCAGTGTCTCCAGAAAACCCAGTCAAACCCAGAGTGTGGTAGAAGAGTAGTTTAAGGCATGTGGCTTTTTTTCTGCAGAGTAGTATTCCATTGTGTAGATGTGCCACGTCTTCATTAACCATTCTTCAATTGAGGGGCATCCAGGTTGCTTCCAGGTGCTTGCTATTACAAATAGTGATGCTATCAACATAGTTGAACAGATGTCTTTGTTGCATGGATGTGGATCATTTGGGTATATGCCTAAGAGGGGGATTGCCGGGTCCTGTGGTAAACTAATTCCCATTTTCCTGAGGAACTGCCATACTGATCTCCAAAATGGCTGTATGAGTTTGCACTCCCACCAGCAGTAGAGGAGTGTTTCCCTTTCTCCACATGCTCTCCAGCATGAGTCATCATTGGTGTTTCTAATTTTAGCCATTCTGGCAGGAGTAAGATGGTATCTCAGAGTTATTTTGATTTGCATTTCCCTGATAGCTAAGGATGTGGAGCACTTTCTTAAGTGTCTTTCAGCCTTTTTGATTTCTTGAAATTCGCAGCCAAGTGGATGGGACTCGAAGAAACAATCTGAATGAGGTAACCGAGTCACAAAAAGAGGAACACAGTATGTACTCACTCATATATGGATTTTAGACCTAGAGCAAAGGATCACTAGCCTATAATTCACACCACCAGAGGAACTAGGATACAAGGTGTATTCTAAGAGATTCATATAAAGTGCCTCACAGAACTGGTAAGGGACAAGTCCCCCAGAGCACAGAGGAAGTGGGGGGGGGCAGTGAATGGAGAGAGAAGTAGGAGAAAACGAGGGGGAGGAAAGGAAAACCCATGCAACTAGGAAGATTGAGTTCAATTAGGAAGAGAAGACAGGAGAGAGAGAGAGAGAGAGAGAGAGAGAGAGACAAAGAGAGAGAAAGAGAGAGAACATAAAAGAGGGAGCC
This sequence comes from Phodopus roborovskii, assembly GCF_943737965.1. Classification (NCBI taxonomy): domain Eukaryota; kingdom Metazoa; phylum Chordata; class Mammalia; order Rodentia; family Cricetidae; genus Phodopus; species Phodopus roborovskii. Next base: position 33,716,196 of record NW_026126469.1, read on the forward strand.
AATATTGGTTTGAAGATAAAATTGAACACAAAGAAAGGTCTAGAGAACTGCAAGACTGCTGCCAACTAACAATTTGAGCTTCCGTGGAAAGGCTACCATAAATTCCCTTCCCGGAGAGTGAGATCAAACTAACTTATCCATAGAGCCCTCAAGTAATGTCTGTTGGAAACAGGAGCAAACACCCATACATAAACACTGAGTGGAAGTAGAACCCAGATGGAGAGGACAAGACCAGGTGGCAGAAACACACAGAGACAGCTTTCCTGAACAAGGAGGAGCTAACGGGCCACCAGACTGATAGCTGGGATGCCAGCATGGGACTGACTCAGTCCCCCCTGAATATGGGTCTCAGCCAGAAGGACTGAACAGTCTAAGGGACCTCAGACAATGGAGCCAGGATGTATCCCTGGTGCACAAAAGGACCTTGCTAACATATCTCCCATGGAGGGATAACTGCCTTAACCTAGAGACAGGAGAGAAGCCCTAGTCCATACTTCATATGACCTGTCAGATCTACATGACCCCAACTGGATGGCATCCCCCTACACATGGAATTGGGGTGGGGGGATGGGAGGGAAGGGTGGTTAGAGTGCATGTGAGAGGGCAGAAAGGATAAAAGGGAGGGAAGGAGGGAGGAAGAGGGAATTGGGATGGATGTGTAAAATAATAAATTAAATAAAAAAAAAGCTTTGGCTCCAAAATTTAAGTTGAAGGACAAGTTACTGGGGAAAAGGATTTCTATTTTTGTTTCCACAGAAAATGAAAAGATGTGGATTCCTTCCAGACTAATGTGGTTTGATCAAGCCAGACCGCCTGAAACAGAGTACCAGGTGATCCTACATTTAAAACAGCTGGACAAAGCAGCCTTACAGACTACAGCCAGGATTTCTGCATCTTCTTAGAATCCCCCGTGACAGTTTCCCTTACCAGCAGGAAATAGTTTAGAAAGAATGACGCCCAAATTCCCAAAGATTGTCTATAAATGTTTGTTTTCATTTAAGCGGACTTGGTTATTTAAAATAAATATTAAAAAAAAGGCATGTGGCTTTTGTTTATCCTGCATTTGTCATGCTCTGTGAAGCTGTGTTACTGTGCCTGTCCAAAACACCAAATGGTCCTAATAAAGAGCTGAATGGCCAATAGCAAGGCAGCAACAGGGATGGAGAGGGGAGGCAGAGAGTATAAATGGAAGGAGAAACGAGGAGGAGGAGCAGCAGAAGAAGAAGCAAGAGGAGAACAAGAAGAGGAGGAAGTCAGGGGCCAGGCATCCAGCCACCCAGCCAGGCATGGGGTAAGAAGGAAAGCCAGATATACAGAAGTAAGAAAGATTTACAGAAGAGAAAGTACCCAGAGGGAAAAGGTAGATGGGATAATTTAAACCAAGTAGAGCTGGCACGAAACAAGCCAAGCTAAAGCCAGACATTCAAAACTAAAAGCAAGCCTCCATGTATTCATTTTGGGTGCTGCCTGTAAGAATGAGCAAGTGAGGGCATGGTGGGAAAATGCATTGTGACACAGAACCTCAGCAGGGTTTCAGCTTGGTCTAACACAACCTGACAAAGAACTAAGTGTTAAGCAAAGATTATAACTGAATTCAGAGTACTCTCAAAGTACTTGCTCAGAATACAGTTTAACCAGCACTTTACATTCCTTCTTATACTACAGCCACAATGTTTTATTTAGTATTACTTTTGAATAATAATAAGAAAAATGTTACAGCTAATTTGCATTGGACACCTTTGAACACTCAGTGTTGTGATAAATGCATTTCATAAACTAGCATACTAAGACTTCCCTCTCCATTTTAAAATTGTTTGGACAGTTTGGTTTTCATTCCAAGTATTTATTCATTCATATAGATGTGATTTTGCTTAATGATACTCAAAGCAATGTTTTTGTTTTATTTTGTTATATGTTTTTGTTTGTTTGTTTTCTTTTTTCTAGACAGGTTTCTCTGTGTAATAGTCCTGGCTGTCCCGGAATTCACTCTGTTAAACCAGGCTGGCTTCAAATTCACTGAGATCCACCTGCCTCTGCCTCCTGAGTGCTGGGATTTAATGGTGGGTGCCACCAGCAGCCAGCACACAAAGCAATTTTAATTATAAGAATAAAATCATGAAAGGGAAAAAAAGTAAAAAAAGAAAGTTACTGCATTTTCACTGATTTTTGTCTGAGTTTTTGTGTTTTTATAAGTATCAGAGAGTATTTTATTCTCTAAATATAATTTTAGATTTGTCTATTTTTTCCTTGAAATTTTATGAATACATACTGTTTATTTTTCAAATCATAGATACCTAGAATTTTTAAGTGCCTTCTGATAATTTGACACATTATCACCATTAAATAACCTTATCTTAGGTAATATTGTGTGCATTGACACAGATGTTGTATGACACCAGTAAAGAAATTTCTGCTTTCATCTGATTAATGCTTAATGGTGGTGCTTTTTCTCCTTTACTTTTTAAATCACATCATTTTTTTCTTTCCATGTAAGGCAGGGTTTCTCTGCACTCTATGGTTAGGTCTTGTTTTCTTAGTAACTTTTATGATATATACATTTTATTAACATGCTTTGACCATTTACGCTTGTGTGAAATCCATTCTCACAATTTTCCATTTGTTGTTTTTTTTAGTACATTTATATTTAATGTGAAACTCATTCTCACCACTTTCTATGCCCATATTCTTTTAGTTCATTCAATGGCAATACTGATTTTCCTTCCTTAGATCAAAACACACAACAAAACCTGGAAACATGAATGAAATCTTTGTGTGATAATCAGTTCTCATCTTCCTCTATCCCACTTGTTTGGGCACTGTTAGCTGAACCTTAGATTGTTTTTAGATTAGATTAGATTATTTTCACTCTGTTCAGAGACACCATTTTCTGCTTAGATTACTGCAACAGCCACTTAACCTCACTCTCCTTTCTTCTGTTTTTCATTTTTATGTGTTCTCAAGATAGCAACTGAAGTAATTAATGACTGAAATGTAAATAAAATTATGTCACTCTGCTCAAAGCCTGTTTCTGTTTCAGTTATATATAACTTTAATATTATCCATGTTCCAAATAGTATGTGCTCATGTCACCTGCTCTTTGTTCAACCCTCCCAGTCTTCCAGCTGGCTTGTCTTAGTCCTTTATCTTGAACATGCTAACTCCTTTCTCTCCAGGTAAAACCTTGCAGCTGGCATTCCCTTCGTTAGCTATTGATAGATAGCAGCCAACTCCATGTCCTTGATCATATACTACTTTCTCCATGAAGCCCATAATTATATTTGTATAAAAATTTAAACATATCAATATGTGATCCCTTCTTCATTGTACTTACAGAATTACATGCCTTTATTAACATGTTTTCAGCGCCCCTCTCCACTCACTGGCAATTACTCTCCACAAGGTAGGAATCTTTTCAGTTACTCTGGTCATCGGCATACTTTAAGCCTCTGCAGGAGTATCTAGTTCTTAATAAACTCTTGAGAATTATTAGTTCAGCCTGATACAAGTGCTCTTACTTTGAAGTGGGCCTTTTCACATAGCCATGTGAAAAGAGTTAGCTTGATATCCACCTATTGCCATCATTGCTGAAGGGCATTGCCTATGTCCTATTTAAAATAGTGGCTATAGAAACTTGATATAGAGATTGTATTTTATTGTAAAAGTAGCAAAGGCACATAGTTAATGAAATAGTCATTTCATAAAATCAGGTCCATATGTCATGAGTGGTTTTTGCAAGAGGGAAATACGGAGAAGATACTGCCAGCAGAGGACTGCTCATGAGACTGTACATAGTTTTCTTATAATGCTATTGAGCCAACTGAACATCTCTCACTATAGCTTGGGTTTTTGAGCAAATCTTTAGCTTCCATGTCTTGGTCCTTTTCTTTCACATGCCTTCTGTGATTTTGAACCACTTCTGAAACTAGACTGTCAAAAATCTTAAATCTGCATTCAATTTCCTAAATAAAAAATAGTTTTAATTGCTTACAAGTTTCTGCATGTTTTTGGCAAAATGCAGCTACTTGATTTGGCATCTGTTTTTACTTCTGTCTTTTGTAATCTGATTTTATCATTGTATGTACTCTCTGAATAGTAAGTTACTTGGCACCATGTAGTACAATGGTCAATAAATTACTTTTAGATGATTGAACAAGATTATATGACAGATGGGCACAGAGCAACAAGGATTCAGGTGTGTGTGTGTGTGTGTGTGTGTGTGTGTGTGTGTGTATGATATATAGAGGGAGTTAATCAGCTGTGTATTTATCATATGGGAGAAAGAGGAATCAATGTCATTAAGTTTCTTGGAATATTCTAATTACCAGCAACATTTGTTGATGTGGTACACAAGAAAATACCCTTTCTATTTCATGGACTTAATAGAACCATATCTATGAAATATAATTTCAGTGTATAAGGGAAAACTTGATGCTTGCTAGACTTGAGATATAGAGCCAAATTTAAGTCAACTAAGTATTGAAGAAATAATTTTTGAGGTTTTTGGAAAACCCTTAATTGAGCATAATATCATGTGTACTGACAATGCAGCAACAATATGTATATGCAGAAGGTATGTAGCTACTATATATTCTTCCCCTCTCTCATGTGTGTGGAGGCCAGAAGTGGGCACTGGATATCTTCCTTAATTACAGTTTGTTTCATGAGACAGGATCTCTCACTGAATATGGAATTAATTCACTCAATGATTCATATAGCTGTCTCCAGAGGTCCTCCTCTTTCTGCTGCCCCAATGTGGGGATTACTTTCAGGTGTGCATTGCCCTATCTGTTTTCCCCATATCTTATAAAGATGGAATGAATTTCTCTGATCCTTGACCTTTTACGTTAAGCATTTTACCAGCTGTGCACTCTCCCTATCATCCTGCAATGCTTTTCTGTAATGGAGTTACCAAACAGCTATGTGGTAGCCCTTGCACTGACATTCACCAAGGCTAGTCAGAGATTCATATAAAGTGACTGGCAGAGAACTCATCTAGAGGAAATACCAAAGTCATTTCAACTTGGGGCTTCCTAGTTTCAGATATAGAGGGGTCCATCTCAGAGTAATAATATGAAATTAAACAAGTGGACATTCTTGCTTCCCCATTCCTTAAGGACTATCTGTTCTATTGTAGCATAGAGAAAAGGTAGCTTTAAATCCCAAAGTTTCTGTCTTGAGTTGAGTCACTTGGTCCCCAAATAGACATGAAACTGCAGAACAACATTGCCTATATGCAGTAAAGGGGTAAGCACATACAGATGTATCTGTTTTTTGTTTGTTTGTTTTTTTTTTTGTAATAGATATGTTGAATTCACCAGTGAAAGAAGAATCAGAATGTATATAGGTTTTCCAAAAACATCTATTGTTTTACACACAAACTGTTCAGGAATTATCATCCACCCTCTGGAATTATGGGTAGACTGTGTGCTGGCTCATGTTATGAACACACACACACACACACACACACACACACACACACACACACACACACCTTGAATTAAGATACTTAGAGATACTGGGTATAATTTTATTACATGGAAATAGGGATGAATTTTTCTGACTACTGTTAGGGAATAAAAAATATAAATAGGAAATCTCTTTGAATTTGAACTTTTAATCAGAATACATGAGAATGATTTTTATTCTCCTTCAATTCTTTGTTTCTCTTCTTATATCCACTGCTATGAGAAAAAACTGTTCACACAGTCATATTGATAGGTGGGAGACAGATGTGTTAAACCAGATAGTTATTTCTTTTGTTTCTTTTCTGAGGATAGCTACGCATATCCACTGCTATGAGAAAAAACTGTTCACACAGTCATATTGATAGGTGGGAGACAGATGTGTTAAACCAGATAGTTATTTCTTTTGTTTCTTTTCTGAGGATAGCTACGCAGAATAATGGGCTCAGGTCAGCTCTTGCTGCCTCTAGTCTTTTATATTCTTTTCAAATTTCACGACCTCTGAGACTATAGGAGATGTGATAATTGAGTCAGGGACCATTTGCAAACCTAGCTAACTTTTTAAAGTCCAGTTCTTCATGCCCATGCTCATGCTCATCCTTGACAGATAAATTTTAAACCTTTCTATGTGCGGAAGAAATACTTGGAGAACTTATTTTTTTCCTCATATGAACATGCCATTTTGTAGAGATCTCACATGCATAAAGATGCACAAACCATAGGCATATGTCAGTCATTTCTCCCAAAAAGTAGAAAGAAGAGAAGGATTTCCTAAGGATGACGGCAGAGGACTCTGTCGCCATTCTAGACCAGTGTAATGCAGGTTAATCACAGTGAATAGGGATCCTATTATTTTAACAGTCTGAGAAACTCAAAGAAAATGGAAACAATACTGGTCTTTGCCAGACGACATACCTATCCTTACTGCCTGAGGCATGCCTGAGGCTAGCAGCATTTACTTGGGCTATGAAGATCAATTTCACATGTGGGGCTTCCTAGTAAGGTATCAAGATTAATTTCTTAGGTTGGATATCAAGGACTAAGCTATGTTCTATAGGTCAACTTTTCCAGTTGGATTATGGAACAAATTATGGGCTTTTGTACTATTTTAGAAGGTACACTGGAGAGTGTAACATAGTTCCTCTATTCAAATCCTAGGCTGAATTTGAGACATGCCATTCGTTGGCTATTTGGCTCAGTTCCTTTTGTCTTTTTAAGTACTTCTATGTCAGTGTTCCTTTATAGCTTTACCCTGAAGACCAGATAAGTAAACGTATGTTGATTGGTTAGAGTGGGTCCTGACAAATAGTATATAACAATTTTAGATATTATTGTCATTACTATCACATTAACAAAAAATTACAGTTATTTTTTAATTTAAGCTTTACATGTCAAACCCAGTTCCTTCACCCTCCTATCTTCCCCTGTTCCCCCCACTAATCCTCATCCCATCCACTTTCAGCTCCCCAGGGAGGGTGAGGCCTTCTATGGGGAGTCTTCAAAGTCTGTCATATCATTTGGAACAGGGCCCAGGCTCTCCCCCCATTTGTCCGGGCTGAGACAGTATCCATGTATATGGGATGGGCTCCCAAAGTCCATTGTATACTAGGGATAAATACTGATCCATTACCTGAGGCCCCACAGACTGCCTAGTCTGTGTAGGTCCTAGTCTGGGTTGGCCCTATGCTGGTTTCCCAGCTATCAGACTGGAGTCCATGAGCTTCCCCCTTGTACAGGTCAGCATTTTCTATTTGTATATGTAATTTTCTCGGTCATTCCTTGGAAGAATGTGTATGGAAAAATAATCAGGTATTTATTGGGTTCTTATTCCTAAAGGAATCACAGTACTCATTTCAACTAGCAAAGTGAAGGCTACTTGAAACATCTAGAAAGTTGAGCAAAAATGTTTTTGCTTATAGCTACTGCCCAATAACTACTGGAATGAGTGAGCAGTGAATCCTAGAACTCCTTCATTTATAGAGAAGAGACCAGGTCACAAGCGTAGAGATTAGCCAGAGGCCACACAGCTAGGTTTCTGCAGATGGAGATAAGAAACCACCTGCTCTGATGGACTCTCAGTCCATTACTTTTAAAATTGTTTCTGCTGCTCCTTGAATTGTTTTTGTATTACTTTAAAACTACAACTCTTCTCCAGAGAGCAGGGGGAAGAAATTCTCCTCCTTGCAAATCTGCTGGAGCCGAGAAATCAAAAGACAGCATTGAGACTCCGAGTATTGCGTGTAATCAAATTCTACATCAGATGCCAGAAATCAGATGCAAGTGTTGGCTCTTCTGAATAAAGTGTCCATTGAAACAGCAGTGCCACTTTCCCGTATATGGCTGCTCTTATGCACGCATACCAATTTTATTGACTCAATCTTGATTTTTAAGATGTTTGAGGGCTGTGAGGCATCATGGGAAGGCCTGATCAGTACTCAGAGGAAGTACATTTTGATTACAGCACTATCAACTGGATTCTGTGGCATGGATTTTCTCAGACACATACCTGAAAAAATTTCCCAATTTTTATAAGAATATTTCTAAAATGTCATAGAAAACTGTAATAGCTAGTCATATTTTACATACTTATTAATAATAGAACATTATACTTTGTTCTTATTAACCCCCCTTCCTTCCTACTCTCTTCTGCTTGACCCATACCTACTCCCATACAGGTCCCTTTTATATATATGTTAATTTGAAAAGTTAATAAAATGCAGAAAAATAGTAATTTTACTTATAATCAAATCTGTATTTCACTATAATGGTAGGTTTTACACATTCTAAGAAACTAGCATTTTAGCTGAATCCTTAACTTTAAAAACATTATTTTCCAAATTTGCAGGGTTCAAATGACCAACAGAATTACTGCTCCCTTCTTTTGTAATGTTATGACAAACCATGTGAGATAACTTCTGGGTGGAGGTGCTTGCCCTCATGCAAGCCATGGCAACCTGTGTCCCATCACTGAGGCAGTTTACAACAACCTGTAATTCCAAATATTCTCAGTAAACAGCACACTTTCAAATACTTTGGTGGAAACTTCAGGTAGCAGGTCATAGTAAGCAGCAAACTGTTATAGGTCTGAGATGCTGACAACATTTCATTGGCCAGAAACAAGGAGGTCTATTTATATGTTCCAAGTAATTTAGTTAATAGTCACAGTGTTAGGTCAGGTATAGAGGAAGGCAATGTATGTCCCTTAAGTGATCTACAGATGAACCAAGAAAATTTGGTTGTGGTCTTTGTAATCTTCCAACCTTTTTATATCACGGAAGTTCATACTATAGTCACAGTTTCTTGCAGTAATTCTCATGAGCAAGTTTCACTTTTAGTCCAGGCTATCCTTAAGATTCCCCATCCTCCTACTTTAGCTTCTTGGATGGTAGGATTAAAGGCATTGGCTACCAAGCTTAGGGAATTTGCATAGATATTTAATCAATGCTGATGTAAGAATATCCAATGAGCATATAAATAGTTCATTTTCTTTTATCAGTGAAACGCAAGTCTAAGCCACTTTTTATCATCAAGAATTACTGCCATCAAAATGACAAATACGGAGCATTTTTGAGGGTATGGAGACACTAGAGTCTTTGTATATTGTTGGGAGGAATATCAAATGATATAGAGACCTTGAAAATAGTTCGGCAGCTTCTAAAAGGATTAAACATAAATTTAGAATATGGCTGTTCTCCTGGGAATTACTCAGGGTCCATGAAACTGTCTATCTCTGCAAATGCATGTTGAATGTATTAGCAATATTTTTAGGAGTCCCAAATGGAAAATAACGGAATATCTGATTCTGTGAATGTGTAGAAAGCACGAACTACCCCTATATAGAATGCTATTAGTACTGTTGAGGCAAAACCCACAGTTCTTATCTTAAATGAGTTAAGGGAAGGGAGCCATTCTGAGGACCTATGGCTTGGGAACATAGATTTAGGTCATCCTAAATTCCATGGTAAACATGGAAACAGTTTGAAGAGAAACTTTTAGTTAAACATGATTTTTTTTTTTTAAAAAAAGGTTCATTTATGTATATTTGTATTTTGCAGGCCTGCATGTATATTTGTGAAACCATGTGCATGTCATGTGTTCACTGTGAGGGAAAATTAATAACTAAAAGATACAAGAGTCATGGCAAGAAGGGAAAACTAGAAAGAACAAGTGCTTCTGCCAATAGACACAGATAACTCCATGACTGGAGAGTATATTCTCCCTGCGTCTCCCTCCCCCATTATCATAAAGACAAGGACACTGAGCCCGCCAGTCCTAGAGAAAGAGAAACCCCTAACCTTGCAGGTGTACTAAACAATCCCACCTTGTAAAAACTTTGTACTCTATGAAATCTCTGTAACCTTGGAAACCTTATGGGCTGAGACTAGCAGTCTCAAATCTCCCTTTCCTTTTAAAAACACTTCACAATTGTAAGCAGGCACCTTACTCTTCTTATAGAGTTAGGTCCCAGCCTGTTTGGTTCTTAGCAATAAAAACCTTTTGGTTTTGCAGTTGGGAGGCACTTCCTTGGAGGTTGAGGAAACTCGGTAGGCACAACACCCACCAAGGTCAGAAAGATGGTCGTGGATCTGCAGGAACCAGAGTTATGTGTGGTTGTGAGCCATCATGTGGATGTTGGACACTGAGTCAGGATCCTTCGCAAGAACAAAATGTATCCTCACCTGTGGAGCCATCTTTCTTTGCCCCTTCCCCCTATGAAGGAAACTTTGATGAAGATCTTAGTTAACAGTCTATTTCTTATGGGATAAGCTTGTTATGAGCCTGAGGAAAGAGGTAAACTAGTATGAACCAGACCCTTTCTTGTTTACAGAGTGGATTTCAATGATGTACCTGTAATAGAGACTGCGAGCAAAAGGCAGATGTCAGGGTTTTTGTGCAGATAGAAACTCAGGAGGTTTGGAGCAAGGAAGTATTACACTAGCTTCCCATGGAGAGTTAATCTACATGTTATGAGAATCATGTTTTACTTATTTTCTCTGCCATTCAGTTTTCTATAAAGTGAGTGCAGTGTTTTCTTCTTATAAGGTGGTTATGAGGCGTAAATGTGTGTCATATGCATCCAGAACATGATTAGCTCCTGTGAGTAACAGATCTTTTCTTGCATCTGTGATACACAGTTGCCATCTGGGAGGAAAACTCCTCTAGGAGTGTGTGGATGGAGTGCAGCTGGACACATTGATCCCCATGGCACCATGAAGGGCAGCTGGCCTTCTCTTTGACTTCTTCTAAACAGATAGTAAAATTCTCATTCCCTCTTTCTCATCCTCCCCACCCTCATGCTTCATTCCAGGAAAGATGAGGAAAGAGGCCAATCTTCCCAGCATTACATTCTCTCATACACTTCCCACTTCGTTTTCATTTATCTCTTTTCTTTTCATATGTAATTTTAAGGGGAAATAAATTGACAAAATGGATTCTCACTGGGGAGGAAAATAACAAGAAAAATAAAATCAAGTAGTTACACATTGGGAAGTTAGAGGAGTCTGATTATCTCTGAATTGCAGCCTGAACTAGTGCAGACAAATGACAGGATGGATGTTCTGGGTTTTAGAGAGCCCTGGAGTGCTGCTGGCTACGACCATCTTAATATTTAATAGGCATTTGTACAAGAATACTGTGTGAGCATAAGAGATGTTAATTTCTCATAACATTTTAATTTTTCTTTTGTAATTTAGCAGGCTGTTAGTCATAAAGTGAAGAATGTTGTTTTGTTAGGTTGAAATATTAATGTTTGGCTTTTAATTTTTTGAGATAATATTTTAAATTACACATTAGTCATAAATACTTCATCTTGCTCCAAAGAGATCAAAATCCTGATCAGAACCTCAGAGAGACCTGGATTTCACACAGGGCTGCTGCCCCAAGCATTGAGGGTGAGATGTGGGGAAGGGTTTAATTTGGTCTGCTAGCTTGGGGAAGCTCTGTTTGGCCATTGAGTGTTGTAGTGATGCCTTACATCCTGAAGGGTCATGGCCTTTCTGGTCTTGTCACCATCACTGAATGGTTTGGTCCGATGTTTCTTTATATATCATTTAAAAATCAGACTTAGTGTACAAATACTTTTACAAAACATCTGTCCAGAAGTGCTAAATCACACAGTTTCTAGTTATCTTGAGAGGGCTACATTATGAAGAGATGTAACATCTGATGGTAAAGTCTAAAGGACTCAATGGGAATTCTCCTATGTGGTCTCTTCCCTGACTGTTTATACACTGTATTGTCTTAATACAATGTGCTATTCCCTCTGCTATTAATATATTTTTCTTTGTTTTTTGTGTCACAGATTTCTTCATTATTAAAACAACAATTTGTTCTGTATGTTCAAAAGCTACCTCCTCTGAGAAGTTTTCCCAAAGCCAATGACAAGGCTTCATTGGTCATTATTTAATGTAATCTGTTTCCTCAAGCCTGGAGGCTCTTCTCCATGGCATTGGAATTATTTGTAGACATATTTATCTTTCACACCACCTTGTAAACCTACTAAAGAGAGTTTGTCCCTTCTAGGGATTTCTTACTCTTTGTTGTGTGATGCAGCTCAGGACATAAGCAGAGTTCATCAGTGCTGGAGAAAGAATGCTTGGTGTAAATTACAGAAATTTCTCCAAGCTCTGAGATGGCAGCAGATGCTTCCTGTTGAATAGGCTTCTCTTTGCTTCTACACAATCATTAGAGTGTCAGCTGTTCTATTGTTAATGCTTTAAAAATAATTAAACAATTTCTGGCATTAAATTTAAACATGCATTTGAGAAGAGAATAGGAAAGAAAGCAGCCTGTAAAAACTAAAAATGAGATAAGAAATAATTATGGAACATAATTTATTTTCTAAAGTGAGCTTGCTTTGATGAAGTGGGACACCTCAGGAGTTTCAACGGACAGAAAATGAGTGCGTATGAGAGGCAACAAGGTGCTTCAACTTCTAAAACCTTCTAAAGATATATATATAAGTTCATTTCTTCCTAATATCAGCCCAGAAGCAATAGAGTCACTTGTTTGCTGCTGTGTATTAAATCCAATTCTTCATTTTATATCTCATTTTTGCCTGCTTGAATTTTATGGTGCACGGTCCAGTCTTCAAGAGAATGGGAGTTCAGCCTTCTCATTCTTCCCAACACTATCAAACCTTGAGGCTGTTTTCCAACAAAATTGTTCAGCAAATTGAATAGATCACAGAGCAAGTAAGTTGTAATGAAAGGGAAAGCACTAAGGTCTTTTACTGCTCTGACGACAGTCTACTCTAGGAAGACTGAACTGTTCTGTTCTTGGATCACATATTTCACGATGGTCTGGACAAGAGCATATGTAGTTCAGGTAGCCTAAGCCCTCCCACAAATAAACATATATGCAAATTATAGGTTATCAAAAAAGGGTTTCTGGAATGAAAAAGGACCTTACGAAGAGTGATAGCTACTCACCCATCTTCGTCAAGGCACTTGACAAAGTCATCAAAGAGGACTAGGTTGAAGAAAAACTGATCATTATTTATCTTAGTAAAGAAAGGGGACCCTCTTATTTGGCAATGGAGATTGGTAAGTAAATGTAAAGAACACCTACATGATAAAACAATTCTAATTGAAGGTTCCTATAAAGACATTGAGGAACGGATGCACATTTAATGAAGATAAGAACATACTGGCACAAAATGTGAAATTAATTTTTATGCAAAGGTAACAAACCTACATGCCATAGTAAAGAACATTGATAAAATCATGACCTTTGTTTTGAGTCTCACTGGCACATTTGAATTTTGTATGCAACAGAAAATTGGTAGTCAGTACTGTATTTAGGTACAAAGCTGCTGGTTTGAGTACAGAAGGGAAAAGTCGTCATGACATTCATCAATGTGCTAGTAGGAGTATCAGTAGGGCCATCCATTGGCAGCCTAACATGTACCTTTCCCCAGGAGAAGATAATAATGTAAATTAATAACCCTCAGCATTCTTCACCAAATAAGTCCCACCAATTTTTCTCTTTGTTTCTCCAACTTTTATCAAAAATAGTTTCTTTCCTCATAAAATATATCCTGTTTACAGCTTCCACTCCTTCTACTCCTCACAGGCCCCTCCCACATCCCCTCTCATCTGGATCTGCTTACATTCTGTCCCTCCTTAGAAAAGAACAGGCTTCTAAGGGATAACAACAAAATTTAACAAAGTAAAATATAATAAGCTAAAAGAAAAGCCTTCACATCAAAGTTGGACAAGGCAAATCAACAAGAGTAAACAAAAGCCACAAGATAAGGTAAGAGAATCACTCCTCCACACAGGGGTCCTATAAAGCCACTAAACTGAAAGCTATAATATATGTGCAGATAACCTGGTGCACACCTGAGTTGTCCCTATGCTTGCTCCTTCAGTCTCTGTGGGTTCATATGGGCCTTGCTTACCTGATTCAGAAAGTCTTGTTCCCCTGGAGTCCTCCATTCCCTCTGGCTCTTATACTGTTTTCATCTCTTATTCTATGGGGTTCCTGAGCTCTTAGAGGAGGGATTCAATAGAGACTTTGTGTGCCAAGGTCTGTCTGTCCGTCCGTCTTTATGGTCTAGCTGTGAGTCAGTATTTGTTCCCTTCTGCCTCAGGAGGAAGCTTCTCTGATGATGGCTGAATAAAACATTGATTGACAAGTTTAGCAGAACGTCATTCTATTATTAACTTTATTTTTTAGTCAATAGTGTTTGGTTTTTATTACAGGTCTCTGGGCTATTTAGTCTCTAATTCTTGATCACATAAGCAGTGCCAGGTATAGGTTCTGTTAGGGTTTCTATTGCTGTGAAGAGACACCATGACCACCTATAGTTTCAGAGGGTTAGCCCATTATTATCATTGTGGGTCATGGTGGCATGCAGGTAGACATAGTGCTGAGAAGGAACTGAGGGTTCTACATCTTTATACACAGGCAACATGATGTGAACTGTGTCACTGGGCATAGCTTGAGCATAGGAGACCTCAGAGCCCACCCCTACAGTGATACACTTTCTCCAACAAGGCCACACCTCCTCATAACGCCACTTGGGGGCTATTTTCTTTTAGAACCTCACAGGTACTATATCATGGAGTGGGTCTTAAGTCAGACAGTGGATTGTTACTCCCACAAGCTTTGTGCCATCATTTCCCTATCATACTTTTCTGGCAGGACATATTGGAGATCAAATGTTTTGTTACTGGGTTGTTACAAGCAGGTTTTCCCACTGGCTTGGTCCCATTGTCGCACCAGCCCCAAATAACACACAGAGATGCTGTATTAGATATAAAGCTGTTGGCCTGTTACTAGTGTTTCTTATTGGCTAGCTCTGTCTTAAATATTAACCAATTTCTAGCAATCTAAGTATTTCCACACGGTCTTATCTTAACAGAGAGAGGATCCAGACCTCTGTTCTCTTGGTCCTACATTTTAAATCTCCTCCTATGTTTTCCCAAAACCTCCTTGTCTCCTAGTCCTGTATATCTTGCTTTCCTATTGGCCAACAGGGCTTTATTCATTCAATAAGAGAAACATGTTTACAGAATGACATCTCCCATTACTGTGTTGATGTTTACAGATCTCTTTTTGGTAGCTATAGCACACCTTCCTGTACCAAAGGCACATAGGGGTGAAGGCTTTATGTAGGTGCCAGCTTAACCTTTGTATGTTTAATCATTTGTGTGGATATTGTCTTCAGCAATGGGGCCTTGCCATGAATTTGTGGAAACTGTTCTCTGGCAATAGCCTAGATTGTTTGGGGATTTCAATGGGATCCCTTTGGTGAACACCTCAGGTGGACATAACCTAGTCCTGGTACTGAAAGCTTGATTTGGTGACAAGAGATGGCCAGTTGGGACTTCATCTTCCTCATTATTGGGAAACATATATTTAAAACAGTGTGTCCTTATCATGCTGCATCTTATATTTCTATAAAAGGGAAAGAGCTCTGAAAGGTACAACTCCTTAGGGGAATCATCGTCAGATTTTACTGCACAAATTTGCCTTTTAGGGCAGAGTCAGAATTTTAAAGAGCCTGCTATATGTAAGGCTTCCCTTCACAGTGTTCTAGAAAATGCAAACAACTCTCATTTGATTATCATGGGATGTGTACATTAGAGGTATATGGAAGGAGAGAAGCTTCATAAAAACAAAAGTTAAGACAGAAAGTCCTGCCTTGGTCTCATCTCTTATGGGTGGTTCTAATGCATGTGGAGCTGTGGATGTGAAGTCAAGCACATTTACCTTGGCAGAGCTTCTCTAGGTAATTCAGATTCATGGCAGTAACCCTACTATATTACCTGGCTTTGCAATAATGAAAGCAAACAAATTTCACATCAATCTTAGAAAGAAGAGGTGCAGATGTATGGGGAGGAAACATTTAGCTTCTGTTGGAAAGACTAAGCAAGGTGCTCAGAGCCACTAGAGAGTGGTATAATCACCGAACATGCTTCACTGCTAGTACATTTTTCTGTTACCATAGAGATAGAGTAGTAGCTCTTATCGTATTACTTCCTTAAACTCCCAAACTAAAGACAGGCAGAAAAGGAATGAACAAACACTGTATGTATTTGCTCATTTTAGAGTAATTTAATTTAATCAATATTTCTGTTCTCTGGGACAACACCCACAGCTGAAAACAAACAAACAAACAAACAAACAAACAAACAAAAAAACAAAAAACTTTGAATTTCTCTTACCATTCCTATTGAACATTATCCTATTTTCAATATTGCAATGTTACATACTTTTCATATTTTACATTTCAAAATTGATATTTGCTCAGACTGACCCAGAAATTTTGTAATTTATTTGCTCATTGAGGTGAATTATTAATTCACTAATAATATTCATTCTATTCATCTCTTGTTAAAGATTCACTGGAAGCAGTGCTATGGCTTACGGGATAAAGAAAGGATCTTGATTTACAAGCCTGGCAACCTGAGTTTGATTCCTTGAACCCACAGTGGAAGGTGATAACCAACTCCTGAAAGTTGTCCTCTGATCTCCACACACATACTGTGCTATGTGTATACTTGTGTTCTCTCTCACACACCACACACACGCAATACACACACACACCTCCAGCAATAATAATAATAATAATAATAATAATAACAACAACAACAATAACAACAACAATAATCTGTAGTAGTAGTAGTTTACTCAGTGAAAATCTGAGTAGAAACATTAGCCTTTGGTGAATTTTCCTTGTCCTTGTTTTATCTTTCCTCTTAAATATGATCTTTTGAAAACATGGACAAAACTGAAACCCTTTAGCTGGTTTAACTAAGTGATTGTGTGTGTGTGTGTTAATATAATGAAATATTTTAGATTTGGTAGTTTATTCTCTCAAATGACAGTTGTAAGCAAAAGAAACTAATTTCTTATAAATCTGCAGATTTAGGATGAACAAAATGAAGGTGCTGATGGTGGTGCCAGGTGAGGGTTACTCTTCACTTCCAAGGCACCTTGATGTTCTCACATAGTGAATGGCAGGCAGGCAAGAGAGAATTGCTTTCAACCCTGGGGCCTTTCCTAGGAGTGCCAGTCCCGCAAGCCATGATTCTTTTATGATTGCACTGGGGATTAAAATTCAACCTGATGTTTGAAAGGCACACCATGTTTCAAACCACAGGACTCTACTCTTACACCCCCAAATTTCATGTCCTTACATGCAAAATACATTCATTTCATTCAGAAAGGATACAAAACTTCTAATTCCAGGCATCAATATTTAAAGTGTCTTCTAGACTTGGACTGCATCAGATTTGAGTGAGATTCAATGTATGTACAACTTATCCCGAGGCCAATTATGAGACTGAAAAACATGTAAGTTAGTGTTTTCAAAATATCACATGGAACAGACACAGGCTCTACATTCCAATTGCAAAGGAGAGGCATGGTCAAGAAGAAAGGAATAACTACCCTGTGAAGTGGTGGGTGGGTGGGATGGGAGGGAGAGGGAACTGGGATCGATATGTAAAATAAGAATATATATATACATATATATATATATATATATATATATAGTAACATATCACAACTAAGTCTAAACTTTAACCAGTAAAACTACATTAAATCTTAAGTCTTGAGGATAATTGTCTTTGATTCTGCAAGACACTTCTTGGATAGGGTAGGGTAGGAAGATGTTTCTGCTGGGACTGTCTAAAGGCAGCCTAGGCTGTGATTTTTCCCAGGCTGGAGTGAGGTGCCTGGAGCCTTCATACAGTGACTTTGCATATTGTAGCTCTACAGTTTGGGCTCCCTGTAGCAGAACTGCCAGCATGGTTTAACTAAGCATTGGCTTAGTAGAACAATGTTCACCCATACAAAGAGTGTTGGGAATCAATCCAACAATTGTAATTAGAGGTGATTTGGAAAGGTGACAAGGATTAGATAATGTCACTAGGGTAGACTCTCACAGTTGAGTCCCAGGGGTTTTCTAAGAAGAGGAAAAATAGGAGGTACTCAAATGTGTGCACACTTCCTGTCTCCTAACACCCAGGACTCTCTTGGTGAAAATATTACCACATGCAGTCCTGATAAACTGGACTTCTAAAACCATGAACCAAATATACCCCTTTTTTCATGACATTTATCTCATTGTTAACAACAGGAAATAGAACAGTATTTCAGCCCTTTTAGTACACTGCTAAAATTGATAGGCTAATGTATTTTTATTGAGACTACAGAATATTTACATGTATATTCATAGAGACATTAGCTTGTAGTTTCAGCATTTTTATAACTGTAATCAGAGTAATATAGAACAGATGAGAAGTATTCATTTCTCTTTAAATGTTGTAAGAGTTTGTGAAAGATTGGTATTATTTTTGTAGTAAAATTCATGTAGAAAGTGTCTGAGCCTATACTATTTTTTTCACTGGGGATTTTTTTCTTCCAATTCCCAATTAAACATTCTCACAAAGTATTCTCACAAAGTCTGGTTAGAAGTGTTTACTTCTTCATGATTCAGTCCTGGTAGGTTTTATACATCTAAGAGTTTATACATTTCTTCTGGATTATTCAATTCATTGGCATATAATTGTTCATGGTATTTATTTTTTTTCATTGATTCTAATGTATTGTGTGTGTGTGTGTGTGTGTGTGTGTGTGTGTGCGTGTGTGTGTGTGTAAAACACAGCATGTGTGAAGGACAAAGGACAACTTTAGAAGTCAGTTATCTCCCTTTACTCCATGTGAGATTTGGGGACCAAACAAGTTGTCAGAATTGGCAGCAAGTGTCTTTACTCACTAAGCCATTTTGCTAGTTTCATGTTTTGCTTTTACAATCCCCTTATTCAGCTTTGTTGTATCTTATCTAATTTATGCTTTTGAATACCCCCTTCTTTACAAAAGAAGAGACAAACAATAAACAATTGGTGTTATAGATATAGCTACTAAGGGCACTTGCTGCTCTTCCAGAAGACACCATTTTGATTCTGAGCACCTCAAGTTGAGCAATTCACAAATGCCTACAATCTCAACTCCACTGGATATATCAGTCTCTTCTTGTCTCAGAAAGCACCATATATATGGCATGTGCTTGTGTACATGTGTGAGCACACACACACACACACACACACACACACACACACACACACACCCTCTCTCTTTATTATTATTTTATTTATTTATTTTTCTTATTTTACATATTGATCCCAGTTTCCCCTCCATCCCTCCCTCCCTTCTACCCTCCCATGCCCCCTGAGCACCCTCCCTTCCCATTCCCTCCCACATTCCACATGTGGGGTGATGACTTCCAGGAGGGGTCATTCAATCTGTTAAGTCATTTGGAGTAGGGTCTAGGCCCTCCCTCCTGTCTCTAGGTTAAGGGAGTATCCCTCCATGGGGAAGGTGCTCCAAAAGTCCTTTTGTGCACCAGGAATACATCCTGCTTCCACTGTCAGAGGTCCCTTAAACTGCCCAGGCCTTCTAACTGAGACCCATGTTAAGGGGTCTGAGTCAGTCCAATGCAGTTTCCCAACTATCAGTCTGGGGGTCCATTACCTCCCCCACCTTGTTCAGGTCAGCTGTCTCTGTGGGTTTCTGTAGCCTGGCCTTGTCCTCCCTCTTTGCATTTGGATTCCTTCAACTCAGTGTTCAGCTGTGGGTGTTTGCTTCTGTTTACATCAGCTACTAGATGAGGGCTCTATGATGGCATATAAGTTAGTTATCAGTGATCAGTGTCATTATCAGGGAAGGGCACTTAAGGTAGCCAACTTGAAATCAAGGAACAAGACAACAGAAGATTCTATGAGTACATTGAAAATAAGTAGATTAAATTCTCAAAATAAACAAAAACATTAATTAAGTAAAATACACTTAAACTGGGTGGCAGTGGCGCATGCCTGCAATCCCAGCAGTTAGGAAGCAGAGGCAGGTGGATCTCTGTGAATTCCACACCAGCCTTTTCTATGAGATCTAGTTCCAGGACAGCTAGGAATACATAACGGAAACCCTAACTTGAAAAACAAATTTATTAAATTCTATAAATAAACAAAAAGTGATTTTTCCGCCTTTAGGAGACTCACTTCCCTAGTAAGAATTAGACAATGTGAACGGATGGAGAACATTATTCCTTGTTAATGGAAACCAAAATAAATGCTTGTATTTCTTTCTTTTCTGAAAAATAAACTTCAAATTAAAAAGTGTAAAAAGAGATAACAATATGTAGTGTTAAAGAGATCAGAAAGTAACAACTTATAAGAATCCATTTACAGAGAGGGAGAGTGATGAGGAAAGGAATCAAGACCATGTTGGGGAAACCCACTAGAACAACTGACCCTAGACTGGCAGCTGGGAAGCCAGGATAATACCTAACCCAGGCAACCTGAAAGTGGGTGTCTGTTAGGGGGCTGGGCAGTCTATGGGGCCTCTGGAAGTAGAACCAGGATTTACTCCTAGTGCATGAATGGGCTTTGGGAGCCTATTCCCTATGGAGGGATAATTTCCCAGCCTAGATACACAGGAGAGGGTCTAGGTTCTGCCCCAAATGATGTGACAAACTTTGATAATCCCCATGAGAGGCCTCACCAGTTCCTGAGGAGTGGATGGGGGGAGATGGGGTGGTGGTGGTGGGGAATGAGAGGACAGGGGGAATAGGGAACTGGGATTGGTATGTAAAATAAGACTGTTTTCAACGTAAATAAAAGTTAATTAAAAACAAACAACCCCCTCCCAAGAATTACAGATACAGCCATAATCTGGAAACAATGTAGATGCCTTTCAAACCATAGAATAAAGAAAATGTGGTACATTTACACAATGGACTATTACTCAGCTATTAAAAACAATGGTATCAGGAAATGTGAAGGCAAATGGATGAAACTATGAAACAATTCTGAGTGAGGTAACCCAGACCCAGAAAGACAAACCTGGTATGTATTTACTCATAAGTGGATATTAGCTGTAAAGTAAAAGATAATCATGTTACAATCCACAGATCCAGAGAGGCTGGGTAACCAGGAGGGCCCAAGGGAGGATTTCATGGATCTCCTTGGGAAAGGGAAATAGAAGAGATCTCCTGGGTGGACTGGGGGTGGGTTAGGATGGGAACTTGAGGGAGCTGGTTTAAGGGTGAGTCATGGGGAGAGTGCTGATAGAGAAAACAGAAAACTGGCTATTCAGGGTCAGGTAAAAACCTGTTGCAAGGGAAACTGCATCTACATGCATCTACAAGGATGCCCCAGCTAAAACTCCTAGTAATAATGGATGTGTAGTCTGAACAGGCCATCTTCTCTGATGAGATCAGTGATTACCCCAGTTGTCATCAGAGAGCCTTCATCCAGTAACTGACAGAAACAGATACAGAGACCAATGGACAAACATTAGGAGGTGTTCAGGGAATCCTACTGAAGAAAGGGAAGAAGTATTGTAGAACTTGGGGCTGGGAGCATCAAAGACATAACAAGAAAACCTACAGAATAAACTTATCTGGGCTCATAGGAACTCACAGAGTCTGAATTGGCAACCAGGGAGCCTGCATATATCAAGGTAGGATGTCTAAAATTATGTGACAGTTGTATAGGTTGGTCTATATCTGTGGGACTCCTAACAGTGGCAATAGGGGCTGCCCCCAATTCTTTGGGTGGCTCTTCAGAATCTATTCCTCACACTAGATTGCCTTGTCCAGACTAAATACAAGGGTAGGCGCTTAGTCTTATGGCAACTTGATATGCTATGCTTACTGATACCCATGGGATGCCTGCTCCTTTCTGAACAGAAACAGGAAGCGTGGTTGCAGAGGTGAAGTGAGATGAGGGAATGGGAGGAAAGGATGAAAGGAAAACTGCAATTTTGAAGTAAAATAAATAAGAATATTAAAACAAAATAATTATATATATATGTTCACACAGCAATGGAGTATTTAAATATGAACAATAAATATTAATAGATTTTAAGGGAGAAATGGACTGCAATGTAACAATGTCAGGAGATTCAATTCTGTTTTCATATTGACGGACAGTGTAGTCATAATGTCAACAAAGAAAAATGGCCTTTAAAACACATACTAGCTCAAATGAACCTTGTAGGCATCCATAAAACATTCTATACATAGTTTAAGAAAACTGTCTTGTCTGTTCAGCTACGTTCATAGCAACATTATTTGTAATAGCCAGAATGTGGAAGCAACCTAAATGCCCCTCAACTGAAGAATGGATGGAGAAAATACGGTGCATTGACATAATGGAGTACTACTCAGTGGGGAAACAAAACAAAACAAAACACAATGGAATTCTGAAATTCATGGGGAAATGGATGCAACTAGAAGAAACCATCCTGAATGAGGTAACCCAGTCACAAAAAGACAAACACGGTATGTACTCACTCATATATGACTTTTAGACATAGAACAAAGGATCACCAGCCTACAGTCCACAGCCAGAAAAGACAGGAAACAAGGAGAACCCTCAGAGAGACATGCATGATTCTTCAAAGAAGGGGAAAGGGACAAGGTCTCCCAAGCAAATTGGGAGCATGTGAGGAGGGGAAAGGGACTTAGAAGAAAGAAAAGTTGAAAAGAGGAGAGGAGAGGAGGACATGAGGGAGCAGGAAGATTGAGTCAAGTGAAGCATATGGGAGAACAAGAATAGAGATACCATTATAGAAGGAACCATTATAGGTTTAAAGACAAATCTGGCACCAGGAAAATGTTCAGAGATATACGAAGATGACCCCAACTAACAATCTAAGCAATTGTGGAGAGGTTACCTTAAATGCCCTTCCCCTATAATGAGATTGATGACTACCTTATATGCCATCCTAGAGTCTTCATCCAGTAGCTGATGGAAGCAGAAGGAGACACCCATAGCTCCCATAGCTAAACACTGAGCCAAATTCCTGGATTCCAGTTGCAGAGAGGGAGAAGTGGTGAGCAAAGAGGTCAAGACCAGGCTGGAGAAACCCACAGAAACAACTGACCTGGACAAGGGGGAGCTCATAGACCCCAGTCTGATAGTTGGAAAACCAGCATAGGATTGACCCCCTGAATGTGGGTTTTAGTTAGAAGAACTTGGAAGTCTATGGGGCCTCTGGTAGTTGATCAGGATGTATCTCTAGTGTACAAGTGGACTTTGGGAGCCCATTCCACATAAAGGGATATTCTCTCAGCCTGGCCACATGTGGGAGGGCCTAGGCCCTGCTCCAATGATGTGACTAACTTTGAAGATACCCCATGGAAGGCCTCACCCTCTCTGAGGAGCAGAAAAGAAATAGCATAGGGTGTTGGTCAGGGGCAGGGGAGGAAGGAAGAGGAAACTGTGATTGACATGCAAAACAAACTTGTTTCAAATTTAAATAAAAATATTTTTTAAAAAGTCTTCTCTTAATGGAAAATACTCTCACATAGAAAATATGTTAGGACAAAAAATTAAAAAAAAAAATCAAAATCATGTCACCTGTCCTTTGTGTTCACATTACAAGAAGAATTCTTTACATTATACAAAGAGAAATTAAATAACAAGCTCCTCAAATACAATATCTCCTTGGAGATGATAACCAGGCTATAGAGTCAACACAAACTCATATCATCAGATGATTGGATGAAGAAAATATGAGGTATATACACAGTGAATAATATTCAGGCAAACTAAAGTATGAAATCTTATGACAGCATTGATGATCTGGAGGATATTATGACATTATCCCAAATGAAGGAAGTCAGACCCAGAGGAATGAACACAGAAAAATGTCCTAAGTGTTATCTAATGATATTTTTTTGGGGGGTTGGGTATTTGTTCCTTGGCTTGCCATTTGTCAAGTACTATTAAAAGAGGCCTGTCCTCAATCTTCAGTAAAGCAAGCAACAATCACAAGATTAAACCAAAGTAGCAAAAAGCAAACATTTTCACCCAAACACAAAACACCCCTACCCTTAGACACTCCCCAAGAAGAGTTGGTCTTCTAGAAGCTGAAGCACAATAGTGATAATCAAAGCTTGGGAGTGAGTGAGGTCAGCCTGTGGATGCAATGCTTTTGCTTCATAAGATAGAGTAAGGTTTGTTGTTTTATAACACAGAAGGATAAACAATGAAATATGTTGCCTGAGAAATCTCAAAATAGAATGCAATCATAGAAGAATCCAATCAAAGCAAAACATTACATTTTAACTCAAAAATATGTGCAAACATTACAGGGCAATAAAAAATTCAAAAGACAAAACAGAAAGCCTGGGAGGGCTCAGATAGCTAGATAGTAATATTCAATTCACAGCTCTAGTGATTGAACAAGCAAGTATTGGTTTAAGGACTTAACATATCCCAAAGTTTTTGATAGCTATATGTACTCATGTACTCTACTGTCTGATCTATGATCAAAACAAAAAATATTTTTAACCTTCCAAAAAGTTTTGCCTTGCTGCTTTCCAATCAATCCTTCCCCTCCCCCAGTGACAGCCATTGCTATGAATGGTATGATCACAGATTGCTTTTGTCTGTCCTTGAACATCACAGAAACGAAATAAAACAGTGGATTCTCTTTTGTGTCTGGTTTCTTTCACTCAGATAATGTCTGAGGGATTTATTCATGCTGTTGAATGTCTCAATAGGGTTTTGTTTATTTTTCTCCTTTGTGTGTAGGTTAATATGGTTGAAAGTATGAATTTAACATAAGCACAAGTTTTTCCGTTAACCTCTAGTTGGGTGTTTGGAAATTTTATTTTCTGGTTTGGGCTGATATAAATAAATCTTCTATATACATGCAAGTAATTTCTTGATCATGCTTTCCTTTTTCTTGGGTAAGTAGCTATAAACTGCTAGACAAGAATGGAGGAAAATATGTTTGAGTTTACAAAAAGTAATATCTTGATTTACAAGACATTTACACCATTTTGGCTTCCTACCTGTAAGTGTTGAGTGATTCATGTATTTCACATCCTGGGATTGTTTGGTGTTTTCAGCCTCCGAGTAATTTCTCAACATGAGATGTTTGCATGACTTATAGTTCTCATGTTTATTGGGCTTTATGTAATCTCTTTTGTAAAAAGTCTTCAGAGTTATTCCTTTTTTCTCTTCCATTTGGCAGATACTTTTCTTATTGATTTTGGAAGCTCTCCATGTACTCTTCATAGGAGTCTTTTATTAGCTATATATTTCATATATTTTTGTTGCCATTTTTGGATTGCTTATTTTCTTTATTCATGTTCTGTTTTTAAAGTGTTTTATTTAATATGCTACCTGCACATAATGCCCATGCCCTTTTCTTCAATTTCCCCTCTACTCCTCTCCCTAATTTGCAAGAAAATTTCCCCATATATTAATGAGGTGATCATCAGGAATTTCTAACTGGTACACATGAGATTTTGAATTATAGGGTATAAGTTAAAACAAAAATCATTTTCATTGTCATGAGTAGGATTATTTTATTGCTAAGATTAATTTGTGTGGCTTTTAGTGGTCTAATTTCAGTGGCTACCTCTAAGTTATAA
This sequence comes from Phodopus roborovskii, assembly GCF_943737965.1. Taxonomy (NCBI): domain Eukaryota; kingdom Metazoa; phylum Chordata; class Mammalia; order Rodentia; family Cricetidae; genus Phodopus; species Phodopus roborovskii. The sequence goes on from NW_026126469.1 coordinate 33,741,561, forward strand.
AGTAATTCTGCCAATAGAAATTTCAGTAAAATCTGCATGCTCTGATAGAAACAATTGCTTCTCAAGAGATCAACTAAATCATGCCAAGCACTCCATTACAAGTTGATCTTATTCTCTGTACTCTTTTCTGGAGTTCCTTAGACACAAATGGTCTCTAAAACTTATTTTTGGATCACACACAGAATTCCTGTTCCAAAAGAAATTGCCCAGACACCTTACACAGATGTACCAGTTGTTTTAATTAGTTCAATACATCTCTATACTTTTCCTAGACTGGAATTGGAGGCATTTTGGTGCTAATGTAGAAAATGCATGCAATGAAAACTGCCTAAAATCTATAAGACTGACCCTAGTGACGTCTCTAGTAATAGGAGATATAGAGCTTGAACTTGACATCTTCTGTAACCAGAAAAGGTGCATAGCAGAGGGACTTGGACATCAACCCAGTCACAAAACCTTTGACCTACTATCTGTCCTGTCTGCAAGATGTACTGGGGCAATGGTGGAATGGAATGGCCAACCCATGATTGACTGGTCCTACATGAAACCATGCTTGAGAGGAAGCCCGTATCTGGTAATTCCTGGGTGGCCAGAAACCAAAGGCAGAATATCCCAGAGACCTAGCATAGAACCAAACATGACTGGAGGAAAAAAGTCAATAAAATGATTTCCAATTGATGACTGTTTTGCCATCATAGAGCCCTCATCTAATAGCTGATGGAAACAGAAGCAGACACCCACAGCTAAACACCGAGTTGAAGGAATCCAGATGCAGAAAGGGAGGAGTGATAAGAAAATGGGGACAAGTCCAGGATACAGAAACCCACAGAGACAGCTGACCTGAACAAGGGGGAGCTCATGGACCCCCAGACTGATAGCTGGGAAACAAGCATTGGACCGACTCAGACGCCCTGAACATGGGTCTCAGTTAGAAGGCCTGGGTAGTTAAAGGGACCTCTGACAGTGGAACCAGGAGGTATCCCTGGTGCACAAAAGGACTTTGGGAACCTATGGAGGGATACTCCCTTAACCTAGAGGCAGGAGGGAAGGCCTAGTCCCTATTCCAAATGACTTGACAGATTTTGTTGCTTTCTCCTGGAAGGCATCACCCTCCTTGTGGAATGGGGTGGGGATGGGATGGGAGGGTGATCAGGGGGCATGGGAGGGAGGGAGGAATAGAGGGAGGGAGAGGGAACTGTGATCGATATGTAAAATAAGAGAAAAATTAAAAAAAATAATGCAAGCTTCTTTTTATTTCTATAACAGGAATTGCTTGTACTCTACCCCAAATTCCCTTGCATTTGAGCATGATAATTTTTAGTTTATGTTAGTTATCCACGTTTCTGATCTGGGAAAGGCAACTTACAGATTCGTGTTCCTACCATGACTGTTAGAGGGGTAATGTCTCAGTGGCTTAACAATTGTTGTGCACTGAATTTTCAATGGAACCCTTACAAATACAAATGCTTTGATCTTATAGTGCAAGATCCAAAGTCACTCAGTTTTTGGCACACTGCCAACAACATATGTACTTTCCAAAAGGCAAATTTGATATAAATAAAAATTAGAGATGTCAAATCAGGTATATGGTGACTGGAAAACCCATACTCATTTTATGTTTGTTGAATAAATGAATCAATTAATTATGACTTTGTTTTCTAGAGTAATGAGATAGGAAATAGTTTAGATAATTTATATTTTGTTTCAATAAATCTAACCATAGCCACATTAAAAGACTGAGTCAATTAATTAGTCTTGAAGAAGTTTTGTTCCCTGATTTCTTAATGTTGGGAAAACTTTCTCTAGCATGTCCTTGTTGATGTCACTGTAGGATTTAACACAATGAATTCTTTTCCTGAACTTCCCCCCTTACTTATCTTTGTTGACATCATAATTTCCTGGGTTCTTCCTAGCTTCTGCTTCTTGATTAGAATATATTAATTTTCTTGTTCCCACTTTCAAAATCAAAAATGTTTAATTTGCTTTTGAATCTCATTTTAGTGGCATTTATTTCTTCAAGAATACAAGAAAATTCTTTTGGTGAAGGAATTCACTGTCATTTAATCATTTTGTGTGTGTGTGTGTGTGTGTGTGTGTGTGTGTGTGTGTGTGTGTGTGTGTGTTTATGTGTGTGTGTGTTTATGTGTGGGTATGTATGTATGTGTGTGTGTGTGTGTGCACATGCACATGCACTCTTGTGCAAGCAGCACATGAGTGTGCATATTCTTTTCTAGAAGTAAACATCTATTGAGTTTTATTTACTGTGTTACTTGCTGGGTATACAAAGTTCCTTAGGTTCCCACCTCTGCCCTTAAAGAGCTTATAAATCAAGTGAGTAATGATATTATATTTCTGAAAGAGTTTTAAGACTGACTATGAAACACTTTCTTTCCTTCCTGAAGATGTTAAACATTTTCTTTTTCATCATCTTCTTTTAAAATTTTTTTCTTGAATCCTTGCCTCAAGGTCATCTATTTTTCTAAATGTGTTGTGAGACTGTGGAAAAACAGAGAGAAGGAAAGGTAAGAAGAAATGAAGGAGACACCCAAGGCATGTTCTGGCTTATTGTCCCTGGAGACAGTACCCTTTTTCAGTTTCCAGAAGTGTCACTTGTGTTTCTGATGGATTCTAGAAATTGTCCTCTGTATCTGTTGTCCACACATTGGGATGAGCAGTAGAATGAAATATATTTGGAAGTGTGTGTGTGTGCCTTAACCTAGATTGACTTAATTTGAATCTCTGCTCCTCCTTTTCTGATTATTACTTCTGCTTTTCCTTATGAGGTTATTTTTCTGATAAAAGATATTAGAAGCAGTTCCAATTGGTAGATTTTTGTGCTTCTATGCTTATTTTAAATATTGAGTCATTTATTAACTTTGTCCTGGGAGATCTATTCTTCCAAAGTCAGCAATAATTTCACAACAATACTTCTCCCAAACTAAGATAATAATTTACGGTCACTAATTTGTCTGCAGGTTGGATTGACCCTGCACTCAGGAATACAGGTGCTAACTGCATTTTACTTTGTATTGGATTGTCGTACTTGCATTATTTTGTCTCACCAAAACAAAGTTCTAGTAAATACATTGTGCTGTGCAAAATTTAGTTTTAAGAACACATCCATGAGTTCTTTGTATAATTTGGAGATCAGCCCTTTGTCGGATATAGGATTGGTGAAAATCTTTTCCCAGTCTGTGGGCTGTTGTTTGGTCTTGTCCACTGTGTCCTTTGCCTTACAGAAGCTTCTAAGTTTGAAGAGGTCCCATTTATTAATTGTTTCTTTCAGTGTCTGTGCCCCTGGAGTTATGTACAGGAAGCTGTCTCCTATACCAGTTTGTTCAAGGGTTCCTCCTACTTTCTCTTCTAAGAGGTTCAATGTGGCTGGATTGATGTTGAGGTCTTTGATCCATTTGGACTTGAGTTTTGTGCATGGCCACAGACATGGGTCTATCTGCAGTCTTCTACACACCCTCATCCAATTGTGCCAGCACCATTTGTTGAAGATGCTTTCCTTGCCCCATTGTATAATTTTAGCTGTTTTGTCGAAAATCAGGTGTTCATAGGTGTGTGGGTTAATATCAGGATTTTCAATTGGATTGGTCTACCTTAAGAAACTAGTCAACAAAACACCAAATAACCCTATGAAAAAATGGGGTACAGACCTGAAGAAAGAATTCTCCATAGAGGGAATCAAAAAGGCTGAAACACACTTAAGAAAGTGCTCAACATCCTTAGCTATCAGGGAAATGCAAATCAAAACAACTTTGAGATACCATCTTACTCCTGCTAAAGGGCTAAAATTAGAAACACCAATGAGGACTCATGCTGGAGAGGATGTGGAGAAAGGGGAACACTCCTCCACTGTTGGTGGGAGTGCAAACTCATACAGCCATTTTGGAGATCAGTATGGCAGTTCCTCAGGAAAAATGGGAATTAGTTTACAATAGGACCTGGCAATCCCCCTCTTAGGCATATACCCAAATGATCCACATCTATGCAACAAAGACATCTATTCAACTATGTTGATAGCAGCACTATTTGTAATAGCAAGAACCTGTAAGCAACCTAGATGCCCCTCAATTGAAGAATGGATAATGAAGATGTGGCACATCTACGCAATGGAATACTACTCTGCAGAAAAAGATAATGGTATCTTAAAATTTGCAGGCAAGTGGATGGCACTTGAAGAAACCATCCTGAATGAGGTAACCCAGTCACAAAAAGAGGAACACAGTATGTACTCACTCGTATATGGATTTTAGACCTAGATCAAAGGATTATCAGCCTATAATTCACACCACCAGAGGAACTAGAATACAAGGTGTATTCTAAGAGATTCATATAAAGTCCCTCACAGAACCAGGAAGGGACAAGTCCCCCAGAGCACAGGGGAAGTGGATTGGGCAGTGAATGGAGAGAGAAGTAGGAGAAAACGAGAGGGAAGAAAGAAAAACACGTGTGACTAGGAAGATTAAGTCAGGGTAGGAATAGAGAGAGAGAGAGAGACAGAGAGAGAGAACATAAAAGAGGGAGCCAATATTGGTTTGAAGATAAAATTGAACACAAAGAAAGGTCTAGAGAACTACAAGACTGCTGCCTACTAACAATTTGAGCTTCCTTGGAAAGGCTATCATAAATGCCCTTCCCGGAGAGTGAGATCAACAACTAACTTCTCCATGGAGCCCTCATCTAATACCTGTTGGAAACAGGAACAAACACCCATACGTAAACACTGAGTCGAAGTAAAACCCAGATGCAGATGGAGAGGACAAGACCAGGCGGCAGAAACACATAGAGACAGCTTACCTGAACAAGGAGGAGCTAACGGCCCCCAGAATGATAGCTGGGATGCCAGCATGGGACTGACTCAGGCCCCCCTGAATATGGGTCTCAGCCAGAAGGACTGAGCAGTCTAAAGGACCTCAGACAGTGGAACCAGGATATATTTCTGGTGCACAAAAGGACCTTGCTAACATACCCCCCATGGAGGGATAACTGCCTTAACCTAGAGACAGGAGAGAAGCCCTGGTCCCTACTTCACATGATCTGTCAGACCTACATGACCCCAACTGGATGGCATTCCCCTACATATGGAATTGGGGTGGAGGATGGGAGGGGAGGGTGGTTAGGGTGTATGTGAAAGGGCAGAAAGGGTAAAAGGGAGGGAGGGAGAGGGAATTGGGATTGACATGTAAAATAATAAATTAAATTAAAAAAACTAATTTTTAGGTTCCAAAAAAAGAAAAAAGAAAAAAAACCAACCAACCAACCAACCAACCAAACAAACAAACAAAAAACAAAAACCACACATCCCTGTACCAGAAAAAGAATCACATCTTGAAAATTGAAAAAAAAAAAAAAAAGGCACCAAACAAAATCTATTATGAGGTATGTTTCTAAGCTGCGTAGGCATTAATCAGGAAAGAGTTCAAATGCAACAATTGGTGTCACACCTCACTTCTTTCAGATTAGTTACAAGCTTATCTTTCTTCAGCAATAATAATCAGGACGCAGATGTCAGAGTAGATGGAGGCAGTGGAACATCCAATTAAAGTCTTTTGTTAGATTTGTATTCTTTTATTATTCATTGGGCTGACTACAATTTTCTATCACATGGGCCACTAACTGGTGTTTGTGTTTAGCATTGCCCTCTAAGTGGGGTTACTTTCCGAGATGGAGAAGGGTTTCTTCTAAATGTAGAATATAATCTTGAATAAAATAGTTGCAGGATAGATGGCAACTGCTGCAGCTAGAGTAAGAGAACGGGACAAGGTATCTGGTATTTCCTGAATATCAGCAGTGCCCTGTAGGCAGTATTTAGAAAGTCTACTCTTGTATGCTGCTGCACTTCATCCTCAGACTGTACTGTGAGGAAGGGCTTTTCTTACTTCTGGCCAGCAATTTTGTTGAGAATTAAAGAAGAACTTGGGGAGTAGGAATCAATAAATAAATGTGAGAAGCTAAGAGACCTTCCTCGCTGCTTATAAAAATCATATTGCCAAGGGAAAGGTAAGGGAGGCTTTAGGATTGAGAATGTAGGAACTGTTATGAATAAGATCTTCTTTTATTAAAAGGAAGTAAGTATGACATATGAATATGTAAATAAAATTTATCTTTTAATAATCCTTGGAGGCTTTTATGTATATGAACAGCCAGATAGCTACTCGTGATAGTTTAGTGCTAGAGAAGACAGAGCCTGTCTTTGGTATCTCAGGAATGAAGAAATGCAGATATTTATGAGACTAGTCAGCTAATTCTTATCCATTCTTCATCAAGTAAATGAGAGGTTAGTCTGTTGGCTTAGTATGAAGAGTTTAGCAAAGTAGAAAGGATTCCCTATTACAAAAAACAAAACGATTCCAGGATGTAGGCAAAAGGTATGCCCCCTCTTTCTGTTATAAGTCCTTCCTAGACCCAGAAGAAGAATGTAGACTAGATGAGGGGGGCAGGTGTTTTCGGTATGTCACCAAGAACTATTTACTTCCAGAAATCACTGAGTTTTAATTTTCCTGGAGGGAAACAGCCACTGACAAAATCTTTCTATTTTTGAGAGCCAAGAACCATGAGCCTATCTTAAAAACAGTATTAATTTACATTAAAAGATTCAGTAGCTGTATGTTGCAGCACCGTATCACAATTTTAAACAGGCTAGGATGAGTTTGGGGGTCAATAGCTTCTGCATAGCTAGTGCCTTTTGTTTCCAGAACTTATAAGTAGGCTGATGATATTTTCAGCATGCAGCGAAAGGCACACTCTCAGAATACACATGATATGAAGCAAGAGTTTATAATTTATAAGTTGTTGAACAAAATCATGCCAAGAGCTGGCAAGGGAGGAGCTGTAAAAGAAAGTGGAAGTAGGGATTAGTCAGCATAGTTGGGCAAATTATGAAGAAACATTCACAAGTTTTTCATGCTGGCTTTGTCTAGTGAGAATGCTGGAAAGATTTAGCTCTCACAAAAAATAATCAAAAGAATTGGGAAAGGGAGTTATAGAGATTATAATTCTCAATATATTTAGTACAAAACCATTATTACATGACTCATAAAAGATTGACTAAAATGTTGTTATATGACCCCCTCAGAACTTTCCAGTAATGCTATACAATGGTCCAGATATGTCATAAAGTAAGTGCATGTCCCTGTGTGTGCATGCATTTCCTTACCTTTATGTGGGGATTGTACTTGACTTACTTATTTAATTATTTGAATTATAGAATTGAAAATTAGTATGTTAGTGAGAAAGAGCTTAACAAAATTAAAAATGTAAAGTAAACTTTCTGCTTATAGACTAGTCAAAGGATGAGATATATCACATAAGGTGACTAAGGTGATGCTGCGAGTAGCATAAAATGAGTTTTTATTTCATTTTTTTTATTTAATTCTCTTTGAGTCTGGTCTTTCTCTATAGCTTAAGCTGGCTTCCAACTTGCAATCTTACTGCTTTTGTCTTCTGCGTGTTGGGACTTCCAGGCCTAACCTGCAGCATGGTAACACTCTTCACTTTAGAAGTTTCTGGGAAGTTTGCTATCTTGTCTTCCAGAGAATAAATTCTGGACAACCCCACTTCTCTTTACCTACCCTACTTGTGCAAGTGCATGTAGTGAGGACTAAAACTCAAACGTATTATATTGAAGAAGTACACACTTGTAGTTCTTTCTTGTAGTTTGGTTTGGAAATGTCTCCTAATAGCTTATGTACAGGAGGTTGGGTTCCCAAAGCAATGATCAGCAAAAGGGTGGAAGTGATAAAGACCATGAAGCTCTAACCTAAATCAGTGATTTAGTCCATTGAAGGAGCCATTGTATGATGTCAGATTTGATGGAACTATTTGAAAGTTGTAGAGATTAAAGGGAGAATCTAGCTAGCGGAAGTTGTCCCTGAGAGCTTTTTCTGGAAGGTCCTCTTATATCTAGCTTTGTCCTCTTAGGTTTCTGCTCATCAGGAGATTATGCTTTGTTTGATTGTATGTTATCTACCATGATGTTGAGGCTCTGCTTTATCCTGTGTATAGGGACAAGGGAGCCAAGAGGCCATAGAGAGAAACTTCCAAAACTGTGAGTCAAAATAAATATTTCATCTCTTTAAGTTGTTTTCTTAGATTTTTTTTAAGTGAAAGAAACTGACTACTTCATTGATGATTGCCATCAAATCAACCCCTGGATTGTGAAAGGATTGTGTAGTAACCTTCTACTTAATTAACTACCTTAGTGGGAAGTGGCATCAAATTTTAGGAGCATTTAGGTGTTACAGAAAGGAAATAAAAAAGAAAGTGAGTTTATATTAGTATACCAAGAGCAGATACTTACAGAAGACAGGTGAAATCCAAGCTCTATCAAAACACAGACCTTTCTGTGTTATCATCTCCCCATTAAATATGTAATAAATGAGACATATAAAGCTAGACTCCTGAACTCTGTTTTCATGTGGTCTTTGTTGCAGAGAGATAGAGACGGAGATGGAGGGAGAAGGAAAGGAGAGGAGGAGAAGTAGAAGTAGAAAGGGATCTCTGATACAGAGAAAGGGAGGGATACATACACACACATGTGCACACACACACGCATGTGCACACACACAAACACACACACACACATGTGTGCGCGCGCACGCACACACACACACACACACACACACACACACACACACACACACACACGGAGAAATGTTTGAGTAGATAGGAATAAAAGCTGATACTAGTTTCCTGAATTTGAACAGTGTAGTTGACTTGGGGTATATAAGATGAGTTGAGAAGGACCTTTACCCTTTCAGAATGATAGCGTTTTCTCCTGGATATACTGAATAGAATTTTTTAGCATTGGTTGAAATTCTAAGCCATAGACACATCCAACAGTAGCACTTAGTAATTGTTTGTTCTTGTCTTAAGACGGTCTGCAAATGATTCCTTGAAGTATTCTAGTGAGATGATGAAGACATGATGACTTGCTGGTGGGTAGCAGAAGCCTCTAGTCTATAGGAGGCTACTATAGATGAGGACTTTGAGCCTGGATGAAAATGGTACTCTGAGTTCAAACAGAGTACCACAAGTCATTCTTAAAGCCTGGTGGAGCTCATTACCCATGAGGCAATTATCTAGAAAGCAAAGCAGTGCTGGTGTCATATACAGGTTACAGTAGAAATCTAAGGGCAAGTAATAAGGCTGAGGGCCAGCCTTCCCCTTGCTTTTCTTTCACCCATTTGTGTGAGGACCAGACCGACTGTGTGCCCCCCCCATAAAACTGAGAGTCATAGGGATAAATGGTGAAGTCTGAACTATCAAACATTTCACTAGCTGCCATTCTCACCATCACCATCACCATCGCCTCCATTAAAATCCTCTATGTTTGTTTCATCAGAGGTAAACTTACAGCATCTCTAGCTGGGAGATGAATTTCAGAGGCTAGAAAAGGATTGTGGAAGTGAGAGGAAGTGGAAGTGTCTTAACTGCCAGGGCAAACAACAAAACTTCCCACCCAACAGAGTTGAAGTTATGAAAAAATAGTTTAAGTTTATTTAGAAGCTTCTTCCCAGTCATATTGAAAGAAAGTGTTCAACTATGGCAATTAGCATGAATCTTCCAGTTTATATGAGAATTAAAACGTGGGTATTTCTCTTACACTCCCATGGTATATTAACATTTTTGTTGACACAAATTAAAGAGAATTAATGAGATTTGCCAGTCTCTGAAGTAAACTAACTCATGGCTACCTAACTTTGATCATCTAAAATGAGACTCAAAATAGTAAATCCTGGCTTAAGAAATTCTTTGCCATGATTTGCTTCTATCATTCCTAGTAACTTTGTTTCTCAGACTCTCTCTGAGTCTGGTAATACCTGCATCTTATTAAGATCATCTGGATAAATGTAAGATGAATCTGCCTGACCTCCTGCTTTTTTTGTGTAGAAAGTTTTATTGGGGAAGAATCATGTCTAACTTTACTTAACCTTTTCATGGCTCCTGCTTTACTCAACAATGGCAAAGTTAAATATTTAGTTGCAACAGAATCCCTAGCCTTCATTGCTGAGAATATTTGCTACATAAAGCCTGAAAGATAAAATGAATTACAGGCACTAGAGTGAAGTACACATAATAATTCTAAGAGCAGGTACTATTTTTTAATTGTGTTATTTGCCACTAGTCTGAGTGCAAGATCACATAGTTGTGTTTCAGTAAGCAATCCCTTTAGATGTTACCTCTTCCTAGGAGGGAGCTATTCTGACCAGCAGAAGTGATGATTTCAACCAAAAGCATGACCCTTGTAAACTTACTGGTATATAATTTTTAGGGCAGCCTGGTAAAAACTTGTTGACTTTCTAGTTCGCCAAGGCCTGGTTTCTCTCCCTGAGTTGTTAAAATTGAGTACCACTATTCGTCTGAATTCATAGCAATTACCTACACCATTGCCCTTCAGACCAAGCAAGCAGCCTGTTACTTACTCTCTGCTTCCCCACGCTTTCTACAGTTTTGTACTAGCATGATCATGAATTCAAAAGGCAAACCACTGTTAAGAAAGACACAGCATCTCTACTTTGTTATCTAATCCCCCAAGGACCAGCTTTCCTATGGACTATTCACCATGCTAAGGCCTGCTCCATGGTTTTTGATGGGGTGAGAATGACTGATATCTATTACTGAAAAGTGAACATGGGGTAGATTTGGCAAAAGACTATAACCATGAATAAATAATACTGTAAAATGTTATCTTATAATTAAATGAAGGCCGACTTAAAAAATCAGTAATAAGACATCCAGCAATGGGAATGCAACAGACTCAGGTTAATTGTATCATTCTTTAGGGACAAAGTTGCCAGCAGCCTGCAAGCTGCTATGAGTTAAAAGAGAAGAGGATTTAGATTCTACTCTGGAGGCAGAACATTTTGAAGTAGAGATGGTGTAATTTGGCCAAATGCTGATGAAACCTCAAAAGGTAATTATGCCTGCCCAAGAAGCCTGTGATCATGAAAATAAGATTTAAAAAATAGTTGTGGGTTTTCAGTGTAATTAGCAGACAGTTTTGCATTTGGAAGTGACTGCCCCTATGCTTGATCATAGTTTGAGTCTTTTCCTCCCCACCAACTGTTCCTCTCATTTGCCTAAAACACCCCATCTCCCTCTTTATCTCTTTTCTTCTTCTTTTACCTATCTTGCCTCTCCTCTCTTTCCTTCATCCTTGCTCCTCACACAGCTACCAATAGTTTTTTTTATAACACATATTTAGATCTGTAGAAGCCTGTGATCATTCACCAGTGAATGGAGACACAAATGTTTCTTAATGTGTCACTGTGACCACTTATCTACTCATTAAAGAGCTCTCAACAACACTTGTGAATCCAGTTCCAGGAGTGAGTTACTCCAGGTATGCTTTATTATACTGCCAGAGTGTACAATGTATAGTGTGTATTGCTGCTCCAGGAGGGAATGAAACATGAGAAACTAAGCAAATCCCAGAGTAGAAACAATAGGAATAGTGGGGCAAACCAGGAAGACATCTCCAGGAGGGGCACTGACCAGACATGTGGAGGAAGAGACAAACCCTCTCCTCTCTGGTCCACAGAGGACTACAGACAACATGAACCATGCGCTATCCTTTGTTTTTAACACTGTGTCATGAATGTGAAAAATACCACATTATTTTGTGGCTGGGACATTATCAACTTGGAAACGTCCCTGAAGTATCCTAGCAATCTGGGTGGTAACCGAAGGTCATTCTCATTGATATTGTATCATTAAGAGGTGCCAGCGTGATGGTGCCAGCATTAGGGGCATGATGTTATGTTACCAAAGCATGAGTTATTTATTCTAATGTAGTTGCTAAGACAGTTTGTATGGTACAAAGTGTCCTTAATTGTTTTTGCTTGCAGGAAGACAGAAATAAGTTAGGAATAGGTAATGCCAAGAGTAGGGAAATTGCCTCAGTTGGAAAGTTGGCCTGCAAGAAATGTGGCAGGAGTCTGATTCAGGGTACAAGTGGATGGAACAAATTTGTTCTCCATCTGGGCTTGACGTGATGCTCTGAGGCTAACGTCATGTGGTTGGGGCCAAGCAGCTGGAGCTCCTGGCAGTAGTGCTACTCAGAGACAGGTGGATGGGAGTTGGGTGGTTTTTGGAGTGTGATAGTCCATCTGGGCTGGAAGCAGGATTCTAGCAAGTTGTTTGTAGAAAGGAGCAAGTATCCAACTCCGGGAAATTGAGATTGTTTTAGAACCTTGCTATAAGTTTTGGAGTTCAGGAACAAGAGGGTATTCTAGGAAGAATATTGGTGAATAAGCAGGATCTGAGACTGTTTTCCAACACCTTGAAAGTGGCTCGGAGGAAAAGCAGCTCTGGAGGTGCTAACATCACTTAGAACTTACACTACTAAAGTCTGTGAGTGATTCTTGACTCTGACGCTTAGTTACACAGTTAAATTGCTTCATTTGGTGTAGGCAGGAGAGGGCAGTGCGAGAAGCAATAGCTATGATAATAAATGGCATCCCGGGTGGAATCATAAGAACTGTTTTGAATGGTGCTGACAATTCAAAAGATCCCAGAGGCACAGGCAACGAGGATGATTTTCTAGAGGGCAAGTAAAACAGTTCAAGGCTGATTACTTCAGTCTTTAATTTATTAATGTATTCTTCAAAATGTGAGCACTATTCCATTGCCCCGAAGAACAGACAGCTCCACGTTACTCACTTGGGTTTCACAAGAAAAATGCAAATGAGTGAAATGCAAGCTTGCTATGTAGAGGAGGAGTGTGCCTGGGGTTTATCTCTGAATCCATGCTTCTCACTTTGAATGTCCCACATCAAGAGTAGCTATGGCATGCAAAATTCATGTTATGATAAAGGTAATTGATAAAGTGAAATTTGGCAATACCCTTTTTAGGGCAAGCATTTGTTCTTTAATGTGATGATTTAAAGGTCTATCCTAGTGTTTAAAATATTTTAAAAATATGCTCACATAGTTGTAATCATCAAACCTATATTATGTAACACCAAAACACATTCATTTTTTTTTTCAGCAGTGGAATTCTATGTGGTAATTCATTTATAACTTTCTATAGATGCACTGCAAAAAAAAAATGGCTTGGCAGATGCAGCATGTTCTTACTCATAGTATGTATGTGGGTTGAATATTTATGATCGGGTATCAGGTATGTCAATTGTATGGTGGTTCTGAGGAGAATGGATTACCTGCACATCGTGGTAACTATCATTAGTTGGCATTTCTTGTTCATCAGACATTGTACTCAATGATTTTATGAACATTAACATGTTTAACACTCAGAAAATTTAAACACAGCAAAGTTATTATTCTGATTTCATAGAGTAGGAAACTGAGAGTTAAGATTCCAGAAATAAACAGTATTAAAGCTTCATGCAGCCCTCAAGTTAGAAAATAGCACAACTTGAATCAGACCAAAGTCTATGCTGACAAGAACATATTCCGTATGCTACATTACCCACACAAATTAACTTGATTCTGTAGTGAAGACACAGTTGTGTAGTCAGTTTGATATATGTCAGTTGCCTTTGCATCAAGTAAAGAACACTACTTCTGGCCTTCCTCTGTAATCATGTTTGTGACTACCCTAACTGTCATTATAGAACCTTCATATATTTCCTAAACACATAAATACAGTATGCTCAGTCGGTAGAAAAAAGTTTATTTTCAGGGCTGATCACTTGATATCGAATAACCAGTTGGTGTGTTCTTCCCTGGGGAAGACCATTTCTCCCACTCCCTGCATTCCTTAGTTGCCTGTAGTTCTTTGTATAGGACTGAGGCCTCATGGTCTTTCCTCCATTCACTTTGGCTTGTCTATTGGTGTCAGAAATCACATGCATAAAGTCTCATCAATATGACTGCCTAGACATCACATGAACAAGGATGACACCAAAAGGCATGCAAACATGGTAATATATATATATATATATATATATATATATATATATATATATATATATATTCTGCAGCCACAATGTAAAATCTAGAAGGCTGTAAATTTGAAATTCTGGTAGTGGCATCTTACTTAAACTGCCACAAAACTACAAATTAATTTATCTCTTACCAAATTGATGTACCTGCCAAAGAACTATCAATTCACAGACTCTACACTGACAGCTGGGGATCTTGCATGGGAGTGAACTAGGCCCTTTGCACGTGGGCAACAGTTGTTTAGCCTGGTCTGTTTGTGGAGCCCCTGACAGTGAGACCAGGATCTATCCCTAGTGCATGAGCTGGCTTTTTGAATTCTATCCCATATGGTGGTTTGCCTTGCTCAGTCTTGATGCAGGTGGGAGGGGCTTGGTCTTGCCTCAACTGAATTTTCCAGGCCTTGCTGACTCCCCATGGGAGGCCCTATCCTTTCTGAGGAGTGGATGAGAGGGTGTGGGTTGGGGGAAGAGGGAGTAGGGAAGGGAGGGAAAACTGTGGTTAGTATGAAACTATGTCTGTGCCACCTCAAGTGATTACTATTTGAACCTCTGTACCTCTAATTTTAATGACGTTGGGCCAGACTATTTTATTTTCAGTTTTATTTATTTTGGTGTATGTATTTATGCCTGCTTATCCTTATGTGCATCACATATATACATAGCCCTTAGATGCCCGAGAGCACATCAGATCAGATCTAGAGTTACAGGTAGTTGTGAGTCACCATGTAGATGCTGGGAATTGAACTTGGGTTCTCTGCAAGACCAGAAAGTGTTTTTATCTTTTGAGATATGACTCTAGACATGATGACATATTTTCAAACACAGCATATAGATGAATAGCCCTTTAAATTGTACATTCCCATATGTTGGTATCTAATATCAAGAATACAGTGGTAGAATAGAAGAGAATTCCCCTGTCGGCAACATTAGCTCTTCAATCTTCATTTGCTTACCTGTAATGAGGTGCTGAATTAGAGATTTTCACATCCCTTTCATTCTTGAAACACAAGTATTCTGACCCTTTAATTAAATCATATACAAATTGCATTTATTAGGAATAATACAATATAGAAGAAACTATTATTCATGTATAACTAGTGGCATGTAAAATTTTATGTGTTCATAAGGGTACACCAACATATAAGCATACTAGTTTAGTTCCCTAAACTAATTCATATAACAGTCTTGCATGGCAATGTATATTCTGTGTACTACATAGACAGCTGATTAGGACTTGAAGATCTTATTTAACTTTCCAAAGATCTAAATCATAACCTAGGAGTAATATTTAAATCCATTTCATCAAAATCTGAAGTCAATATATTCCTAAAAAAAAATTCATCTCATCTAGGAAAGTATTTGTTGAGAAAATACTATCCCTTAGCTAGATGACAAATTGGGACATGGAGTAAGAGTAGTTTCTGATGTGAATTTAGCAGTATGTATTAAATGCTTTCAGAAGAAAGTAGGTCGAGGCCATATATCCACTTCTAACTTCTGTGACTGTGTTACACATATCAATTTTGTTCCCATCCCCGTGTGACAAACTAATCACCCAGCTCTGACCCAATAGCAAGGGTAATTTGGAAATGGAGCCTTATATTTTCAGAAGGAGAAAAATGAAATTGGATTTCATGAACCCATTGCATGTGTTTGGCCTCTGCTGTAGCTGCCTCACTGGTCAGGAGGCGAAGGACTCCTGCACTAGCTGTTATTACACTCACACACAAAAGAGAACATGTACCATGGTGGATGTCTTCCTAATGCACATGTTGCTTAGTCAGAAAGTTCCAGAGAACAGACAAATTAGAATATAATAGAAAATCAGTCTTCCTTTTAAAAAAATTGTGTTTATCACTTTTGTTACCTTATCATCACTATCATCATCATCATGGTCATCATCATGATTATCATGAATGTGGCCATGAGATTTGTAAAGATGCTGGAGGACCAGTGGGTGAAGTTGTTTGGATTGCAGTGCCTACCTAAAGAAACTGTTAATGAAGATAAATATTTAGAAAGACAACACGGGTGTTTTGAATCATTGCAAAATTTCTAAAAAAGGTAATCTTGTGCCATCTCACCTTTTCCACATTAACAAGGAAGACAGTATTTGTCCATAGTGGCTGTTTCTGGTCAAAGCTTCACCTTCAAGCCTAAATGGATTCACAAATGTAGGCACATGATGGCCAGAGCCCTTTAGAAGAGAAGGCTTAGCAGGACATCTCTAGTCTTTCTATATTCTTGACTCCAGTGCCCTTTCCTTCTGCCAGGGAGTTCATGGAGGCAAAGATTACATTTTAGTGATGCAGCATGCACTGAGACTCATGGTTCTCAACCTTTCCAAGTACAAGTTTCCTTTTAAATGTCAAAGTTTCAGAATATCAGAAGATATCAGTTGTAGTGTGTGAATCAACACTGAGAAACTACAGAACAGTAAAGGTCTCCTTGAACTCAATGGTACCCATGCTTCATTTAGCCCCAGCTAGATGTATTGGAAAACTATTAAAATGCAAGATGAACATTTTTATTTGACTGTACTTGGTGTGGCAGGCATTTGAAAACTGCTTTTCATAGAATCCAAGGAGAGTGAGCTGTGAAGTACTGAATTTGGCTGAGGCAATTGTTCCCAGGTTGCCAGCACAGTATTGATGCTATGTAACATTCCATCTACATCCTTGATATGCAAACATCATTTTAATAGTTTTAATTATCGAAAAAGGGGCTACTCTATTAGCCATACACACATCAGGGAGAAGGATGTGTAGGCTGTATGCATTGTGTGTGTGTGTGTTTATCATCCATCCATCCATCCATTCTTTTCTATTCTAAGCATTGAAGAAGTTGTAAGTATTAATTTAAAAAAGTAAGTAGCATCTACTAAACAAACATTTTAACAGAGTAATCCTATTATTCTTTTCATCTTATAGATGAGGGAATGTAGTATAGTTTAATCATATGCTATTAGAAGGTACAGTCAGTGTCCCACTCATAACACCTAGTGCTCAAATCTGGGGTACCATTCATTATGCTACACTGTCTCTCAAAACAGTTACCATAGTTACTATGAAATGTTTAGAAAGTTTACATTACATTAGATAAATTAAAACAAATAGTAAAAATCCTTAGTTATGCATAGATAAACTCTGAGACATATAATGAATATGGGTACTTGCTTTCTATAGGTGTTTCTATGAAAACTTCATTAACAGAAAAACAGAGGATTTAAATTATGTGTTTAAATTGTTTTCTTCCTTCATTGACCATCACAAGAGGCTGTCATTTTCCTCATGGAACCAACTGCGAGTACAGAACCTATGAGGCCAGAGTCTACAGTATCTATACAGTGATTAGATTGCTGACTTGGTCCCATCTTTGCAGTCTATTTCCATTACACACTTGTTCACACTGTATGCTTTAATAATCTCTCAGATAATAAAAACTGCAGCGAAACATTCTTAGGTTTTAGTTTGTGATTTCACTGCAAGCATGCTACAGTGAGTCACCCTTTGCTCTTCTGTTGGTATGAGTTATTGTAAGAGGGACAAATCAAAGGCACAATGGCATTCACAGATATTTAATCCAGCAGCTATCAGGCTCACCAGCTGTCCACATAGCCAGGTTGCCAAGACTTAAACATTAAGATGTGAGGCTGTAACTACAAGCATCATGGTAGAGGCGCGCCTCCCTCTTACTGTACCATTCCTCCTGAGTCTTTTACTGTTTTCATTTAAGGCTATGTTTCTTGAATTCCAAGGAACTACTAGTTCTTCTAATCTTGAAGTAACTGCCACACTGTGCTGTTCAGTCACACTTCCTATGAAGTGTGCAGGTCACCCTGTGTGGAGCTTTGACTCTTGTTCAGGGAGTGGCAAAACCTCTCTTAGTCACTGTCTGGATTACATAGGCAACCTCTCTGTCTCTGTGTGTATATGAACCATTATTTTTAGAAGATCCAAATCTCTGTTTTCTGAAAGGAACTTTTCCCAATCTATACTACTGGCTCTTCATATTCTTCTTACATTTC
The DNA here is from genome assembly GCF_943737965.1 of Phodopus roborovskii. NCBI lineage: Eukaryota > Metazoa > Chordata > Mammalia > Rodentia > Cricetidae > Phodopus > Phodopus roborovskii. The sequence goes on from NW_026126469.1 coordinate 33,759,504, forward strand.
CCGTGTGATCCCACACACATATGTGAAGATATGGCAGGCTTATATTGTCATTTTAATTTTGTGCCTAATTTCAGAATTTTTAAATGTGTTTCTGAGGAGCCTTTATGAACACTGGCTTAACATATTTCTCTAAGTTCTGAGGGACCTCAGGTAGAGTTGACAGAACATCATTCCCTTTACTAGCTTCTACCTCACTGGCCTAATATTCAACATCCAATGTGAGCCCTTCCTTTCTGCTCCTTATTGCTTTTTACACTCATTGGGAAATATTTATCACATGCCTATTCTTTGGTTTATATCATACAAAGTAGTGTGACACAGTTTGGAAAAATCTGTAATTTTATTTTTTTCAAGGTAGTTTTAGAAATAAAACAATTACTGTAAAATTATATATGTGAATATTTGAAATGTACATATTCAGTTCTAATCAGCTATATTTTCTTGTGATTATAATGGGCTAGATTAATTGGGAACTTTGAATATGTATGCATCTGACTTTTTACAGTAGCCTAATATGATCTGTATCATTCTGTGGCTGACTTTAGAAGAGAAAATTGTAGCATGGGGTTTTTAGAAGTTTGTCAAGAGTCATGAAATTTGATAGAGAAACAGAGAGTCCCACTCTGTCATACTCATTCCCGAACTTGTTTTTGCTTTTTGTAGGTTCAACTGTTTTAAGATATTTTATGCAATTATTAATTTAATGCTCTCCTTAGTCTTTGTCTCTTCCATTCATCTTCTAAGGCAAAGCTAATAACTTCTCATTTTCCTAAACCAGCCCTTTCAGGGACTACAAACTGTTTTTGTGTATTCATCTGTGACATTTATTTAACCATCTTGATCAACCAAAAACTGTCATAAACACCTAGTGGCTGATGATGATTCCAGTTCTATGGGCCAACTTCTGTCTCCTGGACATTGGACCATTTCTCATATGCTCTCCCTTCCCCGTGGAATATCTTTTTGCTTCTTTACTAATCAACACCTGTACTTCCTTCAGTAACATTCTGTGAAAAAAATTCTCCCTTTACCACACTCCATGGCTGATACATTTTGAAAATATTCTAGTGTTTCCTAGTGTACTAATCATTTTCTGGTTACTTTTGTAAATCTTTAACAATTTATCCCAGGTGTTTTTTAAAATGTCTTTCCTTTTATTTTTTGTCAGTATATTGTAGTGGTTTGAATGAGATTGGCCTCTATAGAAGCATGTAACTGCATGCTTTGTTCCCAGCTGATGCTGATGAAGAGTTAGGAGGCGTGGTCTTGGTGGAGTGGTGTGTCTTTGTTGAAAGAGATATATCACTGGAAATGGGCTTTGAAGTTCCAAAAGCCTGCAACAGGTTCTTTCTCTTTCTCTGCCTGCTGCCTTTGGATCAGGATGTAGCTTTCAGCTACTTCTCCATCACATCTCTGTCTGTTTGCCCTCGTGCTCCCGGCCATGAGGATAACATACTAACTGTAAGCAGTGAGCAAGCCCCCAATTAAACGTTTTCTTTTAGAAAAATTAATTTGGTCATGATGTCTCTTCACAGCAATGGAACGGTGACTAAGATGCATATATTAACAATGACGTTCTCATGCATGAGCATAACATATGTTATGCTCATACCTCCTAAAACCTCTTTGTGTCTCTTTAAATAATCAAATGAAATTTCTCATTGTTTGAGACCACAGAGTTATTATTGCTTTTATAAACCTCTACAGAAACTAGAGTATATTCAGTACTAACAAAAATCCTTTTTGACACTGTGTGTGTTTGGAAGGGGAGTGTGAGGTGGGCAGAGGATGCTATTGGCGTTGTTTCTCAATCGTTTCCCCATTAGTTTTTGAAAAGATCTCTCATTACATCTGGAGGTCACTGATTTAACTGACCATCAATCCTCAGGTGATCCTATCTCTGTCTCCCCAGTCACATTACAGGTGTGCTCGCTCCACAGTACCAGGCTTGTATGATGATCTGCTGACCTATCACACTTCCTTGTCTTCTGTAATAAACATTTAGCAACAGAAATACATCTTCCTGGTCTCTTTTCTGACATCGTTGCAGAGGAAAAAAATAACTTGATTTTTTTTAAGTTATTAAAACGTTGGCCAATGGCTAGGGATTCTTATTGGCTAGCTCTGACTTAATTATTAACCCATTTCTGTAAGTCTATATATTTCCACATGGTCTTGGCTTACCAGAGAATGCCTGGACCTGTTACTCCTTTGGCAGGCTACATGGCATCTCTCCTGGCAGCCTCTTCACCTACCTTTCCTAGAATCCTCCTCATCTACTAGTCCTGCCTATCGTCCATTCATCAACCAATAAGAGTAACATATATACAAAAGAACCTCCCCCATTAGTTTTTTTAATTAATTAATTAATTAATTAATTAATTTTGGCTTTTTCAATATAGGGTTTCTCTATGTAGCCTTGGCAATCCTGTAACTCATTCTGTAGACCAGGTTGATCTAAAATTCAGTTACCCACATATCTCTCCTTCCTGAGTGCTGGGATTAAAAGGTGTTCACCACTACAGCCAATCTATAGCAACTCTTATAAAAGAAAAGATTTAATTGGGGCTTCCTTCCAATTTCAGAGGTTTGGTCCATTATCATCATAACAGGAAGCATGGTAAAATGCAGACAGACCTGGTAATGGAGAGGTAACTGAGAGTTCTGCATGTGGATTGACAGGTGGCAGGAAGAGAAAGCGGCACTGAGACAGTCTTGAGCATTTGAATCCTCAAAGCCCATCCCAAGTTACACATTTTAAGCCCACAGGTACTCTGAGAAGGCCACACCTCCTAATAGTAGCACTCTCTAATGAGCAAACATTCAAATATGAACCTATGGAGGCCATTCCTAATCAAACCACCATACAGACATATCAGAAAGTTTCAATTTAACATCAAAGAAGACATCCTCATATCTTTCTACATGGAATGCTCTAAATTCTGTAGCAACTCCTTTGACCATAAGACCAGGTGCTGATGGGAAATGCCATTCTGTAAATATGTTTCTCATATTGGTTAATGAATAAAGCACTGTTGGTCAATAGGAAAGCAAGACAGGAAGGACTAGGAGACGAGGAGGAGCCATCAAATAAAACTGTATAGTGAAACATTGGATACTAAGGAACTGAACAATAGGTTTAGATATAGTTCCTGGCCATTCATAGAAATCTTGTTGCACACAGTTTTTTTAAAAAAAATATATTGGTAAATACCAGAAGAGAAGCTGCATACCAACAAGATATTTTATTTGTAATCTTTTATTTCTATGACTATGTTGATGTTGGCACTTCTATTATAGATGGTGTTTTAGAGTGTTAGCAGGGTCATAATAATTGGCTACCAGACAAAGTTTGTAATACCAAGCCTAACCATGGGGCTGCTTTAAAGCAATTACTATTATGAAGTCAAACCACTTTAGAGTATTTATTTTACAAACTATATACTGTAATAGACCTGGGAAATAAGACTTTATTTTCAATGTGTTTTAAAAAGATTTCTAGCTTTGGGGCTTGAAAACATATTTCCTCTTAAATGTAGAAAATTCATAACTCACCATCAAAATAAAGAACCTACCAGTTTTAATACATAAATAACCTATAAGTTATAAACATATACCTTAGGATAATTACTCTATTTGAATACAACTTCAATGAATTCACATGACAGGCAGGATTTATGCTGTGGGTGGGATACTAAAAGTGTGTTTATTGGAACTCTAATAAATAGCTTATTGGGCAATATGAATATTCAGAATAATGGCAAATATATAAAACATAAGTCTGAAATACACTTGTATTTACAAAAGATACTTATTTTGCAAGAAAGAAAATAAATGTCAATGAATATTTTCAGCAATATATGCATATATATCTACACACACACACACACACACACACACACACACACTCACACACACACACACACACCTGCATTAGTTTTCCTAAAGCAATTGCCTAAGAATGGTACTGTTTGGTTTCAATGGGAAGACAGAGGAAATAAAGGTACATATATGGAGATGGAATCACAGCTTCTAGGATGTACATTGTTCTACATAACCATGTTTGCTCTCCTGTGATCTACTTTCCGTTATTTCAGCTGGAGGGGCTCAAGAATGTCTTCTGAAGTTTCCTGCCATCTTAGACATGGTGATGTTTGAATTCTCTGGGCCTCTGGGAATCATTAGGTGCTAAATGGATCTAAGGAGCAGAGTGAACCGTGGGGAAATTATGAAGTAGGAGTTCCCTACAAAGATGGCCGAGTATGGACTGAATTTTGTAACACCACATGGGTAGAATGAGGTTTTTCTTGAATCAAGCTGGAAGAAAGGGTTCTGTGAATTTTTGGGTCTTCTACTTAGCACACTAAGTTGACTCCCTGGCCACACTGGGACCCACACATTGCTATATGTAAAAGAGAATGTGTTGGTCCACATGCTGTAGTGATGTGTGATTGATCCCTGACCAGGTGTAGGAACTCACAGAACTGAGATTTACTATTCTTACTGTTGGTTAGACTTGTTTACTGAATTTACCATATTTATTTTTATGGCTTCTTGATTATGGAGGCTGAATTTTGGGCACTATAAAATTCGAAGATCTAAAGAAGTAGTTTCTAAATGTAATACTAAATTCAGTACTGATTTTCAACTTAGCATTCTAAGTAAAGGAGTTTCTGAGTGTGGTGGAAAGACTCAGGACCAATTTTAAAATTAAAGTGCTCCTTAAGTACTGACCTCACCTCCCTGCTCTCTGTTTCAATTAGCTATTACAAGCCATTATGAGAACAACTAATACCAATATTCATATATTACTGCTTCAAACATGATTAAAATGAGTGAGATAGCTGGTAGGTGGGAATAAATTTTGTGAATCATTCCTTAGGTAATGTGCCAAATAGAAATTTAAGAACATAAGTTTTGGGCATTGCCAAAGTCCAAATTCTTTTAGTTACTAAATTCATTGACCTTGAATGACTAATTTACCTCCCTTGCTACTTTCTATATCATCTATATCTATCTATATGAACATATGAACAATGGTAATAAGGGTAACTATTCTATAGAAGATGTGTAAAAGTTACTTTATATATATATATACATATGTGTGTATAGATAGATTATATCTTATTTTTAAAGGATTGAGGTATTTTCTTTCAAGTATATAAATATTTTGCCTGCATGTGCACTATATGTATCAGTAGAGGTCAGAAGTGGGCATCGAATCTTCTGCAAGTGGAGTTATTGATGATTATGGACCACCATGGATGCTAGGAACCAACACAGATCTTCTACAAGAGCAGTAAGTGTTCTTAACTACTGAACAGTCTCTCCATTCCCACATATGTGTATTTCTTAATAAAAACAGTGTCTAATTCAAATAAATCCTATGCAGACACTAGCTGTTATTAGTACAAGCCTTAATCCCCCTTCCCTGCAAAAGAAACATTTCTCTAAAACCATGTAAGCAATCAAATGGTAATTGTAAAATTCTTCTGGGGCTTTGACATGTGTATAGTGCTGGATTCATGACTGAAGTATATATGAACCTATAAGCTAAGGTGATAATTTCCTGATAGATCATTGTTTTCCTTTTTGCAACATTGAATATGCTCTCATGTGTGAAGAACAAAAGACATCCATGAAGTTCTTAATTTCTACAGGCGTGTCTCTTTTTAGATGATCTGTGTGAAGGCTATAATATTTGTTGGTCTAGTGTATTTTATAATCCCAGTTTTTTTTTACGATGTGAATTCATACACTTGTATGTTCTTATGTCTCTGGTTTAATTTTTATATTTACACAATGAAGTTGTTTATCAGTCTTTGCCTCCTGGTTTGTGTTGGATGGACAGTGGTGGTTTATATGCACATGTAAGGTGAACGTTGTTTTGCTCCAGCACTTAGACTCTTGCATTATAAAATGAGTCACTCCCGGCAAGATACAGCCTACTATTTGTATAAAGTAGAGTAAGCAGCACACAGCTTGATCATCACAAACAGGTGGTTCACAAAAAAGAGTATCACACCAAATAAACCTGTCAGGAAGGTACTCCATCTCATTGGTAATCAGTGGCAGGCTAGGCTGATTTCACACACACTCAACAGAATGACAGATTGACAGCACTGCTAAACCTTGCTGGGAATTTGGAGACATGCACTGCTGGATGGACTATAAGTGGGACTAACGACCAGTTTGACAAAATATTTACTAGTATCTCTTAAAGCTGACCTTTTGCATTAGAAACGTCACTCATATGTATATACCCAGTCAGAAAGATTTGTTTGTGTCATATTATAAGCCAATTATAAAAATGAGTAAAGTATATTGGCTATAATAATGGATTTTCCATGTATATATTACATTTCCATATCTCATTATATAAAATATTTCTAATAACTATAGATACCAAAGATGTAGCAATTAAAATCATACAATAAAATTTCATGTGTGCATAATCATGGATATTTTAAATTTAATTGTTGCCTAGTGCTCTGCATTTTCCATGACAAGTTAGGGTCCTTTGCTCTTTTTACCCTGCTAAGAATTACACAATTGCTTCTATACACAATGTGTGTTCATGCCAAAGATTGAAGAAGTTGTCATTGAGAAAGACTCTGAATATCATGTTGGGCTTTCAGCACACAAGAGTACAATCAAGGTAGAGTCTTCATTTAGTATGCCAGGCAGAACTGGCACCACATCAATGTCTCTAGCCTTCTAAATTGGGCCTTGAGAGCAAATTCAGTCAAGGTTGTTTGTCATGAGCCTATCTGAAATCCATTGAACCTTAAAAACATGTATTGCATATTCATTAGCGATCATTGCTGCAGAGGAGACCTGGAGGCAATCATGCAGATGAATGTGTACCTTCCACTGACACTTCCTGGCAAAGTGCACTGTCCATGAAATTGTAAATAAAAACATCTTGGAAGCAGCTGCATAGTTTTTTCCAGGCCCTCTAGGCTATTCTGTTTTTACTTGAGGTCTGAACATGATGTGTTCATGTTAACCATGTGTCTCTTGGAAAAATGCATCCTCCCTGCCTGTGCACATGTATTACCTGCATTTTGCAGATATGTTTAGATAGATGGAGGGCTGCAGGTATTTTTCTGCTCTTTGTTTTGAACTTTTTAGCCTCTTTTATCGAAATATAAGCAAGCGTCTGGACTGTGACAAATAGCTGCCACTGGAGCTTTGCATGAACCCACTTAAGATTTAAGGCAGGTTCCCTGCATCTAGGGGAGCTGGGGTTGATAGGTAAAATGACAAACAAATTCTTTTAAATTAAAAAAAAATGTCAAGTGGCCTACATAAGTAGTTTAGTCACACACAGAGCAGAGCTTTTAGCTAGCTAAGGAAATACTGTAAGTTATCAAAAAGGAAGAAAATGCCTCTAATTTGGAAGTCTAAGAAAACATAAATTTCTTTTCATCTATGAAAGGTAATTTATATGAATTAGAAACTAGATACCTAAAAACTGTTCCTGCCTAGAATTTTTAGCTTCTTACTTATTGAAATGCAAACATCTATTTTATTATTTTTTGTTTTGTTTTCTTTTTTCTTTTTTATTTTATATAACCAAGTCCATTTAAATGAAAACAAACATTTATAGACAATATTTGGGAATTTGGGCGTTGTTCTTTCCAAACTACTTCCTGCTGGTAAGGGGCACTGTCATGGGGGATTCGAAGAAGATTCAGAAATCCTGGCTATAGTTTGTCAGGCGGCTTTGTCCAGCTGTTTTGAATGTAGGATCACCTGGTACTCTGTTTCAGGCCGTCTGGCTTGATCAAACCACATTAGTCTGGAAGGAATCCACATCTTTTCATTTTCTGTGGAAACAAAAATAGAAATCCCTTTCCCCAGTAACTTGTCCTTGAACTTAAATTTTGGAGTCAAAGCATTTTTTTAATTTAATTTATTGTTTTACATGTCGATCCGAGCTCCCTCCCAACCTCCCTCCCTCCCTCTTTCCCTTCCTCCCTCCCTCCTTCCCTCCTTTTTACCCTCTCTGCCCTCTCACATGCACTCTAACCACCCTCCCATCCCCCCCACCTCAATTCCACATGTATATGAATGTCATCCAGTAGGGGTCATGTAGGTCTGACAGGTCATGTGAAGTAGGGACTAGGGCTTCTCTCCTGTCTCTAGGTTAAGGCAGTTATCCCTCCATGGGGGATGTGTCCGCAAAGTCCTTTTGTGCTACAGGGATACATCCTGGCTCCACTGTCTGAGGTCCCTTAGACTGCTCAGTCTTTCTGGCTGAGACCCATATTCAGGGGGGCCTGAGTCAGTCCCATGCTGGCTTCCCAGCTATCAGTCTGGTGGCCTGTTAGCTCCTCCTTGTTCAGGTAAGCTGTCTTTATGTGTTTCTGCCTCCTGGTCTTGTCCTCTCCATCTGCATCTGAGTTCTACTTCGACTCAGTGTTTATGTATGAGTGTTTGCTTCTGTTTCCAACAGGCATTAGTTGAGGGCTCCATGGATAAGTTAGTTTGTTGATCTCACTCTCCGGGAAGGGCATTTATGATAGCCTTTCCACGGAAGCTCAAATTGTTGGCAGCAGTTTTGTAGTTCTCTAGACCTTTCTTTGTGTTCAATTTTATCTTCAAACCACTATTGGCTCCCTCTTTTATGTTCTCTCTCTCTCTCTCTCTCTCTCTCTCTCTCTCTCTCTCTCTCTCTCTCTCTCTCTCTCTCTCTGTCTCTCTCTCTTTCCTGGTATCTTGAAATTCGCAGGCAAGTGGATGGCACTTGAAGAAACCATCCTGAATGAGGTAACCCAGTCACAAAAAGAGGAACACAGTATGTACTCACTCATATATGGATTTTAGACCTAGATCAAAGGATCACCAGCCTATAATTCACACCACCAGAGGAACTAGGATACAAGGTGTATTCTAAGAGATTCATATAAAGTCCCTCACAGAACTGGTAATGGACAAGTCCCCCAGAGCTCAGAGGAAGTGGGGGGGGGGAGAGAAAAGTAGGAGAAAACGAGGGGGAGGAAAGGAAAACATGTGCGACCAGGAAGATTTAGCCTGGTTAGGAATAGCAAACATCTATTTTAAAGAAAAAATATCCCCACCATGTTGTACTCTCTTAAGGGACAGATTTTACTGGATTTTTTTTTTTTTTTTTTTTGAGACAGGGTTTCTTTGTGTCCTGGCTGTCCTGGAATTCTCACTCTGTAGATCAGAGCACCCTCAAACTCAGAAATCCACCTGCCTCTGCCTCTCTAGTGCTGGACATAAAGGTTGTGCTACCACTGCCCCTCAGTGGTCCTAGTTTTACAGAGTATGATGTGCTGGTGATAGCATTGGGTTTGCTCTCCCAAACCATTATAATGCTTTTGTCTCCCAGTCTGGGTGAGCATGCTTTAGCACTGATTAGTATGTATTTAATTTCTAACACTAACTGTACACCCACATGCTTCAGAAGACAAAGGGTGGTAGCATGAACTTCACTGAATACACCTTATCTTTCTATTAGCCTTCTGCCAAGTAGCATTAAAATTCATTGTTATGGCAAAAGGAAGCCTGCAATACTCAAAACAAAGTAATGAAGTATATTGCAAATTCTAATTGATCTTAATAATAAAAACCCGGAGTTAGATATCAGGGTAAATGCTGAAAGATCGGAGAAATAAAAAAGCCACACACTAGAAAGACTCTGTAGACTGAAGGGGGGCAAGGCAGAATCTCCCGTCTCCTCCCATGTCCTGCCTTACATTCCTCTCTCCAGCCATATCACTTCCAGTCTCCACCTCCCTAGTGCTGGGATTTAAGGCATGAAGTCCCAAGTGCTGGGATCAAAGGTGTGTGCCACCACTGCCTGATCTCTATCGTTAACTAGTGGCTAGCTCCCCTTCTGAGCTTCAGGCAAGCATTATTTGTTAGAGCACAAAGAAAATGTCACCACAATGAAGCATAACAGCCAATGTTCTAACTCAGAATTATCATTTTAAAACTGTGGTTCTCAGCAGGGCTTATAGGGGCTCACAGAGACTCAAGCAGCAATCACAGAGGCTCGAGGGCTCTGCTCCAGGTCTCTGAATATATGTTAGACTTGTTACCTTGTTTTTTTTTAAATGATTTTTAAATTTAAATTAGAAACAAGCTCGTTTTACTCGTCAATCCCAGTTCCCTCTCCCTCTCTTCCTCCACTGCTGCCTCCCAACAGATCCCCTATCTCATTCCCTTTCTTCTTGACAGGGAGGGTTGGGCCTTCCATGGGGGCTCTTGAAAGTCTGTCACATCATTTCACATCATTTGGAGTAGGGCCTAGACCTACTCCAGGCTAGACCTACTGGGCTGAGAGAGTATCCCTTTATGTGGAATGGGCTCCCAAAGTCCATTTGTACACTAGAGATACATACTGATCCACTACCAGAGGCCCCATAGCTGCCCATGCCTCCTAACTGACTGACGGTCTGAATCAGTACAAGGCTGGTTTCCCAGCTATCATTCTGGGGGGGGGGGTCCATGTTCAGGTTAGCTGTTTCTGTGGGTTTCTCCAGCCTGGTCTTGACCCCTTAGCTCACCACCCCCTCCCTCTCTGTAACTGGATTTCAAGAGTTCAGATCAGTGTTTAGCTATGGGTGTCTGCTTTGGTGTTTTTATGGGATTCCTAACAGCGGGAATAGGGGTGCCCTTGATTGTTTCATCTTGGGACAGTTTTCCTGCTACTGGGTTTCTTTGCCCAGCCTTGGTTTTAGCGTTTGTTCCTGGTCTTAACTATATCTTGGGGGCCTTTCTCTTTTCTGAAGGAAAGCAGAGGAGTAGATCTGGCTCAGAGTAGATGCTGGGAGGAGCGGAGGTGAGTGCCTGCAGTATCTCGGGCTTCGAGATGCGGGGCTTTCACATACATTATTTTATTTCTTCTTAATGCAACATAAGTTTGTATTTACTAATATTGAAACTGGGTTTCAGTGACTCTAAATAATAGTCTAATAAAAAAGTTTCAGCCAAAAATCCAAATTAAAACAAAACAAAAATGCCCAAACAGTGGTTCTCAAGTTGTGGGTCTTGACCCGTAGGGGTTGCACATAGATGTTCACATTTTGAGTCTTAACAGAAGCACAACTGAAGGTATGAAGTAGCAATAAAAATAATTTTATGGTTGGAGGGGTCACCAAAACATGAGGAACTGTATTAAAAAGGTTTTAGGAAAGTTGAGAAACACTGGTTTGAAAAATGGGTAAGCAGCGGGCATCGGTGGCCGGCGCCTTTAATCCAAGCACTGGGGAGGCTGAGGCAGGAGGGTCTCTATGAGTTTAAGGACAGTCTGGTCTACAGATCTAGTTACAGGACATGAGGGACAAGAGAGGCAGCGATCAGAACTTAAAGAAACAGCTGCTACAACAGCTAGGAAATAATCTTCTATCTGGGTGTATTTTAACACACAAAGTTTCAAAAGGATGCGTTTATACAAAACTCAACTAACTACATTACATGGTTAATAAAATTATCAGTCACATGACAGAAAAATCGATAAACTCATTGAGCAGCATGGTCCCCAGAGCTAAAAAGTGATTTTTCTTTTCTTTAAACTGAAGGCATGCCTATAATCCTAACACTCAGATTGTGAAGTTAGTCATATGGCCAAGATACTTTTTCAAAAAAATAAACAAAAATGCACCTAAGAAATTGCAGGACAGTGCAGAACAAAAGCTGATGAAAATTAGAAAACTCTGGAAAGGTACAGTTGATGGGCCCCACATTTCAGCTTCACCCACTTGAAGATTCAGAACACAGAGCAATAGAAGTAGGTTGGCAGTAGATGAAATATCACTCAAACATTTCTAACGACTGAAAGATACTGTTTCTTTATACATAAAGCCTATATAAATTATTCAGCAAGATTATAAAGCACTCAGCCAGATTGTGAACACTACTAGATATAATGAAATTTAGGGCACCAAAAGACAAGAACAAACCCCTAAAATCTTCCTGAGAAATAGAAGGTGTGTATACCAGGAAATGATACATTGAAATTAGATTTGCTGAAATCTGTTGGATTTATGAGATGTAAGAATGTATTGGTATTGGAAACTGCATTTTATGATAAACAATCTCCACCTGTCATTCTTCCCTGACATTTGATTGTGAAAGAGAAATAGGGTTGTTTTGCATATAGATTGAGTCATAAAAATGTATTAATTATAGGCAAGGGTTAGATTAATTTTGGGTGTTTTACAAAAACAAAAATATAAAACACAGAATAATATACAGGCTATTAAGGGTAATAGTAAAAATTAATTCAAGTTAGTAATAAAAATATGTTGTAATTATTCTAAGCACCAATACTTAAAAATTGAGCACTTATAATTTAAAAATTGCAAACAGAATAATGTAGCAACTAAAAGTAAATATTCTGTAGTTCTTGCTTTTTGGTTGATATTTAAGGAACATCATTTAATACTAGCTACTGTTTAAAATAATATAAGTATGAAAAAGTTGTTTAAAAGTTGTTTACTATTAGTTATGGAGATATTTAATGTATAAATTTCAAGTCACTAATTAAAAATAAAAATATTTATTAATTTAACAAAAGGCAATAAAGGGAAAAGTACATGAACAATCTGTACATATGTAAAAATTTTAAAATGTACCAATAATATTAAGCAATGAATTAAAATAAAAATATGACATAGGGCTAGCACACTGGCAGAGTGACTGAAGGTATTGGCTGCCAGTCCAGTTGACCTGAGTTTGATCTCTGAGTCCCATCAGATGGAGGGAGAGTAACTGACTCCTGCAAGCTGTTTTCTGACTTCCACACATGTACCATGGCATACACATATTCAATAAGTAAAAATTTAGTAAATGAATAAAACATTAAAATTAAAAATAAATACACGATAAACAATTAGTGCTTACCTCAGACATGTAAGAACTGTTTAACAATAATACAATTTATCAATACAATATAAAATACTGACCAGTTTGAAGAAAAAAAATGTAATTTAAATGGTATTTTCTAGTGAACCAAGTCTAGGAAATTGGTTTCCTGTTCATTATCTTGGTAATTTTTTTTATGAAAATATCTATAAAGACACACAACATGAGTGGCATTTGGATTGTTTACTATTGAAGACTGGGAAAGGAAGAAGGACCATTACCACTCTGAGTATTTACCAGGACACTGAGACCCAGTCACAGCAACAGCAGTGACAGCAGCAATGACAATGTCCCTGGTCCCCGAGGAGGATGCCTGTCACATGAATAGTATGAGAGAATCAGCTTAAAAGCCACCAGCATGTATTAATTTACTTGCAAGGCAGCTAAATAAGAAGTATCAGCCTATGAGAGCAATTATCTCCCGAACTGTAACATCAAACTAGGGAAAATCATATTCAAAGTTCAAATAGAGAAGCTGACAGCGGCAACAAAAGCACAAAACTGTAAGATGTCTATGAATAAAGTCAATAAACAATGCTCAAAGAACTTCAGTTTAAAATTATAAAATACCTAAATGCTGCTTTAAAATGCAGGAAAGCTGTATATATACATAGGGAAATAAAAATTTATAAACAAGGAAACTCATTATTTAAAATATGCTCTTTGTCATAAAGTAAATCCATAATTTAGAGCAAAGCCACTCAAATCATGATTTTTTTCCCCATTAAGTGAAAGATGTGGAGTAAAATTTATGAATAGCATTAAACGTGAAAAAATAGTGAAGGCAATATTGAAGAAAAAAAATGGTGGTATCCGTGCTTTTAACATCAAAGTCTTATCAACAGTTTTGAGTGACAATTCTGCCATGATTTATTGGGGTAAAGACTCTTTGAGTGTCAACTCTTCCTCTTATTCTCTATTTAGCATATCATAAGGTGGAAATTTTGTGGGAGGAGAAATGGATAAGTTAGTAAATGAGAGAGTAAATTGGTGTATGTTGCATAAAATTTTGATGAGATCTTTAGTCACAAAACACACACATGAAAGTAGATTATTCAGAAAACCAAATAAAATTAAAGATAGCCATGTAAAAGCAAATGTAGTCTATGCGAAGAGAGTATCGACTGTATACTTGACTTAAAAGTTGTTTACTACTTTATTGTGTGTGCACACATGTGTGAATATGCATGAGTGTGTGCACATGCATCATAGCATATGTATGGAGGTCAGGGGGCAATGTTGTGAGTCAGTTCTCATCTTTGACTTTGATGTGGATTCCAGAGATTTAATTCAGGACATCAACTTGTGTGGCAAGTGCCTTTGACCACAGAGCCATCATTCAAGCCTGAGAAACCTTAAATAATAAGTCACAAAGTGAAACCATATAATGGAGAATTAGAAAAGACTTAAAAATATACTTGCAACATAGGTAGTATGAAAATACCAATAGAAAGTTGTATTTATTAATAACATTAATACATATGAAAATATCACAAGTAATTTGGTCAGTTAATAAAATATGTAGGAAAACAATGGCGAATATTTGAATCGAATCGGTATTGAATGGAATAACAGAAAAATGGCCCCAAATTGAAGAAAAAACAAAGATTTACTCAATGATAATACATATATTACCAGTCATATACTTGTAGATTTGCATTACTATAAATAAATTATATATGAAATATGATATAATATATATTATAGATACGAAATTACTTAGTGTGTTTACCATATATGTGAACATGAATAATATTTTACATTCAAATCTAAGAAGAAGAGAAGGGAGATATGGTCAGTGGAGGGTTTTGGCTTCTCTGGGAGGAGCCCAGAATTTGATTTAGTGATGGTTTTCTTCTTCTTTTTATATCTTCATTTTTAATAGGATAAGTATTCAGAAAATATGTTTCTAAAATTATTTTAATTATTTTATAACTAATGCATTAGAAAGGTAAAACTGTCAGTTCTCATAAATAAATGTATTTTTTAAATTAAATTCTAAGGTCTAGACACTAATATCCTAAGCCACTAGTATTCTATACCAAAGGGACAATCTTCTGAATATTCATTTTTACAAAAGCAATTACAGAATTTAATTGGTTTGTCATTAATGAAGCACTGGAGATTTTAGGTTTCATTTGGATAGGGTAGCAGGGGGGAACTTCATTAACATCTATCTACCAGCTAAGCCTCATGGTTTTGTGCTTTGGGGCATTCAAGTATAGTTGGATGTTTATTGGAGTTTGCATTGCAATCAAAGTTGGTGTGTGTTACCCTGTGATGATGGCAACCAGTCTGAAGATTCTGAAAGGGGGTTCTATGAAGAGAACTATGTAAAGGTGGGCACATGGCATGTATAACTCATCACCTTCTTGTCAAATACCGCATACCTCAGCCTCACTACAGGGAAAGCAGTGAAATAATCGTGTGTTCTTATACACTACACTTCTGGGCCTCCCTTGTTTAGTTGATGGAAAGCTTTTTATACTCAAGACAGACACTGTTCAAGGCACTATACAGAAGAACAGAATGTCTTTACTTATAATGGAAAGCAACTTGGAAGGGATGCTGAGGATCGAAGAAAGACATTCATACAGACAAGTGATATAAGTACTAACTGGCAATCTCACTGACAGGCTGTCTTTGCATGCAGCTATGTAATTATTTTGCAGGAACAATGGCTTTCAATGCTTTCTCTCTTCAAAGCCCTCATATTCATTATACTTTAAAAAGTACAATTCATATAAATTCCAACATTTAAGGAAAATTTTGATTAAACTTTGGTTTTAAGCCTTTAGTGTCTGGAAAAATCTTTGGCCCAACTGTTGACTTCTCTCATGCCAATTCTTTAAATGGTTTTCACATGGTTTATATTTGTGAACTATTGTGTAGTGTGGCAGCATCTGCTAAACATGTTGAACATATCACTTGTTCAAAAGCAAAAGATATGTGAAAGATGGACAAAGAACCAGGTTAGGAAAGTAGAGTAATGTGATAATTTTCCCCCAAATGACACTTAACTGAATTTCTTTGACAGCACAGATTAAAAACTGGGAAAGCTGATGCATAACCTGTCAAGAGTGTCTTACAGCAATGACAGATGAAATAAAGCCATTTTGCAGAATTTTAAGAGAAAAATTCCCATACTCATGATACAGTTAGACATTGTCTTTTTTGTCAATGTTAATTTCAACTTAATAATGAGTTATGGTTGCACATAAGTGATTATTTGTGAGGTTGAACCCTACTTGTCTTTGACTTCTCTACAGAAACTGAACTAATAGAATGAATCTATGTAAATAAAAACCTGTTTTATTACAGTGGCTTACAGACACGGTAGTCCAACAACAGCTGTTTCCCAGAAGAAAAGTCCAAGAATGAATAGTTGTTTGGCTTACCAGGATGGATGTCCCAGGTGGCCTTCAACAAACATCAGAACTGTGAAGAAGTAGGTTCTAATTTCAGTGAAAAGATGAACTTGCCTGAGAGAATGGGGCAATCAGGCAAATTACAAGAGACTCATTCTTTTGCATGATTTATTTATACTGCCACCAGAAAGTGTGACCCAGGTTTAAGTCGGGTCTTTCCATCTTAGATAATACAGACTTAGGGTGAGTTTTCATATGTTTCAATCAAGAAAAATCCCTCAGAAGTATACCTAGACCTTGGGTTCTACATGTAGTCAAGTTGACGGCTAAGCATAGTCACTGCTTATTTTTTATATTGTAAATTTTAAACCATTCAATTTCTTCAAATGTATTATTATTCCATTTTAGAGATGTTCAATATTAATTTATTTATTTGGATTAGATCTTTATAGTATGTTTTCCACATTGTTTATTGTTCTATTAAGGTTTTAACCTGAATGTTATTGAAGAGATATTGCTCAAACTTCTATAATTTACTCCTTTTTCCTTGCCAACAAAGTAATTTAATGATTATAAAGTATCTAAAGTTTTTTGTTGAGAAGATAACATCTGACTTTTCAGAGTAAATATTTAAATATTTTGATTTGTGACATAAAAAAATTGGTGAATGCTGCAGTTATTTGTGATGTCCCTTAAATTTAGGAGCTAAATTTGTTTTCTTAGGTTTTATTTTCATGTCACACATTATTCTGATATGCAATTTTGTGTTTCATTTTAAAATAAATAACAGAAATGTTTAAAATTATATTAAAACATTTAAAAATATTCTAAAATAATTTAATAATTAAGTATAAGCAAACACACGCATATAGCTATTAAATTAAATACTTTTTCTTCTCATTCTCTCCTTTATTTTTCTTTATTTTATTGTTAATAAATAAAAATACTTACCCATAGATATGGGACCAGGTCTCACTGAATAGTTGTATATTGCTTTCAAGGCAGCAGTCCAAGTTAATATGATTTATCTGCACTGCATATTCACATCACATTTCTGAAATTAGATTTTAAAAATATTCCAGTGACAAATGAATCCTTCAAAATTAGACTTTAACATGTCCTTCAAAAGCATATGAAACAGTCTAGAAGAAAGTGTCTTCAATATAATTTTTCAAACTTTGGCAGAACTAAATAGAGTAATCAAAGTGATAATCTGTCAGCGTTCAAGTTACAAAATAATGATTCAGTTTGAATTAGGATAGCATTCTAGGCCCTAACTTTGGAGGCCAATAAATGTCTAAAAAAAATGTAGTAATTATACATTTGCTTTGCACACCTGTGTTGTTTCTAGTGGTTGTGTCAGTTTTTTGACACACCTGATTTCTTCTTGAGCTGCACACTTACTGTACTAATTCAAGGTTCCCAGGGAGCTATGCAAGTCAGTTTCTAAACTTGAATTTCTGAAATGTCTCTGAAAAATAAAAATATTATTGATTACTTGGCTATAATAGGTAGCCTCACCTAGGAGCAATTATAGAAGTTTAAACATTTCAATATTTGTTTTAATTTTAAATTATGTATTTATTTATTTATGCATATGTATATACACCTGTGCCTGTTATCATGGGTGCCCAAGTGGGTATGCCAGAAGTGTGGTGTCTCCCAGGAGCTGGAGTTACAACCTACGTTGTTTTGGTTGTGAGCCTAGCCTTTAATGGCTGAACTATCTCTCCAGCACAACAGGCTATGTTGTGAGAAACCATGCACAGGTGTTGAGAACTGAGTTCTGGTCCAGTGCAAGAGCACTGAGCTTGAGCCACTTCTTCAACCTAATTTTCACGTATTTTAGTGTATGGAATATATAATATTCATTTATTTAGGTGAATTATTTAAACTCAGTCAATTTTTATTAAGTTAAAGGCTTACATATTCCCAAAATTAAAATCAGAAAATAATTCAAATAAAGACATCTGGAAACTGGAGGTGAAGGAAATCTTACTATGAAGGTTTGGAAGTTTAGCAGCATTGCCACATGTGGTACATGGAAATAAATATTAAGTGTATATAATAAACTTCACAATATACTTAAAAACCTTTCCAGACAGTGTATTGAAAATGCCAGTGAGCTTTTTCTTGGCACTCATGATGAAATGTGAGGTAAAGGAAAGACTTTGGTTAAATGCAAGTTGACAAATCTCAACTAGCAGAGGCATTTTCCTCATGTTCTCTCCACTATATTTTTGACACAGGAGGACTTCTTGCTGAACTTGAAGCTTGACAGATTTGCCTAGACTGGTTGGCCAATGAGCATCAGGGATCTTCCTGACTCCTTCCTACTCTCTGGGGTTACAGTTCTGGGGTTACAGATGCAAGGTGTACCTGTCTTTTTACACAATTGTTGGAGATAAGAATTCAGGCCCTTGTTCTCATGCCATAAACATGCCATCAAACCAGCAGTCACCACAGCCTCTTCTCTTCCCTTTGAATAGAAGTTCAACAATAATCTCTTTGTTCCACTGCCATAACCAAGGTTTACCTGCATCATTCTGCTCAGCAAGCAGATGCATAACCCACCTGCTGGATCACATTTCTCCACTTGTGCAGACTCAAGAATGAATTTGAGAAATCTCTGCTGATTTACAACATCCGACATCATTTATAGGATCATAGTGCACACTAAGCCATTGCTGTAATAGAAGGAAGAATTACAGTTTCGATGTTTTATGTGTTTGAGGCTTTGAATTACTGTAACTAGAATAAACTGCAGCAGATTGTTCTGTCCATTTAGGCTGCAGAAATCTCTCTCATCCTATATGTTTTTCTACAGTGTGATAGTGTTACTCTTCCTGGGAACTCCATTTGACTGGAGATATGGTTTCTGAAGTTAGGTTGCAGAAAAGGAGTAGAGCCTGCTATGTCTGGGGTTCATGATCTTAGAACTCACTCCATCTGTTCTGCAAAGAAACATGAAACTACAAGGAGAGGTTAGTGGTAAATATTTCACACACAGATACAAATGAAACAACAGCTGAGGCCCACTCAACAGTGAGTAAGCTAATTCCAGACATGTGAACAATTGAGTGCTTAGATGCCACTAGCAAATCAATCATTTCCAGTCTCAAGTCTTTGAACTAAGACCTCCCCCAAGGTATTGTAGAGAAGAAACAAGTTGTTATTGCACTTCTTGGTTGTGTATCTTTCTCAGAAACCAGGAGAGAGTATTGAATGATGACCATGGGTTTCAGCTACATTTAGGAGATTTTTATGAAGCTCTTAATGACAGCTATGTAAATGGTTTACAGAATCAATGCTACTTTTTATGACTCATATTTAGTATTTATACAAGGAACCTGGCCTTATCATCACACACTGAATAGAGTTTTCTTTAAATTAACCAACATATAGTGATTCATATAATATTCTTTGCTTTCAGTTTGGTCGAACAATTTATTTATTTATTTGGGTTAATCAAAACATGTTCATTGAAGAGTCACTGTACATTATGTTAGATTCCCAATAACAATGGAAAACCAAATTATCTCTGCTTGCTACTAATCAACCTAGTGGGGGATTTAGACACATAAGTTCAATAATTACGCTATGGAAAGTACTTTATACAGTGAGTGCTATAATAATATACAGATGATACATTGAGACCATGGATGAGGCAACTAACACAACTTGGCAGGAGGGCTTTCTGGATGGAGTTGTTCCCAGAGAACTGAGCTATTTTCTGCTCCATATTTTCTGTAAATCTAGCTCCTTCTTTCTTCACTCAACATCTTGTTTCCTAGTGTCTTAAAGGCCCACAGCTGAGATATTCTTCTCTTTTTGAAGTCAAATATTCTGATTCATAGTCAATACATATTTGCAGACATTTACTCACCATTATATACAGACCAATCCTGGAGAGAGATATTTACCTTTAATGCTTGGGAGATCCCTAGGAAGACAAAGATGGAGGGCCACTTCCCATCTAGATACTCAAGTCTAGTTAAGTCAGGAAATGCTAAATAACATAATTTGATCTTCATACTTTGATAAATATATTTTCGTAATCACTCTGAGAAAGTCACTTCATGTTTGGTGTGATACCCTGTCTCTTTCAAATAACCATCCTTCAGGCTTAGAGTTGCTTATACAAGTTGATACACAAGGTTGACTCAGGGGAATAATTACATAGTCTCTTCAGGATAGCGGAGACATTTGTGGAGGACATGGCAATGTCCTATGTATACATAAAATGATCTTAAATTCGAGGCACAGAATTTACGTAGAGCTAGTCCAAAGCCTTACAAACCCCTTATCCTGTTTTTAGAGAAGTGGCTGGGAAACACTGAGAACAAAGTCCCTTTTCTCTGGCAAGGATGGTAACTGCTACCTGAAAGATCATACCTAAATTACACACCAAAGATGACTAGCTTGAGATCTATATTCATTGACTTTTTATAAGTTGAATGTATTGAATGGTACCTTTAATAAATCTACATCAGTGGTAACATGTAAAAGATGTGTTGATGGGATAAATGCTCCCCACAAACCTTCTGAGTAATAAAGCCTGTCCAAGAGACTTCTTCATCTTTCTTGGCTTTGGTATTTACTAGGAGTATGTGTGGGGGAGGGGGACAGATCTCTTGAGATTTTCCAGTTTTACTTAACCAGTTTGTTGGCTAGCCTTGTCCAGTTTTTAGAAAAGTTATTTGAGGACTTAATGGTGAGAAGGTATCATCACCTTATCTTTCTGAGAACTGCACAGAGAACAAAGGACTTGAAAATCTTTTCAGTAGAGTAGCAAAGGCATAGAAGAGCATGCTCACAGATATGAGAGGTAATGCTATATGCTTGCATCCAAACACCATAAAATTGTATCCATGGGCACCCAGCGTACCAATAATAAATTGCTTGACAAACAGTTGTTTATTATAAATTTTCAACTTTTTATTCAAATGCCTTCGGTTTCATTAAATTAAACATAAAGATAGGGATCCACAGCTGAAGATGAATATTTCAGTGTGAATCTTATGGACATAAAATAAATTTAGTGCTTTTACATTCCTATTAGCATATTTTAAGTCTTGCCTCAGGAAAGTGCTTGCGTGGCAGTGAGCTGAACTCACTGTAACTTTTGATTTTCAGTTCATTTCAGGAAACATATGGGAATCCATCAGAGGACTTTTCAAAGCTGTGGGTGGAAGGAGAAATTTCTTGCTTGAACTTGGGAGGATTTCTAGGGCTCAGTGTTTTCCAATATGAGCCATGAAACATAGGATGCTGTGATTTGTCTCACAGTACTTCTGCTTCTAGTTTACATAAATTCCTTTCCAGTTGAATTTCTTCCACAACAATCTCCAGTGAGCATCATTTGCTGGAAGGACAGCAGATGATATTCTTTTCTTTATCTATATCTAGTTGGCTATACTGTTGGAAGTGTTACACTCTAAAAGGCTAATGGATCCTGGCCTTAACCTCTGTTCCAACATCATCATCTTGACCTCCAGGTATTTATTAATATTTGATATTGTGTACACTGACATCCATAAATCAACATGTCTAAAACAGACTCTTGGTTCTCCAAGCCCTCATAGCTATCTTTTCCATGTCAATCAGTAGCATCACTTCAACTTGAACCCCCCCCCACCAGGGTTATCTCAAGGACCTATCTTCCTTTTTTTCCCCCACAAATAATCTATCACACAGCCCTAATGGATCTGCTTCAAATATAGCAAAGGAGTTATTGAGAATTATATTTAAATAATACATCACAAGATCAAGTAAACTGAAAAACATTTAACTAAGAAGCTACAGGGCTTCTCATGGATAATAGGAACTTTGCCTGGGGTCCATGCCCTTGAACTGTCACAGAACTCTCTGGCTCCTGCGTAGCAAATTAGAAGGAGTTTGTGAAATGGGCATATGAGGTTTCTGCTTCTGTGAAGATGGAAAAGACGTTTCTTTTATTAAGGACAATAACCCCCATAGATAGTATATGTGTAACATATATGAACTTTGAAATGTGTAGAGTGGAAAGTTGGCTGATGGGATTTCAAGACTCATTAAATGACATTATGGGGGAGTTTGTGGGTTTTTCTTTTACCTCAGATACCCTACACTTGGAATTGAAAATGTTATAACTTGAAAATGTCAACACTGACTCAAAACAAAACAAAGCAAAGCAAAATGAAGCAAATATCTTCTTTCTCTGGCTCATATACCTAGGAAAGGGTAACCTGGAAGGATGGATGACTTTGGAAAATAGTGATGGTATTTTACACATACTTCTCAGAAAATTCTTTTATCAAGCTATCAAGGGCTGGTGGTTGTATGGGAATTTAAATACCCATCTTAGCCTAAAGCTCTACCAAAGTATTGATGGAGAAGCCAAGTTAGGACTCTTCTCTGCCGGGGGTCAGAATATTGAGCACAAGGTTTTGGTAAGACTTCCACCTTCATCCAGTGGTCATGATATGATTTTTCCTTTCTTTTCAGGAGGAAATAGAGAAGTTCTATTAAAATCACATTTTAATTCAATGGCCAGGAATAGTTAGACCAAACAACTAGAATCCTGTACAATTTCAAAATCAGTGGTATTGCTTTTAGTTAATGAGAGCACGCAATCATGTAAAATCACTTAAAGAAAAAAAAATACTTTAGTAGAAAGTAAAACAGCGCATAACTTGAATGATGGAAACAATAAAACACTGATAGATGAAGACATTGAAATCATGAAGAACTAAGTTAATGCAGAGACATTGTGTATTCATGGACTGAAGCATGCAGCATAGGTAAAGATACCAGTTCTCACACCAATGAAAAGATTTTACTCATTTTCCAAGATAACCTAAGTCTGATTTAGGAAGATGTACAAATTATCTTAAAGTGTATATGAAAAATAGTGGATTCAAAGTGGCCAAACCAATTAAAATATCGAAATAAGAGAAATCTGCTTTTGTATAGCTTACTGTGACATTGATATACTATCTATGATAATTAATGTTATATAGTGTAGTGGATGGGTAGACAAAAATCACTGAAATAGAATAGATTTCCACAAAATAAGCCCATAAATGTACTCACAACCAATGTTTGAGTTATGTGTGAAATAAATTTGAGGGAGAAAGATAACATTTTCCCCATTTTTTTAAAATTTAATTTGAAACAAGCTTGTTTAACTTGTCAATCCCAGTTCCTTCTCCCTTCCTTCATCCTCTGCTCCCTCAATCCCTTATCCCATTCCCTTTCTGCTCCTCAGGGAGTATGATGCCTTCCATGGGGAGTCTTCAAAGTCTGTCATATCATTTGGAGCAGGACCTAGGCCCTCCCCTGTGTGTCTAGGCTGAGAGAGTATCCCTCTATGTGGAATAGGTTCCTGAAGTCCAGTCGTGCACTAGGGATACATATTCAGTCCCTTAACTGACACCCACGTTCAAGGTGTCTGGGTCGGTCCTATGCTGGTTTCCCAGCTATCAGTCTAGTGTCCATGACTCCCACTTGTTCAGGTCAGCTGTTTCTCTTTGTTTCTCCAACCTGGTCTTGAGCCCTTTGCTCATCACTCCTCCCTCCCTGCAACTTGATTCCAGGAGTTTGGCTCAGTGTTTAGCTATAGGTGTCTGCTTCTGCTTCCATCAGCTACTGGATGAAGGCTTTAGGATGGCATATAAGGTAGTTACCAATCTCATTATCAGAGAAGAACATTTAAGGTAGCCTCTCCACCATTGCTTAGATTGTTATTTGGGGTCATCCTTGTAGGTCTCTGGACATTTCCCCAGTGTCATATTTCTCTTTAAACCTATAATAGCTTCCTCTATTATGGTATCTCTTTTCTTGCTCTCCTCTATTCTTCCCCCAACTCAATCTTCCTGCTCTCTCATGTTCTCCTCTCCCCTCCCCTTCTCCCTTTCTTTTCTTTTTCTCCTTACTCCCTCTCCCCTTCTGCCATGCTCTAAATTTCCTCAGGATATTTGTCCATTTCCCCTTCTCTGGGGGACCATGTATGTCTCTCTTGGGGTTTTCCTTGTTTCCTAGCTTTCCTGGTGGTATGGACTATAAGCTGATACTCCTTTGCTCTATGTCTAAAATCCATATATGAGTGAGAACATACCATGTTTGTCTTCTTGTGACTGGGTTACCTCACTCAGGATGGTTTCTTCCAGTTTCATCCATTTGCCTGCAAAATTTCAAGATTCCAAGTATTACTCCATTGTGTTCAACTATGTTCATAACAGCATTATTTGTAATAGTCAGAATCTGGAAAAAATCTAGATGCCACTCAACCAAAGATTGGATAAAGAAAATGTGGTATATATACACAATGGTATATTACTTAGTGGAAAGATAACATTTTCAATCAAACACTGGCATAATTTTATAACTACACAAATAATAACTGTCTTATTTTTAAACAAATTTAATTGCAATAAATAACAGATAAATATAAACTGTGAATGACAACAGTCAGACCCACTTTTGGACAAATTTTTCAAGATCTAGGTTTAGGTAAGGAGTTCTTAGCATTGGTATTACAACATTATTCATAAAATAAAACTGTAACATACTGAAACTCCCCAAAATTGTGAACTTTTGCTCTGAAAAGAAGCTGAAAAGGAAAAGATACAGATTGAAATGAAATTATTATAAATCACATGTTATCAAAAAGTTATATATAAGTAAATAAAGACGTTAAAAGTCTCAAATGTGAAACAAAAATCCAAATAAATAAAGGGTAAAGAACATTATTTTTGGGAAGGGTACTCAGATCTCAAAAAGCCCAAGAAGAGATGTCCATTATCATTAGACTAGGGAATACAAAATAAATATCCAGAGCCACCAGCACACATTTTAGAAATGTCTAAAGGAAAATAATAACACAAATTACAGTGACGATATGGAAAATTTGGGTTATTCATTAAATTCTGGGGGGTGGGATGTAGAATTGTACTGCTATTCAGCAAAGCAAGCAAAGGCTTTCTTAACCCTAAATATGTAAAGCCAATGCAAACCATCAATATATTTGTGCTTATTTACCTTCAGAATTGAAAAAGCATTTTCAAGCAAAAAAATCTGTACATGGGTGCTGATGTAAGTTTTGTTTCTAATTGTCCTACATAGATATCCTTCACTTTGAATGACCAAACAGTCTCTAATGTCTGTGTATGAAGGAAACACATTATTGATACATCCAACAATCTGTGTGACTCTGGAGAAAAAAAGTTTAGTGAAAATGATCATCTCAAAAGGCTCCTTACATATGATTCTATTTCTATACCATCCTTGAAACAAATAGAGAGCAAATAAGTGTTACTGGGATATAAGGAGAGGAAATACACAGCCAAGAAAAGCAACCAGAAGAATGTTTATGGTTCTGGAAATATTCTATATTTTCTATATCACTGTCTAAACTACATCTGATGGACACAAAGTCCCTGCTTCCTTACCAGGTTAACTGTCTCACTTTTGCTGGATGCTTGTTATCTCCAGTGTCTAATGCATACTTCCTGGTCTCCCCTAGACCATTTGTTCCATTTAATCTAAGCTCATGTTTAAAGTCAACTCCTCAGCCATCTTTTGTTTTTTTCTGTCATAATTTCCCTATATAGAGTGAGTAGACATGTTTGCATATCCCCAGGCTGACAGTGTGTCTGCTGATAAACCTTTACTACAGCACCCTACCTGTACTTCCCCTCTGCAAGGAGATTCCCATCTGACTGTGTATGTGAATTAGGTGTATTTTGCTTATACCTTTGTCTTCAAGCTATGTATAATCTAGCCTGTATGTTTATAAACAGGCTTCTGAGTGGCTTTTTGCTCATACTCAGCCTTCTGACTCCCTTACCCTCTGTTTTCCTCTGGGTCCTGAGACTGCAGGTGTGCCTTGGAACCTTGGGTCCTGGGGATTGATAAAAACAAAAATCTTTCAGTATCAATTTGTCCATCAATTCTTTAAAGTCACTTTGAGCCCTTAATGAGTCAAGTGTATCAAAATCTTCAATAATGCTAAGTGTGGCTTCCTCAAGTTTATCTAGAATGCATAATTAGTAGTTTATTGTTGGTGTTTACAGGTAGACTGCAATGGCCATGTGTAGAGAAAATTATACTTTGTCTTGATCTTGGTCTCATTACCAGATTTTAGCTTAGATCATAATATGGAATATATATTCAAAAAGATTTCCTTACAAGCTAATTCATTCAAGTGAAATTAGTACATTCACAATACTAGAGTTATGTTTTAAGGCAGTATATTTATACTTTTATAGACTGGAGCTAACCTGGTATGTCTCCTCAAGTATAAGAATATAAGCGAAGTCTAATTTCAGGAAATGATGAAATGAACACATTAGAGTACGCTGTTGGATGAGAGATGAAATGAGTTTTGAAGGAATAGACCCTTTTAGTATTTCTTGAGTTTTCTGATATTGACTTGCCAAAATTGAACTACTGTATAAACCAAGGGTCTCCCAGTGAAATGATCTCTCAGCCTTTGTTCCTTTCATTTTGTTTTACTTTCAAAAAGCCCTTTGGACATCTATCAAAACTACAAAGTGGAAATAGGTTGGCTTCATTTAACACTAAATCCTGCTGCAAAGGCCTTGCATCAAGGTGTTTGCCATTTTACATTCTTCTTATTTTAATAGTCTTTGCAGCTTCAAAACTTAGAGGTGTAGCAAGCTAAAGTCTTCCATTGTAAATCCCTCAGGACCCAATATCTTCAACATTAAAACTTCATTGTAGCATCCAGAGGAATAAAAACTTTCTTTTCTTCTTCTTTCCAGACTTATGAAATCACAATGATTAAATCTGGAAGGCCTTTGGCAACAGACACAGACCCCCTGGCTCTTTAACAGGGTAGAATTCTTTTGGTTTGACTGGCACTGTCTTATGTGCTATTTGTACTTGCAATTTAAAAGGCAAGAAGTGTTCTGATTTTCACTAAAATTTCAGAAGAATAAAAGAAACCATAAAGTGCTTTCCTCAGAGGAAACAATGTCATAAAAGGATACATTATCATTGCTTTAGCATGGTTCCATTTTAGTTATGAATATGGAAGCCTGTGGGATAGAATTTGCTGTTTTCATATAGGGCTAAAGAAACTGCAATTTTAAAGGTGGAATTTGTTATAGACTTTTGAAACAAAATGTGTATAGTTTGACATATGCCACAGGTATTATGCCTAAAAGCTATTCCTTGTATTTTATTGATGTAATCCCCTTCTTTGATGTTTGATATATTTTCTATTGTTGAATTATGAGTTCAGAAATATAGCAATGGTTGCTTTGAATGAAGTATTTCCTACCAACAATTAGGATTTTTAAAAATTTATATGAGTATCATATAATTTATATCATCTTGGTTTAGATTTGTGCAGGTAATGCATTACTTACTATTAAACATTTGACATTTTAAAGTATATGCTCTCTGTATCTTAGCTTAATTGGGGTTTGAAATTATTTGTGTATAATCAGCTGGGTCCAAACCTTTCTCTTGTTGATACTGACCTGGGAGTGGTGGTATCAGAGGTTTCTTAATGACCTTCAAGCTCCAGAAAAGGAGGTTAGTAATTATATTTACATTGTAAGATCTCCATGTCTCTTTAGTTATTAAATTGACCCCTAACTCAACTCCAAATATAATTTATGTCTTCTGTGATAGCTTGCAAACTGTAAATCTTCAAATTCCTTTAGCTGGATTCACATTCTAGTGTTATCTATTTTCAGTTTTGTGATGATGACGTTTGGAGCTGTATGCAATTTAATTGTCAAAACTTGACCATCTAATTTGTTATTGTGCACATTATCAGGCAATTTGTAAGTATTACCATGAAAGGAGTTCTGGCACTGCAGAATCTCCCCCGAAGCTAAAGTTCTCTCAGGAATATACTGTTATATACTTTAACTGTATAAGGGAAAGCATTATTGCATAGGGAGTCCCAGTACAATGACAACAGGACTCAAGAAGTTGCAGTAGTCAGGTATGACAGTAAAACCCTGTGACCTCAGCACTCAGGAGATAGAGGCAGAGGCAGGAGGGATTCTGAAAATTATAAACCAACCTGACCTCTCTGGTAAATTCCAGACCAAGAAAGTATTATAATAAAATCCTGTCTGAGACCATGAAAGAAAACAAAGGCAACAACATTGACAACAAAAAGATGAAAATTATCACTTTAAAAATAATTCTCTGGATGTTGTGTTGTGTTGTAGCCCAGTGTCAACTCTTTTACTTGATGTCAAGTTGAAGAACACTAGAGAAGGAAGTAGCAGTACATATTACCTGGGGCTAGTTAACAAAATGAAGGTACTTTAATTAGTGAAGAGGAAGGAGATAAAAAAAGAAGGTAAAATAACAGTAATGCTATCTGAAAAAGACATAAGGATTCAAACTATTAATTACCTAACAATACATGTATGTCTGTATGTATCTATATAGTTTAAATAAAAGATTTCTATTTTTGTTGACTATGCTGCCCCAAAGAGCCATGGACCATCTATCAAAACCCCCAACACCAGGCACGAGAAGCCCTCTTTTTAGTTGTTGCTCTGGGTTGTCTGAGAGACACCCAAACATTACAGACTATTGCTATTACCCTTGGTTGTCCCCCAGAGGTAGAAAGCAAGTCTGTATTGCCGAAGATGCCATGAACTTTGAACATAGGACCTGGAGGACCTGAGCTGCATCTTCCTTGAAAGTCTTCTCCCTGAGGACTAGCTTCCATGGTACAAGAAGGTGCTAGGCAAGCTTCTAATGGAAGCAAAAACATGAACTTCTCCTTGGATACTTACAGAATTCAATTTGATACTTAAAAGTGTTTTATATAATAATTTTTTTTAATATAAAAGGGTGATCATATCACCTTTGTATAAACTTTAATGTCAGACCTGTGTGATGCATCACTGGTAGAGCACTGACTACATAGTAGACTTCAAAAAATTGATCAGCATCTCTATCAACTCCAGGATTGTGTGGAGAGTGAGTCTGGGGAGTCTATGATAAAACATGGCCTGATCTCAAAAGCACCTTCTCTGTTGACTAAACTGTAATAAGTTGGATGCAAATTGTTGAAACAATTATTTATGGAGAAAATGGTACTTATTTCAGTCATCAAGAAATCACTTTCTTCTCCTTTCCTGAATAATCCTTCAATATCGATGCTGAGTATCATTTTTCTTCCTTTATCTCTTTCCTTCTTGTCATATAGCCAGGTCATCCTCAGATTATGTGACTGAGGATGACTTTGAACATCTGGTTCTCCTGCCTAGGTATGTACCACCACACTGGGTGAGCCAGGCTTCTTCTGTATGCTAGACAAGTACTCTACCAACTCAGCTATATACTCAGCCCATGAGGAAGGATGTTTTTGTCTTTTAATTTATGTCACTATTCTTTTACTGACTCTGTAGGTTCTTCTCTGTGATTTGGGATAGCAGAGGACCAAGATTCCATTCCTTATTCTTTTTTATTCTTTCATTTGAAGTATTTTTTCTCCTTGATACCTGCTTTCCACTATTAGAAAAAAAGGATACACATCATGTAATCATAATGTCAGTAATGACTTATTCATATGTAGGACATTAGAAAAAGCATCCAGGGGACCACAAATGAGACCTTTGCTTTCTCACATGCTTGCTGTATTGATTGGTTAGGTTATCGTAACTGTTCTGAACTTTCAGAATCCAGAAGTTATGACTCATGGTATCTGCCTCAGGTAATGCTTACCTGAGATAACTTCCTCAAAACATTGAGAATAGGTAGGCACCCCATCATGGCCTTTATTGTGTGAAGGCATTGGGTAGACTTAGAGCCTGAGACAGGCAAGTTGTGTTTCAGTGTTGCAATGCACTTGCCCAAACTTCATTTAGTGAAAGTGATAAATAACATAGAAGTATCATGGCATGCTTTTAGGCTTAAGTACTAAACCTCAACTTTTTACTGGTGCTGGGGTGGAGTCATAGAAGAAAGAGTTCTGTAGATGTGGAAATCAGTGTTGCAGGAACACTATCGGGCCTCTGTCCAGGCACATCTGCATTGCTAGAAACTATTCTAATAAGCCCTGTTTATATACTGGCTTTTGTTTTTCCTAGTGTGAAAATATTGAGGTCTTTTGTGTCTATGTTCATTCCTAGATTTTGCCTCTCCTCGGTCTGTATCCACCTATTCTGATTTATTCCCTCCTGGGATTACAATTGGAACTGAGCTGTTTTTGCACTGTAGCTCAGAAATGTCATCTTTACTAAGCCATTGAAATGAAAATCCTATAAAAATTCATATGATGATACATTGACATGTCTCCTTTTCTGAAAGCTGAAAGGATTAAAGAAAATCCACGTGTGAGACATTGATTGCATAGGATTCCTCATTTTCTTTCTTTGATAGTAAATGTAAGTTTCCTGGGCAAGAGAGATGTACTAAAATACTGTGTAAGACCTTGCTATTATTGTGGTTAAGAGATCTGAGTATCGATCCTTTGGATTTAATGTCTTAGAAGCAATAAATGCAATTTGGAAGGTGGGGGAGGTTGATGTAGGAAAGTCATGAGCTTGAGATAAACTATGTGAAGTAGTGTTTACAGGTAGGCCTGGCTGCCTAGGAAGACTTGGTCTCAAAGGAAAGAGGAAGACAAGAGAGGGCAGGAGACAGGGACACGAACACACACACACACACACACACACACACACACTCATGGGAGGTTGCTGAAAATTGCTAGCTATGGGTTATTAACCTGTATTGTTCTTTGTTATTTAAAAAGCAGCTGTAAATGATGGGGTGTCTTCTGTACATATGTTTCTCTTATTAGTTAATGAATAAAGCACTGTGTGGCTAGTGGCCAGGAAAGAAGGGTAGGTTGGGCTACCAGAAGAGGAGAATTCTGGGAAGTCGAGGCAGAAAGCAGGCTGGATGTGAGCCAGGAAAGAGAGGATGAGAGTCAGGTGTTGTCCGATAAGATAAGACCATATAGAAATGCATAGATTCATAGTAATTGGTTAGTAATTATGACAGAGCTAGTAAATAAGAAGCCCAAGCCATTGGCCAACAATTTCATAATTAAAAATAAAAATAAAAATAAAAAGATAAAAAGCAGCTAAACCTGAAGGCTTAGGTTGGCTCCAGAAACTCCCACAACAATGAAACAGGTTTATGTTAAAGGAAATCTCACTGAAACTAGAGTCACATCCTGACATGGTGCTTGTCCTGGTGTGCTACAGTTCTCAAAGATAATCTGCTGGCCTTGATTCACTGAAGGGGCCTCCTTCAGTGTCCCTGTTAGTGTCTATATCAGAAACACATTAAAAAAAAAAAAAGAAAGAATAGAAATCACCAATAGTAGGGTGTGCCTGTATATATGAACAGAATTGTTAAGACTCACTAATGAAGTACTTTGAGAAACTAAGTGTTGTTGCTGGGGAATCAATCATTAAAGGGGTACACAGATTTGGTAGCAACACAGGACAATGTTATGAGCCATCACTGGAACCATGGTAGGGAAGTGAAACTTGATTCCATACATTGGTATTAAAATGAAAGTCAAGAGTATGACTTAAGAGGTGAAAGTGCAATACCAACCGAACCAACTGCATACCAAGGATGCTAAAGAGGTGGTCTAGGGAGACTTTTGACTTAGGTAAACATAGATGAAGATTCTACATCAGTTTTTAAAGATGAATTCAGGATATGTAAACTAGAGAGAAGGGAAAAGGGCAAGGTCATGATACATTCAATACTGAATCTTAAATACTTGTGTAATAATGACATTAACAGGGTCTCATTGTTGAACCAGAAAAGATCATGCCCTTCCAATTTCCACTAAAACCAAAATGTCTGACTCCCTCCCTTCTCTCCTATTATAACTTGTATTTTATTCTGCTTGCCTACTTTTACTATATCGTCTCATTTTTCACACTTCTTCAGTTTCCTGTCCTAGCTCATCCACCCATTCCCCTCCAGGCAGCAGCATCGAGGTCTGTGGTGATGCTCCTGATGTCACCCATAATGGGTAATTTTATATCATCAACTTAATGCCACAGCAACAGTGGCTAGACATGCCCTGCTGCTTAATGCCTCAGATGGACTTAGCAATACACAATGCACACAGTGCAAGCACCAGAAGAATCACACATGCCCCTTTTCTGAAGAAACCTGAAATCTGTTAAGAGAATGATGCAATCATCTCCAACACAGCTTCAGAGCTACACAGCCAGTGTAATACTAGCCAGTTCAAAACTACATTCATCTCAAAGACATCTTTAAACCCTTGTCTTATATATAATTTTTATATATGTATGTCTTATATATAGTTTTTATATAAATTCTAAAGCCTTTGCCTGTATTTTGATTCCATTATGTTTTCAAACATGCCTGAAATGGTCAAAATATTATTAGTGTTTTAAAATAGTCTGATCAGAGGGTAATCAAACTAATTTTGAGACTAAGTCATCCATTATTTTCACAATTTTACAGTCCTTTTTGTTTCCTTTTCTTCCTGATCCTGAATTTGTGTAAAAAAGTAAATAATCACCAACTTTCTAGTTATTATTAAAATTATTAAGAAATACTGAACACATTCACAGTTACATAATATATATGTATATATGCACTTATTTTTATTTATATATCTATGCCCTGACAAAATGTCCATGTATACAAGTAAAACTTATGTTTTTAGTATATATTTAAGAAGTAGAATATTATTTACTTTTATCCCAAAGAAGAAGCTACTAATATATTTTTTAGTTTCATCTACTTAAAATTTTGCTAAATATACAGATAGCACTACACAGCATGTTTATTTAATCATCAGACTTTTATACCGTTTAAGTAAAATAATTGAGTATAAAAGGTTTCAACTAGGAAGTCTGTAATTTGTGTACTTTAAATATTTAGTTATTGTGAATTCATTTTTGCCAATTTTAGCAGTGCAATATATGATTATGTCAAATTCCCTCGTCATTTTGAGAGACAATTAAGTTGTTAATGCATGTCACAATTGTTGCTATATTTTAATTGTCTTTTAATAGTATTTGTGATCAAATGTTATGTATTCCCATCGTATGCAGATAGTAATTCGCAGGGACTTTCCAGAATGGCTACATGTTGTTAAGGCATACTGAGAGTGGGAGAAATAGTCTTACCTTGGGAAGAGCACACCCTTTGATTATCCAACACCAAATGTTCAGCTCTAAAATCATACAGACCGAGGAGGTTGTATTTAGGAACACACACACTTCCAAATCCATATATTAATTAAATAACAATTAATAAAAAAGAGGCAATGGATTAGAAGGAAAGTGAAGAGCCAGGCCTGGTGGCACATGCCACAATCCCAACACTTGGGAGGCAGAAGTAAATGGATCTCTGTAAGTTCAATAAGCTCAAGGCCAGTCTGGTTTACAGAGTGAGTTTCAAGACAGCTAGGGCTGTTACACACAGAAACCCTGTCTCAAACAACAAATCCAATCAAGAGAAGAAGAAGAAGAGGAAGAGGAAGAAGAAGGAGCAGTAGCAGCAGCATATGGGATGGTTTGAGGGAAGAAAAGGGAAGAAATCAGTGAAGTAATTATACTATAATCTGAAAAACAAAAACTCCCTGGTTAATTGCTAATATTCCCATTTACTATTTTACCCAAATAGCATTCTCAGAAATGTGAAATATATCTGAATTTGACTTCGTTTCCACTTCTCTTTATTGCTGTAGCTAAGCATCTATTTGTTAGTTGGTTTTCCTTTCCCATGCTGCTGACATTTTACACTGGATACCTTGTTTTGTTTCTTTTTGTCTATGACATCCTTCTATATATTCTAGCAAATGAACATGGTAGGTATAGTCACATGCTCACTCATTCTCCATGTTTGCCTTGACCTCAGCAATCCTGATTTTATATGTGTCAGTAATGAACTGGCTTAAAAGTCAGCCTTTCAGTAACAGGAGACTCTGGTTTAGTTCCCAGAGGCATCAATAAAAAAAGAAGAGCAATGCATCCTACTCAGGAAAATATGACAAAACCTTTGAACCAAAAACAACCAATTCTCTGATTTTGCCTAGTTCCTTCTTTCAAACTGATTGGAGGCTTCTGGTGCTGTAGATGTCTTGAAACAACGAGACAACAGCATGAAAAGATGTGTGTTCATTAACAATGAGAATACAGACACAACCTTGATACATGATGGCTCTTTTGTCAATAACAAACCTCCTGACTTCAGAGCTTCTTATAAATGAAATATATATTTCAGGGCTTTGTGTAGTGTTGATTTTTGTTTTAATCTCTAAAATTCTTATAATGAATATACAAAGTAATGACTTTCATTATGACAGTGCTACTGTGGCATTGAACAAATTGAATATATACATTTTCCCAAAGGAAACAAAATGTTCTCTCTTTCTCTCTCTGTCCCTCTCTGTGTATCTCAAGCAGGGTTCCTTATGTGTTGGCCAATTAATCTTGGGCATGGTACATACTCTGGAGTATGATATACCCAGTGACATTCCATTGGAGAGAACTGATTTTTCCTTTGCCAGTGAGTATCAGTTTCCGATAGCTTCTATTTTAGCTATGGGAGACTGTTTTTACTTTTTCTGTCAGTGCTGAACCCTATCTGGCTTGATTCTGTGCAGATCTTGAATGGACTGCAACTGTCACTGTGAGTTCTTGTGCTATGTCAGGAAGACACTATTACCTTGAACTCATCCATCACCTCTTGAAATCTTTCTGCCTCCTCTTCTGCATAGATACCTCTCTTGAGTGGAGGGGACATCCCTTGATGTCTTGATGAAGGCATCCCATTTAGAACTGAACATACCAAAGTCTCTTACTCATTGTATATTGTCTACTACAAAAAGAAGGTTCTCTCATGTGGGCTGAGTGAATCACAGATCCTATATATCTGCTTTTCTATATGAGAAGGAACAAGACAGGGTACTAACCAGAATATATAGAAATTTGCAACAACCCAATTTCTTTCATCAACCATTTCTCTCTTTTTTCCTTTCTATCCCCCTGCCTTTTACACATAATTATGAGTATTTACTTCACCCATGATTTTAGATACATACAGTTAATGCTTAGACCTCTTAACCACAATAATAGCAAGGCCTCATATAACATTTCAGTATATTTCTCTTGATCAGGAAGCTTTCATTTGATACCAAAGAGTGAGAATAAGAAATTCCATTTAATAAATGTCTATCAGACAGATTTTCGTACAGTATCTGAGGTCAGAAACTAGTTTCCTTCTTTTCCATGTGGATATCTCATTGTCTTGCCACTATTTGTTGAAGAAACTATATTTTCCCCAGTGTATGTTTTTGGCATCATTCTAGTTTGCTTTCTGTTGTGATAAAACACCACGACCAAGACTAACCTGGGGAAGAATGGCTTAATTGGCTTACACATCCTAATCACAGTCCATCATCAAGGGAACTCAAAGCAGAAACCTGGAGGCAGGGACTAAAGCTGAATCCATGGAGGAATGCTACTTACTGGATTGTCCTGGATCATGTACAGCTACCTTACTTGTATGAGCCCTGCCTAGAATGGTACCACCCACAATGGGATGGCCCCTTTTACATCAATTAGCCAACAATAAAATACCCTTCAGACGTAAAGGCTGTGATGGCTAGTTTTACATCAATTTGACATTGGCTAGTGTTATTTGAAAGGAGGGAAATTCAACTGAGAAAATCCCTCCAAAAGATGCATCTGTCAGGCATTTTCTTAATGAGTGATTGATGGAGAAGTGCACAGCCCAATGCAGGTCATACCATCACTAAGATATTGTTACTAGGTTCTTAAGAAAGTAGGCTGAGCAAGCCATGGGGAGCAAGCCTATAAGCAGCACCCCATGACAGGCTCTATATTAGCTCCTGCCTTCAGGTTTCTGCTACATTCAAGTTCCTGTCCTGACTTTCTTCCATAATGAACAGCAATATGGAAGTTTAAGCCTAATAAATCATTTGCTACCCAACTTGTGTTTTGGTTATATATTTCATTGGAGCAATAGAAACCCCAATTAAGACAGAGGCCAATCTCATAGAGGCAGTTCCTCTCAGAAGCTTGTTGCAGAGACTCTAACACTTGCTACACATTTCCTGGTGTTCCAGGCATTTCTTTGAAATCTCAGTAGAATCCTTTGTGACCCTACAATGGTTTCACCCAGCATTTAGCATGACTGGCCAATCAGCACCACAGGAGGATGCCAAGGTCTGATTCAAGCAGGAAAAATTGATGGGCCAGTCTTAGAACAGTTTTAGATGCCTTTGTGAGACTGAATTGATACAAATGAAGAAGTATCAATTGTTCCATGGAAACAGGGATCTCCAAGTATTTCTTCTCAAATTATTCACATGAATTTATAATTTTATATCTTTGCTCTAGGTATGAAGAGATTTTGATCATTCTGAGAAATCTTCAAGACATTTTTTTTCTGTTGTCTATAAATTTAAGGAAATTCTACACTGATTTCCAAAGTGGCTACAACAGTTTACATTCCCACAGCAATGCATAAAAGCTCCTTTCCTCCACATCTTCTTTAATAGTTGTTATTTGTTTTCTTGATGGTAGACATTATGATTAGAATGAGATGAAATCTCAGAGTAGTTGTACATTTCCCTGAAGGCTAAGAAGGTTGAACAACTTAATTATGACCATTGGTATTTCATCTTTTGTGAACTATCTATTCTGTTGATTATCTCAGTTATCAATTATATGGCTGTATTTTGCTATTTAAATTTGGAGTTCTTTATATATATTCTTGATACTAAACATAATATATATAATACATATATATGTATAATATATATATATATATATATATATGTATAATATATATTAGAAAAGATGTTTTTCATTTCTGTAGGCTTCCTTTTCAATCCAATCATTGTTTCATTCACTGCACAGAATACTCTTAATTTCATATAATCCATTTATCAGTTCCTAAGAATATGACTTAAGCTACTAGAGTTTAATCAGAAAGTCTTTACATACACTCATGCTTTGAACTACTTTACCTGTGTCTTTACTTTCAAACACTTTCAAAGTTTGAGTCTACTTTTTGTTCAGGGTGAAAGGTAGAGATCTCATCTCAACCATTTATGGATGTCTAGTTTCCCCATCACCATATGAAAAAGTTTTTCTTCTCCCAGTGTGTGCTCCTGGCAGTTTTCATAAAAGGGTAAGAGTAGCTTTGTGGGTTTGTTTCTGGGTCTTCCTTTCCACCACTCTATAGGGCTGTCTTGTGCCAGTACCATGAGATTTTTTTTCCTATGGTTTAATCTGAAATCAGGATTTGTGACACATCACACATATTCTTTTCTTTTTACAATTACTTGGTTGTTTGGAATTCTTGGTGCTTCCATAGGAATTTCAGGATTGTTCTTTTTCTAGTTCTATGAAGGATGCGATTAGGGTTTGATGAGGATATGATGGGGACTTCATCTTCTAATTTTTGTTGTAGGCACATCTAATAATGGATCATATATATATATGTGTGTGTGTGTGTGTGTGTGTGTGTGTGTGTGTGTGTGTGTGTGCGTGTGTGTGTATAAATGTAAATCAAGTCTTGTTCAACACTACCTACATATCTGGCTATTTGTATTAAAATACACATTTGCAATTATAAACTTTATTGAAAGCATTTTCTCAGATTAATACTTTATTAAGCCTCATAAGTTGACATGAAGTAATAAATCATTTGTACTGGGTGAGAAGAGGCAGATAGAGGCTGATTTGAAATGCAAACACAAACATTGCACAGAAAAGAGGCCAACTGCATAGACCATGACAGGTTCAGGCCAGTGACCTGTATTCTTCTGCACCACTAGATGTTTGACCTTAGTGAACTTGCAGTGGAGCAATCAGTGCAATATTATGTTATGAGTCTTAATTTAGCTTGCGAAAAACATAACCTATCACATTAACTATGTTACACTATATGTTTCTTTATTTAAAAAATATTTACTATACATACTCGGATAGTATGTGAAAGCATGGGGCATGTGGAGTCTACTGTTGTGTTTATAATTATTTAAAGCATAATAAGAATGATTTATGTCAGGACTGTTCCTTAATATGTCTTTTGCTTTTATGTAGGTCTTTCCTAGCCTCCAGTTGGAAGTCATTGGGTTTAACTACAATCACTCACCCAGCAGTTTAAGAAGTAAAACAAACAACTGGAATGGTATACCTACTGTGACCCAGTTTTGAAATGCTAATAGTATACTTTCCAGCTTTAGAATTTAGATTAATTATCATGTGAAATTTAGAATAACTCTTATCATATTAAAGCTTGGGGCAATGATCTGGTGAAATGATGTCAGGAAAAAAAAGACATAGCAATTGACCCTTGAGCTTTGAGACTATTGAGAAATTCTTATTAGAATCAGTCTGCATTAATTATATAAAGTATTTCCTCTTTGATGTGAATTTTAAAGACAGTGGAAACAAAAACTGAAACTGGTTGAAAGTTAGACAGAATGCATGAAGGCAATTTACCTTCTTTCTTGCAGCAGAATAAAGTAATAATAAATTCAGATTCTCTCTTTACCAGAGCCATTTAAAAATTTACTGATTCTTTGGGAATTCAACCCAATTCCACTCATTTCCCAATCTTTCCATTTCTGCCCTCTACCTCTGTAGCCTTCCTCAAGGGAAATAAAAAATATATATAGAAAAGAAATCACTTTGCTCCTCCATCTTTCCCACCTCTTCCTCATCTCTTCATTTGTCTTAGTGGCCCTGGGAGCTGCAGTGTGTCGTGAAATATACCCTTTAGTCCAAATAACTTTACTTGTAAATGTTCATTGAATCGAGTTGTTGATCTGGCTTCTGCTACATTATCATTGCAGGCCCAAGAGACTTCTCTTGGCTATCCCGCTGTTGCCCAGAGTCATCGAGATCCTATGGCTATGGTTCCTCAGGACGGGTTCCTTCACATGCTCCAGCAGGTCACAGATGGGGTGGATGTAGAGATGGGCTAACTCAAAGCCCTGGATGTTGGCTTGGATGGTAGCTGGGTTGGTAAGCCCAGCCTCCACCATGATGCCCCCTCCCCCCACCCACAAGGGGCAGGGCCAGCACAGCACAGAGCAAAAACACCAACACAGACTTTTGCTTTGGTAGGACCATGGTGGGCTGTTGTTACTGTTTGGTTCATTCTTTTCTTCTGATCTATAGTTCTTTTGTTGTTTTCATTCTCTTTCCATTTCCTTTGTGTTTTGTTGATTTTTATTTAGTTATTTTTTTTTTCATGATGGTCTACTTTGACTTTTTCCTTTGCTCTTGTATGCGTTTGGTACAAGGTTTTTTTTTTTTTTTTTTTTTTTTTTTTTTTGTGGTCACCTGATATATAATTGAATGTTTTCATATTTCTAACAATATCATGAATTTTAAGAATTTTTACTTTGTATGTTGTATTTTATTTTCTTGCTCAGCTCACTTCTTTTCATTATAGATCTACAAAGGCATGGCCAATAAAAACCAAATGACTCAGGCAATACTAAGCTGTTTGAAATCTGCTCTGCCAAAGCTGTTAATACATAACCCTTTTATTTAGCCTGAGGCATGTTTTTTTTTTTTTTTTTCTAACAAGGGCAGAAAGCAGACACATTCTTTGCGAAATATCACAAAATATCACCATTCTATCTCTAGGCCATGTACTAGCCATGACCCCAAAGTTCATATCACCCCCAGAAAAACTGTCTTCCATGTTTCTGCTAGTGTGGCTCATTAAGCCATGCTTAAAAGCTTTCAACTGCTCTCTCTCTCCCTCTCTCTCTTCCTCTCTCTCTCTCTCTCTCTCTCTCTCTCTCTCTCTCTCACACACACACACACACACATACACACACACAAACATACACACACACAGACACCACATACTCATTCATGGCCAGGACTATCAAAGCAACATCCCACTCCTGGTACCAACTTCTGTCATAGTTAGAGTTTCTGTTGCTATGAAGAGACACCAGGACCACACAACTCTTACAAAGAAAAACATTTAATTGGGGCTTGCTTACATGTTCAGCAGTTTAATTACTCCATTAGCATCATGGTAGGAACCATAGTGGAATGTAGGCAGACATGCTGCTACAGATGGATCCAGGATACAAGAGCTCTGCATTTGGATAAATAGATAGAAGGGAGGGAGGGGGGAGGGAGAGAGAGAGAGAGAGACAGAGAGATAGAGGCATAGACTGGGCCTGGATTGACCATTTGAAAGCTCATCCCCAGTGGCACACTTCCCTCAACAAGGCCACAACTCCTCATACTACCACTTTCCGGTGACCAAGCATTTATATCTATGAGCCTATGAGGGAAATTCCAATTTAAGCCACTACATTATCCAAAGGAAATCAACCCTGTTCATGATAAATACCACTTAAACTGAACAGGTACAGTTCTTTTCTATCATCATTATCTCTGAATAATACAGGATAAAATTTCCAGTGAGTTTATACTATTTTGCTTCATAAGTAACAAAAGTACTTAAGAGATACAAGAGGAAATGAATAGGTTTTATATAAATAACATACTATTTTATTTATGTAGAATATTCATGGATTTTGTATCTGATAAGAGTCCTGGAACCAATTTGAAAGACAATGAAGGAAAACATCTCTGTTTAGGTTTTATATTATGATTATGTTTTACTTGAAATTACTGAATTTTCTTCAAGCAATAGAATATGGGATATTAACATGTTTTAGATATTGCATCATTCAGATGAGTCCAGTATGTAGTACTATGTTTAAATGTGATGTGTTTCTCTATGTGTCTGCACAGCCTACCTGATTATTTTTAAATATATACTGCACTTTGTTAATTATTCTTCCCTGTAGTGGACGATGAGTGAGACAATATCCAGTTAATCAGATTGCCCTTTCTTATTTGAAATCTCACTGGATAATGCATTTTTAGGTAAGTTAAACTCTGGAGAAATATCTAAATATTTTGCATTTTTAGTTCCTAAACTTTTTGATCCAATATTTTGGACAAAGTCTACTACTGTGTGCTGTACACAACAGCTAACTACACTCTCCCAAGGTACACTTACTAGAGTTCAGTTACAACTGGCAACCTTTACCCTCTCCGCTATTGACTCTTGGTTCAGAGGTTGAAGTATTGTTAAGTTATTTGGAAAACTGAAAATTCTTAGAGGTAATGTCCACATATTTACAGGTTTTAATTGTGTTATACTGAATGTACCACTTCATAGTTTTGCCACGGTTCTCACATATGGAATGACAAAAGCCCCAAAAAGTGAAGAAATGAAAAGAAAAAGACCCAGAGATGGGCTAAGTTTAACCAATGTTTTATGATATCACACTTTTCTCATTAAACTATGTGAATCACAGTTTCAAAAAAGTGGGAGATGGTATTTGCTGTCTTACAGGAGAGCGATGCTTTTACTGGCATATTTAGTACTCACATGAGAGTATAAAAAGTTCTTTGCTGATGTATGACACACAGTCTCCAAAACTTATGTCTTCTGCACTTCCTGAAACATTTCAGAATCTTAATTTCTGAAATATCTCAGAGAATAATGTAGAATAGAGATTAAGAACACAGATTGTGAAGTTAGACTGCCTGAATTTATGATCCTAAATTTTCCTGCATATATCTATCATCTTGCAATGTCTCTCTGGCTCTGTATGTGTGCTCTCATTTGTAAAATAGAAAAATAATAGCATCTCCATCCTTATTAGGAGGCATTGCCTTGCACATACATCATAACTGACATGTACTATGAGAGCTATGAAATTTGGAGTCTAACTACTTCACATGGAAACTTGGGCCTTCTTCTTATAACTTTTTTAACCACGGACAAGTCATTTGACCTCTCCATGCTATAGTTTCTCAGGTGTAAAATGAGAAAATATTAATATATGCACAAACTGTCACTCATGAAAATAAAGAGCGATGCCAATACATAAAAAACTTCTATAGACCACATTACATGAATATTCAATGAATATTAGTGGTTACTACTAGCATTTACAAATTGGAGGGGTCATTAACATTAGAAATGGTGGAGTTTGAAAATCAATAATATTAAGAATTATGTGAGAACAATGCAAATTAATATTGACTGTTCCCCAGTAAACAGAAATTTA
The DNA here is from genome assembly GCF_943737965.1 of Phodopus roborovskii. Classification (NCBI taxonomy): domain Eukaryota; kingdom Metazoa; phylum Chordata; class Mammalia; order Rodentia; family Cricetidae; genus Phodopus; species Phodopus roborovskii. Next base: position 33,801,864 of record NW_026126469.1, read on the forward strand.
AGGCCATGATGCTGGATTCATGAGCTGCTTTTAAGTAGGTGGATATGTATATGTTTAGCTTGCTTGTTTTCTGTGTCTTTGGCTCAAGCAAGAAAAAAGTTGTTGGATGAAGTGGATATTTTTATTTTTCTGGCTATCTTACATCTTAATGTGTGGTGTTTACTACTATTTATGTTCCTTTCATCCACACGACTTCAATAATTGGGTATGTGTCTCTACACTTAGGTCATAGACCATGATCCTTTGTTTCTATTTTATATTATTTTTATAAGAGAGACAGAGAAAGACAGAGAGAATCACAGAGAAAGATAGAGAAAATTTTAACAAAAACTCACAGACAAATCCTACATCAAAAACAACATTTTAAGATCAAAGAAGGGAAGCTCATAATATCACAGTGTGTGTTTGTGGTATATTCTTCTATCTGTAAGGCCCAGGACAAAGGGCTCCTTCCTTCTTTAGATGGGTCCCTGCTGGAGGAGCAGACATACAAGTGATGACAGTGTTTGGATGAAGGTTGCACAAGAAGCTTTTCTTGAAAGAGGCAGCGAGGGAGTGCAGATCTTACACATTAGGAAACAAAAACAGGCAGAATTAATTTGATAGGGAACTTGGAAGTTCATTTTAGCATCTCCTATACTTGGGCTGTTTCAAAAAAATTATTCCCAATTTGTTTGAGTTAATAAGGTAAGAAGTTCTTTCAAGTCATTTAAAAATGCTCAGACATGAAAGTGCACAGACAAGTCTTCTGTGACTTTAATAAAAATAGATTCCACTTTTAGTTTGTATTTGTGTTTAACTATTTGAAAAGTGAATTGCAGTCTTGTTAACTACTAGAAGAATTCCACTTTCTCAAGGTATTTCCAAATTAATCTGCAATGCTATTTTTCTCATGTTTTAGGCAGAGAGGTCTGAGGGAAGTGTTGAGTTTTCTGAGATGGTACTGGACTCAGCTATTTCTTGCTACGGAAACTTTACCTTTCTATGGTTTTTGCCTTAGGACTCTACCCCTTTTCTGTTTCTTCAGGTTTAAATTCTCATTTGCCTTTTGAATGTTGTTCAAAGTGTTCCTCCTACCTGAAATCTCATCTCTCAAAATACAAGATTAAATATGTTCATCTGATAATTCAAGGTTAATTACAGACAGTATATTACATATCTATATCTGGTTATTAGTCTTTGAAATTCTTGGGGAAGAAGCTGAAGCAACAGTGTTGCGTGATTTTCAGTGCCTTGGCACAGATACTTTTAGAATTTCATCCAGTTTGTGAACTTAAGGCATAGGTTTGAATATTTGGACCTAGATCCAGAGCTATGATTGGATGCACACATTTATTTTTAGATTGGCTCAACTGATACTGTGATGGTTTAGAGAAGACTGAGCCTCTAGATAAGTCCAGACAGTCTTTAGATAAGTAAGCATATCAAGTTACAGACAATTCTCTAGTCAATTGGTTGGCATATTTTGGGTATATTTAATTATCTGTCAAATTATTTTCTAAGTCACACCTGCATTAGAACTCTTTGGGTAAGTTTTTATAGCTATTGTTTCTCCACTTAATTCCAGAAAAGAGGAATCAGAGTAACTAGAAAAGAGTCTTAGAATTCTATGCTAAAACTCCCATCAAGTACCTATCATACCAAGTAATACATGAGGTCAATGTTCTGTTGTATCCTATGATACTTTCACACCATAAATATAATAAATGCAAATCAGTAATAATAATAGCAGGTAACTTTAACTGAGTATTTTGTGAATAGTAAGAGAATTAAGTGTTATACTATAATTCCTTGGATACAATGGGGATTATGTATTCACACATGTCAAATTGTTCTGTGTAGCCATGAAATACAAATTCCCCTCAGTTCACAATGTGACTTGGTAGCAGAATTGGAAACTGAAGCCAGGACACTCATTTTCATTCACCAGTGAGTTCCAGAATAACCTGAATGAATAAGGATTTATTGTTTAATGCCCAGTCTCTACGTGGTTTCATTTTGGATTCTTCTTTGTTTCAATTTGAGTCCTCTTTAAAAGATGACCAGCTACTCATGGCTTGCCACGTCTCCACATTCCCCACAGAGAATAAATGTACTTTTTTGATGAGATTTGAAATATGCTACCCAAACCACTCTAAGCTGGAGGAATTTCAGAAAATTTACTCAGAACCAAGGATGTTCTTGACCTTCTCCCATTCTTATTTCCTAAAGCAGAGAGTAAAACCTAGGAAGGATTGCATGTCCTGGCAATGAAGTAGGTTTTAAAACCTTCATATAAAAGTGCCCTCTGTAAACCTGGATGCAGGAACATTCTTACCTCTGAATAGTTTGTTTCCAAATATAGAAGTCTGAACAAATAGGTTTTGCTGAGTTTCTCTCTTTTTATTACTGTCAGCTCATATGATTTTTGCAGTATTATATTTTTCTACTACTATCCACTATATCACTATAAAAACATTTAGGTCTAACTATCTTTTGAGATTTCATTTCTTTGTGAAAGCTCCCCTGTCCCATGGGGCATATAAGAAATGAATTTGAATGCTGTTTTTTCTTCTTCTTTTGAATTTGGCTTTTGTTATAGGACCCTCACTCATGAACTTGTGTTTTTCCCCTATTCTAAAGTTTAGAAAGTAATTCTTGGTTGATGACACACACTCATCATTGGAACCTGCCCAGGGTGGTTGACGTGATCCTTCCCATGGGCAGAGTCTACCTAGTAGCTCAAGAGACACAACACCAAAACAGCTCTGGATCCATTTATGTACTCCCTCTTCTGTTGTTTTCTCTCATCAAAATTTTAAATTCTTTGTTATTTTATTCTTTGTGCCCAAACTAATAGGTTACCTCATTTTTCAAGTCAGTAAAATAGTATAGGATGTATCTCTCATCTGAAATGCTGAGGGCTAGAAACATCTCAGATTTGGCTTTTTCAAATTCTAGAATATTTGTATAGATTTTATTTGTTAAGGATCTCAAATATAAACATTTTCAATCCAAAAATGTTCTGAAATCCTTTGTAGCAAGTTCTATATCTTGGAAGATTTAGGAACTTGTGACAGTAGGACTATGGATTCTCACACCCTATCAACTCAGGAATGTTTTACTCACCTCTTTAATATGAATAGTGGTGTTCATTTTCTTCATATTGTGGTGAGTTTTAAGAATTTATTTCTTGCCATTGATGCACACTGTTGTATTACAGACTATATAAAGAACTTCATACCACAGATCTTTCAATAAGAATTATATTTGCAATATTATTATATTTCAAACACCGTTTCCAACAATATGAATGTGTGTGCATATACAAAATACACATACATATGTGCACATGCATAAACTCACATATACGTATGTTTTATAGTATAGGTGTAAGAGTTTCTGGTACAGATTCAGGAACAGAAGAGTAGTGCCATGGGGAATGTACATTCTGAAAATTTACTCAATGCCTCCTTCTAATTATTTAGAAAACAACTGGTTTGTTTTCCTATTTTCTTTCAGAGCAAAGAGTAGGTATAATCAGTGCCTCTAATTTCTCTCAGAATGATACAAATCTTTAATTATAATCACTCCTATTCATATTAATGTAAGTACTGCCTGCATGTTTGATAATTTTCTCAGAACATTTCTTCTCTATTACTAATTCCCAGTAGTAGATCAGGATGTTGGTGATTAATGGGCTCTCGTCCTGGGGCTGCTGTTTTCTAAATGTGGTTTCTTAATCAAGCTTGTAAGTCTGCTCTGGCCTGGTCTCTCCACCAGTAAGTGAACCTGTTATTCGTAATGCTCTCACACATTTGTTATGAGAATCCAGTTATATTATACACATGCTTAAGGAATTTTTCACCCATAGAAATACATTAGCCATCACTATTTTGTATTTTATTTGTTAGCTTTTTATCCCTAGCGTATTCATTATAATTAGTGTTTTACACAATACTTGATTAGATTTATTATGCTTGCTGATTTCTCTGCTTACCATTGTTTCTTGCATCCTACTTCCTCATTAACATAAATTTCTAACCTCCTTCCTGAATTGTCTCCTAATCATTTCTTTGATAAGTATTTGTGAGTGGTAATTTAAAAAAAAATGAACATATTTTTGTTTTGCTTTGCTTCTCTGTTGTGATTTAGCTCTGCCTGGAATTTCAGATGAAGTATTCTTTTTCCATTTTTGCTTTCACTTTAATATACATTAAAATTTTATATATAATATGTGTGTGTATCTCAAATTACTGTTTCAAAATAAATTTCTTTAAGAATTTTTATCTATAAATGTTTGATTTATTTATCAATTTTACATACTTATATACTTAAAATTTTTATTTAAATTAAAGCCAATTTTATTTTGCATTCTAATCCCAGTTCCCTCTCTCTCCCATCCTTCCATACCCCTCATCCCAGACCCCATCCTCCCCTGAGGAAGGGTGAGACTTCTCATGGGGGATCATCAAAGTCTGTCATATCATTTGGGTCAGAACCTAGATTCTCCCCCCGTGTATCTAGGCTGAGAGAGCATCCTTCCATAGGGAATCGGTTCACAAAGCCCATTCATGTACTAGGGATAAATACTGGTTCCACTGCCAGAGGCCCCATACATTGCCCAAATCTTCCAACTGACACCCATCTTTAGGGTGCCTGGATAGGTCTACTGCTGGTTCCCCACCTGTCAGACTGGGTCTGTGATCCCCCACTTGCTCAGGTCAGCTGTTTCTGTGGGTTTCTTCAGCATGGTCTTGACCCCTTTGCTCATCACTCCTCCCTCTCTACAACTGGATTCCAGGAGGTTGGCTCAGTGCTTAGTTGTGAATCTCTATTTTGTCTCCATCAGCTTCTGGATGCAGGCTCTATGATGGCATTTAAGGTAGCCTCTATACTATTGCTTAGATTCATAGTTGTGGTCATCATTGTGAATTCCTGGAGATTTCTCTAGTGCCAGGTTTCTCATTAAGCACATAATGGCTCCCTCTATTAAGGTATTTCTTTCTTTGCTCCTCTTTGTTCTTCCCCCAACTTGACCTTCCTACTCCTTTCCATCTTTTCCCATGCTCCCAATTTACTCAGGAGATCTTGTCCCTTTATCCTTCTTGGGAGGTGGGGGTCCATGTATATTTCTCTTAGAGTTATCCTTATTTCCTAGCTTCTCTGGAGTTGTGGATTGTAGGCTGGTTATCCTTTGCTCTATGTCTAATATCCACTTATGAGTGAGTCCATACCATGTTTGTCTTTCTGTGTCCGGGTTACCTCACTCAAGATGGTTTCTTTTAGTTCTATCCATTTGCCTGTAATATTCAAGATGTCATTGGTCTCTCTCTCTCTCTCTCTCTCTCTCTCTCTCTCTCTCTCTCTCTCTCACTCTCTCTCACTCTCTCTCTTTCTTCCTCTTTCTCTCTGAGTAGTACTCCATTGTGTAAATGTACCACATTTTCTTTATAGATTCTTCGGTTGAGGGGCATCTAGGTGGCTTCCAGGTTGTGGCTATTATAAATAATGCTTCTATGAACATAGTTGAACAGATGTCCTTGGGGTATGAATGTGCATCCTTTGGGTATATAAGAGTGGAATTGCTGGATCTTGAGGTAGACTGATTCCCATTTTTCTGAGAAACTGATTTTCAAAGTGGCTGTACAAGTTTGCATTCCCACCAGCAATGGTGGAGTGTTTCCCTTTCTCCACATCCTGTCCAGCATAAGCTGTCATTGGTATTTTTTATTTTAGTCATGCTAACAGGTTTAAGAAAGTATCTCAGAGTTGTTTGAATAATATTTCCTGATTGCTAAGGTTGTTGAGCAATTTCTTAAGTGCCTTCCAGCCATTTGAGTTTCCTCTATTGAGAGTTCTCTATTTAGATCTGTACCCCATTTTTAAAATTGTATTATTTGGTGTTTTTGGTATCTATCTTCTTGATTTCTAGGTGTATTTTGGAAATCATCCCTATTGTCAGATGTGGGGTTGGTGGAAATCTTTTCCCATGGGGAGGGCTGCTATTTTCTCTTGTCTATGTCTTTTGCCTTATAGAATCTTCTCAGTTTTAGGAGGTCTCTTCTATTGTTGATCTCAGTATTTGTGCTACTGGTGCCAAAACAACCTTGTACAATAAAGGAATGTCCAGAAGCATCACCATCCCTGACTTAAAGGTCTGCTATAGATCTATAGTCCTGAAAACAGTGTGGTATTGGCACAAAAACAGACAGATAGACCAACAGAATCAAATTGAAGATAGTGACACCTGTGGACACCCAATTTTTTACAAAGAAAATAAAATTATGCAATGGAAAAAGGAAAGCATCTTCATCAATTGTGCTGGCATAACTGGATGCTGACATGTAGAAGATTACAGATAGATTATGGACAAAACTTAAGTCCAAATGGATCAAAGACCTCAACATAAATTCAGCCATACTGAACCTCTGAACCTCTTAGAAAAGAAAGTGGGTGGTACCCTTGAATGCATTGGCACAGGAGACTACTTCCTGAACACAACATCAGTTTCTTATGTACTTTTTAATATTGTTTAGATGGAAATTTTTAACTAAGTTCTTGGGAGCTTAGCAGTCTCCTACCTCTATTGTACTTCACAATCAGTGTTCTAACAAAAGTGCCTTTGTTTATTTGATTTGGGCTTGACTATAAATATATATATATATATTTAATCTAAAACTTTGTGCTTTTCGGGAATTGTAGACAATTTCAGGCAATGTTTTTGTCATATATTCCTATAATGTATCATAACATATAGTTATATAGCATTATTAACTAAGAAAACTGAATCCCAAAGGTGAATATCCTCAATATTAACAAAAATAGTATCTATAAATGAATCAATAGATACATATGTTAGTAATTTTGCTTTCACTTACTAAATGCCAAGCCATATGAAAAAAGTATTTGGAATATAAGAGGGTGTGGTGGTTTGAATAGGTTTGGCCTCTATAAGCTCCTATGTTTAAATGCTTGATCATCAGGGAGTGGCAATCCTTTGTAAGGATTGGGAAGTGTGGCTTGTTGGAGGAGGTATTGCCTTGTTGTAAGATATTTGTCACTGGGGGTGGGCTCTAAGGTTTCAAGGGTCCACACCAGGCCCAGATTTTCTCTCTTCCTGCTGTGGGACCATATGTACAATGCTTAGCTACTTCTCCAGCATCATGTCTAACTGTGTGCTGCCTTGCTTCTTGCCATGGACACACTGGACTAAAAGTATGACACTGTAAACAAGCCCCAGCTAAATGTTTTCCTTTGTAGGAGTCGCTGAGGTCATGATGTCTCTTCATAGCAATAGTACCCTGACTGAGACAAAGTGTCTTGTAAAACAGATTTATGGTATGCTGCAACGTATCATACTACTTCTTAGACCAGCTTGCCATACTTATAATGTGGTAAAGATGGTTCCAGATGTTGATTGTGGAGAGCTTTTTGAGGGTATCAAGAGGAAAGTGAGTATCGCTAAGTTTGTGTGTGGATGAGAGTGCTGGCTAAAGTCTTGTTAGTGCCCATTAAGGATTCAAATGCTCTTTATCTCTACTGATTTGAATAGTGAGATCTGAAAAAGTCTGTGCCCTAATCTTCAGAATCTGTAGCTATCATCATAGGTAATTCATCCTATGTATATAACTGATCCCAGAGGGCATGGGATCATATGAGGAGACCTAGCTGTGATTACATGTATCTTACAACTGAGATGCAGAGGACATTTTTATTAAAAGAACAAGGCAAAGTAATGTGACCATATGCTAACAGCCACAAGCCCAGATTCTGACTTGTGAATTCTGGTGTTCAGTACAGCGAGAAGACATTTCTTTTATTTTCAGTCACTAAATCAGAAGTGATTTTTTTACAGTAACTATCAGTATATGCTGCACCACACAGCAGTGGTATTCCTTAAATATTTGAAAGTGGTATTTTCCTACTTATGTTGGAGTCTTTCCGTGTCTCCCCACTGTCTCTGGTGCTACTGCTACAATCTGGTCCTGCGACCTTAGAGAATGGATGGGACACCTGATGGTCAGAGTCTACAACCTGGGAGCTCATGAGTGCATCCTTCAGAAATGGGAATGTTAGGCTGGCATGAACAGAGAGCATCTCTCACTCACATTCACACAAGGCAATCGGGATTTTCATTGATTAGGTAGAAGTGTATGCTGAACTGATATAACAGACAGAGAAGATGGAAGGGTGCTGTGGATAACAGGAATGGAATACTTCCTAGTAGACACATCTTACTGCGTAGTTTCCACAGGCTATCACACTTTCAATTGACTCATATATGTTTGGGTGTTGCTTTTCCTCTGGCACAGCAGCTGCACATGAATCTACTGCTGTTTTAACCAGTAACTGCTATGCTGCAGAACCCTGAGAAGTGGTTCTATGTTCTGCCACATCTGCCTCCTGCTGCTGCCACCAAATGTGTTTTTTGTTTCTTGATTTTTTAAACTAAATCACCATCATTCTATTCCATTTATCAATGAAAACTCAGGAGTCAGAAAACCTGCTAGCTCAGAGAGGTTGAGAATCAATTAGCTGACCTTCCCTCTTCACCAGCATCTCAGAAAGAGAGTAACTCTTCCACTGTTCCAGACCAAAAAGGACCACCACAGTCAATGTTTCTCCCTCCTGCTTCCCGTGTGTCTCTCTATGTTTTCCAGATGCCCCCTGAGTCTGTATGATTACTCTCTGTCTGTTAGTTGCTGGCTCCACCTCCTGACCCAAGGTTGATTTTATTTAATTAACACAAATGCAAACTTTGGGTTCACAGTGTTAGCATATATCCCACAATATTTGGGGACTCTCATTGTATTATTTCAAGACTCTCCATGAGTTATTCTAGGACAGAAGAAACACCTGTTCTACATACAATTGGGGGAATTGGCATGTGGGCCTTTGTAATTGAGTGATTGTATCTTCTATAATATCATGAATAATCATATATATATATATATATATATCTGATTGTATAGTATATTTTTAAATGTTCTCTACTTGCCAGAGTCACAATTGAAAATGACAATAATTAGTATTCCTCCTAGAAAAATAATTCATGTCCTTAAATAGGTTGTTTGTTATGCAGCTCACTTTTGCTAACAATTATAATGGGTTATTTTGAATAATAGTATCCTGCACTCTACCATGCAGATCTCAGATGTAGACAGATACCTCCACTCCATCTTCTGATATTGGAAGATCTCCTTGGCTCATTCCTATAGTTATTAGGGCACTATCTCAGATTAGCTTCAAGAGAGTATAATATGGAGCCAACACATAGATAATCATCCTAATTTCCACAGAGAAATTGAACTGGTTTCCTAGAAACATGCCATGCTGCTTGCAGAAGCACATTCTGGACATAGACATGATGAAAATAAGATTTTACCATCATACTTGAAGTGTGAAAGACAACTAACATAAATAATAGCATATAGAATTTGTCAATCTATAATTGTTGCTTCTGGCCAGCACTGACAATTGTCTATCGTTCAGTTTCATTTCCTGTTGCTGTGTTAAATACCCTCAGCAAAGGCAATTTAAGCGAGAAAGGATTTATTTGACTCACAATTTCATGTTATATGTCATCATTGTGGGGTAGTAGGGACTTGAATCATGTAACCACATTGTATCCACAGCTAAGAACAGTAAGCAATGAATTAATGCAAACATGGACAGGCCCCATTCACAATTAAGATGTGTCTTTCCCGCCACTCACTTTGAATGTAGGACACAGAGAAATCAACCTTCTACTGGTTTCATACAGGAAAAATCTTCTCTTACTGGCTAGTTCACATATTGCTAGAAGGTACTATTCAGGCTCTAGTGGAGAAAAGATATTGATGGTGCTACCTAACACTAGATCATACATTCTACATGCAAGAAGTGTCTATGTATGAAATAGTGTCATTACAAATATGGAGGTAAGCAACTTTTTTCTGGTTGGATATGAAGTCTGCTCCAAAGGAGAGACTTTGGGATTCATATAGTGACTGTCAGATTCATAATCTCACAGCACTGGATTTGCTAAGTGCTGGTGGGATCCACTCTCAGCCCAAAGAGCCACTCCCTCACTATTATCTTTGCCTCAGAAAATCTCACTGTGGAGTAGGTCACTCCCTTCAAGCATGTTATTTTAGATACTGCCCTGTTCATGACCTTACAATGTCATTTATGAGTAGTTTGACTTTTAAATTTCCTGATCCTCATCTTTCAACTCCTCTTTATTATCCAATCTCTATTCATTGGATAGTTCCTGTATCCTGCTATTCTTCTCTAAAGCATCTTCCCCTGCAATGACTTTAAGTTTTTCTGATTTTGATGGCCAGTTCATTGTTATGTATTCACATGTGAAGATCTGGAGCTAAGAACTACAGAACATGGGGCGTCTGTCTTTCTGGATGATCTGATAACTTCATTCAGTATATTTTCTCTTTACTTCCATTCACTTGGGAATTTCACTTTCATTTACAACTTAATAGTATCCCATTGTGTATATGTATCTCATTTTCATTATCCAGTCATCAGTTGAATGACAGTTAGGTTGTTTCCATTAGCTATTGTGAACACAGGAACAACAAACAGGGCTGAACAAATGTCTGTGGCACAGGATGTCAAGTTATATCTCTGGGCTGCATCAGAGCATTTATCATTATTATTTAGCAGATACCTTGAAAAACACACATTCCTACATTCAAAACAGGTGGACAAACAGCCTTGCAGACTACAGCCAGGATTTCTGCATCTTCTTAGAATCCCCCATGACAGCGCCCCTTACCAGCAGGAAGTAGTTTGGAAAGAATGACGCCCAAATTCTCAAATATTGTCTATAAATGTTTGTTTTCATTTAAATGGACTTGATTATAAAAAATAAATAAAGAAAGAAAAACACACATTCATTGAATTTTTAATTTAATTGATCAGTTCTTACTTTCAAAGCATTGTACTTTGCCCCCAGTATTTATCATTTATTAGCATCTAAAATATTTTTTTGTGTGTGTGTCAAGGTTTTATTAACTTCCATTCTGTCCTGCCATACATCATGTACATAACAATTTTTTCACTGTTTATCCATTATTGTTCAGTGTCCCTTTCTTTCATCAAACTACGAATATTCCAACAATACTGCACACATCTTACTCAGCTTCATCCATCTTGGTATTAACTTTCTCATTTAACACCAACTATGTTCAAGGTAGTCCACATACTTCTTCATGTTAAGTAAAAAATGATTTCTCTTTAAATTTGCTTACAATATCGAGTGCAGAGAACAATTTAGTAGCTAATTGCATTCCATACTTTTTTTTTTAACTCTGACATATTTTATAGAGATTAATCTCCAGGGTGAAATGCTTGTAAATGAAACTGGAAATTGAACCATAGCTTTGCATTTTCTAGGTGCTCGATCTCTACTTTTGATAAATAGTCCGTTATGCTCCTCAGTATGTCATTTGATCCTTGACGAGATATAAAAATAATCTTTAAGCAAATATTTCATGCAAGATGGATTTAATTTTATTTAGCTAAACACTGTTAAGGATTCCTTTATAACTTGAAAAGTTGTAACATAAGTGATAATCACAAATTATAGCTTCAGCACCCCTTGGATTACCAGGTGCCATAGGTAATACATATCAGCAAAATGGGCTCTATTCACTCTTTGCTTACAGGAACTGACTTGAGTATTTCATCACAATGACTGACATATTAGGGACACTGAGATTCTAGTCAGTATGTGGGCATCTCTAGATTTACATCATGTACTTCTTACTATTATAAATAGGTTTGGTGGGCCAGGGAGATAGCCAAGTGGCTATGAGTGTGTATTGCTCTTGCAGAAGACATGAGTTTGGTTCCTAGGACCCACATTGGGTAGTTCAACACTGCCTGTAACTCCATCTTCAGTGGACTGAACACTTGCCAACTGCATGCACACATGTGTGGGCACACGTGTGTGCACGCATGCCCACACACACAAGCACATTCACACACACACACACACACAGAGGTGGGATTAAGATATAATAAGTAAAAAAAGTCACATTATTTTGCTCTTATTCACTATCTATCTTTTTGAGGTCAGCTGATATTACCTGGACGACAGTTAACGATGAGAAATGTACTTGTGTCCGGAATATCTTCTTTGTTTGTTTGAAAATGCTTTTCCAAGTTCAATACTAAACATAAAATGATGAGGAGGAAGTTTTCTGTGCAGTTTTGGAGAATTGGAACAGGCAAATGCTACTGAAAGATTGTGTACAAGTGTTGTGCGTAAATTGTGAGCCAAGCATGCATTTTACACAGTCATTTGAACAAAGAATCATTATCTCATAAACGATAATTTACATGAACGATGTAAGTATAAGTAACAGATAACACTTAAACTGGCTTCAAAGTAGGAATGGTAACATTCGTTCATGGACTCCAGGATAAATATTGACTCCGAAGAAAATTAGTTTTCAGGGTGGCCATTTTCATGTAAGCTGTTCCTTCAAGATTATGGAAAAAGGGAGTTGTTTCTTTGTTCCAGTTTAATGACATAACCACAGAAATGAGCTTCCATGAAAAAAGCCTTTTCCACTGTGCAAACAGAATTTGGGTGATGAACTCACTGCCGTGCAACTGCTTGTCAAACTTCACTGAGATGAACGTGGCCTCTTATCAAAATGAAGGAGAGATGAGTTTCTGGGCTCACTGCTCATTTTCTTTGGAGCTGTCGCTGGTATTCTTGGAGCTATAAACGATCATGAAAGAATGCAGAGTAGAAGCTAATGAATCTTATGCCGAGCAATCATAGAAGAGCATGCTTTCCACTGTCATCCTGCTTATGGAGGGCTTTTTAAAGAGCATATTAGCACAGGAAATTCTACAGAATTCACAATGCTTGATCAAGTCTGGCAGGAAGAGGCTGTCTCTCTGAGTAGTTAGTGAAGGCTCCCATTTCTGTATCTGTATTTCAGCTGAGGGAGTTGGAAGTTATAGGAGGATTGTACTCAGGGGAAGAATAGTACTAGACCATGGTTAGTGTTATTTCCTTGAGCACAAGCTACTGACCTGAGCTCAAATGACTTAGTGCTTAGTACAAAGATACAGTTAGAGATTTTGTTCCTTCTTGTTGAAGAGGGAGGTGCCAGAAGGAATAAAATCTCAGCGTTAAGCACCTGGACTCAAAAGGGGTTTAAACCCCAAAATAGCTGTTGTTGAATTCTGTGTTCAGTGTGATATCACAGACCTGTGCATTTTTATCATTTTTATATTTTTGGTTGTGAGCCTAGCCTTTTACGGCTGAGCTGTCTCTCCAGCACCCTCCCTCCTTTTGCATTTTGTATGGTGTAGTTGATTAGTATGGTTGAAATTAAAACAACCCCATAAAATATGAATTTGATCCATTATTCAATTTCATTTCATTTTTCCCCTTTTATATTAGTGATGCATTAAGAAAATTTGGTATGAGGTATATGTAAGGAAATCAAAGTAGGAAGAAAGTGGCCCTGTCTTTGAGGAACTGGACATTAACTGGAAAAAAGTCAACAGAATGGCCTTCTTCTTCATCTGGAAAATAGAGCAAGAATGAGCAGATGGCTTCTAGGGTGGGAAAGTGGAACCTGCACTGACTAATTCACCATCAGCATTTGCCTTTTGGTTTTATAAAATTCATAAGGCAAACAGCAGATGAGTTTAAGGACAACTTATATTTTGAATTATTAAGTTATTAACATTTCACTACTTTTAAAGTACTTAATATTTCTAGATCAAAGATCAATAATGTCCTTCATTTTTAGATTAATTTTGATATTATCAATACAAAGGCAAAAATTTCAATAGAGTTGTATATGAATATGCTATCAGAGTGCAAGGGAGTTGACAATACTTCCTGTAAAGCCTTTCATTCAGGGAAATACATTCACTGGTCTACATTTCTTCCTTTCATAAGTTAATAGACTAAAAACTATAATCTATTCATTTGGACATTCATGCACCTATTTTCCAGAATGCCCTTTTAAAAGCAGAAAACAAGACACAATCACACATGTATACACGTGACAGCACTTACAAAATTGATTAGATAGCTAATGTCAATGACCCATGATCTTGAACAACAAAAACAAAACAACAACAAACAAACAAACAAAAAAACCAAAAACTATTCCGAGTCATTTCCCTTTGGTTACCTTTACAAAGAACAGCAGAATATTAGGAACAATTATTTTGATTTTGATGCTGAAGATTGAATCCAGGTCCTAGCACATGTTAGGAAAATACTGTTGTGACAGACGATAACTGGGGAAATTGGATCCCTTTCTGTCCAGATTCTTGGCTTATGGATAAAAGAATTTATAAAATAGTATAGCAGACCAGACATCAGAAAGTTTTATTCAGCAAGTGACAGTACATGCTGAATTAAAGCACAGGGAGCCCAATGAAGGAGGACCACACTAGGGTCAGCTGGAGAACCCTCTTTGTGAGCTAGGCATGCAAATTGAGTGAGATGTTTGGTTGTTTTTATCTTTTGACTTAAATTAGGTCCTGAGCCCAGATGACAGCTTCAGTCAGGAGTCAGGGACCAGTTTTACTTTAAAATCTTTCTTATTGGTTAAGTGCCACAAGTGGAATTCCATTTGGTTGTGGACTTACAGGACCTGTTTCTGTTTTGGTAGTTTTTTGGCTGGTTGTGGCTTTGAAGACTGATTGGTTAGGAGGAACAGGAAATTAAATAGTTTGCCACAATATGGCCAAAATAATGAAGGGGAATATAGATATGAAGATGTGGCCAGTGCCAGTATTCCGAATTCCCTGTGTACTAATCATTTCTTATTGGTCCTGAGTTATAGTTGTGCTTATTCCTAAAAACAAAAATGGCGATTTGTCTAGAATTAATAATACTAGACAATAATGTTGAACAATGAAGAAAAATTTCAGTAACTTAAAGAATTAAGCTGCTTTTAAGCATGTAATGACTGAATGCATACAAAAAATTCAAAACTTAAAAATGTCAATTTAGATTTTATAGTAATATTATTGACAATAAAGAACTACTTTTAAATGCAATGTAAGAAGGAAGCAGTTGTCATTTTTTTGTTGTTATTATATCCTTTCTTAGATCATTGGCTTTTTTTGGATAAAGTGCTGGAAACTGGGACATATTTTGTTTAGGAAGGTAGAATTTTTGGACTAAGAAAAAATGGCTTCTTGATATTGAAAAACAACAATGACCATAGCAAAATGAGAAGTCTATATTATAATTTTAATCCATAATTTTTCTATAATATCCATCTATGTACTATTTACTTTTTTCTCTAGAAAGAAATGTAAAAACCCATCATTTTGCTTAATTTGTACACTATAGTAACTCTTTGCAAATAATGTGAAATTTTACCTTTTCATACTTAACATTATAATGCCTAAGAAATGTTTGAATTATGAAGACTAAAGATTTCCCACTATATTTGGCTTTAAAACTCTAAGGTTTAGTTTTGTTCATTTAAGTCATGAACTCATATGAATGGATTTTGTGTGTGTGGAAGACTATCACCATTACTTGTATTGAATCTTAATCCTAGGAGTTCTGAGAGTTCAGCCCCTCACACAACACCTCTATTAGTGGCAGAAGCTGTTTATTAAGCTCCCCAAGTCTGTTCTACTGAGCTCTTTTTGCTCTCCAACTTCACATTGTCTCAGTTTATCTCAGCCTGCGTATAGAAATTTATTTGGCTCTCTATTCTGGTGACTAGAAAGTCTAAATGGCTCATTGCTGTCACCTTGGCGGGAGCTGGCTGGCTGTTGCAATGGTGTAGTTGTGAACTGTTAAATGAACCAGTTGAGCAGAAACTCCAAACACCTGGGTGCCTTGTCTTTACAGAACCCATCATGAGAACTAATCCAGAAATGCCTGCTCCCACAAAATCATTAATCCCCACACAGCTGCAAACCTCATGACCTGTGATTACCTTCTGCTTCATCTCATTTGGAAGGTACTGCCACCACACTGGAGGTGCATTTCTAGCAAATGGAAGTTTGGGGAACACGCAATCCCATGCAGCACCATATATTCTTCTAAATTTTTTTTCTTCATTGGTGCCTTGGGTACACTTCATCTCTGACCTTCTGTAAACATTACAGAAAAGCTTGTAAAAATTTTTAGCCAAATCCTAAGACGATTTTGACTAGGAACACAGTGACTATCAATGGGGAACACATGAGGGTTTAAAGCAAGTGCCGGTGTTTTCCCTAGTTGGTCACTTACATGGTCCTTTAATAATTGCACATTTTTTCTCTATATGTGTTTTGAAATGAAAGAATTCTCCCCAGGAACATTACCACAGTTGCTGTTGCATAAGTATACCATTTTACAAGCTTGCTTCCCTAATAGTTTATTGATGAGACATAAAAAAAAAAATCATTATTTTTTTTCCGTATTAACCTTGAAGCTATCAATCTAGGTATAATTTCAACTGTTCCTTTGAATTTTAGGTAGACCATTTGAGTCTTTTTAATTAGAACATCTGTAAATAATGAATTTTTTTGCAGATAACGTCCCTCCTCAGCTTTGTGTTTTACATATTTACAATTTTACATATTTACTTATTAACATATCTTCTATCTTTACAATTACAAAACAATTTCACACTGAGAGAGTGTGGGAACATTGAATCCATTTCAACCTAGACTCTGTGACATCTATCTGTTTTATCCTTTAAATGGCTGTATTTGCCCCAAACCAACAGTTTCCATCACAGAGGAAGCCCATGGGAAAATCAGGGAGGACAGAAAAGATGGAAACAGAATTCACGAAAACCTACTTCACCAACTCAATTAAGTGCATTATTATTTACTAGCTTCCCCTGCTAGGAAAAAAAAAAAAAAACAATTCCTAAAACTGTACCTTAAAAATACTTTGACATTTTAAGCAGTTAATTCGTATCCCAGATCTGAACTGTGGAACGCAGCAGCTCCCTGAAATCAGCCCCATGTAAAAAAAGGCCATGAGCAAGACATCACCCTGCATACACCTGAGGCTGCATCGAAGGAGGGAGCTTGTCATTCTCCACATTTTCAGAGCTTGATCTCCAGTGGGTATTTCTCAACAATGTCTTGAACTTCCTTGGCAATTCCATCTGTCCAGTCTATTAAGTCTTTTTCAAGTTTCTTGGCTTCATTTATGATCCTTTCCTGCCATTCATTCAACTGAGACAGGAGGTCCAACTTCTTATACATTTGCTTCACACCTAAGCAGGCTTCTGGTTACCAAGTCTCAGACTTGTGCTTCCTTGGGGAAGTCTGGCTGGACATGTATCAGTGTAAATCCTCCTGACTTAAATTCAAAGACTGAGCTCTTTCAAGGCATAGAAAATTTCAGAGGCTGGACTTAAAATTTAGTGAAATACATTTAATAAATATATGTTAAAGAAATAAATATATGATCGGTGTTTCTGTGATATCTGATATCTCCTCTTGCCATCCTGCCTCTTGCTTGATCAGTTTTGCTATGATTTGTTGATCACCTTTACTCTTCAAATGTCAGTTTTGTCTTGTAATCCAGGGTCTTGCTTTCCCAGTTAGAGTTTCATTCATGTCTGATCTTTGTGTTTTTCTTCCACTAATCTTGGAATGTTCTTTTTTTTTTTTTTGAGATTTTTCTGGAAACAGGCATTCATACCTATAAACTTCCATCTCAGAACACTTCCAGTTTTTATTATGAAAAATTTATTAATTCTTTGAAAATTTCAAAAAAGTATATTTCTGATCAGAGTAACCCTCATTCATCCCCTTGCTCTTCCCATATTCACACTCATCCTCCACATTTCCCCCCTCATGTGATCTTTCTCTTTGTTTTTAACAACCCAGGAAGTCCAGTTTGTGTTGACTCCTATGTACTCCTGGGAGTGGAGTATCTTCTACCTTCCTGAGGTCTAGTCTTAAAGAAAGCATTCTCTCTCTCTCCCTCTCCCTTCCTCTCTCTCTTTTCTTCTCCATCCCCCTGTCTCCCTTACTCCAGAAAGCCATCAATTATCCATAACTCTTCAGTTAGGAGTTGGCCTGTTGAGTTTCTCCCTCACCCATGCTAACTGGCTTGATCATGTGCAAATGTGTAGGTAAAAACACCTGCTGTGAATTCCTGACTGCATCCCTCCTGCTCTAGTCCACTCCAAACACAGGTTCTGTCAATCTTTCCAACCCATCTTTGGAGATGGTCAATGAAGTTAGGAGGGCTGTGGTAGTGGCATAATATAGATGTCCCATTTGTGGCTGAGCATTCCATGGATATTTATTCTCTCTACTTTGACCAGTTGTGAGTTAATAAGCCAACCAGCACCCTCTGAAAGACATTTTTCTGATGAGATATAAGACCTGAATTAGTCTATGGGTTTACAGGTACAAGTTTAGACGCTGATTAGATACTGTGTCCATTTAGCAGAACAATAGTAATAGGAGAAACCATTTTCATTATGTGCCTTGTTTTCTGATAAGTTGCATCTCATTTGCTTTTGAATCTGGGGAATTTTCTTTGGCAACTCACTGATGATTAAGAAGAATTTGTTCAACTTCCTTGTTTTTGTGTAATTTCTTTTTTTTTTATGCATATAGAGTATTTTTTATTTAATTTTATATAACAAAGTCCAATTAAATGAAAACAAACATTTATACACAATATTTGGGAATTTGGGCGTCGTTCTTTCCAAACTACTTCCTGCTGGTAAGGGGCACTGTCTTGGGGGATTCGAAGAAGATTCAGATATCCTAGCTGTAGTCTGTAGGGCTGTTTTGTCCAGCTGTTTGGAATGTAGGATCAGCTTGTACTCTGTTTCAGGCGGTCTGGTGTGATCAAACCACATTAGTCTGGAAGGAATCCACATCTTTTCATTTTCTGTGGAAACAAAAATAGAAATACTTTTCCCCAGTAACTTGTTCTTCAACTTAAATTTTGGAGTCAAAGCGTTTTTTTTTGTTTTTTTTTTTTTATTTTACATGTCGATCCCAGTTCCCTCTCCCTCCCTCCCTCCCTCCCCCCAAGCCCTCCCTCCCTCCTTCCCTCCCTTTTGCCCTCTCTACCCTCTCCCATGCACTCTAAACACCCTCCCCTCCCAACCCCCCACCACAATACAATATGTAGGGGAATGCCATCCAGTTGGGGTCATGTAGATCTGACAGGTCCTGTGAAGTAGGGACTAGGGCTTCTCTCCTATCTCTAGAATAAGGCAGTTATCCCTCCATGGGGGATATGTTTGCAAAGTCCTTTCGTGCACCAGGGATACATCCTGGCTCCACTGTCTGAGGTCTCTTAGGCTGCTCAGACCTTCTGGCTGAGACCCATATTCAGGGGGGTCTGAGTCAGACCCCTGTTGGCTTCCCAGCTATCAGTCTAGTGGCCCTTAGCTCCTCTTTGTTCAGGTAAGCTGTCTCTATGTACTTCTACCGCATGGTCTTGTCCTCTCCATCTGCTTCTGGGTTCTAGTTTGACTCAGTGTTTATGTATGGGTGTTTGCTCCTGTTTTCAACAGGCATTAGTTGAGGACTCCATGGAGAAGTTAGTTGTTGATCTCACTCTCCGGGAAGGGCATTTATGATAGCCTTTCCATGGAAGCTGAGATTGTTAGTTGGGAGCAGTCTTGTAGTTCCCTCGACCTTTCTTTGTGTTCAACTTTATCTTCAAACCAATATTGGCTCCCTCTTTTATGTTCTCTCTCTCTGTCTCTGTCTCTCTCTCTCTTTCCTATTTTCCATTCCTAACCAGGCTCAATCCTCCTAGTCGCACATGCCTTCCTCTCCTCCCTCTCATTTTCTCCTACTTCTCTCTCCATTAGCTGTCCTCCCCCACTATACCTGAGGTCTGGGGGACTTGTCCCTTCCCAGTTCTGTGAGGGAATTTATATGAATCTCTTAGAATACAACTTGTATCCTAGTTCCTCTGGTGATGTGAATTATAGGCTGGTGATCATTTGATCTAGGTCTAAAATCCATATATGAGTGAGTACATACTGTGTTCCTCTTTTTGTGACTGGGTTACCTCATTCAGGATGGTTTCTTCAAGTGCCATCCACTTGCCTGCGAATTTCAAGATACCATTATTTTTTTCTGCAGAGTAGTATTCCATTGTGTAGATGTGCCACATCTTCATTAACCATTCTTCAATTGAAGGGCATCTAGGTTGCTTCCAGGTTCTTGCTATTACAAATAGTGCTGCTATGAACATAGTTGAACAGATGTCTTTGTTGCATTGATGTGAATCCTTTGGGTATATGCCTAAGAGGGGGATTGCCGGGTCCTGTGGTAAACTAATTCCCATTTTCCTGAGGAACCGCCATACTGATCTCCAAAATGGCTGTATGAGTTTGCACTCCCACCAGCAGTGGAGGAGTGTTCCACTTTCTCCACATCCTCTCCAACATAAGTCATCACTGGTGTTTCTAATTTTAGCCATTCTGGCAGGGGTAAGATGGTATCTCAAAGTTGTTTTGATTTGCATTTCCCTGATAGCTAAGGATGTGGAGCATTTTCTTAAGTGTCTTTCAGCCTTTTTGATTTCCTCCATTGAGAATTCTTTCTTCAGTTCTGTACCCCATTTTTTAATAGGGTTATTTGGTGTTTTGTTGACTAGTTTCTTGAGTTCTTTGTATATTTTGGAGATCAGCCCTTTGTCGGATATAGGATTAGTGAAAATCTTTTCCCAGTCAGTGGGCTGCCGTTTGGTCTTGTCAACTGTGTCCTTTGCCTTACAGAAGCTTCTAAGTTTGAAGAGGTCCCATTTATTAATTGTTTCTTTCAGTGTCTGTGCCCCTGGAGTTATGTTCAAGAAGCGGTCTCCTATACCAATTTGTTCAAGGGTACCTCCTACTTTCTCTTCTAAGAGGTTCAATGTGGCTGGATTGATGTTGAGGTCTTTGATCCATTTGGACTTGAGTTTTGTGCATGGCGACAGACATGGGTCTATCTGCAGTCTTCTACACACCCTCATCCAATTGTGCCAGCACCATTTGTTGAAGATGCTGTCTTTGCCCCATTGTATAATTTTAGCTGTTTTGTCGAAAATCAGGTGTTCATAGGTGCGTGGATTAATATCAGGATTTTCAATTCGATTCCATTGGTCTACCTGTCTATTTTTATGCCAATACCAGGCTGTTTTCAGAACTATAGCTCTGTAGTAGAGCTTAAAGTCAGGAATGGTGATGCCTCCTGATGTTCTTTTATTGTATAGGGTTGTTTTGGCTATCCTGGGTCTTTTGTTTTTCCATATAAAGTTGATTATTATCCTTTCAAGGTCGTTGAAGAATTGTGGTGGGATTTTAATGGGGATTGCATTGAATCTGTAGATTGCTTTTGGTAAGATTGCCATTTTTACTATGTTTACCCTACCTATCCAAGAGCATGGGAGGTCTTTCCATTTTCTGGTATCTTCTTTAATTTCTTTCTTTAGAGTCACAAAGTTCTTATTATATAGATCTTTTACTTGTTTGGTAAGCGTTACACCAAGATACTTTATGTTGCTTGTGGCTATTGTAAAGGGTGATGTTTCTCTGATTTCTTTCTCTGCCTCTTTGTCGTCTGAAAAAAATAGGGCTACTGATTTTTTTGAGTTTATCTTGTATCCTGCTAGTTTGCTGAAGGTGTTTATCAGCTGTAGGAGTTCCCTGGTAGAGTTTATTGGGTCGCTTATGTAAACTATCATATCATCTGCATATAGAGACAGTTTGACTTCTTCCTTTCCAATTTGGATGCCCTTGATCTCCTTTTGTTGTCTTATAGCATTAGCTAGAACTTCTAGTACGATATTGAAGAGATATGGAGAGAGAGGACAGCCTTGTCTTGTTCCTGATTTTAGAGGAATTGGCTTAAGTTTCTCTCCATTCAGTTTGATGTTGGCAGTTGGTTTGCTGTATATTGCTCTTATTATGTTTAGGTATGTTCCTGTTATCCCTGACCTCTCTAATACCTTTATCATGATAGGGTGTTGAATTTTATCGAAGGCTTTTTCTGCATCTAGGGAGATAATCATATGGTTTTTCTTTTTCAGTTTGTTTATATGGTGGATCACGTTGATAGATTTTCGTATGTTAAACCATCCCTGCAATCCAGGTATGAAGCCTACTTGATCATGGTGGATGATTTCTCTGATGTATTTTTGAATTCGGTTTGCCATTATTTTATTGAGTATTTTTGCATCGATGTTTATCAGGGATATTGGTCTGTAGTTTTCTTTCTTAGTTGTGTCTTTGTGAGGTTTGGGTACCAAAGTTATTGTGGCCTCATAAAAAGAGATTGGCAATAAACCTTCTGTTTCTATCTTGTGGAACAGTTTGAGGAGTAGTGGTATTAGTTCTTCCTTGAATGTCTGGTAGAATTCTGCACTGAATCCATCTGGCCCTGGACTTTTTTTCGTTGGAAGGCTTTCGATGACTGCTTCTATTTCATTTCGGGTTATAGGTCTATTTAAGTTGTTTGTCTGTTCTTGATTTAATTTTGGTAAGTGATAGTTATCCAGAAACTTGTCCATTTCCTTTGAATTTTCAATTTTTGTGGAATACAGATTTTCGAAGTATGACCTGAAAATTGTCTGGATTTCCTCTGTGTCTGTTGTTATGTTCCCCATTTCGTTTCTGATTTTGTTAATTTGCATGTTCTGTCTCTGCTTTTTCGTTAATTTGGATAAAGGTTTATCAATCTTGTTGATTTTCTCAAAAAACCAACTCTTTGTTGCATTGATTTTTTGTATTGTTTTCCTGGTTTCTATTTTGTTGATTTCAGCCCTCAAGTTGATTATTTCCTGGCGTCTGCTCCTGCGGGTGAATTCACTTCTCTCTGTTCTAAGGTTTTCAGTTGCGCTGTTAATTCATTTATGTGACTATCCTCTGTTTTCTTCATATGGGCACTTAGTGCAATGAACTTCCCTCGTAGCACTGCTTTCAAGGTGTCCCATAAGTTCGGGTATGTTGTATCCTCATTCTCGTTGAATATTAGAAAGTCTTTAATTTCTTTATTTATTTCTTCTTTGACCCAGGAGTGGTGCAATTGCACATTGTTAAGTTTCCATGAGTTTGCAGGTTTTCTGCTATTTGTATTGTTGTTGAATTCCAATTTTAAAGCATGGTGGTCCGATAAGATACAGGGGACTATTTCTATTCTCTTGTATCTGTTGAGGTTTGTTATGTCTCCTAGTATGTGGTCGATTTTAGAGAAGGTTCCATGTGGAGCAGAGAAGAAGGTATATTCTTTTGTCTTTGGATGGAATGTTCTATAGATGTCTGTTAGCCCCAGTTGAGACATAACTTCTGTTAATTCTTTTGTTTCTTTGTTGAGTTTCTGATTTGTGGTCCTGTCTAGTGTTGAGAGTGGTGTATTGAAGTCTCCCACTATAAGTGTGTGAGGTTTTATATGAGCTTTGAGTTTTAGTAGTGTTTCTTTTACGAATGTGGGTGGCTTTGTATTAGGGGCATAGATGTTCAGAATTGAGACTTTGTGTTGATGGATTTCTCCTGAGATGAATATGAAATGACTGTCTTCATCTCTTTTGACTAGTTTTGGTTTGAAGTCTAGCTTGTTAGATATTAGGATAGCTACGCCTGCTTGCTTCTTATTTCCATTTGATTGGAAAATCTTTTCCCAACCCTTTACCCTGGGTTATTGTTTATTTTTGAGCTTAGAAGTTGTTTTTTTTTGGGGGGAAAGGAGGGGTTTTGTTTTTTTTTTTCCATTCTGTTAATCTGTGTCTTTTTATAGGTGAGTTAAGACCATTAATGTTGAGGGTGAGTAAGGACCATTGATTGTTGATGGTTGTTTGATTTAGGTTTGTTGTTGGCAGTGGTATTGTGAATATATTTGTTCTGCTTCACCCTAGGTTTCTGGTGTAGTTGGATTATCTGTTGCCTACATTTTTGTGGGCGTAGTTACCTTCCTTGGGTTGGAATTTTCCTTCCAATAATTTCTGTAGGGCTGGATTTGTAGATACATATTGGGAAAATCTGGTTTTGTCATTGAATATCTTGTTCTCTCCATCTATATTGACTGAGAGTTTTGCTGGATATAGTAGCCTAGGCTGGCATCCGTGTTCTCTTAATACTTTTAGAACATCTATCCAGGACCTTCTGGCTTTTTGTGTAATTTCTGCAGTGTTTCTTGCTTTTGATTTCTGGTTTTATTCCACTATGAACTAATATATGAGTTATTTCAACCATTTTTCTCTGCTTCAGTTTTGTGAACACAGGAGTGTGTTTTCATATTTGTGACTCTCTCTCTCTCTCTCTGTGTGTTACATATATGGGTTATGTGGATGTTGTGTGTTCATTTTCCTTTGTATAAATATGTGAGAATATATTCTCATGGTGTGCATATGGAAGACAATCCTGGGATGTTTTCCCTTTGCATATGTTCACTCATGGAACAGCAGGCTAGTTGATCTATGAAGCTTGAGGGATGGCAACTCTTCTGTCTCTACCTCATCTCATCATACTTACACTGGGATTGCAAGTTCATGTCATTGCATCTAACTACACTGGTTTGAAGATAGAATGCCAGAATTCATGCTTGAAACAAGTATTTTACCCATGAGGCCATCTCTCTAGCCCATTGCTGGCTTTTATGTCATATGAATGCTAGTGATCTAAATTTAGGTCTTCATGATTGCAAAGTCTTTTTGACTAATTCAACTCCAGACTATAACTGGTTTATTGTATTTTGTTGCATAACATCTGCTTCTTAATACATATTATACATGTTATGGGCATGAAAGGACCTCTGAAATGATTGTCCTCTGAAATGATTGCTGATAGACATTGCTCAGCTACCATCTTGCTTAATTCATTGATTAGTTTTTATTCAGTTGACATAAACTAGATTCACTTTGAAAAAAAGAGATATGAGTAATTGCCTCCATCAGATTGGCTTATGGAAATGTCTGTGAGGAATGTTTTGATTAATACATACTTTTGGAGGGTCCAGTCTAATACATGTGGTGCCATCCCTAGCCAGTTGGGCTTCAGTTGCATAAGAAATAAGACCAAGCAAAGCATAGAAAAAAAGTTGGTAAGTACTATTCCTCAGTGGTCTCTGCGTCAGTTCCTGCCTCTAGGTTCTTGCTGGAATTCTTGGGTTTATGTCTCTTGATGATAAACTGTAAACTATTAGGCAAATAAACCATTTTCTTTTCGACTTGTTTTAGGTCATGTTTATCTACAGCAACAGAAACAAAACCAGAAGACTTGGTCAGTAATAGCGCTTTTCTTTTTATTTTCCTTATCTTGTTTTTTTGCTGTTTGCAGCAGCAGCTTTTTAATGCACATTTCAGAGATTTAGTTTACATTCTACTGTAAGAAGGATTTTTTTCTCTTTCTGTTTTAATTCTTATTATTCAGATATCTTGTGGCTACCCCTGTATTTTCTTTTTAAAAAAGGACTAATAGCAGTAATTTTTTTCTTTTTCTTTTTTGAAATAATCAAACTCTGTATTTAGATTTTCACCACTACAATGAATACCTGAAGTAAATATCTCCTGAGGAGGAAAGGCTGATGAGGAAAGGTAGAGATTTGGATGTTCCTAGGATTGGCATCTATCTGTACCAGTGGCATTCTGGTGAGTGTGACAGATAGTGTCATGTTGGACAGAAATCTACATAGTAGCAAAAGGTCATATTGGTGAGCAGGAGAAGAATGAGAAGGCTTTATATTCCTTTTTGAGGACATGTACAATAACATTCTTCTTATAGGGGTGTGCAAATGCTCTTTAACACAGCATCTGGGTGGCTAAACATTTTTCAAGGAATCTTGAGAAGACATGTAAATTTTTTTATTTAATATTTTTTTCTGATTTTACATATTGATTCCAATTTCCTCTCCATACCACCTTCCCATGACCCACACAACCACATCCCATCACCCATCCACTCCCCAGGGAGGGTGAGGTCTTCCATGAAGGATCATCAAAGTCTTTTGAATCATTTGGGGTGTGGCTCAGGCCCTCCCCTGTGTCTCTAGACTAAGGGAGTATCTATCCCTCCATGGGGACTGTGCTCCCAACGTCTGTTCCTGAAGTAGGGATACATCCTAGTTCCAGTGTCAGATTTTCTAGGCCTCCTAACTGACACCCATGATCAGAGGTTCTAGGTCAATACTGCTGGGTCTGGGGTACATGAACTCCCCTTTGTTCATGTTAGCTGTTTCTATGGGTTTTCCAGCCTGGTCTTGACCCCTTTGCTCATCATTTCTTCCTCTCTGCAACTGGATTCCAGGAGTTCAGCTCAGTGTTTAGCTGTGGGTATATGCTTCTGCTTCCATCAACTACTGAGTGAGGGCACTATAAAGTAGTCATCAATCTCATTATTGCAGAAGGGCATTTAAGGTAGCCTTTCCCCCATTGCTTAGATTTTTAGTTAGGGTCATCCTTGTAGATCTCTGGACATTTCCCTAATGCCAGATTTCTCTTTAAACCTATAATGGCTCCCTCTATTATGGTATCTCTTTTGCTTTCTTCTATTCTTTCCCTAATCAATCTTCCTGCTCCTTCATGTTCTATCTCTTCCTCAATTCCTCCTTCTTCCAACTACCTCTTCCCCCTCCCTGCTCCCAATTTTCTCAGGAGATCTTGTCCCTTTCACCTTCTGTGAGGGACTTTGTATGAATCTCTTAGAATTCTCCTCGTATCCTAGTTTCTTTGGCAGTGTGAATTATAGGCTGGTGGTCCTTTGCTCTATGTCTAAAATCCATATATTAGTGAGTACATACCATGTTCATCTTTTTGTGACTGGGTTACCTGACTCAGGATGAATTCTTCTAGTTCCATCCATTTGCCTAGGAATTTCAAGATTTCATTTTTTTTTTCCTGTTGAGTAGTACTCCATTGTGTAAATATACCACATTTTCTTTATCCATTCTTCAGTTGAGGAGCATCTAGGTTGCTTCCAGGTTCTGGTTATTATAATAATGCTGCTATGAACATAGTTGAACAGATATAATTGTTGTATGAATATAAATCTTTTGAGTATATGCCTAAGAGAAGAATTGCTGGATCTTGTGGTAGACTGATTCCCATTTCATACTGATTTCCAAAGTGGCTGTATAAATTTGCACTCCCACTAGCAGTGGAGAAATGGTCCCCTTTCTCCACATCCTCTCTAGCATAGACTGTCATTGGGTTTTTTATTTCAGCCATTCAGAGAGGAGTAAGATGGTATCTTAGAGTTTTGATTTGCATTTCCCTGATGGCTAAGGATGTTGAGCACTTAAGTGTATTTCAGCCATTTTACATTCCTCTATTAAGAGTTTTTGGGAGGGGAGGTTGGTTAGGGTGCATGTGAGAGGGCAGAGAGGGTAAAAGGGAGGGAGGGAGGGAGGGAAGGAGGGAGAGAGGGAGAGGGAACTGGGATTGACATGTAAAATAATAAATTAAATAAAAAAGTTCTCTATTTCTGTACCCCATGTTTTAATTGTATTATTTGGTGTTTTGGTGACTAGCTTCTTGAGTTCTTTGTATATTTTGGAGATCAGCACTCTGTCAAATATGGGGATAGTGAAGATCTTTTCCCATTCTCTCAGCTGTCATTTTATCTTGTTGACAATGTCTTTTGTCTTACAGAAGCTTCTCAGTTTCAGGAGTTCCCATTTGTTAATTGTTCTTAGCATCTGTGTTATGTTCAGGAAGCAGTCTCCTGTACTAATTTGTTCAAGGGTACCTCCCAGTTTCTCTTCTAAGAGGTTCAGTGTGGCTGGATTTATGTTAAGGTCTTTTATCTATTTGGACTTAAGTTTTGTGCATGGCAATAGATATGGATCTATCTGGAGTCTTCTACACACCATCATCCAGTTGTGCCAGCACCATTTATTGAAGATGCTTTCTTTTTTCCTTTGTTTAATTTTAGCTGCTTTGTTCAAAAATCAGGTGTTCATAGGTGTGTGGATTAATATCAGGTTTTCTATTTGATTCCATTGGTCTACCTGTCTATTTTTTGTGCCAATACCAAGCTCTTTAGGGCACTATAGCTCTATAGTAGAGCTTGAAGTCAGGGATAGCTATGCCTCCCGAAGTTCCTTTATTGTACATGGTTGCTTTGGTACCAGTAGCACAAACATTGAGACTGACAATTAATTAATTGGCTATCATGGGTCTTTTGTTTTTCATATAAAGTTGAGTATTGTCCTTTCAAGGTCTGTGAAGAATTGTGCTTTGATTTTGATGGGGATTGCATTGAATCTGTAGATTGCTTTTGGCAAGAATGCCATTTTTACTATGTTGATCCTACCTATCCAAGAGCATGGGGGATCTTTCCATTTTCTGGTATCTTCTTTGATTTCTTTTTTTTTTTTTTAAAGACTCAAAGTTCTTGCTATATAGGTCTTTCACCCCAAGATGTTTTATGTTTTTGTGGCTATTGTAAAGGGTAATGTTTCTCTGATTTCTTTCTTAGCCCATTCATCATCATGGGCTACTGATTTTTTTAGTTAATCTTGCATCTTACCATTTTGCTGAAAGTGTTAACCAGCTGTAGGAGTTCCCTGGTAGAGTTTTACAG